>NC_059164.1:8125000-8750000 GCF_019923935.1 Bubalus bubalis | reverse complement strand
TATATAGAAAAAGACACAAAAGAATGTTCAGAAACTGTAGAAAAAACAATAATCATAGTATAGTAATTGCATTACAAGTTATCAGCACAAACTCTTTATTGTTGTTCGGTCTCTAAGTCATGTCCAACTCTTTGCAACCCCACGCACTATAGCATGACAGGCTCATCTGTCCTTCACTATTTCCTGGAATTGGCTCAAATTCACATCCTTTATGTCAGTGATGCTTTCTAACCATCTCATCCTCTGCCACCCCTTCCTCCTTTTGCTTTCAACCTTTCGTAGCATCAGGGTCTTTTCCAGTGAGTCCACTCTTTGCATCAAGTGGCCAAAGTATTGGAGCTTCAGTTTCAGCATCAGTCCTTCCAATGACTATTCAGGGTTGATTTCCTTTAGGATTGACTGGTTTGATCTTCTTGCTGTCCAAGGGACTCTTAAGAGTCTTATCTAGCACTACAATTTGAAAGCATCAATTCAGCACTCAGCCTTCTTTATGGTCCAACTCTCACATCCATACATGACTACTGGAAAAACCATGGTTTTGACTATATGGACCTTTGTCAGCAAAATGATGTCTGTGCTTTTTAATATGCTGTCTAGCTTTGTTATAGCTTTTCTTCCAAGGAGCAAGCATCTTTTAATTTCATGGCTGCAGTCACTGTCTGAAGTGATTTATGGATCCAAAGAAAATAAAATCTATCACTGCTTCCAGTTTTTCCCCTCTATTTCCTGTAAAGTGATGGGACCAGATACCATGATCTTAGTTTTTTGAATACTGAGTTTCAAGCCAGCTTTTTCACTCTCCTCTTTCACTCTCATCAAGAGGCTCTTTAGTTCCTCTTCACTTTCTGCTGTTAGACTGGTATCATCTGCATATCTCAAGTTGTTGATATTTCTCCCAGCAGTCTTGATTCCAGCTTGTGATTCATCCAGCCTGGCATTTCACATGATGTACTCTGTATATAGGGCTTCTCTGGTGGCTCAGACAGTAAAGAATCTGCCTGCAGTGCGGGAGACCCGGGCATGATTCCTGGATTAGGAAAATCCCCTGGAGAAGGAAATTGTAACCCACTCCAGTATTCTTGCCTGGAGAATTCAAAGGATAGAGGAGCCTGGTGGGCTACAGTACTCTGCATATAAGTTAAATAAGCAGGATGACAATATATCTTGCTGTACCCCTTTCCCGGTTTGGAACTAGTCAGTTCCATGTTCGGTTCTAACTGTTGCTTCTTGACCCAAGTACAGGTTTCTCAGGTGGTCTAGTATAAATCTGTTTAAAAAATTTCCACATTTTTTTATGATCCACACAGTGAAAGGCTTTAGGATAGTCAATGAAGCAGAAGGAGATGTTTTTCTGGAACTCCTTTGCTTTCTCTATGATTCAACAAATGTTGGCAATTTGATTTCTGGTTCCTCTGTCTCTTTGAACCCAACTTGTACATCTAGAAGTTCTTGGTTCACATATCGCTGAAGTCTAGCTTGAAGAATTTTAAGCATAATCTTGCTGCCATGTGAAATGAGCACAGTTTTACAGTAGTTTGAACATTCTTTGGCATTGTCCTTCTTTGGAATTGGGATGAAAACAGACTTTTCTAGTCCTGTGGCTTCTGCTGAGTTGTCCAAATTTGCTGACATACTGAGTCCAGCACTTTAACAACATTATCTTTTAGAATTTTAAATAGCTCAGTTGGAATTTTGTTACCTCTCCTAGCTTTGTTCATAGTAATCCTCCCTAAGGCCCACTTGACCTCACACTCCAGGATGTGCAGCTCTAAGTGAGTGACCACACCATCATGGTTATCCAGGTCATTAAGAACTGTATTGTTTAGTTCTTTTGTGTATTCTTGCCACCTCTTCTTAATCTCTTCTGCTTCTGTTAGGTCCTTACGGCTTCTGTCCTTCACTGTGCCTATCCTTGCATGAAATGTTTCCTTGATATCACCAATGAGAGATTTCTAGTTTTTTTCATTCTATTGTTTTCCTCTGTTTCTTTGCATTGTTCATTTAAGTAGACCTTCTTATCTCTCCTTGCTATTCTCTGGAACTCTGCATTCAGTTGAGTGTATCTTTCCCTTTCTCCCTTGCCTTTAGCTTCTCTTCTTTCCTCAGCTATTTGTAAAGGCTCCTCACACACCACTTCGCTTTCTTGCATTTCTTTTTCTTTGGGATGATTTTGGTTACTGCCTCCTTTACAGTGTTAGGAACCTCACCCATCCATAGTTCTTCAAGCATTCTATCTACCAGATCTAATTCTTGAATCTATTTGTCACCTCCACTGTATAATCATAAGGGATTTGATTTAGGTCATACCTTAATGGCCTAGTGGTTTTCCCTACTTTTTCCAATTTAAGCCTGAATTTTGCCATAAGGAACTCATGATCTGATACTTGAAATCTATAGTAATTAAAACTGTGGTAATGCCGCAGAACATGTGTGTGGGCTTTTAAAATTAATTAGAAATATAAGTTATAAATATCACTGTTATAACTGAGTGACAATTTGGGAAAATATATGTAGATAATGTATCACTATTTTAAAAAATCAATTCCAAGTAATTTAAGGATTTATTCATATAAACTCCTTAAATTACAGTACTAAAAGAGAGCATATTTTCCAGTCTTGAAGCAGGCATGATCTTTCATAGCATGTTGCCAAGATCTGAGTGTATAGATGGAAGGATGAATATATTTAACTTAAAACAAATTAAAAGCATCTGAATTGGGTAAAAGAGCATAAATAAATGGGAGAGTCAAGAAATAAACTGGGAAATGTATTTATAAAAGGGAGTTAATGCTCATAATATATTAAAGAGATTAAAGCAAAAAAAAACAATAGAAAAGTGAATAAAGGCATTTTTATACTGGCAATTCACAGAAAAAGAAATTCAAGTGGTCATTAAATATCTTAAGGAATTCTCATCTACACTAATAATAAAATATGTACAAAATATACTATTGTGATTCTATTATCTATCTATATATCTATCATGTATCTACTCATATCTGTCTAACTCTGTATTTGATTATTTTCTGCTTATCAGATTGGCAAACATTTAGAAAAATTTAGAAGACCAGGGTTGTTGAATGTGGGCAATTCAGCCATTTCATACATGTTACTGGAACTTTCATTTGATATACTATTTTTGGAAGGTAATTTGGTGATTGGTATTGCAAATTTAAAATGTAGTGCCATATACCCTTTGGCTTAGCAATTCTTCCTTTAGAATGTGTCAAGGATACTGTTCATTGCTTTCTCAGTAGCCAGTCTCCATTTCCCTTTTCTTTCCCAAGAGTCTTAAGACTCTGAATTTTCCAACAGGTTAAATTCTTCAGTGAGCTCAGAGATGATAGGCTGTAGCTCCAAGATCCAGGAAATGGGTCATGGTGGATTTCAGCTGGTCGTGATGACTCCATTCTTTGCCTGTGACTGGTCTGGGGATGGGTGTGTAGCACAGTTCTGAGCAAAACATCATTGGTGAAAATCTATGGGGCACTTCCCTTCTAGGAGGAAGTTTTGGTTCCTGAAACCTCCTTCTTGCTGGGATGCTGGGGTGCAGATGTGGTACCTGGAGAACATAAATAATGAACATCAGTTCAGTTCAGTCATTCAGTCATGTTCGACTCTTTGCGATCCCATGGACTGCAGCACACCCGGCTTCCCTGTCCAGCACCAATTCCCAGAGCTTACTCAAACTCATGTCCATAGAGTCTGTGATGCCATCCAACCATCTTATTCTCTGTCATACCCTTCTCCCCCTGCCTTCAATCTTTCCCAGCATCAGGGTCTTTTTCAATGAGTCAGTTCTTTGCATCAGGTGGCCAAAGTATTGGAGTTTCAGCTTCAGCATCAGTCTTCCAATGAATATTCAGGACTGATTTCCTTTAGGATGGACTGGTTGGATATCCTTGCAGTCCTAGGGACTCTCAAGAGTCTTCTCCAACACTACAGTTCAAAAGCATATAAAATAATGAACACAATGAGCATAAATAATAGCTGAGGATGTTGGAGTGGAAGGGTTGAAAGAACAATGCTAGCAATTGCTTACCTTTCAGCATGTTATTATGTAAGGAAATCCATTTTAACAATCATTCTTGGTATGGTTTTTGTTACTGCCAGCTAAGTATATCATAATTTATGCAATCCTACAGAAATACCCAAGTGTCTAAAGATAGATGTGCAGAGATTCACAGATAAGGGTAATTTATAATAGTGAAAATTTTGAAACATTTAAATGTGCCTCAAAAGAGACTAATTAAATAAATGTTAGTATATTAAGTATAGTTAATGTTAGTATATTAAAGATTGAGTTACAGCTATATGTACTAACATGGAACCATGTCTGCAATTTATTATTACAAATGAAAACTAAGCTCTAGAGAACAACACTTAGCATGGTCCCATTTGGGTTATAGACACACACAGATATGAAGGCTATGATGGAGAATATAAAATGTGATGAGACGGTTTTTGTCATTTCTATCAAAGAAGACACTGAGCAGAATTAAAGTATACTAGAACATATTTGGGTTGTCAGTTATTCACAAGTTTTAAGCATCATCAGAGACCCCTTGTATTATTTTTTCACTGTGGACTCTATGTTTTAAGAAATTTCATATCAAAGAACTTATTATTTATTTCAATATTGATCTAAATTATTTTTTCTAATATATATATATTTAGATTATTTTCCATTGTAGTTTATTATAAGATATTGAATAAAGTGCCCTGTTTTATATAGCAAATCCTTGTTAATTATCTATTTTGTGCATTACTGTTGTTGTTTATTCCCTAAGTTGTATCTGGTTCTTTTGCCACCCCAGGGACTATAGCCTGCCAGACTTCTCAGTCCACGGGATTTTCTAGGCAAAAATACTGGAATGGGCTACCATTTCCTTCTCCAGGGGATCTTCCCGACCCAGGGAGTGAACTCATGTCTCCTGCATTGGCAGGTGGATTCTTTACCACTGAGTCACCAGGGAAGCCCATTTTATGCATAGTACTTTGTATCTACTAATCCCATACTCCTAATTTATCCTTCCCCTATTCCTTTTCCCTTTGATAATCATAAGTTTGTTTTATATGAGTTTCTGTTTTGTACATATATTCATTTGTATTATTTTAAATTACTCATATGAGATATTATATATTTATCTTTTTCTGTCTGACAGTGACTTAGACATTCTCTACATCCATCCATATTGCTGCAAATGGCAATAGTTCATTGTTTTTTTCTGGCTGAGTAATAGTCCAGTGTCTGTGTGTGTGTGTGTGTGTGTGTGAATGAGAGAGAGAGAGAGAGAAAGAGAGAGAGTGAGAGACAGAGAGAGAAAGAGAGAGATTGAGAGACAGAGATCACATCTTCTTAAACCATTCTTCTGTTGTTGGGCACGTGAGTTGTTTCCGTGTCTTGACTATTGTAAATAGTGCTTCTGTGAATATTGGGGTACATGTATCATTTTCAAATTATTTAGACTTTTTGTCTTTTTGGATATATGCCCAGAAGCGGGACTGATGGATCATATGGTAGCTCTATTTTTAGGTTTTTAAGGAACCTCCATACTGTTTTCCGTAGTGGCTCTACCACTTTACAATCCTGCCAACATTATAGAAGGATTCCCTTTTCTCCACACCCTGTCTAGCATTTATTATTTGTAGACTTTTTGATAATGGTTATTCTGACTGGTGATTGAGTGCCTGACTGGTGACTGACTGATTGAGGTTTTGATTTGTATTACTGTAGTAATTATGATGTTGAACATTTTTTCATGTGCTTGTTGACCATCTGTATGTCTTTTTTAGAGAAATATCTGTTTAGGTCTTCTGACCATTTTTTGAGTATTTTTTTTGATACTGAGTTATATATACTCATACTGAGTCTGAGCGTGAGTTGTTTGTATATCTTGGATGTTAACCTCTTGTTGCTCACATTGTTTGCGAATATTTTATTGAATTCTGTAGGATGTTTTGTTATTTTGTTCATGGTTTCCTTTCCTGTGCAAAAGCTTGTATGTTTGATTAGGTCCCATTTGCTTATTTTTGCTTTTATTTCTTTTGTCTTGGGAGATTGAGTTATTGATCTTAATTATAATCAATGATCTATATTCATCAAGATTTACAAGTATGTTAGATTGCATGAATGTTTGATTTGCCAAGAAGCACTAAAGAAAAAAAGCAGTAACAACAACTGTTGAACTTGTATGTGCTAAGCTTTGTGCTATTTGCTAAGCAGCAGGCTGCCACATTTTCTCATTTAATTTCCCAGCATCCTTTAGCATTATCCCCACATGACAGATGAAAAAACTGACGTTTGGAAATTCCCTTTGTACAGATAGGACGGCACAGGTTCTAATATTTTCTGATTCTAATACTCTTGATTTTTCTACTGTACTAACTGCTAGTAAGAAAATTCAAAAGTGTCTAGAGATACTTAAGTGTGATTCACTTTAATTTGGCTGTCATTTTGTATTAGGTTCAAGATCAGTTACGAAATCAAGATTGGATACTGATGTAGGTAGTTTTTATTGGGTCATTAACTGTCCATCTTTATACTGATTAACATATGATAATAGTAATAATAATACGCTAGTAATAGGTATAGTGATTAATTTCTGTTTAATTAAAGACATGACATTTTAGTTAGCCTGTAGCTTTTATCCTTGGTAAAAATATAATTTCTATAATTTCTATTAGGCATCTAGAAATAATTTACAGATCCTCAAGGCTATCATAATGAAACTTCAAATTTCTCATTGCCTCAGTGAGAGACCAGGTGAGGTATTAAAAGAACTTCCTGTGCGTAAGTCACTGATCATTGAAATTCATTTTTAGAGGATACTTTTAATATAAAAGAAGGTGACTTATGCTATCAACTATGGTACAGCTCTGTGCTATGATGCTAGCTTGTTAAAGAAATGCTTGTGTTATAATGGAGGCCTTCTGGAAAACTTGGTTATATTGAACCTGTAACAGATCTGGCCTGTATGGAATTCTATATGAGATTAATGTGTTTCTAAATTCTACTCTCTTGGAACTTAGAAAAATGTACATGACTGGATTTTCTTCCTGGAGATTCTGATTTAAGTCTGGTTTAAAGGGGAAAGGTGAGGCTGTGGATATGTTTGGAAATTTCCCCAAATGTTTCTCATGAGCTCCCTTCTCTCTGCCAAGTGAGACTCACAAGGGAAGAAAAGAATTATTCCCCTCATCCATTTGACAAATGCTTCATATTTACCTTCAAAGTCTTCAAAGACAGTCAACACATTGTCATGACTTGCTTTTTTAACCTTGATGCTAACCGTTCCTTAGGCTCCAGGTCTGTTTTACCAAATATCTTGTGCACATTCTGGTTTGAATATCTTGTGATCACTTGAAATGTCCAAAATTCAATTCATTGTAGATAGGATAGATTACATGAGTTTTCTATAAGAAAACTAGGGTTCCAGGCTGTATTAGTTATCTCTTGCTATGTAACAAATTACTCCAAAACTTAGTTTAAAAATACAGTTTCTGTAGGTTAGAGATCTGGATGCAACTTAGCTCATTGTCTTTGCCTCGAGGTTCGAACCTGTGTCTTCTGCAGCTCCTGCATTGCCAGGTGGATTCTTTACCACTGAGCCACCTGGAAAACCCCGAGGTATCTCACAAGGCTGCAATCAAAGTGTTGACCAGAGCACAAGTCTCACCTGAAGGCTTGACTGGAGCGGGTTCTGCTTCCAAATTCACTCCTTCCAGAATTCCTCACGGATTGTTTGTCTAAGATGTCCCTAGTTCTTTGCCATGTGAACCTCTCTGTAGGGCAGATTGCGACACTGCATTTGGCTTTGTTCAGAATAAGCGAGTGAGAAAGTGAGAAAGAGAATCCAAGAGGAACGTTATCAGAAGAAGTTATAGTCCATCACTTTTGCCATCTTCTTTTGGGCATTATCAGGACATAGATATTGGGAGGTGAGGATCATTGGGGGTCATCTGAGAGGTTGCCTACCACAGATACAGAAGTATCCAGGTGAACTGGTGTCACAGACATGACTTGAAATTCAAGTCATGCCTGTGACTTGGACTTGTTATCACTTGAAAATCACATTCTCTGTTCAGCTGTTAATGCTGAGATCCATATTTAGTTTTTATAAACTCTTCCCTGTTTTTTTGTTTGTTTTCAGTTTGTGGTTCATGAATTTTATTTCTGTTTGTCTCTAAGAAATGTAAGCATAGAATATTAATAGATTTCAGTTTTGTTCTATAATGTTAAAAATTAAAAAGTGAATTGATGCCCCCTGCTTCCACTGCAGGGGGCATGGGTTTGATTCATGGTTGGGGGACTAAGATCCTGCATCCTATATGTCACATTGCTTGGCTGAAAAAAAAAAAGAGAGAGATGGATAGGGCTGGGCATAACAAAACTCAGGGGCATAGACTAGAAGAAGGTCAGAAGCAAAAGGTTGTGTCGAGGATGGCAGGAGGGCACCAGGAAGAGCAGAAGAGGCAGCAGTTGAAGTTCAGGGTTCAGAGTATCTATGAGGAAACAGGCAGGTGTGGAATTCAGATGAACATCCTGAGAATCATGGATCAGACTAACAGAACCAAGCACAGTACAGCTGGAGTTTGACTTCGGTTTCAGACCAGATAGGACAGGATTATGTGTAGCCATTGGACAGTGTGGACCAAGAGATGTGAGCAGTTGTGATAGTGGATCCTGTTGGTGCTACTGATGATCACTGGGAGCTTTGTTAGGAGCTACATTCCTCACAGCAGGGAACTTTCAGAGCTGCAATATTCGTTATTTTCCCTTTTGAACCAAGTCTTCCTTCTCAGTGTTTCTGATTGTGTCCATGGCACTCTAATTCTCCTTATGGCTTCTTCCCAAACTCTTTGGCTCCTTTCTCTCTTTCCTCTCATATCCAGTTGGCCCCAGATAATTGTTCAGTGTAAAAATATGTAAACTGTGGATCTCAGACAAGTTATTTAGTCATTCATTCAGTATACATCAGTTTTGTACCTGTGCTAATTATCAACTTGGATATTTGCTGTATAACAGGGTATATACTAGCCATTCAAGTTGAGCACTTGAAATATGGCTAATGTGACAAAAAACCAAAATTTTAAGTATTTAAAAATTTTATGTATTTTACATTTAAAATAGAAGGTAGCAGGGTAGCATTTTTCTGTTAAACACAAATTTATTTCTTTTGTAGGACTGGATTTTACTTTAACCACTGAATATTTAGCATCTATGTTGAGATATACTCTAAGTGTAGAATGTATAATGGATTTTGAAGACTTAGTATGAAAAAAGCCTATAAACTATCTCATTAATAATTTTTATACTGATTATACCTGAAATGAGAAATATTTTAGATACCTTACATTAGACAAAGTATTACTGTTGAGACTACCTTTACTCATTTCTTTTTGCTTCTTATTTTTAATTTATTTTTCAAGTTATCTGTAATGATGGTTGATTTGAAACAGTTCTTCTGAGCATGAGGGCTCTTTCTTGCATCAAATGAGTCAGCACTCATAGAGGGGGAGAAAAAAAAGGTACTTGTCACTTTGAAAGTCACAGATAATTTATCTTTCTATAATTAGATTAGGAGGGAAAAAATGAAGAACCCGCTGTAGCAGGAAGAAGCAAGGGCCTCGCATTTGATGAGCTAGATATTCAGTTACTATGCATTTCCATTGTTTTTCCATGGCAGAGGCTTGGGAACTTGCAGGCCTGAAGCCAGGTTACTCAGGCTCCATAACGATGTTGCTTGGCTGGCAGGGCTGTGGTTTCCACAGTAGTTGGCTGTGCCTCCAGACAAATGGGGTGCCGGTCTGTTCCTACAAATCTTTATCCCCGTGTTCATCGTGAGGAGGGCACCTGTTTTGTGCGCTCGGTCAGAGTCTTGTCCAGGGTTCCTGGATGACTGCATCCTGCTCAACACAGCTTTTGTCATCACAGCTTGACATATGCCTGATTTCAGCCAGAGGAACCTGATGGTAAGCACTGAAGGGGCAGATAGCCAGATTTTTTAAATAATCAGGATTATTCTTTTTGTACTTGATAAGATGATAAGGAAATCTGCAGGCACATATCTGATTTTTTTTTAAATCATAGGGACATTGTAATAGCCTTTCAGGGTCCAGGGTATCCATGTAAGTTTCTTCCATGTTGGAAATGAAGGAGCCAAGTCCAAGTGCTTGGCCGAGTCACGCTCTCCGCATAGTCACCCATTTTTAAAATGTGACCACTAGAAAATTTAAAATACATATGTGGCTTATCATATTTCTGTTAGACAGTGCTTAGTAGGACTACATGATTGTTTTTTATCTTTTTCTATTAAAATTCTTGGAGGGTAATCAGTCCTTACAGCTTTTCCTCTCAAAATGTTTATATTACCTTTCCAACCCCTATGTATGTATTTTCTCTAACAATGATCTCCAAGATGAAGGAACTTTTATAATACTGAAAACAACTTGGAAATGAAATCTTTGTTTCTTATTTCTATACCCTTCTCTAGAAATTCTCAACTGACATTTGAACATCAACAAGAATTTTGAGCAATATTGAGAAATTGTGATGTTCTTTGTCACTGTGTATTATATTTGTCTCTTCTTAAATTGTCAACAATTTCAAGAATCATGTGCCTGAAATTTGAGCCAATTACCAGTAGATGGGAGCCTTGCAACTTTGAATCAGTGAGGACTTTTATCCTACCTTTAAGACCATAATCTGTATGCTACCAAATACTGAATAACTATATGTTGAGTGCTTACGAAGTTAAATTCATACCATCTCAGATATGAATAACATAAGTGTCCTTCCGGTGTCCACCATAAAATCTGTGGCTTATGAACACATACTTGCTCCTTTCTTCTTATTTCCCATCTTGGGAGGACCAAGTGGCCCCGTTCTGCTTCCTTAATCCCATCTAGGTTCTTCACGGAGACCTTGTTGAGGATCTGCCATTGTTGTTGTTTAGTTGCTAAGTTGTGTCCGACTCTTTGCAACCACATGGATTACTGCATGCCAGGCTTCGCTGTTCTTTACCAGCTCCCAGAGTTTGCCCAAACTCATGTTCCATTGAGTCAATGATGCCATCCAACCATCTTATCCTCTGTTGTACCCTTCTCCCCTTGCCTTCAGCCTTTCCCAGCATCAGGGTCTTTTCCAATAAGTCAGTTCTTCCCATCAGGTTGCCAAAGTGTTGGAGCTTCAGCTTTAGCATCAGTCCTCCCAATGAATATTCAGGACTGATCTCCTTTATGATTGACTTGTTTGATCTCCTTGCAGTCCAAGGGACTCTCAAAAGTCTTCTCCAACCACAGTTCAAAAGCATCAATTCTTCAGTGCTCAGCTTTCTTTATGGTCCAGTTCTCACATCCATACATGACTCCTGGGAAAACCATAGCCTTGACCATACATTAAAAACCTTTGTTGGAAAAGTAATGTCTCTGCTTTTTAATATGCTGTCTAGGTTGGTTATAACTTTTCTTCCAAGGAGCAAAGCGTCTTTTAATTTCATGGCTACAGTCACCATCTCAGGTGATTTTGGAGCCCCCCCCCCCCAAATAAAGTCTGCTACTGTTTCCGTAATTTCCCCATCTATTTGCCATGAAGTGATGGGACTGGATGCCATGATCTTAGTTTTTTGAATGTTGAGTTTTAAGCCAGCTTTTTCACTCTCCTCTTTCACCTTCATTAAGAGGCTCTTTAGTTCCTCTTCACTTTCTGCCATCAGGGTGGTGTCATCTGCATATCTGAGATTATTGATATTTTTCCAGCTTATGCTTCATCCAGCCTGGCATTTCACATGATGTACTCTGCATAGAAGTTAAATAAGCGGAGTGACAATATACAGTCTTCACATATTCCTTTCCCAATTTGGAACCGGTCCATTGTTCCATGTCTGGTTCTGTTGCTTTTTGACCTGCATACAGGTTTCTCAGGAGGCAGGTCCAGTGGTCTGGTATCTCTTTCAGAATTTTCCACAATTTGTTGCAATCCACACGGTCAAATGATTTAGCATAGTCAATGAAGCAGAAGTAGATGTTTTTCTGGAATTCTCTTGCTTTTTCTGTGATCCAATGATATTGGCAATTTGATCTCTGGTCACTCTGCCTTTTCTAAATCCAATTTGTACATCTGAAAGTTCCTAGTTCACATACTGTTGAAGCCTAACTTGAAGGATTTTGAGCATTACCTTGTTAGCATGTGAAATGAGTGCAACTGTGCAACAGTTTGAACATTCTTTGGCATTGCCCGTCTTCGGAATTAGAATGAAAGCTGCCCTTTCCCAGTCCTGTGGCTACTGCTGAGTTTTCCACATTTGCTAGCATATTGAGTGCAACACTTTCACAGCATCATCTTTTAGGATTTGAAATAGGTCAACTGGAATTCCATCACCTCCACTAGCTTGTTCGTAGTGATGCTTCCTAAGGCCCACTTGACTTTGCACTCCAGGGTATCTGGCTCTAGGTGAATGATCACACCATCGTCGTTATCTGGGTCATGAAGATCTTTGTATAGTTTTTCTGTGTATTCGTGCTACCTCTTCTTAATATCTTCTGCTTCTGTTAGGTTCATACCATTTTTGTCCTTTATTGTGCCCATCTTTGCATGAAATGTTCCCTTGGTATCTCTAATTTTCTTGAAGAGATCTCTAGTCTTTCCCATTCTATTTTTTTCCTCTGTTTCTTTGCATTGATCACTGAGGAAGGCTTTCTTATCTCTCTTTGCTATTCTTTGGAACTCTGCATTCAGATGGGTATATCTTTCCTTTTCTCCTTTGCCTTTTGCTTCTCTTCTTTCCTCAGCTATTTGTGAGGTCTCCTCAGACAACCATTTTGTCTTTTTGCATTTTTTTTCCTTTGGGTATAGTTTTGATCACTACCTTCTGTACAGTGTTACAAACCTCTGTCCATAGTTCTTCAGGCATTCTATCAGATCTAACTAATGCCTTGAATCTATTTGTCACTTCCACTGTGTAATCATAAGGGATTTGATTTAGATCATACCTGAATGGCCTAGTGGTTTTCCCTGCTTCCTTCGATTTACAGCCTTGTCTAACTCAATGAAACTATGAGTCATGACGTGTAGGGCCACCCAAGATGGAGGGATCATGGTGGAAAGTTCTGACAAAATGTGGTCCACTGGAGAAGGGAATGGCAAACTACTTCAGCATTCTTGCCTTGAGAACCCAATGAACAGTATGAAGAGGATCTGCCATATCCTCCATCTGATTCCTGAGCCTGAAATTCTGCAAATTCTCGTGGGGTCCCCTTCCTCTTACCATGGTGGGCCTCATGGCAGGCTGCTTTGGATCTCAATGCATACCTTTACCATCCTTTCCATTGCTTCCTTTGTGGGAGCATATGGAATCTTCTGGGTTGTCCACTTGAAAGCTAGGGAGATGATGTTTTCCCTGGCCAGACTTGTCCACTCTCTTTATGCTGCTGGGCCCACCCCATGTTGGCATAGGACACCCTGCCCGGTGTATTTCTCCCAGGCAACCAAATGGGAGGCACAGCATGCAGAACTCTACTTTCAATGTCCCCCGAGCTCCCTGGTTTCGCTAATACCCCTTCTCCACAAGTCTCTAGGTTAGACACTGGAGAAGCAGCACCAGTCTCCTGTGTTCCACCTCCGCTTGCCTCTCCTGTCTCTCTCCCTCTGTGCCTTCCCCCACCTCCACCCCAAAGCACTCTTACTGGTCTTATTCTTTTGCTGAATGGAAGGAGCCTTTGTGTCAAGCCTCTGTTCTCTCTAGATTTTATTTCCTTTTGTCATATGATCCTCCCTTACAACCCCAACATCATATTTGAGCCTTAAGGCAAGTAGAGATGAGATCAATTTACACCCTAGAGTAACTGGTTCAATAAAGATTTTTAAAATATTGTATATGAACCAAATGTATTTTCACATAATTTTCTAATGTGTGCTAGAAGCAGAAATGTCACTTTGAACATTTTTCTGGAATGAAGGGAAGATAAGAATTTATGTCCAAAATAGGATTAAATAGATTTTAACATATCTTTTTAGTATTCTGAGACGTGTGATGGCTTGTATAAAAATCACTTCTCTTGGTCAGTAGTATCTTGTAACCTCTTTACTGCATGAGGTCATGATTTGCCCAAAGAATCAAAACTGTTATTTTTAGTTTAGAAAACTAGATACTCAGCTAAATGGACTGTCTGTATCCCCTACAGGTATAATTATAATGAGATCTTATTTTCTGCTTCTCCTAAGTTAAACCTAAAACCACAGGTCAAATATATGTCTACCTCTTCCTTATTCTTTGTTCCCAGAACTTTTCTTTTTCTATGAAAAGAATTAGAGAGCAAGGATGAGATGTATTTGATGGTTCATGATCTTCTTTGTCAGACTTTTTTTCTCTGATTCTGTCCTAGCTTATGAACACACAAAAACACATCTATTTGAATTCGGCTGATATCTTCCACGAAAAAAATAAGTCAGTCTCATCCCTCAGCATCTACTAAAGGTATCAGGCAAATCTGGGGGGGGGGGAATCTTTCTTATTTTTTATAGCATTCAAATATTTTAAATGAGCAGTTGTTTTCTATAGGTTAAATCAATCCAATACCAGTAAGACAGATTGAAATGAGGCAATAACTAATTTCCAGACAGTATTTAGAATCTGGTGTGGTAAACAGTTTGATTCTCTAGATTGAGAATCAAAAAGGAAAAAATTCTAGTACAGCTCTGCTATCATTGCATATGTATTTTTGAGTAGCTCATTAATTTTGCTGGGTAGAAATTCCTTCTACTATAAAAGATGGAGTTACACAAACATTTCTTCTCACTCTGATAAAAATCTGTGATTCTAATAGCTAGAGAAGGAAAGTGACCACATAGACTGAAAAAACAGACAAAGACACATTTCCATCAGCTACCCCCACTTCTAACTATGCCCTTATATATTTCCTTCCAAACCAACAAAGGATATGGACTGTCTGGCAGAGTCACCAGGACAAAGGATTAAAGGAAGAAAAAGGGATCCAGATGTTTCCATTTGGAGTAATTGAATTTTCAGACACATCTAATTCAGATGAGCTCTATCCATGGGCAACCGAGCCAAAGACATGAAGGGGACTCTTCTAATTCAACTGGGTTCTTGTGATACGACTTCCCATTTAGCACTCTATCAATATTACCCCCTCACATGTCTGTGATGACATGGTAGGAGTCAAGAGGAAGGACACCCTTAATCAAAAAGCAAATTAAAATCTCCAGGCCCCCAGTGGTTTCACAGTAGTATTTACTGCATGCCCACTTAGTACAGAGTACTGTTTTAGATGCTATGATGAAAAGGTACAAAAAAGTTAGAATAATGGTACTCCAAAAAGTTCTCAATTTAATTGAAGAAAACATGAACACTATAAAAAACTCCCCTTTATGGCCTTTTAAAAGCCTCATATAAATAGCAAATGTTTTTATCTGCACATTAAAGGTTTCCTTTAATCTTTCAAGGTTAGGCTCACATATAAATTTTATTAATTAAACCAAGAAGAAGGGGCCAAAATTTGCATCCTGCTTGGAAATTTCTATCTGCATCTACCAAGTCTTTTAAATTGTGGGGTAGATTTTTAGCTTAAGAAATGAATAAGAAACTGAAAGGAGCAGCAGACAACGTAAGCAGGCAATTTACCGTCCTTTTCACTTTTTGGAGTGAAAAGCGGGAACTTTTAAGAAATACACAAGTAGAGCAAAGTGGAAATGTTATAGGTAAACTAGGAAATATGGGTGCTCTTGCAATAAAGAAAATGCTGTATCTCAGGAGATGACGTGATTGGAATGAGCTTTACTTTGGGTCAGATTGTTGAGGCAAGAAGTGCAGGAGAACTGCTTAACCTGTCTGGGTGAGCCTTTCCTCAAGCCTGGAAAATTCGAGGTGACTTCTGTCACCTATTTCTTCCCCCCTTACCAATTCGTTGCTTAACATAAGCACTTGTTTTGTTATTGAGACCAGGTTTGAGAGTATGGAGTGAATACTTAACTCCTGTTAAGGAGTTGGTTGCTGGCTAGTACAAATAAGCCTTGAGAGTGACTGACAGTACTTAGGTGTGCCACCAGGCATCGTAGAATAAATTGCCAAATAAGTTGTACGGACAATCTGTTACAAGTTAGACAGACAGAGATTATGTTAGGATGGGTAAGGAAAAGATGTGGGATTCAAGGGATAATGGGAAATTGCAGTTTATAAAGTGAGTGGAATATTGTGTTTATCATTTTTTCTCCAACCAGCAGATGACAAACTATTAAATACAGAAACCAACAACAATAACAACAGTAACGAAAAATCTGTTAACATATATGGCAAAGTGTTACAAGCTCCACTATATATAATGCGTCTTATGAATCATTAAGAGAAGAACAAACATTTCTGTAGAGAAATGGACTAAAGACATGAAAGAACAATTAATGAAGAGATATGAATGGCCAGTATACATTTGAAAATTTATTCATTTATTAGTATGAAAGAGTGAAAAGTAACTTGATAAAATGGTGGGAATAGGTGGAAGGAATGGTCCTCTTAGGACTGGTGGTAGGAAAGGTTATGTTTGGATAATATTTTTAGAAAGTCAGTTTAGCCATGTTAATCAATAAGTATCTTCTAAGCCAAAAAGCTATTTTGATAATGTACATAAGTGAAACAATAGTACCTTGAAGGGGATTCCATCTTCTACCTTCCTAGTCAACACTCTTCTCTCTTCCTGAAATCAGAAAGTGTGATTTCAGAAGTATCACTTTTAGAAATCCATCCTAAAGAGATAATCAGATAATTTCACAAAGATCAAGTACATGCAAGGATGTTCAGTATGGTACCATTTATCTTAATGTGAAAAATTAGAATCAATTAGTAATACATCAATAAGATACTCAATAAATTTGGTACATTTGTAGAATAGAAACTGAGAAGGTTGTCACTGAGAAGGTTGTTGTGCATTGATATTCTTTGATATATTTTTTTTTTTTTTTTTTTGTTTTTTTTTTTTTTTTTTTTAATTTTATTTTATTTTTAAACTTTACATAACTGTATTAGATTTGCCAAATATCAAAATGAATCCGCCACAGGTATACATGTGTTCCCCATCCTGAACCCTCCTCCCTCCTCCCTCCCCATTCCATCCCTCTGGGTCGTCCCAGTGCACCAGCCCCAAGCATCCAGTATCGTGCATCGAACCTGGACTGGCAACTCATTTCATACATGATATTTACATGTTTCAATGCCATTCTCCCAAATCTTCCCACCCTCTCCCTCTCCCACAGAGTCCATAAGACTGTTCTATACATCAGTGTCTCTTTTGCTGTCTCGTACACAGGGTTATTGTTACCATCTTTCTAAATTCCATATATATGTGTTAGTATACTGTATTGGTGTTTTTCTTTCTGGCTTACTTCACTCTGTATAATAGGCTCCAGTTTCATCCACCTCATTAGAACTGATTCAAATGTATTCTTTTTAATGGCTGAATAATACTCCATTGTGTATATGTACCACAGCTTTCTTATCCATTCATCTGCTGATGGACATCTAGGTTGCTTCCATGTCCTGGCTATTATAAACAGTGCTGCGATGAACATTGGGGTACTCGTGTCTCTTTCCCTTCTGGTTTTCTCAGTGTGTATGCCCAGCAGTGGGATTGCTGGATCATAAGGCATGTCTATTTCCAGTTTTTTAAGGAATCTCCACACTGTTCTCCATAGTGGCTGCACTAGTTTGCATTCCCACCAACAGTGTAAGAGGGTTCCCTTTTCTCCACACCCTCTCCAGCATTTATTACTTGTAGACTTTTGGATTGCAGCCATTCTGACTGGCGTGAAATGGTACCTCATAGTGGTTTTGATTTGCATTTCTCTGATAATGAGTGATGTTGAGCATCTTTTCATGTGTTTGTTAGCCATCTTTATGTCTTCTTTGGAGAAATGTCTATTTAGTTCTTCGGCCCATTTTTTGATTGGGTCATTTATTTTTCTGGAGTTGAGCTGTAGGAGTTGCTTGTATATTCTCGAGATTAGTTGTTTGTCAGTTGCTTCATTTGCTATTATCTTCTCCCATTCTGAAGGCTGTCTTTTCACCTTGCTAATAGTTTCCTTTGATGTGCAGAAGCTTTTAAGGTTAATTAGGTCCCATTTGTTTATTTTTGCTTTTATTTCCAATATTCTGGGTATATTTAAATGAAAAAAAGTTTGAAAATAGTATGCTATAGTCATCTCTCACTATCCACAGAAGATTGGTTCTAGGAGCCCCTGTGTGTAACCAAAATCTGTAGATGCCCAAGTTCCTTATATAAAATTGTGTAGTACAATGAATTCAGTTGGTTTTCCACATCCAGTGGTTTTCCATCCTAGGATTCAACCAACCAAGGATGGAAATTTTGATACACAGTTGGTTGAATCTGCAGACGGGAAATCGTTGGAAGGCTGACTGTATAATAAGACCCTATTTATGTGTAGTACATCCATCTATATATATTAGCTATATTATCTGTGTGTATTAGATATAAATACATATACCTATATATATCTTAGATACATTTCTAAAGGGCAAATATAGTGGTAGAGTTGGTTAGGTCCATTTTTTAAATAATTTACATTATATTATTTGAATTTTACTTAGTGAATATGTGTTATCTTTATAAATTATACTGTTAAAATAAAAATACTTTGAGAAAAAAAGCAATGTCCATAAAAATAGGTATAGAAACACATTTATAAAGTTGTTCCTCGTAGAGATTCTCAATGTAAGTTACTGGTGTTCCTCTAAGCCATATTTAGTGCAAAAAATCTGAAAAGATATATGTCTCTACATGTCTCTCTTGATCCAAGGATATTTTTAAAATAATATCTAAATGTGACTTTTAAGCCATTTCATCCAAATATTGTTTGTCTAACTGATCTTTTGAAAAAATATTGCACTGCAGTGAACTTGGATTTTATTTTATGACAACTCCTTGGAGTGCATCTGGTCTATATAGTTGGTTGCCCTTGAAGTTGTCTTAGCCATTAATTCTAAGGACAGGATTAACATCCTTTTGTTGAAGCTAAGGAAACTGTTAATGTTGCAAGAACGTGCCTGCATAGACAATCATCCTACCTCCTCCCTTAAGTAAAGACTCGAGTTTTTCTGCAGGAAAGAATTTGAATCCTCTTCAGGGTACAGTCAAGATCCTACTACTGTTTCTTTTATGTGGTATCATCAAAATAGCTTGGCTTAGAATTTTGAGGCAGTTGTAAAAGTATGGTTATTTTGGCCAAACCACCATAAATTCTCTGTGACATATACATGTAAAATAAATGCCTCTCAATGAGCATGCTAATTTGGTATTTGTCCTCCCTTATATACTGTATGACAGGGTGGTTAAATGACAGAGTGTTGTATGGTATAGTTATTTACAAAGCAGAAGAAAAATCTTCCCCAAATAATAACTATATTTTAGAATAATCAATTTGTCTTAGCCCTATTTCTGGTGCTAAATATCTACAGGAGAAAATTATCTCCTAGATTCATTCTTAATTTAAGATAGAAATATGTCTATCTTTTATGCATATCTTTGTATGCATATCTTTTATGCAAACAAAAACAATATGTTTTTGTTTGCATAAAGAAGAAGTCTTGTCACAAATGGCAGTAGATTTTAGAAAAATCTCTCTCCCCCTCTCTCTCACACACACAGGATTCCCAAGCTCTATCTACTTCAAATCTATAGCATCTCACATGGTGAAGCCTGAGCACATGCATTTTTAAAGCACTGCAGGCAGTTCTGATGGGCACCCAGGTTGAGAATGTTCCTCCAATGGGCAAGCCATCGGGCCCACTTAGTGTCCCTGGCAAATAAAATGTGGGCCTTCCATTGCAGGACTTAAAATAGTATTGGGTTTGGAACCAACTAGCTCCTGGAGCAAACTGTCCAAAAGACCTCTAAGGTTGAGGCTAGTCTTTTGGGGGTTTTGGTGAAAATTTTTTTCCAGGAAACTTTCTTGCTATTTTTTTTTATTATTATAAAAGTAACACATTTACTATAGAAATTGTGAAATTATAAAAGAGCACAAAGGAAATAATAAAATCACCTGGAATTCTATCAACTAGATATAACCACAACATTGTCCATATCCTTTCAGATTCTTTTTATATATCACCAGAAAATTGTTGTACATGCAATCTGTAACATGCAATATAGCAGAAGCATTTTCTCATGTTAATATTCTTCTATGAAATCATGCTCATTGGATATAAAATTTTTTTCTCATAATTATTGCTTTTCTACTTTTGGAAAATTATCGATTTTCTATTTTGGAAATTTTAGCTTTTCAATTTGAGTCATTAAAAAAAGTCTTGAAATGATCCTCCTTTAACGTAAATCTTTATGTACATTTTGAGTACTTCCTTAAGAATCCACAAGTGGGATTAGTGGGTTAAAAAAGAATATTCATGAGGCATTTTATAAATACTTAATGCTTGATTATCCTTAGGAAAGGATATACTAATTTTACATTTTGTCTAAAATTTACAATCCTTGAATCCTTATTAATATTGAATGTTTTTATTATTTTTGTCTCATTATGCCTTATATTTATTTTTCAGTTAGGAAGGTTGCCTTTTTCTGTTGATGTAAACTCTTTGTTCACATGTGTAGTGTAGACCATATTTTTTCTACTTTATTTACTTAAAAGTTTTCCTTGTGGTGATTTTGGATGTACAAAATTTTGTAACTACTTTTTGAGAACAATTCACAATTCAAATATGTACCTACAAAATAGAGTCAGCCTTGGAAAGATCATCAATATGGCAAGAATGAGGCACCCTCACCCCACGTTCCACCACCCCAAGCTCTAAATTCAGTGCCCTCTCCTGCCTAATCATATCTGCTGCTGCTAAGTCGCCTCAGTTGTGTCCGACTCTGTGCGACCCCACAGACAGCAGCCCACCAGGCTCCCCCATCCCTGGGATTCTCCAGGCAAGAACACTGGAGTGGGTTGCCATTTCCTTCTCCAATGCATGAAAGTGAAAATGGAAAGTGAAAGTGAAGTCGCTCAGTCGTGTCCGACCCTCAGCGACCCCATGGACTGCAGCCTACCAGGCTCCTCCGTCCATGGGATTTTCCAGGCAAGAGTACTGGAGTGGGGTGCCATTGCCTTCTCCAAACCATATCTAGTTCAGCAAAAAATCATTTATACCTTGGTATGCACTTAAGTCAAGTTTAACATCTCAAGAGGTACTCAGATCTTGAAGCCCTGTCCGCAGTTAAGCATCTGTCTTGTTAAAGAACTTTTAGGCATCAAGTGATAGGCTAGAAAAGGGAAAAATCAATTCCGCAACTATTTACAGAACACCTGCAGCGTAACCATAACCAAATCGACCGAGCAGCAGTCACCTACATGTGAGGGCAGCTGCGCGATCGTGCTTCACTGCAAACAATATTTTTAAAACATTATTGATAAAAATGTACTTCTTGTTTTATTTAATTAATAGTAAGAGTATAAAATAAGATGGTGTTAATGTAGAGCTGAGACTTGGGGATACAATGACTGGCTCAGATTCTTCAGTGGGTGTTTAGTGTGATACATTAAAATGCAGAGTGACCCACTACAAACTCAATGCTTAGCAAAGGAACTGTTATTTTTAAAAAGCTTCTGAACATTAAGAAAAGACATAGGAGCCAAAATAAAATCAAAAGAAATAAGCTAGAGAATTTTCCAAAATCTAACTGATGCTCGCGTGTGGTTGAGTATGAATGTAGCTGCAGATTTAATGGAATTTTTGGTTTTCTTTTATTTTCTATATTTCAGAGACTGCATATTCATTTGCAATATTTTATTACAGCATGAGGATTTTATTTCATGTGGTTGAGCTTTTTTTTTTTTTTTTTTTCAAAATCTCTGTGAGGAAACATCTTTTCATGTAATCAAAAGTATACACACGTGTGTGTGTGTGTGTGTGTGTGTGTGTGTGTGTGTGTATATATATATATATATATAATTTATTTTTGAGTTAGCCTCTTTAGTCAGTACAGCTTGGTTTATACTTGAGTTCTATAGTTAACAGGCCCTGAATGTTCAGTCATTTGCTAAACACAGAATCAGAATTTACAAATTTGCTTGCCTCCACCACAGGATGTCATGGATTATATATATTCATGGCATTTCTTGTCTTTTTCTCCACACTATTGGCGTTCATTTAAAGTCACTTGGATTTGATGGAGGACTCAAAGATATCATCAAGAAGTGGAAAACTGAAATTGATAGAAACTGAAATGGGAATTTGGAGAGAAACAAAAAATAAACAAGATAAATTTAGATACTGTGGCAAGCCTATTGTGTCCTAGGAAAATAGTGGAGGAGGAGGGCCCCTGTAATGCTGAGGAGAAATCAGGAGGTGAGGGGTCAAGCACAATATTCACCTTACTACCAGGTGTCTAGAGTATGGCTTCCAAAGAGTATGACTCTGACATATAAGCACAGAGACTGAGATGGTTTTTGGAGAGGACAGTAACACTTGGATAAGACTCATGTCACATATGGCAGGGAAAGGGCATACTCTTAAAAAGAACCAGATCTGATAGCAGCATTGGGCAAGGCACCCTTTGATTAGAAGATATTTAAAAATCCTACCTGAGAGTAGAACAGGTAAAGAATGAAAGGTGAGAGAGAAGGAGAAGGATTATTGTTGGAGATGCTGTTATATTCAGCCTGGAGTAATGAGTGATATGGATAATTATTTTTCTAATGTAGACCTCCCCCCCAAAAAAAGCATAGGGACAAGATTTAACAGATAAAGGACAGTCAAATATTTACCTGTAAACTATTTACTAATCATATTCATCGTTCAATTTTTTTGTTTGTTTTCATCTCAGTTATCTTTAACATTCCCTTATACAAACAGCCTTCACTTCCTTCCCTTCCTTGCCTGCATGTTTGTGTAAACACATGGCCACATCAACTGGAATCACTTAAAATCCATGACCACAAGTGTAGAAGGGGCATTCCATAGCCCCGTAATACTCTTCCCCAAGTCAGAACATGTGACTTTGTTTTCCAACTTTGGTCTTAATTTCCAAGATTGTTTGGGCTATTCTGGGACTCTTGCATTTGAATGTCAATTTTAGGGTCAGACATCAGTTGGGATTTCAATAGGGATTGCATTAAATCTGCAGATCGCTTTGGGGAGTATTGCCATCTCAACAATATTAAGTCTTCTGATCCACGAAATGAGTTGTCTTTCCATTTATTTAGGTGTTCTTTTACTTCTTTCAATAGTATTTTGGAGTCTTCAGACTAAGTTTTGTATTCTATTGTTAAATTTATTCCTAAGTATTTTATTCTTTTTTATATTATTATAAATTGAATTTTTTCTTAATTTTAGTTTTGGATTGTTCACTGCATGTAAATAAAAATACATTGCTTTTTGTATATTGATTGTATATTGATCATATTGTATATTGATATCAATATTGTATATTGATCTTGTATTCTACAAACTTGTTGAATTCATTTATTAGTACTAACAGTTTTTTCAATGGTTTCCTTAGGATTTTCTGCATACAACATTGTGTCATCTGCAAATAGAGATAGTTTTATTTCCTGCTTTTCAATATGGATACCCTTTATTCCAGTTTCTTGCCTGATTTCCCTGGCTAGAATCTCTAGTACAATGCTGAATAGAAATGGTTACAGCAGACCTTCCTGTCTTGTTCTGGATCTAAGCTGTTGTTTAAAATCTTTGATGAAGTTCCAGTTCTCTGTCCTTTCAGGCGACTCAACTGCAATTTCATGAAATGCTCATTTGAATCAGATGCAACAATATTCTAGATCCTTCCCCGTATAGTTGGGGCTTCCCTGGTGGCTCAGCGGTAAAGGATCCTCCTGCCAATGCAGGAGATGTGGGTTAAACCTCTGGGTTGGGAAGATGCCCTGGAGAAGGAAACTACCCTTATAGTTGGCATTGACATTTGGAATCCTTAGAACCAGTGGTCAAATACAGTACTATTAGAGATCAAGACTCAGACCCCATTCATAAGAGTACAGGCTACAATAATAGACTCTAGATTGTTCTATCCTGTTTATGAAAATCTAGATAGTATTTCAAGAACATTTGAATCAATGCATATATATTTATTTTCAGTGACTTCATCAGTTTCAGCTAATTTCACCAATAAAACCCCATTTATAGAATTCTTTATGCTAATTAGCCAAAGACTTGAGGTTGGTTAGAAATAATGATAGCTGAAGCACTCATAGGGGTGACGTCTGGAGAGTAGAATTTTTGATAGGATGTTATTCAAACACACTGAGAAGTCAAATTCTCAGTTAGGACCACTAACCATCCCTAGAGTGTAGCTTAAATTAAAGCATGTGTGTGTGTGTATACACAAATTCATACATGACATAGATATTTTAATGCAGAAATATTTAAAATATTTAAAAACAGGTCACAGGCAACATAACATGTTAGTATGGCTGAAACAGAACTTATGATTCCTTATTAAAGATGCTTATCCATGGAATTTTTCGTCTCATCAATTGATGCCGTCAACATCACCATCCATACAGGTGCTTAAGCCCAAAATCTAGGTATTAGCCCTCATATCTTGATTTCTCATCTTTTATAATCTGCCCATTAGCAATTCATTTTGATTCTACCTCCAACTCTTTTATATCCTAAAGCCATCTTCTTTTCTTCTCCGCAATCACCTCCTTAGTCTAAAGCATTCTGCATGCTGCATGCTAAGTTGCTTCAGTCGTGTCTGACTCTTTGTGACCCCTTGGACTGTAGCCCACCAGGCTCCTCAGTCCATGGGGGTTCTCCAGGCAAGAATACTGGAGTGAGTTCCCATTTCCTTCTCCAGGGAATCTTCATGACCAAGCGATTGAACCCAGGTCTCCTGCATTGTAGGCGGACTCTTGACTGACTCAGCCACAGACTCTCTGGGAGTCCCTGGGAAGCACTTAAATCACTATAATTATGTCTATCAAGGAAAAAGTGAAAAAAAAGAAAAAGGTGAAGTGATACAGCACGGAGTCTGATGCAGGTTCCTACTGGTCACTGCTCTTACTTCTTTTCTGGGTGTTTCTGAGCTAGCCTCCTAACAGGTATTCTAGCTTTTTCTCTGTTATCTCTTCTTCCCACTCCATCTGATTCCACTCTTTAAAAAAGCAGCCAGAGAGATCTTTCAAACATGTAAATTAGATTATGTCACTTCCCTTATTGAAGCCATCCAATGACTTCCAATCACACTTGGAATGAATCCCAGATTCCTTACTGTAGACAGGAAGCCTCCATGGTCTGGCTCCTGATTAATTCTTTGACTTCATTTCAAACAACCACCACTCTACCCACTGTGCTTCAGCCACATTAGCCAACATTTTGGATCCTGAAAATGACAAACATTCTTGCCTTAGAGCCTCTGCACCGGCTGTCTGGCTGTCTCTCTGTCCAGATGACTCTTGCCCTGATCTTAGCAAGGCTGCCTGTTTCTCATTATTCAGATCTCAGCCCAAATGTCAACTTTAGCCTCTCTGACCATGCATTCTTACTTGGATCTACCCTGTCATGCCCTACTATACCTGCCTGTTTTAATTTTCTTCATTATTCATGTTTAGGTACATATGTCATCTCCTCCCAGCTAAGATGTAAACCTTATTGACAGCAGAAATCTTATGTTGTGCATATTTTTTTTCCTTTTTTAAAAAATTAATTAATTTATTTATTTTACTTTACAATATTGTATTGGTTTTGCCATACATTGACTTGAATCTGACATGAGTGTACATGTGTCCCCCATCCTGAACCCCCCTCCCACCTCCCTCCTCATCCCATCCCTCTGGGTCATCCCAGTGCACCAGCCCCAAGCATCCTGTATCATGCATTGAACCTGGACTGGTGATTCATTTCACATATGATATTTTACATGTTTCAATGCCATTCTCCCAAATCATCCCATCCTCGCCCTCTCCCACAGAGTCCAAAAGAGTGTTCAATACATCTGTGTCTCTTTTGCTGTCTCACATACAGGGTTATCATTACCATCTTTCTAAATTCCATATATATGCATTAGTATACTGTATTGGTGTTTTTCTTTCTGGCTTACTTCACTCTGTATAATAGGCTCCAGTTTCATCCACCTCATTAGAACTGATTCAAATGCATTCTTTTTAATGGCTGAGTAATATTCCATTGTGTATATGTACCACAGCTTTCTTATCCATTCATCTGCTGATGGACATCTAGGTTGCTTCCATGTCCTGGCTATTATAAACATTGCTGCGATGAACACTGGGGTACACGTGTCTCTTTCGATTCTGGTTTCCTCAGTGTGTATGCCCAGCAGTAGGATTGCTGGGTCATATGGCAGTTCTATTTCCAATTTTTAAGTAATCTCCACACTGTTCTGTACCTTTGAATCTCTATCTTGGAGAACAGGACTTGATGCCTAGAAGTGCTCAGTAAATATTTATTGAATGATGGACAAGCGGAAATTTAGAGCAGAGCCTGATGTTTTAATAAAAGACCCATCAAAATTATTATGCTTGGCTGGAATTTTTGGTATCAAATATTATCTAAATAAATGAGTTATAATCTGGGGGCTCAACACTTCTTTGGGGGCAAAAATCAATTGCATGATATTTGTTAGGATAGGATGTACTCAGGATACACTTTGAAAACATTGTGTGAATAATTTAGTTTGTGCATCACTAAATGATCTACAAGTGCTGAGTGGGAGGAAAAAGATGATGAGCCTAGGGGTCAGGATGAGGAGGCTTCAGAGGGCACAGCTATGTAGATCTAAAAGTTTTTCTAGTGTTTTCAGCATCTCCCTCCTTTCCTCTCACCACCCTTTTCATTCTTTTTCTCTGGAAACCCTAACTAATACAATACCAATTCTGTGTCTGTAGAGTAAGGTAGCCATACTTTGGATGCAAAGGATCTTCCCTTTGCATTCCAGCCACTCTCCATTAATGTGTGTATTCCTCCACCCTGTCTGTGACCAGTAATGTGCCCAATTGACTCCTTACCCTGTAACTTCCAGTTGGGTGGGGTCAGTGATGAGAGATACAGCAGGAGGCTAGAGTGCACCAGGAGAGTGAGGTTCAGTTCAGTTCAGTTCAGTTCAGTCGCTCAGTTGTGTCCGACTCTTTGCGACCCCATGAATCGCAGCACACCAGGCCTCCCTGTCCATCACCAACTCCCAGAGTTCACTCAGACTCACGTCCATCGAGTCAGTGATGCCATCCAGCCATCTCATTCTCTGTCATCCCCTTCTCCTCCTGCCCCCAGTCCCTCCCAGCATCAGAGTCTTTTCCAATGAGTCAACTCTTTGCATGAAGTGGCCAAAGAACTGGAGTTTCAGCTTTAGCATCACTCCTTCCAAAGAAATCCCAGGGCTGATCTCCTTCAGAATGGACTAGTTGGATCTCCTTGCAGTCCAAGGGACTCTCAAGAGTCTTCTCCAACACCACAGTTCAAAAGCATCAATTCTTTGGCACTCAGCTTCCTTCACAGTCCAACTCTCACATCCATGCATGAGCACTGGAAAAACCATAGCCTTGACTGGACGGACCTTTGTTGGCAAAGTAACGTCTCTGCTTTTGAATATGGTTGGTTGGTCTAGGTTGATCGTAACTTTCCTTCCAAGGAGTAAGTGTCTTTTAATTTCATGGCTGCAGTCACCATCTGCAGTGATTTTGGAGCCCAGAAAAATTAAGTCTGACACTGTTTCCACTGTTTACCCATCTATTTCCCATGAAGTGATGGGACCAGATGCCATGATCTTTGTTTTCTGAATGTTGAGCTTTAAGCCAACTTTTTCACTCTCCACTGTCACCTTCATCAAGAGGCTTTTTAGTTCCTCTTCATGGTGTCTTTTGTCTTGGCTTTCTCCCTGTCAGGCCACGGGTTAGCAGTGTTTGCATTCCTGTACCCTCCGTCTCTGGCCTCGTCCATGGCTCTAGCTCTAGTAACAGTGGAGAGCGCGGCTCTCATGGAGTTCTGCCCACTCTCTCCTCTGGCTCTTTAGGTCTAGGTTGGTTGCTAGCACTTTCCCACCCCACCCCCCTAACCACGTGCTTCATCATCCCTCATAGTTTTCCCTTAATCCTGCCCATGGATCTGTATATCACCCTCGCTTTCCCTGTGTGGGTAATTCACAACCCTTTAATTTCTTTTTACACACGAGGAGACTGAGGCTTAGAGAGATTTGGTAACTCCTTCAGGGCTGTGGTTTAAACCAAGGTCTCTGACTTCAGTGGAAGTCCTTGCAGCCTGTACGCAGCAATTCAATTACTGTTCACATTAACTACTCTTTGTGAATCACAGTTCAATGCAAAATCAAAGACAATGCAAAATGAGGTCAGTAACAATAACTCCTTATGGATTTCTAGTTAGTGCTCAATAAATATTAGCTATTGTTATCATTTGCAACAAAAAAGGACCTCGATGAAGATAGAAATTCCCAGTTTACAGGGTCTTGGTAAGAATGAAATGGCTAAAAGGTGTAATGCACCAGCATAGGACCTGGTACACACCAGCCACTTAATACCACATGCCACTTACCAGCAGTCACATCTACTGTCCTTTTCCTAGGCCACGTTCTCTAGGGATAGGATCTTGAATTCTATGTGAGCAAAATGTGAGTTGAGAGGCACTTTATGTATATTGTCTTTGTAAATGTCATAAGGAACTAAGAGGTGAGTTATTCCAGTCTTAAAGACGTGGAAACTAAGGGCCAAAGAGTCAGATAACTTACATAAGCTCACGACTACATCTGCTAGTGAAGGATCAAGGATTCCAACCCAGACATATCTGACCCCACGTTTATTTGAGCCAAGAAGGGCTTGTTAATAGAGCCAGTATTCAGTTGGTAAGCACTGGTATGACAGGTCCCGCGTTAAATATTGGATAGTTTTCTGTTGGGAGGTAAGTGGCTGCTGCCTCAGGGCTCTTGAGCAGAACCTGCCCACCCATTCCCCTTCCCTCCCCATGACCTGCAGCTGCAAAGACAGGTGCTCTGATGCTCTGTGCTTGCACCACATCAATTTTTAACATTCAGAGTATTGCTCCTAGAAACAAATCTAGTAATTGAAACTTGAGAATCACATCTCAGAGAAGTACAGAAAAAAACGAGATGGAGACTTTTTAGAAATTCAAGAAGGAGGGGATGTTTTCAGAGCACTGCAGAAAATTCTTACCGTTTCTGTACCTCTGTCCTGTGACTGATTTCCTTGGAGGATGAACCTCAGAGGGAGCTTGAAGGTGAGGGGATGGAGGAGTGGCCTTGTCTGTTCCCATCATTCAGAAAGCCCGGTTCTTTTTTGGGCCTTCCCTATTTCATTAAGCCTTTATTGCACCTCTGCCCTGAACCCCAGGCTCCAGTGGTTCTTTCAGAATAACTCAGAGAGAAAATAGGTGTGCACACAATGTGAGGCAGAGAAGGAAAGAGCCAGATTTCCCCTGGCTTCTGGGTTTCAAGTCAGTCAAGCTGGGCTTCCATGTTTTACCTTAAAGAGGGAAATTGGCAGCTTGCTACGAGCCTGAAGGGTGTGCCTCATGTCTGTGATGCTGAGCCCTTCAGCGTCACCTATAAAGTCACCCTGTCTCCCTGGGAGCCATCCATGTCTGAAGAAGGCTGGCTTTGGGGGTTTTCCTTGTTTAACGGCTGGGGGAGGGGGATGTTGGAGATTTGTAGGAGAAAGTCTGCAGAATAGATAGTGAGTTAAGAAAGTCCAAGTCAGGGTTCATGAGATAGAGGTCCTGGGGCTGGTGGAAGGAAGAGGAGGCTAAGGGAATGTCAGTCATTGGGGGATTTGATACCGAAGACAATTTGGCTCTGTTTCCTTGAAGACCTTTCTGCAGTGTGTCAGGCTCTGTCCCTGCTGTGAGGATCTGCCAAGGCCAGCCCTTGCCCTTTATATATTTCCTTTTTCTTTCTTTCTTTCAAAATGGACTTGCCCTGGATTAATAATGCTGGAGAGCTTCCTATCTCTGCCTGGAGTCATGCTTCAGTAAAAATACTACTCCAAGCTTTAATCTAAAAAAGTAGAAAAGAATTGAAAAAAATTCACAAAGAAAAAGCAAACCTCTATAATCAAAAGACATAGGGTTAGGGGTGGAAGAAAGGACCAAGATGACACCACGGTGAAATGGTGGCATTTAATCAGGGGTTAGGCAGGGTGTGGGTGAGGCAATTCCAGGATGACAAGAGCCAGCCTGAACCCTCTGATGGAACCTTTGTCAAGGTTTGCAAATATTCTGGTGCCCTTGAAAAACCATTTTCCCCTCCGCCCTTAGGTTTTTGTCTTGGCCTAGAGGTGAAAGTGAAGTAATCGAAAGTGAAATGCTGGCTCTGTTGACTTTTTTTTCAAAGGGAAAACAGTGCGCAAGTTTCATAGGAAACCTCTTGCTTGAGAACGGGCCTGGCTGGCTGCAGGACTTACAGGGCCTGGTGTGGAATGGAGACATCGGGCTTCTCATTCCAAGTGTTAAGAATGTTAAGGTGACAGGTGAGCATGAAACCAAGTGTGGGCCTTTCTGAGCTAAGGGTCCCTGTGTGACTATACAGGCCACACTCTCAGAAGCTGGTCTTGCTTAGGAGGGAAAGTGTTAGCCACTCAGTTGTGTCAGACTCTTTGCAACCGCATGGACTGTAGCCTGCCAGTCTCCTCTATCCATGAGATTCTCCAGGCAAGAATACTGGAGTGGGTTGCAATTCCCTTCTCCAGTGGATTTTCCCAACCCAGGTGTTGAACCTGGGTCTTCTGCATTGCAGGCAGATTCTTTGCTTCCTGAGCCACCGGTCTCTGAAGGTTTATGTTATTCTCATTTTCTGAGTTAATAATAATACTCCCTCCATTTTCAGAGCATCAGGGATTTGATGATTTTGTGCATGTGTGTGTATTTCAGTACTATTTTTAGGCACTTAAGTTTATTTTCAAAATGGCTCTTTAAAACTCAAGACATTTCTAAAATGCAATTGAAAATGTCTTAAATCTAACTCTGAGATGGTAGGACTGTTGCCAGCATTTTAGAGGTCCTACATTTAGAGGTCTCTTGTTCAGCTCTTGTTCACCTTTATGGCAGAAAGTGAAGAGGAACTAAAAAGCCTCTTGATGAAAGTGAAAGTGGAGAGTGAAAAAGTTGGCTTAAAGCTCAACATTCAGAAAATGAAGATCATGGCATCTGGTCCCATCACTTCATGGCAAATAGATGGGGAAACAGTGTCAGACTTAATTTTTCTGGGCTCCAAAATCACTGCAGATGGTGACCGCAACCATGAAATTAAAAGACGCTTACTCCTTGGAAGGAAAGTTATGACCAACCTAGATAGCATATTGAAAAGCAGAGACATTACTTTGCCAACAAAGGTCCATCTAGTCAAGGCTATGGTTTTTCCAGTGGTCATGTGGATGTGAGAGTTGGACTGTAAAGGAAGCTGAGTGCCGAAGAATTGATGCTTTTGAACTGTGGTGTTGGAGAAGACTCTTGAGAGTCCCTTGGACTGCAAGGGGATCCAACCAGTTCATTCTGAAGGAGATCAGCCCTGGGATTTCTTTGGAAGGAATGATGCTAAAGCTGAAACTGCAGTACTTTGACCACCTCATGCGAAGAGTTGACTCATTGGAAAAGACTCTGATGCTGGGAGGGATTGGGGGCAGGAAGAGAAGGGAACGACAGAGGATGAGATGGCTGGATGGCATCACTGACTCAATGGACGTGAGTCTCAGTGAACTCTGGGTGTTGGTGATGGACAGGGAGGTCTGGCGTGCTGCGATTCATGGGGTCGCAGAGTCAGACACGACTGAGCGACTGAACTGAACTGAACTGTTCAGCTCAGCTCAGGTGTGAGGGTTCAAAGAGACATGCTCTCCCAGACAAGTGCCCAGGTGGCTAAGACCCCAGACTTCCTTGCCCTGATGGCTCTGACCTGCTGCCTGGGGCAGGGACCTTCCTCAGGTACATCTTCCCAAGGGTGGAACTTACCACCAATATGGGCACCCCTGGCCTCGATTGACCAAAGGACAGCAGTTTAGGGATGAGCAGAGGGGCTGCTATTGACAGAACTTGGGCTGGTCTGGGATGTTCTTGCTTGTTTTGGGAGGCCCTTGTTGTGCCAGAGGGAGTTGGAAGGAGGAAGGGTTAGGAATGGGTGTTTCTCCCACATTGCTACATTCCATGCAGGAATGCCAAGCACTCTGAGGATACTAAATTATAATTTGGCTTTTTAGGCTATTATTGAAGGTATATAGCATCAAACATATTTAACAGTTTGGTAGGTTAACTTGCAACTTATAAAGCTTTAAACTATGTGGGCTTCCCTGGTGGCTCAGATGTTAAAGAATCAATGCAATCAACCCTAACCTTAACCACTGCAGGAGACCCTGGTTCAACCCCTAGGTTGGGAAGAAAACTTGGAGATGGGGATGGCTGCCCACTCCAGTATTCTTACCTGGAGAATTCTGTGGACAGAGGAGCCTGGTGGGCTACAGTCCATGGGGTTGCAGAGTCAGACACCACTGACTGACTCACTCATACTTCACTTTCACGTGGGCTTCGATTTCTGTTCTTGTCGTGTGTTCTGCAAATATTGGGGGCAGATGTGGACGGCAGGCAGCAAAGACAGTGTATATGCCTATAATGAAATTGAACACTAGTTTCCTCATAAACAGTTTGATAATCCAGTTACTCTGCCTTTTCATATGTGTGTGTGTAATATTTACACATTTTGACAAAGACAGTTTCTGTTTTGATTAGTGCAATATAGGAGTTTTTAAGGCTGTAATTATTAATTATACATTTGCCACATCCAGTTTCATGTACATTTGTCCTCCAGGTGCTTCTCAATTTTAGCAAGAACATAATTTTTATCACCACACTAGACTCTAAAATTTGTATCTCTGTACCACAGAAGAAATAATTTTATATTTAACATTGAACTTCTTATGTGAGCCTTACATAGCATTCACAATAATGTCAGCTATTTCTCATTGACAGAATGAATATTCAAAAGATGTATTTTGATTTCATTAGTTGAATGAAGAAAAACCATTATTGGTATTAACTGATTTTCTCTGGCTAGACAAAAAAGATCTTCAAGACCCAGATAATCACAATGGTGTGATCATTCACCTAGAGCCGGACATCCTGGAATGCAAAGTCAAGTGGGCCTTAGGAAGCATCACTACGAACAAAGCTAGTGGAGGTGATGGAATTCCAGTTGACTTATTTTAAATCCTAAGAGATGATGCTGTGAACGTGCTGCACTCAATACGCCAGCACATTTGGAAAATGCAGCAGAGGCCACAGGACTGGAAAAGGTCCGTTTTCATTCCAATCCCAAAGAAAGGCAATGCCAAAGAATGCTCAAATTACTGCACAATTGCACTCATCTCACATGGTAGTAAAGTAATGCTCAAAATTCTCCAAGCCAGGTTTCAACAATATGTGAACTATGAACTTCCAGATGTTCAAGCTGGTTTTAGAAAAGGCAGAGGAACCAGAGACCAAATTGCCAACATCTGTTGGATCATCAAAAAAGCAAGAGAGTTCCAGAAAAACATCTACTTCTGCCTTATTAACTATGCCAAAGCCTTTGACCTGACCCTGATGCTGGGAAAGATTGAAGGCAGGAAAAGAAGGGGATGAAAGAGGATGAGATGGTTGGATGGCATCACCAACTCAATGGACATGAGTTTGAGTAAACTCCAGGAGTTGGTGATGGACAGGGAGGCCTGGCCCCAGTCCATGGGGTTGCAAGCTCAGACATGACTGAGGGAGTGAACTGAACTGAAAACCTTTGACTGTATGGATCACAACAAACTGTGGAAAATTCTTCAAGAGATGGGAATACCAGATCACTTGACCTGTCTCTTGAGAAATCTGTATGCAGGTCAGGAAGCAACAGTTAGAACTGGACATGGAACAACGACTGGTTCCAAATAGGAAAAGGAGTACATCAAGGCTGTATATTGTCACCCTGCTTATTTAACTTCTATGCAGAGTACATCATGAGAAACGCTGGGCTGGAAGAAGCACAAGCTGAAATCAAAATTGCCGGGAGAAATATCATAACCTCAGATATGCAGATGACACCACCCTTGTGGCAGAAAGCGAAGAAGAACTAAAGAGCCTCTTGATGAAAGTGAAAGAGGAGAGTGAAAAAGTTGGCTTAAAGCTCAACATTCAGAAAACTAAAATCATGGCATCTGGTCTCATTACTTCATGGCAAATAGATGGGGAAGCAATGGAAGCAGTGAGAGACTTTATATTTTAGGGCTCCAAAATCACTGCAGATAGTGACTGCAGCCATGAAATTAAAAGACACTTTCTCCTTGGAAGAAAAGTTATGACTTACCTAGGTAGCATATTAAAAAGCAGAGGCAGATTCATGTTGAGGTTTGACAGAAAACAGCAAAATTCTGTAAAGCAACTATCCTTCAATAAAAAATAAATAAATTAAAAAAAAAATCAGACACATTACTTTGCCAACAAAGGTCCATCTAGTCAAGGCTATGGTTTTTCCAGTAGTCGTGTATGGATGTGAGAGTTGGACTATAAAGAAAGCTGAGCGCCAAAGAATTGATGCTTTTGAACTGTGGTATTGGAGAAGACTCTTGAGAGTTCCTTGGACTGCAAGTAGATCTAACCAGTCCATCCTAAAGGAAATCAGTCCTGAATATTCATTGGAAGTACTGAGGCTAAAGCTGAAACTCCAATACTTTGGCCACCTGATGCAAAGAACTGACTCATTGGATAAGACCCCGATGCTGGGAAAGGTTGAAGTCAGGAGGAAAAGGCGACGACAGAGGATGAGATGGTTGTATGGCCTCACTGACTTAATGGACATGAGTTTGAGTAAAATCCGGGAGTTGGTGATGGACAGGGAGGCCTGGTGTGGTGCAGTCCGTGGGTCGGACACGACTGAGTGACTGAACTGAACTGAACTGAGGACACCGGAATAAAACTGGCCTCATTCAACTGTTTGTGCAGTTCTTCTGATAATGGAGTTACTACTTCACTTTTCATGTGTCCAGAAGGAAACTTGGAATCCAAAGTGGGTGAAGTTAATGAAGAAGAACAATCATTGGAGGTAAGTGAAAAGTCATGCTTCACTGAGAGATCTGTAAACACTCTTTTGGTAGGCACATATGTTCAACAGTCATTTTTTGAGATAGTGTTAAAGAAACTTCTAACTTTGGGAAGAGATGCTTGTGCTTCTTCCAAAGAGTTGTGTTCTGGTTTTCATGTGGGCAGTGGTATCACTTAACCGTCATGATAGATGGTAAACTGTATTGTTAAATATTCCTTATAAATTTCATACTCATGGTCAACTTTCTTGTGAAATCAAATTCAGAGCTTAACTTTTTGCTGAATATGTGCTTTTGGCTTTTTTGAGTTCTCTGCTGCTGAAAAAATTTATTGCAAAACACAACAGCTTTACTAAATGAAAATAGCTACTGATATATGTATATACACCTTATGGGTGTGGAAGCGTTAGTCACTCAGTCATGTTCAATTCTTTGTGACCCCATGGACTGTAGCCCGCCAGGCTCCTCTGTCCATGGAATTCTCCAGGCAAGAATACTGGAGTGGGCTGCCATTCCTTTCTCCAGGTTACCTTCCCAATCCAGGCATTGAACCCAGGTCTCCTGCATTGTAGGCGGACTCTGTACCATCTGAGTCACCGGGAACCCTGCATACATCACATAGTGAATCACAACACTGTGTAATGACAGTCTTCAGGCTGCTCTCTGTAAGCTCTATGATCAGACGGCGAGGCGTCTAGTTTCCATTTATGTTTCTCACCTGGCCAGTGAAGTCTCAAATTTCTACAGATCTCACCAACTGATGGCTCAGTGGCTACACGCATTTGGAAAGGTGTGGGTGTGGCCAGACCACAATTGGCCCAACGATGGAGGCAGGGATATTGAGCCCGGGCTTCTCAATCACCTCTGCAACTGCAAGAAATGAGCTTCCTGAGCTCTCTCTTGCCTGAGGGCACTGTGTTTACCAGCAGGTGCTGAGTGTGCGGTTTTCAAAAAGAGAGGAACTTGTTACACTGGGTCTGGAAAAAAAGAGGAAAGAGAGATGGGTTATTGCTGGACGTTTTTTAGAGTTGATCACATGTTAAAATAAAATATCTGTTTATCCTGCATACATCTCCCACAGTGCTAGCTAAGACCATGTCAGAAGCAGCAATACAAAGTAGAAGTCTACCAATGCAGCTATTAACACTTCCTTATTAAAAAATAAAAAATCTGAGGGAAATGTTAGGGCAGTTGGTACACTGGAACAACAGGTGTAAAGTGTGATTGTTCCACTTATAGGAAAGCAAAGCAGTTTTCGTTTCTTTGCCCCTTTGGGAATGCTGTTTATAATTTTACTGCCTGGTATTCTAGTGTGTCTGAGTTTTCTACACGTGTGGTTCCCTAGGTTTGAGTTCACTGAGACTATGGCAATACATGAGCCCACGATGCCAGCTTGATGCCTGTGACTGTGTGACCATCAGTCTATTTCCTTTGCCATCGAAAGCAATTTACAAGCTGCCTGATTGACTAGGCTGTCTTGGTTGCTTAGTTATTAGGACAGAACTGAGCAAGCCAGGGGACGAAAGACCTAGCACATGCTCTGCGGTCAAGATTTCAATAAAGGAGCCCTTGTTGGAGGTGTTATTGAAGGCCACCGACTTCCTTGGGTCTGTGTTCCAGTAACAGTAGTGATCTCAGAGGAGCTTCCATGGCTGTGTGTTTATGACTCATATAAACATATAGATATTGAATGGAAATCTAAATAAACAAAAGTAATGCCAGTAGTTTCTTGAAAGTCATCATAAAATGACCTTACAGCATTCAAAATGTCAATAAACAACTGCCCCACAGAGCACCAGAATCACAAGCTCTTGCAAAGAGGTTTACAGTGAAAAAAAGAGAGAGAAACCAGTTTTTTCAGAATCACTGGGCGAAAACCTGTCCATCACATTCTATTGTTCCTAGAATGCCTACTACAGCTTTTGCCTCTGTTTGACATGTCAAGCTATGCAGTGAAGTGCTGATATTTGACACTTCTGATGTCCTAATCGGATGCTCGTTCAACAGAAGTCACTGCCAAATTTTGCAGACTTTGCAGAAATGGAGATTCTAGTTGCTAATGTTACTTAGCTTGCTGCTTTGGGTCCAGGGTTTAAATTGATTTTTTCTAGGTTTTTAATTAAGTAGATTTACAGGAACATAATGGAACAATGGTTAACATTAGGATCAATCTGAAGTTCTCTTAGCATTCACTATGTCCCACTTCAGATCTTTTTAATTTTTATTTTAATTTTTATCTTCAGCACTAAGGAGAGTGGATGTTATTGTATATGTTTAGTTTCTCCCAAGATTGTCATAGAGGGACCAGATGTATTTTCTCAAAGGACATAGATACTTATTTTAGGCAAGAGGAAAATTTTCTAGTTAGTCCCTAAGAGATGGGGTGGCACTGTGTGTTCTGGAATGTTGTGGCTTAAATTGTGACAGGGTAAAATAACTTCTGTTGCTATGCAAATAACACTGGAAGAAAACAAAAATCACGTTCAGTTCAGTTTAGTCACTCAGTTGGGTCTGACTCTTTGCACCCCCATGGACTGCAGTACGCTAGGCTTCCCTGTCCATCACCAACTCTTGGAGCTTGCTCAAACTCATGTCCATCGAGTCCATCGAGTGATGCCATCCAACCATCTCATCCTCTGTCATCCCCTTCTCCTCCTGCCTTCTATCTTTCCCAGCATCAGAGTCTTTTCCAATGAGTCAGTTCTTTGCATCAGGTGGCCAAAGTATTGGAGTTTCAGCTTCAGCATCAGTCCTTCCAATGAATATTCAGGACTGATTTCTTTTGGATGGACTGGTTGGATCTCCTTGCAGTCCAAGGGACTCTCAAGAGTCTTCTGCAACACCACAGTTCAAAAGCATCAATTCTTGGTGCTCAGTTTTTTAGTTCAACTCTCAGGCTTTATCACAGAGTGTTCTATGGAACATGAGTCATATGAATGCCCCATGCAAAGAAGGTTCTGTAGCCAAGACCCACCTCACTTTGTTCTTGGAAGTTCCCAAGATATATTAACATTATAAAGAGTTTGATTGGTCATGAGATGAAGAAACTGTCCTTGGAGTTTTCTAAAGCTTTCTCGAGTTTATCATGAAGGCCTCATCCTGTGTTACTTCCTGTAGAAACACTGTAGTGGTGTAATATCATTTCTTTAAGTCTGTTTTCTTACATTCTTTGGACTAATGATTAATTTTCTACAGTCCCAAGACATTATTTCCTATTTATTTTATCTAAGCTAAATCTGGGCTTCTCTGGTGGCTCAGATGGTAAAGAATCCACCTGCAATGCAGAAGACCTGGGTTTGATCCCAGGCTTGGGGACATCCCTTGAAGGAGGGCATGGCAATCCACTCTAGTATTTTTGCCTGGAGAATCCCCATGACAGAGAAGCCTGGTGAGCTACAGTCCATGGAGTCACAAAGTCGGACTTGACTGAGCGGCTAAGCACACAAGCTAAATCTAGATATATTTTCTTTCCATTCTTCTCTGCCAATAGATGACAATAACCCTTCCAAATGCCCCTCATGTTAGGTGATCTTGTAAAACCAATTCTCTTTCCAGAGCTCATGAGCTTCTGTTATCCAGTGTCATTTCTTACCTTTCATTTCTTCTTGGTTTTTGAAGCTTTCTTATCTTCTATCCCACAGTAGAACCATTGAAATCTAGCTCAGTTTGAAATGTAGTCAATTTCTGTTTCTCTCATTCCCATTTCTCTTCTCCCCAGACGTCACTTGGCTCTCAGACATGATTAGTACAATAAACAGTGATCTGTTTGATTTATGTCTGTCATTTTGATAAAATGAAAACATTTCAAGTTACGATGTCCTCTTTTGACAGACTGGTATTGACCTTATTCACATCCTCCCCCTCCCCCAAATATAGATTTACTACCTTTTTTTGCCCCCTGCAGTGCAAGTCTCAATACCTACTGAAAGTGTAGAATCCAGGCCAGCAGTCTCAGTGGGGTATCTTTCTGCCCTCTTGTTGGAGGGAAAATCCGGATTCATTCCGTTTCCTTGAGAAAATGTGTGAGCCTTTGACATGCTGGGCCTTGGGGTACAGGGACAGGGAGAATCGCACAGGCAGGCTCCTGCTTTCAGGAAACACAGATGCGGGTGTTGTCAGTGACTTTGGTTGTAGCATGTAATATCCTTTTTTTTTTTTTTTTAAAAGACTGTCTTGATCCAGTTCTGAGGCTCTGGCTGGAGGCTGGTCATTCCTCTTTTCGAGCAGCTGACTGAGACCACATCCCCAGTGACTTCTCTAAGGAACTGATAGCTCCTGGTGTCTACGCGGCAGCCCTAATTGCCTCAGGGCCAGGTACCAGACAACTGAAAACAGCCCCTCAATCCTGGAACCTGTGAAATTATGCAAAGCAGCCAATTCACAGGGAGCCTGCTAAAGCTAGTTAACCCCTCACCCTGCTTGCCATTTACCAGCTGCTCCACCCACCCCCACCCCCTGCCCCCAGGTGTGGCTCTCAGCATGGCTCTGCCTGGCAGGCTTTTCAACTTTGGCAAAAATAACAAAAAGTTCTGCCTTTCCTCTGTCCCAGTGCCAGTGGCTTGCGTCCTGCCGCCCAAGAACTTCTAAATCTAGTAAAACAGATGTGCAACCAAAATTTTGGTTTTTCTTTCTTATTGTTACGAAAATGTCAAAGGTCTTGAAATAGTGCTAATTGGTGGTGAAAAAGTGATAGGATAAGGATTTTAACAGAAGAAGGGAATTTATAAAAATGACCTTAAGTTACTTAAGCCAAAAAGAACTGTGCAAGGTTAATATACCCCATATATTCACGTTTTGTTGTTGTTGTTACTGAGTTGCTATGTCCACTCTTGGTGACTCCATGGACTGCAGCATACCAGGTTCCTCTGTCCTCCACTATGTCCTGGAGTTTGCTCAAATTTGTGTCCATTGAGTCAATTTGTTTCAGTTCAGTTCAGTTCAGTTGCTCAATTGTGTCCGATTCTTTGCAACCCCATGGACTGCAGCATGCGAGGCCTCCCTGTTCATTACCAACTCCCGGAGTTTGCTCAAACTCATGTCCATTGAGTCAGTGATGCCATCCAACCATCTCATCCTCTGTTGTCCCCTTCTCCTTCCCCTCAATCTTTCACAGCATCAGGGTCTTTTCCAGTGAGTCAGTTCTTTGCATCAAGTGGCCAATATTGGAGTTTCAGTGTCAGCATCAGTCCTTCCAATGAACACTCAGGACTGATCTCCTTTAGAATGGACTGGTTGGATCTCCTTGCAGTCCAAGGGACTCTCAAGAGTCTTCTCCAACACCACAGTTCAAAAGCATCAATTCTTCGGCGCTCAGCTTTCTTTATAGTCCAACTCTCACATCCATACATGACTACTGGAAAAACCATAGCCTTGACTAGATGGAGCTTTGTTGGCAAAGTAATGTCTCTGCTTTTTAATATGCTGTCTAGGTTGGTCATAATTTTTCTCCCAAGGAGTAAGTGTCTTTTAATTTCATGGCTGCAATCACCATCTGCAGTGATTTTGGAGCCCCAAAACATAAAATCTGTCACTGTTTCCACTGTTTCTCCATCTATTTGCCATGAAGTGATGGGACCAGATGCCATGATCTTAGTTTTCTGAATGTTGAGCTTTAAGCCAACTTTTTCACTCTCCACTTTCACTTTCATCAAGAGGCTCTTTAGTTTTTCGCTTTCTGCCACAAGGGTGGTGTCATCTGCATATCTGAGGTTATTGATATTTCTCCCGGCAATCTTGATTCCAGCTTGTGCTTCATCCAACCCAGCATTTCTCATGATGTACTTTGCATATGAGTTAAATAAGCAAGGTGACAATATACAGCCTTGACGTACTCCTTTCCCAATTTGGAACCAGTCTGTTGTTCCAGGTCCAGTTCTAACTGTTGCTTCCTGACCTACATACAGATTTCTCAAGAGGTAGGTCAAGTGGTCTGGTATTCCCATCTCTTTCAGAATTTTCCACAGTTTATTGTGATCCACACAGTCAAAGGCTTTAGCTTAGTCAATCAAGCAGAAATAGATGTTTTTCTGGAACTCTCTTGCTTTTTGGATGATCCAGCGGATGTTGGCAATTTGATCTCTGGTTCCTCTGCCTTTTCTAAAACCAGCTTGAACATCTGGAAGTTCATGGTTCATGTACTGTTGAAACCTGGCTTGGAGAATTTTGAGTATTACTTTACTAGCATGTGCTGCTGCTGCTGCTAAGTTGCTTCAGTTGTGTCCAACTCTGTGCGACCCCAGAGATGGCAGCTCACCAGGGTCCCCTGTCCCTGGGATTCTCCAGGCAAGAGTTCTGGAGTGGGTTGCCATTTCCTTCTCTAATGCATGAAAGTGAAAAGTGAAAAAAAAAAAAAAAAAAGAAAGTGAAAAGTGAAAGTGAAGTCGCTCAGTCGTGTCTGACTCTTAGCAACCCCATGGACCGCAGCCTACCAGGCTCCTCCGTCCATGGGATTTTCCAGGCAAGAGTACTGGAGTGGGGTGCCATTGCCTTCTCCAACTAGCATGTGAGATGAGTGCAATTGTGCGGTAGTTTGAGCATTCTTTGGCATTGCCTTTCTTTGGGATTGGAATCAAAACTGACCTTTTCCAGTCCTGTGGCCACTGCTGAGTTTTCCAAATTTGCTGGCATATTGAGTGCAGCACTTTCACAGCATCGTCTTTTAGGATCTGAAATAGCTCAACTGGAATTCCATCACCTCCACTAGCTTTGTTCATAGTTATGCTTCCTAAGGCCCACTTATTTCACATTCTAGTTTGTTTATTGTGTGCTTATTGAGCATTTGCTGTGGCCCTGGTAATATAATGATCGAGGAGTTGTGCAAGAACAGAAAATGTTACCCTTTTCTTCAGAAGCCTACAGATTAATTAAGAAGACATGACAAGCACCTAAAGTGATTAGAGAGGCCAAATCAAGTATGTGAAGTGAAGTGCGAGTTGCTCAGTCATGTCCAACTCTTTGTGACCCCATGGACTGTACAATCCATGGGATTCTCTAGGCTGGAATACTGGAGTGGGTAGCCTATCCCTTCTCCAGCAGATCTTCCTGACCTAGGAATTGAACCAGTGTCCCCTGCATTGCAGGTAGATTCTTTACCAACTGAACTATCAGGGAAGCCCAAGTATGTAGTACCATTAATAAACCACCCTAAGTCCAAGAAATGACAAAAATACTAAAGAACCAGAGAAGTAAATTTGGTTGCAATTTTCAATGATGAGCACCTGTGTGCCAAGTCGTGTCTAACTCTTTGGGACCCCATGGACCGTAGCCTGCCAAGCTTCCCTGTCCATGAAGTTTTCCAGTTAAGAATGCTGGAGCAGGTTGCCTTTTCCTTCTCAAGGGGATCTTCCTGACCTAGAGATCAAACCTTTGTCTCTTGCATCTCCTGCATTGGCAGGCGAGTTCTTTGCCAGCTGAGCCACCAGGGAAACCCTGCAATTTTCAGTGATAGCTAACTTTAAAATAATCTTTAACTTTCCCAGTAATTTGGCTGGAGAAATGTTTGCATTATTGCTTTTTTCTTCCATTCATTCTTCCCTGCTCTGAAACCCTCTCTCTGAGGTACACAGGGCCTGGCTGTTTCTCATCCTGCTTTGCAAGCCTCGGGCGGTTTGGAGTCACGTGGAAGTAGGTAACAAGGTTCTCTGCAGGGATGGATTTTGGAGGGTCGTGTTGGCAAGTTCAGATCAGCTGAAACTATTTCTTTTAAGGCTTGGTGTGTTTGATAAAGGCAGATGGTTTCAGCACAAATCCATTTGCCATACCAACCTTTCTGGTTGGGGAATTGAATGCTTAGCTAGTTTATTTTTGATGGGCAGGCTTCTGTGTATTTTAAATGTTTGCTGACTGGCCTAGAAGCTGAGTTTCTCCAGAAGCATTTGGTGTTGTTCCACAATCTTCAAGGATACTCACACTTTTTGTGGAGGAGAAGGAGGAAGCTGTGGTTGGTCAAGGCTCTGCCATTTCTCTAGACTCACTCCACTTACTTTTGATGATTCGTCCCACCAACTTTTTTTTAATTTATTTTTTTTTTGGCTGTGCTGGGTCTTCGTTGCTGCCTGGGCTTCCTCTAGTTGTAGTGGGTGCGGGCCACTCTTCAGTTGTGGTGTGTGGTCTTCTCATTGCAGTGGCTTCTCATGTGGCACCGCCAGGCTTTAGAGCAGGCCTCAGCAGGTGTGGTGCACAGACTTAGTTGCTCCGCAGGGTGTGGGATCTTCCCAGACCATGTCTCCTGACTGGCCGGTGGATTCTTTACCACTGAGCCACCAGGGAGGCCCCACACCAATACTGTCTTACTGAATATCTGCTCTGTGCATAGGACACAGCTTTTGGGATGCCAAGCAAGTCAATAGAGAGCTGAGACATGGACTCTAAACAAGGCAGAGTGTGGGTCTGGGCATAAAAGAGGCATAAAGTGTTGTATGAGTGAAAGAGTCACTTCAAACTGGGTGGGTCAGGGAGAGCTTTACCGAGAGTGTGACCCTTGAGCTGGGACTCGGAGAACAGCTTTGACTTGGCAGCTAGAGAAGGAGTCACCAAACTGAAGCCTATGGGCCAAATCTGTCCGCTCCTCCTGTTTTAATAAATGAAGTTGTATTGGAACTCAGCCAGGGTCACTTATTGATGTGTCATCTATGGCTGCTTTCACACAACAATAGCAGAGTTTAGTGACTGGGACAGAGACTGTATAGCCCTTAAAGCCAAAGGAAGGTGCCATCTAGCTTTTTACAGAAGAAGTAGGTGACCCCTGGTTTAAAGTCAGTTGCTTGAGGGACTTGATATATGGCCTTACTGTTTGGACTTGATGTAAGCCAAAATATATGACTTCATTTGGCAGCCATTCTGGAAACAGAATGTTTTTGAGCCTTGGGAGTATTTGGGTGTTGATGGTGGCACTGGACTTCAGGACAGAGAGTGTAGTTGATGAGCTGCAGAAGAAGGCCACTACTGGCGGGGAAAGAAATTCAGAAGTTCATGTTGTCACCTAAGTGAACAATAATGAATGTGGATTAGGAGGGTATCTGTGATGAAAGGGAGAGGACACACACACACACAAAAAATATTGTGAGTAAAGCTCTGGAAAGATGAACCAAAGGAAAGACAGAGTTGAGGATGACTCTCAGGTCTTGGGGGGCTTCCTTGGTGGTGCTAGCAGTAATGAACCCACCTGCCACTCAGGAGATATTAGAGACACAGGCTCAATCCCTGAGTCAGGAAGATCCCCTGGAACAGGGCATGGCAACCCACTCCAGTATTCTTGCCTGGAGAATCCCATGGACAGAGGAGGCTGATGGGCGACAATCCACGGGGTCGCAAAGAGTCAGATACGACTGAAATGATTTAGCACAGATGCACTACAGTATTAAACCAGATGAGTAGGGATGTCAGTGATTCTTTCTCTGAAAATACATCCTCCTAAACAGGACATATTTTCCTTTCTTCCACCCTACTCTGATTAAGAGGAAGGAAAAAGCTGGAGTGGCCCCATCACTCTGGGGCAGCTGGTATTGGGAGGTGAGGTGGTCAGAAGCTATTTTTACAGAGGGAGTGAGACTCAAAGCCTCACCTGTGGAATAATATCTGTTCCCAGACAGGAAATCAACATGTGTCATCTCTGAGGGAAGAAAACCACTCCATGAGTTGGAGGAGTATCCTTATATTTTAGGTCATCTTACAGGACTGCCAGATAAAATATACCTTGCCTGGTTAAATTTGAATTTCAGATCAACAAAGAATATTTTTTTTTTGTATAAGTATCCTCCAAATATTACACAGGACCTATTTGTACTAAAAATTATTTGTTCTTGATCTAAAATTCAAATTTAATTAGGTATCAATTTCAGATCAACAATGAATAACTTTGTAATATATGTCCCCAATAGGGGATGTATTTATTAAAAAATTATCTCCTGGTTATCTAAAATTCAAATGTCATTGACTTTTCTTCTGTCTAAATCTCACAACCCTATGTGTTTGATAAAAAGCTGAAGTTTTCACTTTGGGAGAGACCGAGCAAGAATCGGGACACTTGTATATGCTTTTCTTCAGAGCAGTAGAGTTGACTCCTTCAGCCCTTCTGGAGCCCACAGTGGGCAGAAGAGAGCTCAGTGAATGTCAGGCCAGGTTGTGAGACGCTTACTCCTTGGAAGGAAAGTTATGTCCAACCTAGATAGCATATTCAAAAGCAGAGACATCACTTTGCCAACAAAGGTCCGTCTAGTCAAGGCTATGGTTTTTCCTGTGGTCATGTATGGATGTGAGAGTTGGACTGTGAAGGAGGCTGAGTGCCAAAGAATTGATGCTTTTGAATTGTGGTGTTGGAGAAGACCCTTGAGAGTCCCTTGGACTGCAAGGAGATCCAACCAGTCCATTCTGAAGGAGATCAGCCCTGGGATTTCTTTAGAAGGAATAATGCAGAGTCCCTTGGTGCCGGGAGCTGGCATATTGCATATTGAGTGCATATTGCAAATTGCATATTGAGTGCAGCACTTTCCACAGCATCATCTTTCAGGATCTGAAATAGCTCAACTAGAATTCTATCACTGCTGGGAGCCAGCATGAGGCACTCCGCCCGTGGCAAAGGTCATGAGGAAGGAGGCCCGGCATACGCAAAGGCGGGATCAAGCCTCAGGAGTCCCCCTGGAAATTCTTGAGCATCTACCCCCAAAACCAGAGTCTGCCTACTTTCTGCTTTGTGCTTTCACCTACACCTCTGACTTTACGGGGAGCTGTCCCCCACTACCTCTCTGAAAAAAGAGTTAGCTTACAGGTCCAGTTAATAATTCCTGGGTGTGACAGTGTTTCAACCTACAAACTCCTTTGGAAATCCTCTAGCCTGCCTGAATAGGTTTTTCCGGCCACATGTGATTGTTCAGAGCCTCCCAACTGTGAGAGGCAGGAGATGTTCTAAACTGTCTAAACACAGATTCTTTTGAGTAGTTAAAAGATTGATTAGAAATTGTATTGGTGAAGGGTTTTTCACTTATTGGGCCAATGTTTGCTGCTAAGTCTCCATACCCCTTACATACTGTGTCCTTGGCAGTGTATTGATTGATATAATGGGTGTATAGAAATGTAAGTAGTAGCCTCAATGTTTGTAACCGTGGACCCTTGAGTTAATTCTTTTCTTGATTGAGCCCACCTCACCTTTGCCCTATAGGAATGCAGCTTTGTCCAATGCTTTTTTGGAGGCTGGTGCCTGACTTTGGAATAATCATCTTTAGAGAAAAATAAGTTTCTTAAAATGTTAACAGGCCTCCTGGCCAGAAGATGATGTAATTCACCTGAACTTTTGCATATGATAAGTTTGAAAGCCTGGCTTCGATTAGGACCAGGAACTGCTGTCCTTGCATGACTCCACCCCTTCCCCCATTATCCTCTATGCACAACTTAAGGTATAAAAACTACTTTGGAAAATAAAGTGCGGGCCTTGTTCACTGAAACTTGGTCTCCCCATGTTGCTCTCTCTCTCAAATTCTGGCTGAGTCTCCATCTGGAGCGCGGAACCCGCCATGCTTGCTAATTATGCCTGGGCTTCTAAGATCCGACTGGGGAGGCCTCAGTGTCTCCTCTCCTTCGGGAGAACGGAAGGACGCCTGCGGCCTACGTAAGTGGCGCAAACTTCTTGTCTTGAAGTTTTATTGGTCTCCCGCATAAACCAAGCTACTCAGCCTCTTTTCTCCACTGAATTTTCCTACTGAGCTATCCTCATTCTATTACTCTTTATATCCTTAATTAATGTTTAATTAAGCAGTTGTTTCCTGATCCTCGCCTACGCCGTCTCTCCTTCGAATACCCAGGATCAGCCGGGGCTGGACCCCGGCACCTTGGAGATCCAACCAGTCCATTCTGAAGGAGATCAGCCCTGGGATTTCTTTGGAAGGAATAATGCTAAAGCTGAAATTCCAGTACTTTGGCTACCTCATGCGAAGAGTTGACTCATTAGAAAAGACTCTGATGCTGGGAGGGATTGGGGGCAGGAGGAGAAGGGGACAACAGAGGATGAGATGGCTGGATGGCATTACTGACTTGATGGACATGAGTCTGAGTGAACTCCGGGAGTTGGTAATGGACAGGGAGGCCTGGTGTGCTGCGATTCATGGGGTCACAAAGAGTCGGACATGACTGAGTGACTGAACTGAACTGAACTGAATATAGAGGGCAGACAAAAGATGGGCCAAGGGGTGTATGTGGGGATGGGGAGAAGTTTCCAGTGGTGGTGGATTGTGCAACCAGCTGGGGAACTTGGTAAGGGAATGTGTGGCTTATAGAGGGTCTGGATGAGAGAGAGGGAGTGAGTTCACAACAGGGACAGATTCCTTCGAGGAGCCTCCTTTCAAAGACCCAATTTGGAAGGAATTTTCTTGGGATAGTACAAAGCAAAAACTGTACTAGATAAAGGTCCCAGCTTCTCACAGTTGCTCCAATGTGGAGATCTGCCTACTTCAGACCTCTGAACCTTTGATCCACTGGCTCAGTGACTGGAGGGCTGCATTTATCCCAGTTGTCTTATAGAGCTGTGTGATCGTTAATTTTATGCATCAGTCTGACTAGGCTGTGGGGCCCAGTTGTTTGGTCAAGCATCTGTTCACATGTTGCTGTGGAGGGATTTTTTTTAGAGGTGGTTATTGGGATGATCCCTTGGAGGAGGGAATGACAACCCCTCCAACATTCTTGCCTGGAGAATCCCATGGACAGAGGCGCCTGGTGGGCTACAGTCCAAAGGGTCACAAAGAGTTGGACAAGGCTGAAGTGACTTAGCATGCAGCACACAACATTTAAGTCAGTAGACGTTGAGTAAATTAGATCACCCTCCATAATGTTGGTGAACCTCATCCAGTCAATTGAAGGCCTTAGGATAAAAGGCTGAGGTCACCAGAAGAGGAAACAATTCTGCCTCCTGATTGCCTTTAACAGAGGTTCATGACATTGTACAGGAGACAGGGATCAAGACCATCCCCAAGAAAAAGAAATAGAGGAAAACAGTAGAATGGGAAAGACTAGACATCTATTCAAGAAAATCAGAGATACCAAGGGAACATTTCAGGCAAAGATGGGCTCAATAAAGGACAGAAATGGTATGGACCTAACAGAAGCAGAAGATATTAAGAAGAGGTGGCAAGAATACACAGAAGAATTGTACAAAAAAGATCTTCATGACCCAGATAATCACAATGGTGTGATCACTCACCTAGAGCCAGACATCCTGGAATGCAAAGTCAAGTGGGCCTTTGGAAGCATCACTATGAACAAAGCTAGTGGAGGTAATGGAATTCCAGTTGACCTATTTCAAATCCTGAAAGATGATGTTGTGAAAGTGCTGCACTCAATATGCCAGCAAATTTGGAAAACTCAGCAGTGGCCACAGGACTGGAAAAGGTCAGTTTTCATTCCAATTCAAAAGAAAGGCAATGCCAAAGAATGCTCAAACTACCGCACAATTGCACTCATCTCACATGCTAGTAAAGTAATACTCAAAATTCTCCAAGCCAGGTTTCAACAGTACATGAACCATGAACTTCCAGATGTTCAAGCTGGTTTTAGAAAAGGCAGAGGAACCAGAGATCAAATTGCCAACATCTGTTGGATCATCGAAAAAGCAAGAGAGTTCCAGAAAAACATCCATTTCTTCTTGATTGATTAAGCCAAAGCCTTTTGACTGTGTGGATCACAATAAACTGTGGAAAAATCTTTAAGAGATGGGAATACCAGACCACCTGACCTACCTCTTGAGAAATCTGTATACAGGTCAGGAAGCAACAGTTAGAACTGGACATGGAAAACAAACTGGTTCCAAATTGGGAAAGGAGTACGTCAAAGCTGTATATTGTCACCCTGCTTATTTAACTTATATGCAAACTACATCATGAGAAACACTGGGCTGGATGAAGCATAAGCTGGAATCAAGATTGCCGGGAGAAATATCAATAACCTCAGATATGCAGATGACACCACCCTTATGGCAGAAAGTGAAGAACTAAAGAGCCTCTTGATGAAAGTGAAAGAGGAGAGTGAAAAAGTTGGCTTAAAGCTCAACATTCAGAAAACTAAGATCATGGCATCTGGTCCCATCACTTCATGGCAAATAGATGGGGAAACAGTGTCAGACTTTATTTTGGGGGGCTCCAAAATCACTGCAGATGGTGACTGCAGCCATGAAATTAAAAGATGCTTACTCCTTGGAAGAAAAGTTATTCACTGGAAGGACTGATGTTGAAGCTGAAACTCCAATACTTTGGCCACCTGATGCAAAGAGCTGACTCATTTGAAAAGACCCCGATGCTGCGAAAGATTGAGGGCAGGAGGAGAAGGGGATGACAAAGGATGAGAAACTTGGATGGCATCACCAACTCGATGGACATGAGTTTGAGTAAACTCTGGGAGTTTTTGATGGACAGAGAGGCCTGGTATGCTGCAGTCCATGGGGTCACAAAGAGTCAGTCATGACTGAGTGACTGAACTGAACTGATGGAGTTTGAACTCAAAACGGTAGCATTGAGCCCTGCCAGAATTTCCAGTCTGACAGCCTGTCCTGAAGACTTTGGACTTGTCAGCCCTCACAATTGCATTAGCCAATTCCTTAAAATACATTTCTTTCTCTATGTCTCTCTTTGTCACATAAGTATATGTGTACACCCCCCCACCCGCCGCCACCACACATACACGTTCTGTTGGCTCTGTCTCTCTGGAGGACCCTAGTATAGGCAGGCCAGCGATTCTGAGTAGCGCTGACCCCCCCATCGTCTTCTTCAGATTCTCACTGGGAGCTGGGTCTCGTGAGGCCACTGCTGGTTTCTCCCAGCACCAGATTCTTTTCCTTAACCTCAACCCGGAGCAAGAGTAAAACCATATTTCCTGCTTGCCCACACAGGCCATCAAGATACATTCTTCAGTGACAGGGAGGCAGGACCTACTACACCTGGGTTACACATCTCAAAGCCATCATGCACTGGAGAAGGGTTATTCCCTCTTGCTGGATGGATATAGCCTTTGCCTTGGAATCTGGGGAGGGAGGCGTGCCCTTTGACCTCAGGCATACCTGCAACACAGAATGTGCTGTAGACTGTGCTGTGAAAATTGTGTAGGAAGACTGCTTCTCCATATTTCTTTCCCTCCTTTATCCTGTCTCCTCACTGAAGAGAGGATGCAAACAAAGACGTTCAGGTTTATATTAAACATCTTTGGTGGATGGCGTGTCTGTCTGCTCTCCTCTCAGCTCCCTAGCAACAGCTATGTCATGCTTTTTTAAAGCTTTTCATGGCAATTCTAGCATTTCTGGGAAGATCTCTCTCCAGGTTTTTTGTCTCTCAGTGTCTTTCCCTCTGCCTGTGTCTGTTTCTCCTTCTCCCCTTTCCTCCCCTGCCTCTCTGTCTCTGTGTCTCTGCATGTTTCTTTCTCTCTGCTGTGATTTCCCACATTAGCCACTGTCCATTTCTTTGATTCCTTCTTGGCAACAAGAGCTACAGCACCATTATGCAGCAAGCAGTGCTGCTTCCCTGCTACCTTAAAATAATAATGTTTCATGGTGACAAATGGCTGTAGTGAACAATGAAGGTAAAATGCTTAGCAGGCAGGGGTGTAACTGGGTCACATTTCTCTGTCTGGCAAAAACCAGAGCGTATCGTGAGAATACCTAAAGAAATATATATATATATATATATATATATATATATATATATATATGGGAACGCTGGTGATATTTATTTTTGTTTTTAAACTTTTTCTATTGGGGTGTAGTCGATTAACGATGTTGTGATGGTTTCAGGTGATGCCGCTGTTTTATTTTTAATTTAGCTTCTGTAAATTGCAAAAGCAAGTTCTCAAAGGCAGAACAATGGTTATTCTTAGTTTACTAAGGTTTTGTCATAAAAAAAGATTTAAAAATCTTGTTTTACATTTTCTGTTTTTCTTTGATTAAAAAATAAATCAAAACCCAAAATAAGATGGTCTGAACTGATGAAGGCATATAATCTTTTTTGTACCCCAGTGGCTGAAGTTTCCACATTGTATCAAAAAAGCCCCAATTAAAGTAAAAAAAAGAAAAAAAAAGAAAATGATTTTTTCTAGACCTCCTTTCCCTTTCTACCACTAAGAAGAGAAAAAAATGCCAATATCCAAGAGATCTTCCAACCCAAAAGCTGTTTGCGTGCCCGTGTGTGTCTATGTGTGTTTTGCAGACTGCACATGTGTCTCCCCCTGTGCAGATGGCCACCCCACCAGCGGTGCACGTGTATCTGAAGGTTGGCTGGGTTGTGTGCATGGAAAGAAGAAAACAAGAGGGAGGTAAAAATCCACACAAACCTAAATCAAAAGCGAGTGTCGTACGTACCATGAGGGAAGCAGGCAGGCCTTGTTTCCGCGCACATGCCACTCTGTCTTTGCCGCCCAGACTGATCTTTGAAATAAAATAAAGAAGCATGGCAAACTAACTGAAACATAGGTAGAAATAATATATTTGGGTTTCAGAAAGCAAAAAAAAAAAATTAACCTGGCATAGCTTGAAAGGCAACCCATTTCATAACAACACATGTGCAAAGAATTACAATAATTGCATGCACACATCGGTAACAGACAGTGAACAATGAATATTAAAAACACATTCCTAGCACTGGCCCCATGGCTTGGCAGCGGCACGCAGCGTGGAGACCCGCGCGGGAGTCAGAGGAAGGCACTTGGCTTCCAGAGCTGTCAGGGCTTGGCAGGAGCCGAGGAGGAGACAGGAGGACGGGAGGCGGCAGAGACCGTCCCCATCATGGCGACTCCTCTCGCCCACTGACAGCGCCCTAGGGTGGTTTCAGGAAGGGAGCACGGAGGAAGTCTGCCTCCAGCCTTCTGGGGCTCTGGTTCAGAGCTGAATCCGAGCCAGGCTGAGAAGGAGGAGGGCTGAGGATAGAAAAACAAACACCAAAGAACAGACAGAAGGTAACGCTGGGAACACCCAGACGGTGCCCTGGCCGGGCGTCCCAGGCCTCTCTCTCAAGGCTCGCCTCCAGCAGGATCCAGCAGGCTGGACTTCACTGCTGTGGAGACAGAAACTGGGAACACGTTTTTCTTCTGTGGACTAAATGCATGGCTCTCCCTTTTTGCCTTCAGTATTTGCTATGCGGTGGCATTAAAGTCTGCAGCAGGGTGAATTCTCCTGGTGGTTTGTTCTGAATCCTTCAAAGGCACATTAACCAAACACCCAAGGTACACAATGATCTTTTCACTGTGAATCCTTCCCATTGTCAGCAAAGACAAAAGCCCTTCTCTTAAGTTCAGCTTTGGTTGCGAATGTTCAGATTTTGTCTCTTGCCATTGGCAAGGAATTGACTTTTCAGTCCTTGCAACTTTGGCAATGAGACAGGCCAGAGGGTGAGAATCTCTAACCAGAAAGTTTGGTTCACACACTGGGAGCTGAGACCTGCAGATTCTTACCCTGAGGACCATGAACATCCAAGGAGTTGGTGAAGCAGAATTCAGGGACATCCATACACGTGGATGGGGAAAAAAATGACATCTTTATTTTTGCTGATATCTGAGATTTAGCATTCCCTTACATTACGGGTATAGGAAACAAACCATTATAGTACTAGTTAGTACATGTGACTTTGTCACCGGTAAACTCATGGATATGTTCATGTTATTTCACTGTTATTTCAGATATCTTTAATTATTAGCTATGCTCATCACTACTAGGGATTTTGGTAACTATTAGACCTGCCACAAGATCTTGTCTTGTGCACTGGTGAAGAAGCACATAGCAAAATAAAATAATTTGTTAACTATATCTTAATATATTATTTTCCCTTGACATGTTATGTACTGCTTTTCATTATTTTTAAGAAGATTATTCTGGGAAGAGTACACAGGCCACTTGGCCTCACTGCAGAGGCCTCCAGGGCACACGCAACGTCTACCTGAAGAAGGACCCAGTCTCTAGAGCAGTCACGAGGGGTTGGTGATTCCCAGCGTCACACAGTGCTTCCTCAGGGGTTCGGCCTTAGGCTTGTCTCCTCATAAGAGGGAGAGAAGGGAGCCGCAAACATGCATTTCAAGGCCCAACCCTGAGGACTTATCAGAGGAGCTTCTGGCCTGTCCTTTCTTAAGAGATGCTCAATAAACCTTAACACCTGCCAGACAAAAATTTGTATTATCTCTTCAGTGATTTGTGGCACAGCTTCAAAATGGTTTCATTAAAAAGAAAATATTGGGGGAGAATGGATACATGTACCTCTATGACTGAATCCCTTTGCTGTCCGTCTGGAAATATCACTGCATTGTTAATTGGCTATATTCCAATATAAAATAAAAAGTTAAAAAATAAAATAAACTCCTCAAACAACTTCTCCAGTTTCTCCAGATGTTGGCCAAGAGTGTTTGCCATAAAATCACAGTTGATAGGGTAGAGAAAAGCTAATGAGGAACTAACTATATTTGCCAGTTTCCAAACCGAAGGCAGCAGGAACATCTATTAGAGGAGTGGTAAGAGAGTCGGATAAAACAAGACAACACAATGATGACATCTTTTATATTAAGGAGTCAGCTAGGGGAACTGACTAACTTCCCTGTTGGCTCAGTGGTGAAACATCTGCCTCCCAATGCTGGAGACGCAGGTTCCATCCCTGGGTCAGGAAGATCCCCTGGGAAAGGAAATGGCAACCCACTCCAGTATTCTTGCCTAGAAAATCCCATGGACAGAGGAGCCTGGGGGGCTATAGTCCGTGGGGTTGCAAAGAGTCAGACACGTCTTAGGAACTAAAGGACAACACAGCAACAAATCCTGCTGAACTCTTGTACCAATGCAGAATCTAGCGGTAGAAGGGGTGCTGGAAGAAACAGGCCTAATCACACTCCTCAAAAATATGAAGCTCAGCATCTGACCTACAAGGGGCAAAAATGTTGTCCTAGAAGAAAATATGTAGAATATTAGCAATCTTCATAGACACTTTTTTTAACTGGGAGAGAGAATATTTTACTAGAGTTCTTGATACAATAATATAAGAAAGTCAGGAGATACAGAGAGAAAGATAGATAAATAGATGATAGGCAGATGAATAGATAGAGGATTTGGTAAGATCTAGATCTACTATGTGTCAGACACTACATTTGTTTTTAAGATATACTCATCTATCTCATTTAATCTCTCAGCATTTGCATGAGACATTAATAGCTCAGGTTTTTCAGATGGGGGTAAGCTTAGCAAATGAAATAATTTGATTGAGGTCACAGAGCTAATCAGGGGGATTTAAACACAGGCTTGTCTGACCCCTGAGGCCACTATTCCATTATTTCAAGTGGCTCCAATTATTAAAAAAAATTTACCCCTACTAAATCTTTAAAACACAAGTTGTTATAGGAGTTGAAGGATCAAATTTCAAGTTAGAAACATAAATGGCGATATGGTAACAGGTTCAGTTCAGTTCAGTTCAGTCGATCAGCTATGTCTGACTCTTTGCGACCCCATGAATCCCAACATGCCAGGCCTCCCTGTCCATCACCAACTCCCGGAATTCACCCAGACTCACATCCATCGAGTCAGTGATGCCATCCAGCCATCTCATCCTCTGTCGTCCCCTTCTCCTCCTGCCCCCAATCCCTCCCAGCATCAGTCTTTTCTAATGAGTCAACTCTTCGCATGAGGTGGCCAAAGTACTGGAGTTTCAGCTTTAGCATCATTCCTTCCAAAGAAATCCCAGGGCTGATCTCCTTCAGAATGGACTGGTTGGATCTCCTTGCAGTCCAAGGGACTCTCAAGAGTCTTCTCCAACACCACAGTTCAAAAGCATCAATTCTTCGGTGCTCAGCTTTCTTCACAGTCCAACTGTCGCATCCCTGCATGACCACAGGAAAAACCATAGCCTTGATTAGACGGACCTTTGTTGGCAAAGTAATGTCTCTGCTTTTCAATATGCTATCTAGGTTGGTCATAACTTTCCTTCCAAGGAGTAAGCATCTTTTAATTTCATGGCTGCAGTCACCATCTGCAGTGATTTTGGAGCCCAGAAAAATAAAGTCTGACACTGTTTCCACTGTTTCCCCATCTATTTCCCATGAAGTGATGGGACCAGATGCCATGATCTTAGTTTTCTGAATGTTGAGCTTTAAGCCAACTTTTTCACTCTCCACTTTCACCTTCATCAAGAGGCTTTTTAGTTCCTCTTCGCTTTCTGCCATAAGGGTGGTGTCATCTGCATATCTGAGGTTATTGATATTTCTCCCGGCAATCTTGATTCTAGCTTGTGCTTCTTCCAGCCCAGCGTTTCTCATGATGTACTCTGCAGATAAGTTAAATAAGCAGGGTGACAATATACAGCCTTGACGTACTCCTTTTCCTATTTGGAACCAGTCTGTTGTTCCATGTCCAGTTCTAACTGTTGCTTCCTGACCTGCATACAAATTTCTCAAGAGACAGATCAGGTGATCTGGTATTCCCATCTCTTTCAGAATTTTCCACAGTTTATTGTGATCCACACAGTCAAAGGCTTTGGCATAGTCAATAAAGCAGAAATAGATGTTTTTCTGGAACTCTCTTGCTTTTTGGATGATCCAGCGGATGTTGGCAATTTGGTCTCTGGTTCCTCTGCCTTTTCTAAAACCAGCTTGAACATCTGGAAGTTCACGGGTCATGTATTGCTGAAGCCTGGCTTGGAGAATTTTGAGCATTACTTTACTAGCGTGTGAAATGAGTGCAATTGTGCGGTAGTTTGAGCATTCTTTGGCATTGCCTTTCTTTGGAATTACTTTATGATATCCAATAAAATTGTTTCTCATGTACTGAAAGTCAAATGCTATGCTATGCTAAGTCACTTCAGTCGTGTCTGACTCTGTGTGACCCCATAGACTGCAGCCCACCAGGATCCCCCTTCCCTGAGATTCTCCAGGCAAGAACACTGGAGTGGGTTGCCATTTCCTTCTCCAATGCATGAAAGTGAAAAGTGAAAGTGAAGGCCCTCAGTCGTGTCTGACTCGTAGCGACCCCATGGACTGCAGCCTACCAGGCTCCTCTGTCCATGGGATTTTCCAGGCAAGAGTACTGGAGTGGGGTGCCATTACCTTCTGGGCTTGTCCAATTATTTTAATCATTAACATTAATATTAATTTAATCATTTTATAGAGGTAGGTATAAAAGCAGGCACCTGGAATTTGAGTTCCTTAAATATGTAGTAGTTGCCTGTACATACCTATTTTCAGAATGTGACATTGTCATCTCTGATTATTATAAAATTATATAAAATTTTGTGTATGAGACTAAATTTCATTATGTTCAAAGTGTGCTTTTGTGCCAATTGTCACCCCTTAACTACTGTGTCTGCAGAGTACCCAAGGTTAGAGCTGAGGCCTTGATAGCTATCAACAATTTAGGTATAAAGTAACAGTAGAAAATCTCAAGCTTATGCCAAGATATCCATCATGGAATTTCTGCTCTTCATGATCCATGTGTCTTCTCCCATTTTAAGTGAAGCCATGATGAGAGAATGAACACATTTTGTTCTCCTTAAAATAATCTCTCTTCATCAAATCTCAGCTAGGTATTGTAATCTACATGCTACAAACATTAGATCCACTTTGGGATGATCTCCAAGACCTTGCGCAGCCCTAACTTTCTCTGATTCCAGGAACTGAGCAATTGCCAAGATAGAAAAGCCCCCAAGGGGGTCTTCACAAGGTGTTATAGCCATCAGAACTTAAGGGGTCCTTGACTTGAGTTCTGCTTTGGGAGACTACCCCTGAGTTCTTTATGTTGCAGGAGTTATTCAGTCAGTATGAAAAACAGGGGCAAGTTGTAGGATTTCAAAGACTAAATAAATAACCTACAATCAGAAAATTCAATTTGTACATGAGGTGGAGAAAGGCATCCTGCCATTAAGCAGTCAGATGGAAAACATGCAAACCACAGTTTGTAGAAGAGAAAAGGAACATTAAAAGCCTTGCCCAGAAGCATAGGCAAGTGCAGGAAAGTTAATGCTCAGCAAAGTTAATGTGTCTGTTGTAAATGTGGTAAGTGGGAGCCACAACACTGATTGCAATTCCAAACGGTGTAATAATCAGAGACAGCACTGGCAGGCCAGTCCCTCTAACGGGGAGCACGGGGGAATCTCTGAGATTTCTGGTCCAGTGATTGGCAAAGATGGCAGAAGGCACAATCTGAGAGGGTCACCTTACTCAAGAAAGAGCAAAAAGATCAGATCTCCTCTGGGAAGAGCAAAAAAAGCTCGTGATAAAGTGTATATTAAATATTGCTGCAGAAGATCTCAGACTTGCTGTGAATGGGATGATAGCAAAAATTACATTGGCAATAAGAATCACCCATGTATCCAAAAATGAATATTACCTAGTGCAAACACTGGCAAGTACTGCCCTATTATTCTAGCGTGCCCTCTTTTTCACAGCAAGGAGACCGTGGTGCATACAATTAGACCCCATCACACTGTTACTCTTTTGATGCCTGTTGTAATATTGGGGTGGTGTCAGCAGGGCCACTGCTAGTCCATTTGCCACCTTGGTGTAGACTTGAAAGAGAAATTTCCTCCTTCCGGGTGGAGGCAGCCCCAGATGGAGCATGCAGTTTGGCAAACAGAAGGTGGCCTGGATTTTAGTCTCTTTCTCACTCTCAGTTGGATGCCCTTCCACAGTCTGAGGAGCAGCATTCTCGCAGGCTTCCCAGGGTCGGTCCTTCTGGGTCTTAGGTTCCATTATACATCAGTGGGCATGGCCAATGCTGCTGGGGTCTAGCCATATCCCTTCAGCCACCTGCAGCTTCAGTATTCAGCGTTGTGTGTAAACAAAGACTTCCTAACTCAGGCTCCTGATTCTGTCTGCCTGAGAGCTTTTTCTAGCTCCAGGAGCATGCTCGATGAGACAGGAATTAATGCCCAGCAGCAGTCTTCAGTCACAGAGCAGTGGAATGGAGTTGGTAGGTATACTTCCCAGCCTCTTCATCCCGAGGAGGGTCAAAGTAAGGGGCATTTTCTCCATGTTGCATGGAGTCCTCCGCAGGATCAAGGCCCCCAGCTGCCCAGAGTGGCCATCTGCTTGTTAACACTTCCTTTGTTGACTTCCTTCCCTTCCTTGTTTCATTTCCTCACTCCCTCTCTCCATGTTCCTTGGGATTACTTCTAAATCCTTGCACCCAAATCATTGTCTCTTCAAGTCTGCATTTGGGGGAATCCATATTAAGACGCTGAACTTCCTCACTATAATTCTACCTCTTGGCTTGATGTACCTGCCAGTGTTTGCAGCTTTAAATCTAATTTGACCAACACGTGAAATTTTTCATGAATTGAAGTACTCTTTCACAAATCAGATGACATTAAGGAACAAACCACACCATAAAGAAAGAAGAGGTAAAAAAGAGTTCCACAACGGTCTTAAAGAAAATGTACTTAAAGGAAAAGCAAACCATATGTCCTTTCAGCAGTGGGGGATGGGGGAGGTGCTTATTAATATTTAGGCAGTTGTATACTGGCTTTGGAGAAGGCAATGGCACCCCACTCCAGTACTCTTGTCTGGAAAATCTCATGGATGGAGGAGCCTGGTAGGCTGCAGTCCATGGGGTTGTTGAGTCGGACACGACTGAGCTACTTCACTTTCACTTTTCACTTTCATCCATTGAAGAAGGAAATGGCAACCCACTCCAGTGTTCTTGCCTGGAGAATCCCAGGGACGGAGGAGCCTGGTAGGCTGCCGTCTATGGGGTCGCACAGAGTCGGACACGACTGAAGTGACTTAGCAGTTAGCAGTATACTGGCCTTGGATTTAGTACAATGGTCCTAGTTGTGAGGCTGGGAGGACCGAGTGAAGAAAGGGGCAAGAGTGCAGCAGCTTGGCAGAGACAGACCAGGAGATGCAGCCAATGGCTGTGGGAGAAGACAAAGTGCAGAGCAGGTGACTCCTGTCCATCCATCCATCAAGTTTTGAAGTTATTGCCATGTGTAGGGACTCAACACAAGCATTTATGGAGCCCTAACGATATGTGCATAGGCTAAGCACAGCATGGACACTGCTTCTTGGTGACCGAAGAGAGAACAGAACACAAACTCTACCTGCAAGGAACTTGCAGGCTAATTGAGGACATAGGACGTGGCAAGACATCGGCAGGGGCCAACATAACTATCCACAAACAAGGCTGCCTGCTAGGCTCTTAAGAATCTTAAGGGCAGGACTGTATTTTTCGTATCTTCATATGACCTGCAAGACAATGCCTTGGATACAGTACGTGCTCATAGATGGGTGGTGTTTGCATCACCCAACAAAGAATCTCATTCTATCAATATAACAAAACTTTCATGAAAAGATAGAGAAGGCAGAAACACCTGTGGCTGGGGGAATACTGGAGGGCTTTATGGAAGAGGTGGCTTTGGAGCCACTTGACAGTTCTGAAGTCAAATACACCCAAGCAAAATGGCCCATTGGGTTTTCCTTTGCTTGTCAGCAAAGATCTTGACTGAAGTTTGGAGATAGGTCCTTCCTTCAGCATTTCTTGGAATTGGAAAGTGAAAGTGTTAGTTGCTCAATCGTGTCCAACTCCTTGCAACCCTATGAACTGTAGCCTGCCAGGCTCCTCTGTTCATGAAATTCTCCAAGGAAGAATACTGGAGTGGGTTGCCATTCCCTTCTCCAGGGGATCTTCCCAACCCAGAGATTGAACCTACGTCTCTTACATTGCAGGCAGATTCTTTACCACCTGAGCCACCAGGGAAGCCCTTCTTGGTATTTAATGAATGCCTATTCAACTTGGACTTTTAAATATTTTCAAAAATGGTTTGCTGTTAAAACATCCTAAGCCGGAGCCCTTTCTTCTCTTGACATCGATCGAAGGATATTATTTTACTGCTTTTCCTGCAGCTGAGGGACCATTGTTACTTTATACTTCATTGTTGAGAGATGCACGTACACACACAAGGATACATTTAAATGTGGGAAACAAAAAAGATGGGAAAACATAGCCTCTTTAGGAAAGCTGAGCCTCCCAAAAAGAAAATGAGTGGCTGCCAGGTAGATTTGTGTTTTAACTTCTGACCCTTCTTGTTCCCAGCTTGTAGCCACCTAACCCCTCACACCCTGGCTCACTTTTCCTCTGCCAGGAATCACAGTAGTGCTCTCAGTCGGTTCTCCATGGATAAACAAGGGAACAGCACGGGTTTCCGAGGAAGACCTTGATTTTGGGAAACCCTCAGACAAGCTGCGGTCCCTGCTGACCCAGCAGGATTTGCACCTGCCCTGTGGATAAACTACCTTTTCATGCGTTGAGGAACCACATGACATTGCCGTTGCTGGGGGCCAACAATTAATTGGCTGAAAGGCAGTCATTTTATATGGTGTGAGCTAACAGTTTAAAAAGTAAAAAACTAAACTAATTATTTGGGTTGTGCTGGGTCTGTGTTGCTTTCAGGACTCACCTCTAGCCGCGGCAAGCGGGGGCTACTCTCTAGTTGCGGTGTGTGGGCTTCTCATGGCGGTGGCTTCTCTTGTTGCTGTAGAGCGCGCAGGCTCAATAGTTGTGGCACACGGGCTTGGTTGCTCTGCGGCACGTGGGACCTCCCCAAGCCAGGGCTCAAACGCATGCCCCCTGCACTGGCAGGTGGATTCTTTACCACTGAGCCACTAGGGTAACCCTGAACTAACAGTTCTGTAGAAAAACTAGCCTCTCAACTAAGAAAAGTGCTTCCCTGATAGCCCAGTTGGTAAAGAATCTGCCTGCAATGCAGGAGACCTGGGTTCAATTCCTGGGTCGGGATGATCCCCTGGAGAAGGGATAGGCTACCTCTCCAGTATTCTTGGGCTTCCTTTGTGCCTCAGCTGGTTAAGAATCCGCCTGCAATGCAGGAGACTTGGGTTCAATCCCTAGATTTGGAAGACCCCCTGGAGAAAGGAAAGGCTGCCTACTCCAGTATTCTGGCCTGGAGAATTACATGGTCTGTATAGTCAATGGAGTTTCTAAGAGTTTGACATGACTGAGTGACTTGCACTTTCAACTAAGAAAATGAGTAAATCAATCTTGAGGCTTTTCTTTTTTCTTCTGATTTCCATTGTGGCATTGAAATCTGCCCGCATAGCAGACAAACAACTAATCTCAAAAATATACAAGCAACTCCTACAGCTCAATTCCATAAAAATAAACGATCCAATCAAAAATGGGGCCAAAGAACTAAATAGACATTTCTCCAAAGAAGACATACAGATGGCTAACACACACATGAAAAGATGCTCAACATCACTCATTATCAGAGAAATGCAAATCAAAACCACTATGAGGTGCCATTTCACACCAGTCAGAATGGCTGCGATCCAAAAGTCTACAAGCAATAAATGCTAGAGAGGGTGTGGAGAAAAGGGAACCCTCTTACACTGTTGGTGGGAATGCAAACTAGTACAGCCACTATGGAGAACAGTGTGGAGATTCCTTAAAAAACTGGAAATAGAACTGCCTTATGATCCAGCAATCCCACTGCTGGGCATACACACCGAGGAAACCAGAAGGGAAAGAGACACGTGTACCCCAGTGTTCATCGCAGCACTGTTTATAATAGCCAGGACATGGAAGCAACCTAGATGTCCATCAGCAGATGAATGGATAAGAAATCTGTGGTACATATACACAATGGAGTATTACTCAGCCATTAAAAAGAATACATTTGAATCAGTTCTAATGAGGTGGATGAAACTGGAGCCTATTATACAGAGTGAAGTAAGCCAGAAAGAAAAACACCAATACAGTATACTAACGCATATATATGGAATTTAGAAAGATGGTAACAATAACCCTGTATACGAGACAGCAAAAGAGACACTGATGTATAGAACAGTCTTTTGGACTCTGTGGGAGAGGGAGAGGGTGGGATGATTTGGGAGAATGGCATTGAAATACGTATAATATCATATATGGAATGAGTAGCCAGTCCAGGTTCAATGCACGATACTGGATGCTTGGGGCTGGTGCACTGGGACGACCCAGAGGGAGGGTATGGGGAGGGAGGAGGGAGGAGGGTTCAGGATGGGGAACACATGTATACCTGTGGCTGATTCATTTCGATATTTGGCAAAACCAATACAATAGTGTAAAGTTTAAAAATAAAATAAAATTAAAAAAATAAAGTAATTACTGATAAGGAATGAAAAAAAAAAAAAAGAAAGAAATCTGCCCGCATAGTAGGCATGTGCTGCCTGAGAACTCTTAGTGAATCTACGGAGGTCGCCACAGGCAGAGCAGATGTGAGTATCTCGGTCCTTGATGAGAGATGGGCAGGAAACATCATGCCTGTCCAAAGATCAGTTAATGGTCATGCCTCTCACAACCCCTTCCTGTGAGTTCTTCTAGAAGGCAGATCCAAATTCTTGCCACCCTGGGATCAGTCAACTTCTCTGCATCCTGCTCTCTTACTCTAGACCTGCAGAGACCCCTTTATTTGGATCTCTCCCCAGGCTTCTCTAGCTCTGCTTCTATTCACAGATTCCCTTCTCTTCTCTTTTCCTCTCCAGTGAGATCATGTTCTAAACATTTAGGCTTTTGCTAACCATTTGGCCTTGGAGACTTTTCTGCTTACTGATTATAAATTGGACTTCCCCTGGGCAAGGTAAAGGAGAGCTACTTAATGGGCCAGGGGTAAGCAGGAGGAAAAAGTGGAGAAAAAAGTAATTAACATCACAAAATCATTAGCCACAAGGAGAATTTCTGGTAGAGGAGTCACAGTTAGAAATATGTCCAGAACTTCTCCTTGATAATTTTTCCCAGGACAGATTTTAATTCTCTTGATGCCTTAGAGTGCTTTAAGACCCATAGAAGAAGCTATTGGAATAATTTGCCTCCAGGCCCTCTTCTTCAGGAGAAGTGAATTAGTATGACCTGCCCACTCCAGCACTCTTGCCTGGAAAATCCCATGGATGGAGGGCCTGGGTTGCGAAGAGTCGGACACAACTGAGCGACTTCACTTTCACTTTTCACTTTCATGCATTGGAGAAGGAAATGGCAACCCACTCCAGTGTTCTTGCCTGGAGAATCCCAGGGACGGGGGAGCCTGGTGGGCTGCCGTCTATGGGGTCGCACAGAGTTGGACACGACTGAAGTGACTTAGCAGCAGCAGCAGCACCCCACAAAAAATGCAAGACTGGTATGGGTTTGTGAGATGGATTGGGGTTGGTTCCTATCTTGTTTGAACTGGCTCATGAAAAATAATCCTAATAAAAAGCACAGGAATCTTTTCTAGACATTTAGAATCAGAGCAGGACAGTCCAAAGGAACTTCCTCTCTGAGCCCCAAGGTACTCTTTACATTTCTTTTGATTCTCAGGGCCGTTCAGAATTTTTTGTTTCAAGACTGCTTCAGACTCTTTGCCTCCTGTTCAGACTCTTTGCCTCCTGTTCACATGTGGGTGGCACTGGTTGATGTTTAAATTTATTTTTTGACTTAACTTTCTGTTTGCCCAGTTACCCAGGTGATTGATTCAGGTGGTTTAAAAGCCACGTTCAGAAGCCTTCCCTCTTCCATGCACCACTGACAGCCAATATTTCCAGTCTGACTCAGAGAGCCACCGTCTTTGTGGAGGTCGCCATGGCACGGGCTGGTCTTCACTGGCGTTCCCTCCTGCGCGAGCTCTGCCAAAGACGCGTCCGCAGGGGTGAGCTAGAGGACACGCGAGGCGTTTAGAAGTCAGGGTTCCAGCCAGGCCTCCTGACAGTCCGTGAAACTGCTATGATTTAGAGAAGCCAGTGAGCAGCAGAAACTAAAAGCCCAGCTGACGTACATTGCTGCACAGTTTTCTGTCAAACAATGTTGTTTTCTGACAACAACTTTGAAAAATAGACAGAAGGGCCACCCAAGAGGAATATGCGTCAACGAGAAAAAGTCTATGCCAGATAAGAAACGAGAGATAGTAAAAATGGACTAAGGTATCTTTCGGAGTTAGGAGAATAAAACATTTACGGAAAAATCTTCATTTGGGGCTGAGAGTCTGAATGCCAACATTTGTTGTAACAAAAAACAACAAACTTGCAGCTCACTGAGTTAGGATACACTCTGTCCTTAGTTGCTCCATGTGTAAGAGGAGGTGAGGAGATTCCTAGCTTGTTGTGAAGAAAAAGCTTCTGGGAGCAGGCCCAGACTTGGTGGGGCTGAGCTGTGAGCAGATGAAAAACTAAGTCAACAGAAGCCGTGATGAAATGCTTCTAAATGGCCTCAGAAGGACTTGGAATGCAGCTCTGTATGCACTATCTAACCATTTAATCTCTGTGTGTGAAAGAAGAACCCAACATGGCTTTTCTTCTTCAGCTCTGTACAGGAGGCGGTAGAGGTTGAAAGATGGAAGTGAATGGCACATTCGCCTCACGAGAACAGAACTGAAAGGTGTTGAAAAACAGAGGAAAATCCTTCTCTTTTTTGGCCATCTATTCAGGACCACAATTATACTTGTCAACCTTGAGGTCATAGGTTTAGCAAGTTTTTCCACTTACAGGGAAAAAAAGTGTTATTTGTGTGTGGCGGGGGGAATTTAACCTTTCCTTTTTAACCAAGAGCTCTTAAGCAAATAATTTTTCATGGTCCTGGGAGTTCTGGGGCCAATTTCAGATCTTGAATTCACTTGCTTACAAAAATGGGGTGGGCATCTTTGTTCTCCTTTCTGGCTACCTCAGGGAGCAGGTAATTCTTAGCAGTGCCTCACAGCAGAAGGGTTAGACAGCTTGTTTCTGGGTCTGAGAAGGGACCATGAGACTAGAGACCTATAACCCAGAGCAGAACACAGGTTTCTACGCCAGTTCTCACCACTGTCCTCTCTCTGTTAGAGTTTGGACAGTCTGACAGTGACTGAAATTTTCCTGGGGAAGATCAGCAATCAGATATTGACAAAGCACCAAGGGAAGGAGGTTGCTTACTCTGGAAAGAGCAGGACAGAGGACTTCTCTGGTGGTCCAGTGGCTAAGACTCCGAGCTCCCAATGCAGGGGGTCTGGGTTCAATTCCTGGTCAGGGAACTAGATCCCACATGCTACAACTAAAGAGCCTGAATATTGCAACCAAATTAATAAATAAAATAAATATGTTCTTAAAAAGAAAGAGCATGACCTTATGAAGAAAGTAAATGAATAACTGCCAAAGAGAGGTTTTTACAAGTGATCCAAGACTATATATAGACATGGCTGGGTTGTAAGTATGTGCCTCAGAAATGGCCACTGACGGGTCAGTCTACCCCTCCCCACACCCATGACCTCCCAGCCCTGGTACCCATGGTGACCATGTGGCCAATGAGAAGAGCCAGAATCCTGTGACCTCGGCATATAACCACAATGCATGCTCATCACTCAGTGATTTCATTTTCCTTGGACAAATTGCTTAATCTTTTCTGATCCCCAGTTATCTCCTCAGTGAAACAGGGATGCTCAACTTAAGCTATACTAAAGATTTCCTTGAGTCAACTACAAGAATACAAAAAAGAAGACCTAAGCCAAAGGCTACTGAACAGTGCTACATACAACTGTGAGGTCTACAAAAATCAAGATGGAAGATCAACATTCTGTAGAACATTCCTTTACCGCATGCATTGTTGTTCAGTCGCTCAGTCATGTCTAACTCTTTGCAGCCCCATGGATTGCATCACACCAGGCTTCCCTGTCCTTTGCCATCTCCTGGAGCTTGCTCAAACTCATGTCCATTGAATCGGTGATGCCATCCAACCATCTCGTCCTCTGTCATCCCCTTCTCCTCCTGCCTGCTATCTTTCCCAGCATCAGGGTCTTTTCTAGTCAGTCAGCTCTTTGCATCAGGAGCCCAAAATATTGAAGCTTCAGCTTCAGCATCAGTCATTCCAGTGAATGTTGAGGGTTGATTTCCTTTAGAATTGACTGGTTTGACCTCCTTGCAATCCAAGGGACTCTCAAGAGTCTTCTCCAACACCATAGTTCAAAAGCATCAATTCTTCAGTTCTCAGCCTTCTTTATGGTTCCAACTCCTACATCCATACATGACCACTGGAAAAAACATGGCTTTGATTCTATGGACCTTTGCCAGCAAAGTAATGTCTCTGCTTTTTAATACACTAAGTTTGTCATAGCTTTTCTTGCAAGGAGCAAACATCTTTTAATTTCATGGCTGCAGTCACCATCTGCAGTGATTTTGAAGCCCAAGAAAATAAAGTCTGTCACTGTTTCCATTGTTTCCCTATCTATATGCCGTGAAGTGATAGGACCAGATGCTATGATCCTCGTTTTCTGAATGTTGAGTTTTAAGCCAACTTTTCACTCTCCTCTTTCACCTTCATCAAGAGGCTCTTTAGTTCCTCTTTGCTTTCCGCCATAAGAGTGGTATCATCTGCATATCTGAGGTTATTGATATTTCTCCTGGCAATCTTGATTCCAGCTTGTGCTTCATCCAGCCTGACATTTCTCATGATGTACTCTGCATAGAAGTTAAATAAACAGAGTGCAATATACAGCCTTGACATATTGTGTGTGTGCATGTGTGCTTCAGTTGTGTCCAACTCTTTTGTGACCCCATGAATTGTAGCTTATCAGGTTCCTCTGTCCATGGAATTCTCCAGGTGAGAATACTGGAGTGGGTAGCCATTCCCTTCTCCAGGCGATCTTCCTGACCCAGGGATTGAACCTGGGTCTCCTACATTGCAAGGAGATTCTTCACCATCTGAGCCACCGGGGAAACCCTCTGCATAGTAAGATGCGATTAACTACAAATGTAGAAGTAACTGATGATGGTTTTAAGAGCTGCTGAAAGTATCTGTGGATTTTTACTTTTTGATAGTCCTTGTTATGAGCCTAGATACTTTATAGCTTTCTTGAGGAGGTACCATGTTGCACAGAGCCCACCACTTTTCCTTGTAAGGGTTTCCAGACCCTTTTCTATGTGCTGATTTTTAAAAAAATGAGATATAATTGACGTATAAGACATATAACAGTATATTAGTTTAAGGTGTAGAACATAATGCTTCAATTTATGTACATGTTGCCAAATGATCGCCATCAAAAGTCTAGTTAACATCCATTATCACACATAGTTACAATTTTTTTTTTATTGTGATGAGAACTTTTCAAATCTACTCTCTTAGCCACTTTCAAATATACAATACAGATTATTAACTATAGGCCCTCTTCTTTATGTATCACATGGTACCCATTTCCTGTAAAGGAGAGTGACAGTTTTACTTAGCAGTTCTCCCCAGTCTTCCCAACAATTGAGATTTCATAATTATTTTCATTAAAGGTATGTTGTTTGGACTGTGCAGGAAAAAAGTGTTTTGTATTGTAACTTGGCACATTTTCATAAATCCCAAGCCCTGTTTGAGATGTCAAAAAGCCCTATTTTTCAGATTTCAGACTCTGTAGATCAATGTCATTAAAACGAAGAGGCAGAAGAAGAAACACATCGCCCTGGAGCCACTGTGTCCTAGGCTGAGCTATGTGAAGGCGATGGAGCTTGTTTCTGCCTTCACTTGTGGCACTATTTCAGATTTATGTGCCTTTACCCCTGGGCCAAATTTGGGGCAGGTTTGGGACTGAGGGAGTGGATGCCAGAGGAAACATACATTTTATTTTATATTCACACAAATCTCTTCAAGTTTTATTACAGGCCTGTGAGCTCCCTAGGCAGGAGGAAATTTTGAATGAACTTAGCTTTGAGTGACCAGGAGTGGAGACATAAAAAGAGCTATTCAGCCTCTCTGGTTACAGAGATAAGTACAAAGGGTAACCGGCATTAAGTCTGTAGTAATAGCTGCTCTAAGTACTGACCATGATTTGAATCTCTCGATTACTGATTCTCAGGAGGCGGGAATATTTATCAAGCCATTAGGAGAGGCTGTTTCTTGCTGATAAGATGCCTACAACTGATGAGGTCCACCTGAAGAAGCGGATGAGGCCAGGCTAGATTTATAGCCATTTGCGGCAAAAGCGAAAAATGTTCTCCTTAAAAACAGCATGAGACATTCATCAGCAAAATTATCAGTCTATCCTCTGGGGCCAGCCTATGGCATCTTCACGAGACAGAGCTGGTGAACACCCTGACATATACGGTGATTGGATACCATGCTCAGACGGCCAGCAAGTCACAATTTCACCAACTCAGAGACTGAGGAAGTGGTGGTGGGGGTGAGATGAACTAGAAGGAAGAGCTACTTATCTGTAGATCTCATTTATCAGAAAAATCTCATGTTCAATTATAAGGTGCCAGCTATGTGATTACCCTAGGCTTTAAAAAATGAAATCACCCACTCTGTACAACTCAGGGGCTTTATTTTGGTTTATTACTACAGTGGAAGAAGTTGCAGTATGGGAATATTAAAGTTAAAAACAAACAAAATAATAAAACAGTCACCTGCATTTTGTTTTCCCTCTCTGTGAAGTTTTGTAGCCATGTGTAACCTTGATGCCAGCTTTTACATTTTTTAAAAATACAAATTGACTCTTATTACTTAAGATATAGGATTTTAGTCGGAGAAGGCAATGGCAACCCACTTCAGGACTCTTGCCTGGAAAATCCCATGGAGGGAGGCTCCTGGTAGGCTGCAGTCCATGGGGTTGCTAAGAGTCGGCACGACTGAGCGACTTCACTTTCACTTTTCACTTGCATGCATTGGAGAAGGAAATGGCAACCCACTCCAGTGTTCTTGCCTGGAGAATCCCAAGGACAGTAGAGCCTGGTGGGCTGCCGTCTATGGGGTCGCACAGAGTTGGACACAACTGACACGACTTTGCAGCAGCAGCATAGGATTTTAGTGACTTCTGACATTTAAATTCATTTTTCTAGATTGATTCTATCTTGAAAAATAAAATCTAGAATGAGAGGCAGATATGCTGACCATATATATGGGGTGGTTGGGTGGCCTCTTCATCAGACTTCTGGGCCATGTTTCTTAATGTCTTTAATGGAACGTCTTTCCTACCTTCTTGATTGATTTTTCAGAAGCACATAGATTTGGTCTAAATTAGCCAAACAAAATTTCCCTCTTTCTAGGCTCAAAATATCTGCTGCCCAACATTTGCCTAAAGCATGTTTATGAGAATAATATTTATGGAAGATTGCCTGGAGTATGTACAGTTATTTTATTTCACTTGATATCCTAGATTTTTCTCTCTGAATGAAACCACTTTGACTTGCTTTGAAGAATTCTTTAACCAATTGTTGCTTGCTTGGTCAGTCATGTCTGACTCTTTTGACCCCATGGACTGTAGCCTGCCAGGCTCCTCTGTCCGTGGAATTTTTCAGGGAAGCATACTGGAGTGGGTTGCCTTTTCCTACTCCAGGGGATCTTCCCAAGCCAGGACTCGAACCTGCATTTCTTGTGTCTCCGCCATGGGCAGGTGGATTCTTTACCACTGTGCCACCTGGGAATAGCCCTGAGTAATTTGCTGCCATAAGTCAGGCTGGCTGTGGCAGAAGTTGGTGATCATCTCCCACCCCTCCCCTCAGTCCACTGGAACCTCTACTCTAGGAGAAGAAGAATTCAGTCCTCCCAGATGGGCAAAGTATGTGTGAGCTGGTGAGGTGGCGTGTGTGTGTGTGTGTGTGTGTGTGTGTAGGCATGTGCCTGTGTAGGTCTAAGTATATGTCCTGATGAGCTGAATGTGCTACTTCATGAGCCTGTGGGACTTGTCTGGCTCCCTTTCTAGCTTTGGTCTTGAAGACTCTTGTGGAGCACATCAGTAACTGCCTGTGATTGTCACTGATGTTTCCTCCTTCTCATTCCCTCTTGTTTTTCCCATGGGCTGTAGACCCTGGAGCCACACAGTCTGCGTTTGAGTCCTGCTCCACCAGCTCTGGCTTCACTGAATATTAGAATATTAGGAATAAGCTAGTACTCATTTGTTGCTCCTGGAGCCCTCTGTTCTTCTTTCCCACTGTGAACGTCACCCCAAAGCTTCTTGTGTCTTCAAAATGTTGGAGGGGTTCGTGACAAAAGCACGGCAAGTTCCCACTAGTGTCCTGCTGCTCTGCCGCTGTCCTGGCAGTGTGCGCACACAGGGCTCCAGGACAGGGTGGGGCCCCGCCCCCGACGGCTTGCTGCTGGATCCACAGCCCAAACCCCCTCCTTGGAGGCCCCCTCCCAGTCCCCTCCCAGGGGGTGCTGCGCCTCCTGAGCACCAGCTCCAGGAGGCTGGGCTTTGCTTCTGAAGTGGTAGAAACCAAAGAGGAAACGGATGTTCTCCCCCAGTGTGCCTCGCTCTTGCCCAGCTCAGTGTCTTTCAGAACAGAAATTTCAGGCACTAGATTCTCAGTTTGGGGCTTGCGTGAGAGCCTCGCCCTCCCATTGGCACTAAACAGATAAAATATTAAGCACCAGTGTGCTCCCTAAATCATTAGCAGCGAGTCCACAGGTAATGAATTCCGCCCTGGGCCGTTTGGGGCCTGTTGTTTTTACTTCCCACCCATAACCCACGCTCTCCAGTACTGAACCCTCCCTGCACAAGACTGAGGGATGCACACTGTGTCCTCAGAAGGCTCGGAACGCCTCGTTTCTGCTAGAAACTCTGGTCCTGGGTGCTGCAGTCCCGCTGTCAGGAGCAGAGAGGAGGAAAAGACAACCACCTGGCCGTCTAGCCTTCCCTTACTGACTGACTGGATAAGAAAACTCTATTTCTTTCTTTTTTGAAAAATCTTTTTATTTTGTATTGGGGTATAGCCAGTTAACAATGTTGTGACAGTTTCAGGTGAACAGTGAAGGGATTCAACCAAACGTACACACGTATCTGTTCTCCCCCAAACTCCCCTCCCATCCAGGCTGACACAGCACTGAGCAGAGTTCCCTGTGCTATACAGTCGGTCTTTGTTGGTTATCCATTTTAAATATAGCAGTGTGTACATGTCCATCCCAAACTCCCTAACTAGCCCTTCCCCCCAGTCTCCCCCAGACCCCAAGCATAAGTTCATTCTCTGTCTGTGGAAAACTCTTTTAAATTACTGGTTTGGAACAGTTTGGAGATTTAAAAAAATCTGTAAAAATAGATCAAAAGTTACTTGGTACACCTTTTCCCCTTTCCATAATTGTTGTAAATTGTGTCATTAGTTTACCCATGCTATCTTTGGTTCTCACACTAGCCCTAGGAGGCTGGTGGCTTTGGCCTCTGCCATTTCCCAAGCTCCCAGAGGAGAAACCAAGTCTCAGAAGAAATGCAGTAAGTTTCCAGAGCTCTCCTGATAAGTGAGTGGAGATGGATTTTGTAGGTGGTCTCAGCTGCTTGTTCTGATATTGAAACTTCCAAGTTCCTGGTAGTCTCACCGTAATAGTCCCCCGAGAGAAAGATTAAGTGGAAAATAGCAATTCACTTTACACGGGGCTCCCCAAGTATTTTTAGCAAAAGGGAGAAGCACATTTCCAGTTTAGACAAGGTATCAGCTAGACGGATAAATTATGTAGCCCAAAGTATGTTTCTGAGCTGCAAGACTTTGGAATGGAGTAAATGCCATTCATTAAACTGTCAAAGCAACTTTGTTTGATGTACTTTTCACATGGGGGCTTATCATATCAGAATTTTGCTGATTGCCCTTTGGAATATAAATATCATACGGTTTAAATACAAGGTATTATTTGAAACTTGTTTCTCTGTTCTAGACTCAATGAAGTCAGCTACTAGTTATTTCCTGCCTGGCCTTTACAAAGGCTGTATTGGTCTTTAAGTTCAGTGAATCATAGTGAGGGATTGTAGGGACTGTGTTTAAGAAATTATTTTCAAATATGCAAAAAAGTAAGTTAATATGGAGTGAACTTGACTGTTTGATTTTTAAATCCAGAAGAATACTGCTAAAAAAAAAAAAAGAAAAAAAAAGGTGAGGGGTGAAAATGGGGAGAGAAAATAAATCTCCTCTAATGTAATATGTTGATGAATGCATTTGAGGATGCTGTTGGTGTTGTAGAGTTGCTAAGTCATGTCCGACTCTGTGACCCATGGACTGTAGTCCATCAGGCTCCTCTGTCCAGGGGGATCGAACCCACATCTCCTGCACTGGCAAGCAGATTCTTTACCGCTGAGCCACTAGGTAGTGGATGAATTCACTTTATGAATTCATCCTTGAGGATGAATGTTATGGCTAAAGGCTATGGCAGAACCATTTAACAAGTTTATAAATGAATTAGTCTTTAGTGTTTATCACATATCAAGACTATTTCTATTGTAACATAAAAGCCAGCCCAAATTAAGTCAAGAGGGAATTTATTCACTGATGTAAAACTCACTATTCCAGGTAAATCGGGTTTCATGCAAGGCTTTACTTAGCAGGAACGCAGGACACAGTCTCTCTATCTCTGCTTGGCTGTCTCTGTTATGTGTTGGATTCATTCTTGGGCATCCTGTGGTTTCAAAGTGGTTCTAGCAACTGTTCACTTTCATTATGCTCAAATTAAGGTCCAAACGTTTCACTAAGAATCTCATGGCACCGTACGTTTCTGATGCCTTTCTCTGAAACAATTACTGTGGCCAGCAAAATCTGCGACTCTGATTGCTGGAGCCTGGTTCACATGACATCTGTGAAGTTGGGTGTGGAATCATTTATGCCATTACTACTGTGGACTGAGAGGAGAGGAGAGAAAATACTCAAAATGGAATGGTACACTGATAAAGGGAGGGGAACAAATGGATGCTATAGGTCCAAAAGCCAATGTCTACTGTACATAGCATAGTCATTAATCATAGTGATAAAGGAAAAAATAAATTACTACAGAATTTTAAAAATAGCATTAAAAATGGAATAGTGCCCCAATGAATGGTTATTGGTCTTCTGCGTTAGACACATCCTTATATCTTTTCTGTATCACAGGTATGCTTCAGACAAGATATGTTAGCTAAAGACTATGCCATTTAATAGTGGTGGAAGATCTGAAGTGTTTCTGTAAGTTTTTACCAATAGAGTGCAAAGGGTTGTTCCACTGATGTATAGCTCTGTGCTTCTTTACTCACTCTGACATTTCCTGTCTTAAGGATTATTTGCAATGAACAAAATAACCAAACTGGATTAGAAGAGCCTCTGGTAGAACTTAGGCTGAAAGATGATCATTCTTCCCACTTCAGCCTTTCCAGGGCATTTGTGGGAGTTGCACAAGCAAGCTACAATCCCTTGGCTCCTGTCTTACTTGGGTGTGTGTGAGACCCATGGAAGAGGACTAAGAGAAACATGAAGTTGACACAGTCTGAACACTGAGGCAGAGTGTAGCACTCGCAAACCAAGGGAGAAACAACTTTCTGGAGGTATCAGCATTGTGACCAGAATGCATCCAGTCTATCATAAACCAACATGGGATGTTCACAGCCCTTGTGTGTTTTTCCTTTTGCCTTTTCTTCTGCCTGGAATATCGTGACTCCACCTTTCCCCATGTTTGGTATGTGCTTATCCTTTAATCCTAAACTCTGCAGAGAGAGACTTCCAGATCCCTCACTCTGCCCCATTTACTTAACATTCTGTTTATTTCCTTTATGGAGCTTTTCTTAGTTTGAAATGACACACGGTAATATAAGTTTCCATGTTAATCTTTCCTTACATCTTACCTTCTCCTCCCTTCTCCCCATGTCCATAACTCTGTTCTCTATGTCTCTTTCTCCATTGCTGCCCTGTAAATGAGTTCTTCAGTACCATTCTTCTAGATTCCATATATATGTGTTAGAATATGATATTTCTCTTTCTGACTCACTTCACTCTGTATAATAGGTTCTAGGTTCATCCACCTCATTAGGGTGAACTCAAATGTGTTCCTTTTTATGGCTGAGTAATATTCCATTGTGTATATGTATCACAACTTTAACAGACTTCCCTGGTAGCACAGTGGATAAGAATCTGCCTGCCAATGCAGGAGACATGAGAGATGGGGGTTCAATCCCTGGGTTGGGAAGATCCCCTGGAGGAGGGCATGGCAACCCACTCTAGCATTCTTGCCTGGAGAACCCCATGGACAGAGTAGCCTGGTGGGCTACAGTCCATGGGGTCGCAAACAGTTGGACACGACTGAAGTGACTTAGCACACACATAGCACAGCACTCTGCATTCAAATGGGTATATCTTTCCTTTTCTCCTTTGCTTTTTGCTTCTCTTCTTTTCACAGTTGTTTGTAAGGCCTCCTCAGACAGCCATTTTACCTTTTTGCATTTCTTTTTCTTGGGGATGGTCTTGATTCCTGTCTCCTCTACAATGTCACGAACCTCCATCCATAGTTCATCAGGCACTCTGTCTACCAGATCTAGTCCCTTAAATCTATTTCCCACTTCCACTGTATAATCATAAGGGATTTGATTTAGGTCATACCTGAATGGTCTAGTGGTTTTCTCCACTTTCTTCAATTTCAGTCTGAATTTGGCAATAAGGGGTTGATGATCTGAGCACAGTCAGCTCCCGGTCTTGTTTTTGCTGACTGTATAGAGCTTCTCCATCTTTGGCTGCAAAGAATATAATCAATCTGATTTTGGTGTCGACCATCTGGTGATGTCCATGTGTAGAGTCTTCTCTTGTATTGCTGGAAGAGGGTGTTTACTATGACCAGTGTGTTCTCTTGGCAGAACTCTGTTGGCCTTTGCCCTGCTTTGTTCTATACTCCAAGGCCAGATTTTCCTGTTATTCCAGGTGTTTCTTGACTTCCTACTTTTATATTCCAGTCTCCTAAAATGAAAAGGACATCTTTTTGGGGTGTTAGTTCTAGAAGGTCATGTAGGTCTTCATAGAACCATTCAACTTCAGCTTTTTCATGTTACTGGTTGGGGTATAGACTTGGATTACTGTGATATTGAATGGTTTGCCTCGGAAACAAACAGAGATCATTCTTGAAAACAGAGATCGTTTTTGAGATTGCATCCAAGTACTGCATTTCAGACTCTTTTGTTGACTATGATGGCTGCTCCATTTCTTCTAAGGGATTCTTGCCCACAGTAGTAGATATAATGGTCATCTGAGTTAAATTCACCCATTCCAGTACATTTAAGTTTGCTGATTCCTAGAATGTCGACGTTCACTCTTGTCATCTCCTGTTTGACCACTTCCAATTTGCCTTGATTCATGCACCTAACACTCCAGGTTCCTATGCAATATTGCTCTTTACAGCATTGAACCCTGCTTCCATCACCAATCCCATTCACAACTGGGTGTTGTTTTTGCTTTGGCTTCATCCCTTCATTCTTTCTGGAGTTATTTCTCCACTGGTCTCCAGTAGCATGTTGGGCACCTACTGACCTTGGGAGTTCATCTTTCAATGTCCTATCTTTTTGCCTTTTCATACTGTTCATGGGGTTCTCAAGGCAAGAATACTGAAGTGGTTTGCCATTCCCTTCTCCAGTGGACCACATTCTGTCAAACCTCTCCACCATGACCCAGCTGTCTTGGGTGGCCCCACACGCTATGGCTTAGTTTCATTGAGTTAGACAAGGCTGTGGTCCATGTGATCAGATTGGCTAGTTGTCTGTGTTTGTAGTTGAGTCTCCCTGCCCTCTGATCCTCTCTCTCATTGCCTACCATCTTACTTGGGTTTCTCTTACCTTGGAGGTGGGGTCTCTCTGCATGGCTGCTCCAGTCAAGCGCAGCCACTGCTCCTTACCTCAAGAAAATTAGAGATACCAAGGGAACATTTCAGGCAAAGATGGGCTCAATAAAGGACAGAAATGGTAAGGACCTAATGGAAGCAGAAGATATTAAGAAGAGGTGGCAAGAATACACAGAAGAACTGTACAAAAAAGAGCTTCACGACCCAGATAATCATGATGGTATGATCACTCACCTAGAGCCAGATGTCCTGGAATGTGAAGTCAAGTGGGCCTTAGGAAGCATCACTATGAACAAAGCTAGGGGAGGTGATGGAATTCCAGTTGAGCTATTTCAAATCCTGAAAGATGACGCTGTGAAAGTGCTGCACTCAATATGCCAGCAAATTTGGAAAACTCAGCAGTGGCCACAGGACTGGAAAAGGTCAGTTTTCATTCCAATCCCAAAGAAAGGCAATGCCAAAGAATGCTCAAACTACTGCACAATTGCACTCATCTCACATGCTAGTAAAGTAACGCTCAAAATTCTCCAAGCCAGGCTTCAGCAATACGTGAACTATGAACTTCCAGATGTTCCATCTGGTTTTAGAAAAGGCAGAGGAACCAGAGATCAAATTGCCAACATCCGCTGAATCATTGAAAAAACAAGAGTGTTCCAGAAAACATCTATTCTGCTTTATTGACTATGCCAAAGCCTTTGACTGTGTGGATCACAATAAACTGTGGAAAATTCTGAAAGAGATGGGAATACCAGACCACCTGACCTGCCTTCTGAGAAACCTGTATGCAGGTCAGGGAGCAACAGTTAGAACTGGACGTGGAACAACAGACTGGCTCCAAATAGGAAAAGGAGTACGTCAAGACTGTATGTTGTCACACTGCTTATTTAACTTATATGCAGATTACATCATGAGACACGCTGGGCTGGAGGAAGCACAAGCTGGAATCAAGATTGCTGGGAGAAATATCAATAACCTCAGATATGCAGATGACACCACCCTAATGGCAGAAAGCAAAGAATAACTAAAGAGCCTCTTGATGAAAGTGAAAGAGGAGAGTGAAAAAGTTGGCTTAAAGCTCAACATTCAGAAAACTAAGATCATGGCATCTGGTCCCATTACGTCATGGCAAATAGATGGGGAAACAGTGGAAACAGTGGCTGACTTTATTTTTCTGGGCTCCAAAATCACTGCAGATGGTGATTGCAGCTATGAAATTAAAAGACACTTACTCCTTGGAAGGAAAGTTATGACCAACCTAGACAGCATATTAAAAAGCAGAGACATTACTTTGCCAACAAAGCTCCATCTAGTCAAGGCTATGGTTTTTCCAGTAGTCATGTATGGATGTGAGAGTTGGACTGTAAAGAAAGCTGAGCACTGAAGAATTGATGCTTTTGAACTGTGGTGCTGGAGAAGACTTTTGAGAGTCCCTTGGACTGCAAGGAGATCCAACCAGTCCATTTTAAAGGAGATCAGTCCTGGGTGTTCATTGGAAGGACTGATGTTGAAGCTGAAACTCCAATACTTTGGCCACCTCATGCGAATAGCTGACTCATTGAAAAGACCCTGATGCTGGGAAAGATTGAAGGCAGGAGGAGAAGGGGATGACAGAGGATGAGATGGTTGGAAGGCATCACCAACACAATGGACATGGGTTTGGGTGGACTCCGAGAGTTAGTAATGGACAGAAAGGCCTGGCGTGCTGCAGTTCATGGGGTCACAAAGAGTCGGACATGACTGAGTGACTGAACTGAACTGAACTGAGCACAGCACACCACAATTTCTTTATCCAGTCTTCTGTCGATGGACATCTAAGTTGCTTCCATTTTCTAGCTATTGTAAATAGTGCTGCCATGAACAATGGGCTACATGTGTCTTTTTCAGTTTTGTCTTCCTCAATATATATGCCTAGAAGTGGGATTGCTGGAATATACGGTGGTTTTATTACCAGTTTTTAAGGGAATCTCCATACCATCTTCTATAGTGGCTGTATCAATTTACATTCCCACCAGCAGTGCAAGAGGGTTCCCTTCTCCCCATACCCTCTCCAGCATTTATTGTCTGTAGATTTTTTGATGATGTCCATCCTGACCAGTGTGAGGTGATATCTCATTGAAGTTTGGATTTGCATTTCTCTAATAATGAGCAATGTTGAACATCTTTTCATGTGTTTGTTAGCCATCTGTAGGACTGATGCTGAAGCTGTAACTCCAATACTTTGGTCACCATATGCGAAGAACTGACTCATTTGAAAAGACCCTGATGCTGGGAAAGATCGAAGGAGGGAGGAGACAGCAATGACAGAAGATGAGATGGCTGGATGGCATCACTGACTCAATGGACATGAGTTTGAGTAAACTCTGGGACCTGGTGATGGACAGGGAAGCCTGGTGTGCTGAAGTCCATGAGGTCGCAAAGAGTCAGACACGACTGAGCTGAACTGTATGTCTTCTTTGAAGAAATGTCTGTTTAGGTCTTTTTCCCACTTTTTGATTGGGTTGTTTGTTTTTTTGGCATTGAGTTGTATGAGCTGCTTGCATATTTTGGAAATTAATCCCTTATCAGTTTCATTTGCTATCATTTTCTTCTATTCTGAGGGTTGCCTTTTCACCCTGATAATAGTTTCCTTTGCTGTGTAAAAGCTTTTAAGTTTAATCAGGTCCCACTTGTTTACTTTTGTTTTTATTTCTTTTACTCTAGGAGCTGGGTCATAGCTTTGATTTATGTCGTTGAGTGTCCTGCCTATGTTTTCCTCTAAGAGTTTTATAGTTTCTGGTCTTACATTTAGGTCTTTGATCCATTTTGAGTTTATCTTTGTGTATGGTGTTAGGAAGTGTTCTAATTGTCATTCTTTTACATGTGGCTGTCCAGTTTTCCCGGCACCATTTATTGAAGAGGCTGTCTTTGCCACATTGTATATTCTTGCCTCCTTTGTCAAAAATAAGGTACCCATAGGTGCATGGGTTTATTTCTGGGCTTTCTATCTTGTTCCATTGGTCTATATTTCTGTTTTTGTGCCAGTACCATCCTGTCTTGATGACTGTAGCTTTGTAGTATAATCTGAAGTCAGGAAGGCTGATTCCTCCAGCTCCATTCTTCTTTCTCAAGACTGCTTTGGCTATTCAGGGTCTTCTGTGTTTCCATATGAATTGTGAAATTTTTTGTCCTTTTTCTGGGAAAAATGCCATTGTTAATTTGATAGGGATCTCATTGAATCTGTAGATTGCATTTGGTAGTATAGTCATTTTCACAATATTGATTCTTCCTACCCAGGAACATGGAATATCTTTCTATCCATTTATGTTATTTTTGATCTCTTTCATTAGTGTCTTATAATTTTCTGTGTACAGTTCCTTTGTCTCCTTAGGTAAGTATATTCCTTGATATTTGAATCTTTTTGTTGCAATGGTGAAATGCAAGTGATTTCTGTGTATTGATTTGGTATCCTGCAACTTTGCTAAATTCACTGAGTAGCACTAGTAATTTTCTGATACTATCTTTAGGGTTTCCTATGTACAGTATCATGTCATCTGCAAAGAGTGAGAGCTTTACTTCTTCATTTCTGATCTGGATTGCTTTTATTTATTTTTCTTCTCTGATTGTTGTAGCTAGGACTTCCAAAACTATGTTGAATAATAGTGGTGAGAGTGGACACCCTTGTCTTGTTCCTGATCTTAGAGGGAATGCTTTCAATTTTTCACCATTGAGAATAATGTTTGCTGTAGGCTTATTATATATGACCTTTACGATGTTGAGGTAGATTCCTTCTATGCCCATTTTTTGAAGAGTTTTAATCATACATGGGTGCTGAATTTTGTCAAAGGCTTTTTCTGTATCTATTGAGATGATCGTATGGTTTTTAATCTTTCAATTTGCTAATATGGTATATCACATTGATTGATTTGCATATATTGAAGAATCCTTGCATTCCTGGAATAAATGCAACTTGATCATGGTGTATGAGCTTTTTGATGTGTTGCTGAATTTTGTTTGCTAAAATTTTGTTGAGGATTTTTGTATCTATGTTCATCAGTGATTTGGGCATGTAGTTTTCTTTTTTTGTGTTGGTTTTGTCTGGTTTTGGTGTCAGGGTGATGGTGGCCTTGTAGAATGAATTTGGAAGTGTTCCTTCCTCTGCAATTTTTTGAAAGTGTTTTAGAAGGATAAGCATTAGATCTTCTCTAAATATTTGATAGAATTCTCTTGTGAAACCATCTGATCCTGGGCTTTTGTTTTTGGGGAGATTTTTGATCACAGCTTCAATTTCAGTGCTTGTAATTGGGTTGTTCATAATTTCTACTTCTTCCTGGTTCAGTCTTGGAAGGTTGAACTTTTCTAAGAATCTGTCCATTTCTCCCAGATTATCCATTTTATTGCCATATAGTTGTTCATAATAGTCTCTTATAATCCTTTGTACTTCTTCATTGTCTGCTGTAACATCTCCTTTTTCATTTCTAATTTTGTTGATTTGATTCTTCTCTCTTCTTTTCTTGATGAGTCTGGCTAAAGGCTTGTCAATTTTGTTTATCCTCTCAAAGAACCAGCCTTTAGCTTTATTAATCTTTACTATTGTTTCTTTCATTTCTTTTTCATTGATTTCTACTCAGATCTTTATGATTTCTTTCCTTCTACTTATTTTTTTTTTAATCTTCTTTTTCCAGTTGTTTTAGGTGTAAAGTTAAGCTGTCTATTCGATGTTTTTCTTGTTTCTTGAGGTAGGATTGTATTGCTATAAACTTCCCTCTTAGGACTGCTTTTGCTGCATCCCATAAGTTTTGAGTTGTCGTGTTTTCATTGTCATTTCTTTCTATAAATTTTTTTATTTCCCTTTTGATTTCTTCAGTAACCTGTTGGTTATTTAGAAACACATTGTTTAATCTCCATGTGTTTGTGTTCCTTACAGTTTTTTTTTTCTTGTAATTATATCTAGTTTTATAGTGTTGTGGTCAGAGAAGATGCTTGATACGATTTCAGTTTTCTTAAATTTACTGAGGTTTGATTTGTGACCCAAGATGTGGTCTATCCTGGAGAATGTTCCATGTGCACTTGAGAAGAAGGTGTATTCTTCTGTATTTGGATAGAATGTCCTGAAGATGTCAATGAGATCCATCTCATCTATCATTTAAGACTTGTGTTTCCTTATTAATTTTCTGTTTTGATGATCTGTCCATTGGTGTGAGTGGGGTGTTAAAGTCTCCTACTATTATTGTGTTACTGTCAGTTTCTCCTGTTATATCTGTTTTTGTCTTATGTATTGAGGTGCTCCTATGTTGGGTGCATAGATATTTACAATTGTTATGTCTTCCTCTTGGATTGATCCCTTGATAATTATGTAGTGTCCTTATCTCTTGTAATCTTCTTTATTTTAAGGTCTATTTTGTTTGATATGAGAATTGCTACTCCAGCTTTCTTTTGCTTCCCATTTGCAGAGAATAAATATTTCCATCCTGTCACTTTCGGTCTATATGTGTCTTTAGGTCTGAAGTGGGTTTCTTATATACAGCATATATATAGGTCTTGCTTTTGTATCCATTCAGCCAGTCTGTGTCTTTTTGTTGGAGCATTTAATCCATTTACAGTTAATTATTGACATATATGTTCATATTGCCATTTTCTTAATTGTTTGGGGTTGATTTTGTAGCTGTTTTTTCTTCTCTGTATTTCTTGACTGTGTAAGTCCCTTTAACATTTGTTGTAAAGCTGTTTTGGTGGTACTGAATTCTCTTAACTTTTGCTTGTCTGAAAAGTTTATATTTCTCCATCAATTTTGAATGAGATTATTCCCAAGTACTATAATCTTGGTTGTAGATTTTTCCCTTTCAATACTTTAAATATATCCGACCATCCCTTATGGCCTGCAGAGTTTCTGCTGAACAATCAGCTGTTAAGTCTGTGGGGTTTCCCATGTACGTTACTTGTTGCTTCTCCCTTGCTGCTTGTAATATTCTTTCTTTGTGTTTAGTCTTTGTTAGTTTGATTAGTATGTGTCTTGGCATGTTTTTCCTTGGGTTTATCCTGTGTGGGACTCTTTGTGCCTCTTGGACTTGATTGACTATTTCCTTTTCCATGTTGGGGAAATTTTCAACTATAATCTCTTCAAAAATTTTCTCATACCCTTTCTTTTTCTGGGACCCTTATAATTCGAACGTTGGTGCACTTGATATTGTCCCAGAGGTCTCTGAGACTGTCCTCAGTTCTTTTCATTCTTTTTGCTTTACTCTGCTCTTCAGAAGTCATTTCTACCATTTTATCTTCCAGCTCACTGATTCACTTCTCTGCTTCAGATATTCTTTTATTGATTCCTTCTAGAGTATTTTTAATGTCAGTAATTGTCTTGTTTGTCTCTGTATGTTTATTCTTTAATTTGTTTAGGTCTTTTTTAATTGAATCTTGCATTTTCTCCATTTTGTTTTCAAGGTTTTTTTTTTTTTTTTTTTAAATCATCTTTACTATCATTATTCTGAATTCTTTTTCAGGTAGTTTGCCTATTTCTTCTTCATTTATTTGGACTTCTGTGTTTCTAATTTGTTTCTTCATTTGTGTAGTATTTCTCTGCCTTTTCATTATTATTTTTTAAGTTACTGTGTTTGAGGTCTCATTTTCCCAGGTCAAGGTTGAATTCTATCTTCCTTTTGGTTTCTGGCCTCCTAAGGTTGGTCTAGTTGTTTGTGTAAGCTTCATATAGGGTGTAATTTGTCCTGAGTTTTTGTTTGTTTGTTTGTTTTTCCTCTGATGGGCAAAGGCTGAGTGAGGTGGTAATCCTGTCTGCTGATGATTGGGTTTGTATTTTTGTTTTGTTTGTTATTTAGATGAAGCATCCGGCACAGGGTGCTACTGGTGGTTGGGGGATGCTCGGTCTTGTATTCAAGTGGTTTCCTCTGTGTGAGTTCTCACTATTTGATACTCCCTAGGGTTCGGTTAGTTCTCTAGTGTTCTATGGTCTTGGAGTCAGCACTCCACTCCAAAGGCTCAGGGCATGATCTCTGCTCACAAATGAATATTCCACAAGTGGTTTGTTATGGCATTAAGTGAGATTAAAGCAAATATCCAAAAAAGAGAAACCAAAGATGAGCCCCAGACAAATGGCAGTTACAAAATCAGGCGAATAATAATGAAAATATAGGAATATGCACATATACATATACACCCATGAGCAAAGTCAAAACAGTCCAACCAGGGGGGCGGTCCTAAGATGGCAGAGGAACAGGAGGGAGAGACCACTTTCTCCCCTACAAATTCATCGAAAGAACATTTGAGTGCCAAGCAAATTCCACAGAACAACTTCTGAATGCTGGCAGAGGACATAAGACACCCAGAAAAGCAACCCATTGTCTTCGAAAGGAGGTAGGACAAAATATAAATGATAAAAAGAGAGACAAAAGAGGTAGGGATGGAGATCTGTCCCGGGAAGGGAGTCTTAAAAAAGAAGTTTCCAAACACCAGGAAACACTCTCTCCTGCGGGTCTGTGGCGAGCCTTGGAATCTCAGAGGGCAAAATAACTGGGAGGAAAAATAAATAAATAATTAAAACCCACAGATTACGTGCCCAACAGCAACTCGCAGTGGTGCAACAGCCCAGACGCTCGCATCCCCCACTAGCAAGTGGGGGAAGGACAGGGAGGAGCGGGTGGCATTGCTTACAATAAGGACTGGGCCTGAATCCCCTGAGGGCAATCTGAGGGAACTAGCTTGAGATAGCAACCTAGACTGTGGGATAGCTATCCCACTATCCCGTGATCCCGAGAAAAGCCCTAACCACTGCCAGGCACGCTCACAGAACAAAGGACTGAGCAGAGCTAGCCGGCTGTGGACTGGCCCATCCCCTGCTGGAGACAGGCAGGCAAGGGCAGCCAGAGCCAGAAGGGGGCAATCGCGGCCCCAGAGAGGCATCCTATAACAAACTGCAAGCAGACTTCCTTGCTAACCAAGACTTCTTGGGATTCTGGATGGTCGACATCCGCCAGGAGGGTCGCAGCCAGAGATCAGCTTCTGAGAAGAGAGAAGATGTGCCTGTTGTACACCCAGAAAACCAAGCGGCTGGGATGGGGGAGAGGATAAGTCACAGCCTTCAACTGGGGGCAACTACATGCACCAAGTACCTGGTCACCTGAGCTGCTCAGACCTGGGACTGGTGCAAAACGCAGTCCCAACCAAGTCTGGGCCTTTGTGGAGTACCTGAGAACCTGAACCTGAGTGGCTTAAACCTGGCAAGTGAATGCAAACTAGGGCCTGCATCAGACAGTTCCCGGCAGAGCAACCTAGAGTCTGAGCAGTGTAGACTGGGAAAGCACACACACCGTGAGCAGGGGCAAACCCAGTGTGGCTGAATCACTGTGAACACACGCCAGTGATATTTGTTTGCAGTGTACCTCCCTCCCCAAAGCACGACTGAACAAGCGAGCCTAAAGAGAAGTGACCACCACTGCATCCCTTGTGTCAGGGCAGAAATTAGACACTGAAGAGACCAGCAAACAGAAGAAGCTAACATAAACAGAGGGAACCACTTTGGAAGTGACAGGTGTAATAGATTAAAACCCTTTAGTTAGCACTGACTACATAGGAAGGGGCCTATAGACCATGAGAAGTACAAGCCAGACCAAGGAACTATCTGAAAATGAACTGACCCCACACTGTCCACAACAGCTCCAGAGAAAGTTTTAGATATATTTTTACTATTATCATTTTTTAAATTAAAAAAATTTATTTGATTTTATGTTACTTTTAAGTCCCCATTACTCCTTTAATTTTCATTTTTATAACCTACTAATATCTTGCCAAAAAAAGAAAGACCCTATTTTTAAAGCAAACTTCATATATATATATATATATTTTATAATTTCTGTGACTTTGTGTTTTTTTGTTTGTTTTTTGCTTTTTTTTTTTAATATTGTATTTTTGAGAATCTAACCTCTACTCAAGATTTTTAATCTTTGCTTTTTAGTATTTGTTATTAACTTTGTACCTTTAAGAACCCAATATTCAGTACCCATTTTTACTTGGGAGTGAGATCACTGGCCTGATTGCTGTCTCCCCCTTTGGACTCTCCTTTTTCTCCACCAGGTCGCCTGTAGCTCCCCCCTCCCCCTTTTCTTCTCTACCCAACTTGGTGAATCTCTTTGTGTGTTCCAGGCTGTGGAGAACACTTAGGAATATGATTACTGGCTAGATCTGTCTCTCTCCTTTTGATTCCCCCTTTATCCTCCTGGCCACCTCTGTCTCCTTCCTCCCTCTTCTTTTCTCTGTGTAACTCCGTGAACATCTCTGAGGGATTCAGACTGTGGAGAGCACATAGGGAAGTAATTACTGGCTGGCTTGCTCTCTCCCCTTTTGATTCCCCCTCTTCTCCTCCTGGTCCCCTCTATCTCCCTCCTCCCTCTTTCTTCTCCATGTAACTCTGTATACCTCTCCAGGTGTCCCTCACTGTGGAGAAACTTTTCATCATTAACCTAGATGTTTTATCATCAGTGCTATATAGATGGAGAAGTCTTGAGGCTACTGTAAGAATAAGACTAAAATCCAGAGGCAGGAGGCTTAAGTCCAAATTCTGAGAACTCCAGAGAACTCCTGAATACAGGGAACATTAGTTGATAGGAGCTCATCAAATGCCTCCATACCTACACTGAAACCAAGCACCACCTAAGGGCCCACAAGATCCAGAGCAAGACACACCACGCAAATTCTCCAGCAACACAGGAACATAACCCTGAGCCTCAATATACAGGCTGACCAAAGTCACACCAAACCCATTGACATCTCAAAACTTATTACTGGACACTTCATTGAACTCCAGAAAGAAGAAATCCAGCCCCACCCACCAGAACACCAACACAAGCTTCCCTAACCAGAAAACCTTGACAAGCCACCCATCCAACCCCACCCACAGCAAGGAACCCCCACAATAAAGAGGAACCACCAACTGCCAGAATACATAAAGGCCACCCCAAACACAGCAATATAAACAAGATTAAAAGGCAGAGAAATACTGAGCAGGTAAAGGAACAGGATAAATGCCCATCAAACCAAACAAAAGAGGAAGAGAGAGGGAATCTACCTGATAAAGAATTCCAAATAATGACAGTAAAAATGATCCAAAATCTTGAAAACAAATTGGAGTTACAGATAAACAGGCTGGAGACAAGGATCGAGAAGATGCAAGAAAGGTTTAGCAAGGACCTAGAAGAAATAAAAAAGAGTCAATATATAATTAATAATGCAATAAATGAGATCAAAAACACTGGAGGGAACCAACAATAGAATAATGGAGGCAGAAGATAGGATTAGTGAGGTGGAAGATAGAATGGTAGAAATAAAGGAAACAGAGGAAAAAAGAAAAAAGAATTAAAAGAAATGAGGACAACCTCAGAGACCTCTGGGACAATGTTAAACGCCCCAACATTCGAATCATAGGAGTCCAGAAGAAGAAGACAAAAAGAAAGACCATGAGAAAATACTTGAGGAGATAATAGTTGAAAACTTCCCTAAAATGGGGAAAGAAATAATCACCCAAGCCCAAGAAACCAAGAGAGTCCCAAACAAGATAAACTCAAAGTGAAACACCCCCAAGACACATATTAATCAAATTAATAAAGATCAAACACAAAGAACAAATATTAAAAGCAGCAAGGGAAAAACAACAAATAACACACAAAGGGATTCCCATAAGGATAACAGCTGATCTTTCAATAGAAACTCTTCAGGCCAGAAGGGAATGGCAAGACATACTTAAAGTGGTGAAAGAAAATAACCTACAGCCAGATTACTGTACCCAGCAAGGATCTCATTCAAATATGAAGGTGAAATGAAAAGCTTTACAGACAAGTAAAAGCCCAGAGAATTCAGCACCACCAAACCAGCTCTCCAACAAATGCTAAAGGATCTTCTCTAGACAGGAAACACAGAAAGGGTGTATAAACTTGAACCCAAACAATTAAGTAAATGGCAACAGGATCATACTTATCAATAATTACCTTAAGTGTAAATGAGTTGAATGCCCCAACCAAAAGACAAAGACTGGCTGAATGGATACAAAAACAAGACCCCTATATATGTTGTCTACAAGAGACCCACCTCAAAACAAGGGACATATACAGACTGAAAGTGAAGGGCTGGAAAAAGATATTCCATGCAAATAGAGACCAAAAGAAAACAGGAGTAGTAATACTCATATTAGATAAATTAGACTTTAAAACAAAGGCTGTGAAAAGAGACAAAGATGGACACTACATAATGATCAAAGGATCAATCCAAGAAGAAGATATAACAATCATAAATATATATGCACCCAATATAGGAGCACCACAATACAAAAGACAAATGCTAACAAGTATGAAAGGGGAAATTAGCAATAACACAATAATAGTGGGAGACTTTAATACCCCACTCACACCTATGGACAGATCAACTAAACAGAAAGTTAACAAGAAAACACAAGCTTTAGATGGTACAATAGAGTTAGACCTAATAGATATCTATAGGTCTGCTGCTGCTGCTACTGCTAAGTCGCTTCAGTCATGTCCGACTCTGTGCGACCCCATAGATGACAGCCAACCAGGCTCCCCCGTCCCTGGGATTCTCCAGGCAAGAATACTGGAGTGGGTTGCCATTTCCTGCTCCAATGTGTGAGGGTGAAAAGTGAAAGTCAAGTCTCTCGGTTGTGTCCGACTCTTCACGACCCCATGGACTGCAGCCCACCAGGCTCCTCCGCCCATGGGACTTCCCTGGCAAGAGTACTGGAGTGGGGTGCCATTGCCTTCTCCAATCATTTCCCCCAAAATAATGAATTTCACCTTTTTCTCAAGTGCACATGGAACCTTCTCCAGGATAGATCACATCCTGGGCCATAAATCTAGCCTTGGTAAATTAAAAAAAAAATCGAAATCATTCCAAGCATCTTTTCTGACCACAATGCAGTAAGATTAGATGTCGATTACAGGAGAAAAACTATTAAAAATTCCAACATATGGAGGCTGAACAACACGCTGCTGGATAACCAACAAATCACAGCAGAAATAAAAAAAGAAATAAAAATATGCATAGAAACGAATGAAAACGAAAATACCAAAATGAATGAAAATGAAAACGAATGAAAATGAAAACCCAAAACCTATGGGACACTGTACAAGCAGTACTAAGGGGAAAGTTCATAGCAATACAGGCTTACCTCAAGAAACAAGAAAAAAGTCAAATAAATAACCTAACTCTATACCTAAAGCAACTTGAAAAGGAAGAAATTATGAACCCCAGGGTTAGTAGAAGGAAAGAAATCTTAAAAATTAGGGCAGAAATAAATGCAGAAGAAACAAAGGAGACCATAGCAAAAATCAACAAAACCAAAATCTGGTTCTTTGAGAAGATAAATAAAATTGACAAACCATTAGCCAGACTCATCAAGAAACAAAGGGAGAAAAAGAAAATCAACAAAATTAGAAATGAAAATGGAGAGATCACAACAGACAACACAGAAATACAAAGGATCATAAAAGACTATTATCAGCAAATATATGCAAATAAAATGGATAACTTGGAAGAAATGGACAAATTCTTAGAAAAGTACAACTTTCCAAAATTGAACCGGGAAGAAATAGAAAATCTTAACAGACCCATCACAAGCACGGAAATTGAAACTGTAATCAGAAATCTTCCAACAAACAAAAGCCCAGGACCAGACAGCTTCACAGCTGAATTCTGCCAAAAATTTAGAGAAGAACTAACACCTATCCTACTCAAACTCTTTCAGAAAATTGCAGAGGAAGGTAAACTTCCAAACTCATTCTATGAGGCCACCATCACCCTAATACCAAAACCTGACAAAGATGCCACAAAAAAAGAAAACTACAGGCCAATATAACTGATGAACATAGATGCAAAAATCCTTAACAAAATTCTAGCAAACAGAATCCAATCAATCAATCGTTCAATTCAGTCACTCAATCATGTCCAACTCTTTGCGACCCCATGAATTGCACCACGCCAGGCCTCCCTGTCCATCACCATCTCCCCAAGTTCACTCAGACTCATGTCCATCGAGTCAGTGATGCCATCCAGCCATCTCATCCTCTGTCATCCCCTTTTCCTCCTGCCCCCAATCCCTCCCAGCATCAGAGTCTTTTCCAATGAGTCAGTTCTTCTCATGATGTGGCCAAAGTACTGGAATTTCAGCTTTAGCATCATTCCTTCCAAAGAACACCCAGGACTGATCTCCTTAGAATGGACTGGTTGGATCTCCTTGCAGTCCAAGGGACTCTCAAGAGTCTTCTCCAACACCACAGTTCAAAAGCATCAATTCTTCGGCGCTCAGCTTTCTTCACAGTCCAACTCTCACATCCATACGTGACCAATGGAAAAACCATAGCCTTGACTAGATGGACCTTTGTTGGCAAAGTAATGTCTCTGCTTTTCAATATGCTATCTAGGTTGGTCATTAAACAGATCATGCATCAGGACCAAGTGGGCTTTATCCCAGGGATGCAAGGATTCTTCAATATCTGCAAATCAATCAATGTAATACACCACATTAACAAATTGAAAAATAAAAACCATATGATTATCTCAATAGATGCAGAGAAAGCCTTTGACAAAATTCAGCAACCATTTATGATACAAACCCTCCAGAAAGCAGGAATAGAAGGAACATACTTCAACATAATAAAAGCTATATATGACAAACCCTCAGCAAACATTATCCTCAATGGTGAAAAATTGAAAGCATTTCCCCTAAAGTCAGGAATAAGACAAGGGTGCCCACTCTCACCACTATTCAACATAGTTTTGGAAGTTTTGGCCACAGCAATCAGAGCAGAAAAAGAAATAAAAGGAATCCAGATTGGAAAAGAAGAAGTAAAACTCTCACTGTTTGCAGATGATATGATCCTCTACATAGAAAACCCTAAAGACTCCACTAGAAGATTACTAGAGCTAATCAATGAATATAGTAAAGTTGCAGGATATAAAATTAACGCACAGAAATCTCTTGCATTCCTATACACTAACAAAGAGAAAACAGAAAGAGAAATTAAGGAAACAATTCCATTCAAATTGCAACGAAAAGAATAAAATACTTAGGAGTATATCTACCTAAAGAAACGAAAGACCTATATATAGAAAACTATAAAACACTGGTGAAAGAAATCAAAGAGGACACAAATAGATGGAAAAATATACCATGTTCATGGATTGGAAGAATCAATATAGTGAAAATGAGTAAACTACCCAAAGCAATCTATAGATTCAATGCAATCCCTATCAAGCTACCAACGGTATTTTTCAGAGAACTAGAACAAATAATTTCACAATTTGTATGGAAATACAAAAAACCTCGAATAGCCAAAGCAATCTTGAGAAAGAAGAATGGAACTGGAGGAATCAACCTGCCTGACTTCAGTCTCTATTACAAAGCCACAGTCATCAAGACAGTATGGTACTGGCACAAAGACAGATATATAGATCAATGAAACAAAATAGAAAGCCCAGAGATAAATCTATGCACCTATGGACACCTTATCTTTGACAAAGGAGGCAAGAATATACAACAGAGAAAAGACAATCTCTTTAACAAGTGGTGCTGGGAAAACTGGTCAACCACTTGTTAAAAGAATGAAACTAGAACACTTTCTAACACCATATACAAAAATACACTGAAAATGGATTAAAGATCTAAACGAAAGACAAGAAACTATTAAACTCCTAGAGGAAAACATAGGCAAAACACTCTCCATTATAAATCACAGCAGGATCCGCTATGACCCATCTCCCAGAATATTGGAAATAAAAGCAAAAATAAACAAATGGGACCTAATTAAAATTAAAAGCTTCTGCACAGCAAAGGAAACTATAAGCAAGGTGAAAAGACAGCCTTCAGAATGGGAGAAAATAATAGCAAACGAAGCAACAAAGAATTAATCTCAAAAATGTACAAGCAACTCCTGCAGCTCAGTTCCAGAAAAATAAAAGACCCAATCAAAAAGTGGGCCAAAGAACTAAACAGACATTTCTCCAAAGAAGACATACAGATGGCTAACAAACACATGAAAAGATGCTCAACATCATTCATTATCAGAGAAATGCAAATCAGAACCACAATGAGGTACCATTTCATGCCAGTCAGAATGGCTGCAATCCAAAAGTCTACAAGCAATAAATGCTGGAGAGGGTGTGGAGAAAAGGGAACCCTCTTACACTGTTGGTGGGAATGTAAACTAGTACAGCCACTATGGAGAACAGTGTGGAGATTCCTTAAAAAACTGGAAATAGAACTGTCATATGACCCAGCAATCCCACTGCTGGGCATACACACCGAGGAAACCAGAATTGAAAGAGACACATGTACCCCAATGTTCATCGCAGTACTGTTTATAATAGCCAGGACATGGAAGCAACCTAGATATCCACTGGTAGATGAATGGATAAGAAAGCTGTGGTACATACACACAATGGAATATTACTTAGCCATTAAAAAGAATACATTTGAATCAGTTCTAATGAGGTGGATGAAACTGGAGCCTTCTATACAGAGTGAAGTAAACCAGAAAGAAAAACACCAATACAGTATACTAACGCATATATATGGAATTTAGAAAGATGGTAACAATAACCCTGTATGCAAGACAGCAAAAGAGACACAGATGTATTGAACAGTCTTTTGGAATCTGTGGGAGAGGGCAAGGGTGGGATGATATGGGAGAATGGCATTGAAACATGTAAAATATCCTATGTGAAATGAATCACCAGTATAGGTTTGGTGCATGATACAGGGTGCTTGGGGCTGGTGCACTGGGATGACCCAGAGGAATGGGATGGGGAGGGAGGTGGGAGGGGGGTTCAGAATGGGGAACACATGTACACTCATATCAGATTCAAGTCAATGTATGGCAACCAATACAATATTGTAAAGTAGAATAAATAAATTAATTAATTAAAAAAAAAGTCCAACCAAAATAAAGTATTGTAGATTGACCAGAGGTACAAAGAAAATAAAAAATTATATTTAGCAGTTAAAAACAAAACTAACTAAAGCACAAACTAGAAAGCAAAACTAAAGCAAGATGCCAAGTGGGGAATAAAGCAATGAAAATGAAACTAACAAGTATGTTGAGAGGAAAGGAAAGAAAAAAAAGAAAGAAAGAATAGGTATCCAAAGTTAAATAGAGGTAGATGAAGAAGATTTATATATATTAAAGATTAACTGCAAGGGGAAAAGAACAGTAGGAAAGGCAAACAAAAGAATAAGTGTAGAAAAATATAATAGGTTTAAACAAATTAAAAATTAAAATTATAAAAAAGAGAAAAGAAAAAAAAAGGAACAAGAAAGACAAAAGAAGAAAAAAAAAAACAAACAGGAAAACTCTACAGAACTGCTAAAGTCAAACATAGAGGCAGAGGTTTACAATAAAAAGTGTGACTGAATATACACATATACATATACACCCATAAGCAAAATCAAAACAGTCCAAGAAAAATAAAGTACAGTAGATTGACCCAGCAAACAAAGGAAGCCAAAAATTATATCTACCAGAACAAAACTAACTAAAGCACAAACTGGAAAACAAAAATGAAGCAAGGTGCCAACTGGGGACTAAAGCAATGAAGATAACAAATATTTTGAGAGAAAAGAAAAGAAAGAAAGAATAGATATGCAAAGTTAAATAGAGGTAGATGAAGAAGATTTATATAGCTTAAAGATTAACTGCAAGGGGAAAAGAACAGTAGGGAAAGCAAACAAAGGAATAAATATAGAAAAAGTAATAATAGATTTTAAAAAATTAAAGAAAAGAAAAGAAAAACTCCACAGAACTGCAAAAGCCCAACATAGAGGCAGAGGTTTATAACAACAATAAAAAATGTGACTGAGGAAAGAAAATGGCTTAAAAGCTTAATTAGATTTCATAGTGCCAATAAGATCAACAACTACAACAGGGGGTGGGGGGGAGGAAAAAAAAAAGAAAGAAAAAATCCAAAGAATCTATAGAATAAGTCAAAACATAAGAATAATAAAGAGTTTTCTTGAGTCACTGCTGTCAGAGTCCCTTCGCTCACTGGGAGTCACGGTCCACCTCGCCTCCCTAGGATGCCCAGCACTGTGCTGTCTCTGGACCTGCTGTGGGGGCTGCTCAGATTCTAATCTGGTCCTACTCCTGTGTGTTCTTGCCTGCAATGTCCACAGCTATCAGAACTAGTGCATTTTCTTTTGTGGGAGCTCTCAATGACCTTTTATATAGTCCATAGACACAGAGTCTGCCTATTGATCATGTGGATTTAATCTGCAGCTTGTACAGCTGGTAGGAAGGTTTTGGGTCTTCCTTAGCCACACTTCCTCTGGGTTTCAAGTGTGGTTTTATTTCCACCTCTGCATGCGGGTCGTCCACTGGGGTTTGCTCCTGAGGCTGCCCTGGAGGACTTGGGTCTGCCCCTGTGAGGGCCAGGTGTGGAGGTGGTGCAGCTGCTTGGGTCACAGGGGTTCTGGCCGCACCAGGTACTCAGGGGAGTTGGCGGCTAGGGCAGCAGGAAATATAGTGTTCTAGAAGGGTATGGCAACCAGTACTGGCCAATACACTCCAGTATTCTTGCCTGGAGAACCCCCCACTCCCTGACAGAGAAGCCTGGTAGGCCGCAGACTACAGGGTCACAAAGAGTTGGACTCTGCTGAAGCAACCCTGCAGGCACAGACGCCAGACGTTTTTTGCCTGCGGCAGCTCTGCTCCAGCGAAGGTGGCACAGCGGCTTGGTTTTCGGGGACGTGGCAGCGCCTAGTGTGAAGGGACACGGACTGCCTCTGCCGCAGGAGTTATGGCTCTATCAGAGTTATACTTTGAGCCTCTTGTAGCTGGCCATCAGAAGGCCTCTTTGTCCAGTCCTTCTCCGTAGCTCTGCCCATTTAGGCACTTAGATGGCTCCCTGGCCTGGGGTCCTTCTCTGTTGTTTGATGCGTCAGGCACATAGAGGGACCTCTCTGTAGATCCACACGTCAGGCACTTAAAGGGGCACCCTGGGTCGGGTCCTTCTCTGTAGTTCAGGGGCACATCAGTCCCTTAAAGGAGCACCCTGGGTGGGGTCCTACTCTGTAGTTCCACACGTCAGGCATTTGATAGGCCAGCCTCTCCATTCCACGGCGGATGCTGGCGTGTGGGGAGAGAGAGGCTATGGTGATGGCTCCACCCCCTACACATGACTCAGCAGGATCGCCTTGCTTCCTTGGCTGCCCAGCTTTCCTCCACAGGCATTTCTAACCACAGTCTCCTTTCTCACATCCCCTTGATCCATCTCTCCTCATTCAACAGCAGCCCTAGCCCTGGGATTGTTCTGCAATCCCTAAACTCCAGCTCCCAGCTGCTGTGCTGGGACCTGTGTCCCTGTCTGGGGTTTGTATGTCTGTGGCAAGGACTGTCTGATTCTCATTCCACTTAGGCTGCCACAGATCAGCTTTTAACTCTCAGCCTTAAATGTTTCTCCTCTGACTCTGACAATTGCCCCAATATGGGGTCAGACCCCTGCTTCAGTTCCCCACTGGCCAAGGGCAGGTCCCGTCCCACTAACACTCCTATTTTTCCCCCTAGATCCTTCACCCTACCAAGTTTTGTGCGGTTCTATATATTCTTTTCCACTGGTCAGGTCCTCCTGTCTGTGCTCAGCTGGTGTTCTGCACGTACTTCTGTGTCTGAAGGTGTATTCCTGATGTATCCATGGAGAGAGATGTACTCCATGTCCACCTACTCCTCCACTATCTTGTTGTGTCTTGTGCTTCTTTATTAATGTAGCAAGTAACAAGATTTAGTGATGGATCTAATAACTAACATGATTTTACAGTAATGATGAGTGTAAACAACATTCCAGATATTTGCAACACCTATAATGTGATATGAAAATATGCATTATTTTTAACATGTTGGTAAAAAGGCACAGGTATGCTGATACTATGGTAGCTTGTTGCCTACTAACATAGTTGAAGGAAATGCTAAAATTCATTGGCGATTAATGAAAATGAAGATGTAATTTTTTACCATCAAAATGTATGAAATCTGAACACTGAATTCTATCTACAGACTTCTTAGGAAGACGATAAACAAAAAGGTACCAACTTCCAGTTATAAAATAAATAAGTCATGAAGATGTATGATTCTAATTAATATTATTATATTGAATATTTCAAAATTTCTAAGAAAATAGATCTGGAAAGTCCATATCAAAAGAAAAAGATACAAATATGTGTGGTGATGGACAGTAACAACTTATTATGGTGGTCATTTCATGATATACACAAATATCCTATCATTATGTTGTACATTTGAATCTAATATAATGTTATATATGATATAATACTTATATTTTATATATTATTATTGTTATATGTCACTTATATCTCAGCTTAAAAAAAGAACTACTAGGCTAAGAATTTCAGTACTCCTTAAATGGGGTGAGATTGAGATTGAGAATGAATATTCGTCAACAGCTATGCCTAAATCTTACCTTAAATTGCCTAGTTGTGAGAGTATTTTCTGTATATATATATTTATATATGTATGTACATGTTATTAGAAAACTATATATAGCTCATCGACGGTGGTTAAAGTCCTTATTTAAATTTCCTGCCCTCTTAGAGTATCAAGTTCAAGGACGCCTTAAGTGCTGCTAAGGGAAAAGAACTGACCAGGTGACTGTTGTTGCTCTTCTGGTTCTATGGTTGGAGGAGTGAGAGAACAAAATTTATACAACAGAAGCTCCTTCAGAGATAAACTGTTTAGCTCAGGTGGGTCAAGACCCTTAATAAATGCAGGGAAGAATTTAGGACATCAGACAGTTCTATGAAATGCTCATACATCGTATCTTCTTTCTGCAGGGGAATCTGTTTATCATGAACTTTTGCCTTTCCAGTAAGCAATATAGTACTTTTTATGTAATAGTATATATAGTATATAAAGGGATTTTCCTTGTGGCTCAGACTGTAAAGAATCTGCCTGCAATGCAGCAGACCCAGATTCTATCTCTGAGTTGAGAAGATCCCCTGGAGAAGGGAATGGCTACCCACTCCAGTATTCTTGCCTGGAGAATATAGTACATATACTATTATATAGTATAAATTACTATAGTATAGCATTATATATAGTATAATATATAGTGTGTGTGTATATATATATACACACACAAAAAAAACTATCTGCGATGCTCCTCAAACTAGAACATGAGGGTGTGTGAGTGTACATTCATTTCAATAAGGGTCTCAAAGTGATATTTAAGAATTTTCTTTCCATTCTGACCTGAGAACAAACTGTGATCCTCACACAAAGTTTTTCTTGATTTGTTTAAGGTTTCATTAAGAATTTAGCAACATAGTTATGATTTTAAAAATTTCCAATATGGAGAAGTCATTTTCAATGTGAGGGTATCATTTTCAGGTATTTTCAACAATACTTATTCCAGCAAGAGCAGGATTTTCTAATTCAGTTTAACATGTGAATCAGTCAGTATCTATTAGATTTTGTCACAGTGACAACTCTCACATCTCTGTAGCTTAACCCAAGAAGTGTTTATTTCATACCTTTTTCTTGTGGTCCAAAATAGATGCTTCTGCTCATAGTAGTCATTTGGGACCAAAGCTGAGAGAGGCTCTATCTTGATAGATGCTTCCATGATTGCTATTCTAGGGGGAGGATGGAAGGGAACACCGAAATTGCTCCCTAGCTCACAGCACCATGCATCTCCTCTTCATATTTTTTTCTCTAACGCATGGCCACACCAGACCTCAAAGGATAAAGCAAGAGCACGTTTACTGTGTGTCTGGCAGGAGGAGAGCTAGAAATATCTGTGAAAATCCTTATGATGACCACAGTCCACCTTTTGGTCACCATATATTTTGCTCACTCCCTGTGCCTAAGGCAGACAATGCAAAAGTCCCATTCACTGAGAACATCAGGTTCAGAGCTCAGGATCCCTGAGGGACATTCAAAGATACTCTGATATTCTGAGTAGTATCTGTACGAGGTCTGGATGTAGCTCTTCTTAAGCCAGAGCATCTGGGTTATATTTCCTCCAGGGATCCAGGGATAGGAAAAAACCTCAATAAATATTAGCATTCAGTAAGGGAAGGAGGACATACACTTAGGAATTCTGAAGTTTCTCTGGGCAAAAGTGGCAGGAGTTTCCTTTTCCAAGGAGTGTGGGATGTTTCTTCATAACTGTGTGCTCAGTCATGCCCAACTCTTTGTGACCCCATACATTGTAGCCTGCTAGGCTCCTCTAGTCCACGGAATTTCCCAGGCAAAAATACTGGAGTGAGTTGCCATTTCTTCCTCCAGGGGATCTTCCTAAGCCAGGGATCGAACTCACATCTCCTGCATTGGCAGGAGGATTTTTTACCACTGAGCCACCTGGGAAGAATGATGTTCCTTTGTTGACCTGATTTTGTTCCTCCCTTTAAGATGCTCTCTCTTCCCCTTTATCTCCTTTGTGATCTCTGAAGTGAGCATCAGAGACTGTGCTTTCCTTGATCTCTAGCAGCTTGCTCACCTTCTCTTTTCACTTCCCCATCTTTCTCCTCCCCCAATTCCTTCTCATCCTCCTTCAATCAGTTGTTGTCTATCATCCAGTAGTTCTATCTTCATGCACGCAAGTTCTTTTTGTTCTGATTGATCTTCCTCTTAAGAAAGTTCCTCTTTTTTATTTGTTGGTTACTTTGGACTCGTATCCAGTAGCCTAAGTTCAGCGGTTCCCTAAGCAGGGAAAGGTGACACAGTTTCTACCTGCTAGGTCAGTGGTGCAGAAGCAAGCAGGCTGCAAGCCCCCTAAAGAGGCACCTGGAGGAAGCCTCATGGCCTCCTGGACTCCATGCATCCCCCAGGTCAAGCTTAGGAAAGCCACTGTCTACCTGTTCAGTTCCCCTTGGGCTCTCAGAGGAAGAACCCCACACTTACAGGAGACCACATTTGATCTCCCTTCTGGGGTCCAGATGCGTTTCTGAGCCAAGCTTTTCCAGAATCCATCACTTTGTGGTAAGCAGGAGAGTGATTATCTTCAGTCATACATTCTGCGTGCAGGTGAAAATTCTCTCCACCAAGATTCACAAGCCCAAGGCTCTCTTTCCTATGGACTACAGCAGCCTTTCTCCCTCAGGAGAAGGATGAAGGAATGAAGTTGGGTACAGGCTTCCATCAATCCCTAAATAATCCCTATGTGTTGCAGGAAATACCCAGAGTGCAAAATGTAATTTCTGTGATGGTTGTGTCTGTGGTGACCAAAAAACTGACACTGCCAAAGCAAAAAATTATGACCACCAGAGCAAGATCACATTTTAAAAATTTTATCATGAAACAGTATCTGTGTTTTGGTACTCTCTTGTCCTGAAATTTTTATACAGATGTTTTTGTCCTCTAGCATATTATTAATTATAAAAAGATAATTTAGTAGGTTGCTGCTGAAATACAGGAATCTTAAGTGTTACTTTAGCCATGATTGAATAATCAAGTTGAAGCTTTTATACTCACAGTATTAGAGTTTATTGAACTGCTCTTAAAGCCCTATAATGAGTGAACTGTCTTTGAACTCAGATATCAATAAAATATTTTTCAGTTTAAAAACATGTTGAGTAGCTGGAAACTGGAGAATTTCTCAATGAGATTTAGTTTATGCTGTATGCAAGCAGAATGACAGATCTTTATATACTAACAACTTCAAAAGTTATAGTGGAAAATTAAATTATAGCAGAAATTTGTAAATTTAGATGAGTACAGGAGCGTGTAGGGAAAGGGAAGAAGCAATTGGATTTAATAAATAATTTGATCTTTAAATTATTCTCAAATAACTTTAAAGTACAGCGTCTTGGCTCCTTAAAAATAACTTCTAGGTAGAAACCGTTGAGTGGAACCCTGTATCTTGTTTAAAATTTTTAAAATTAATTTTAATTTGTAAAATTAAGTTTGAGCATGAGTTTGAGCAAACTCTGGTTGATAGTGAAGGACAGGGAAGCCTGCAGGGCTACAGTCTATGGGGTCGCAAAGAGTCAGACATGACTTAGCAATGAAACAACAACGATTTGTAAACAGTAGAATCTATTTATAAAGAATTAATAGATTTAAATCCTAAGTTTTACTGACAACAGTATAACATTCTATAAAAATCTTAGTTCATAAATTCAATTTATAAACACATTTAAGCAGAATGACAGATCTTTATATACTGTATATATAAGTATATGCAGTACATATATACTGCATATAAAAAATTGTAGATTGTTGCTGTTGTCAACAAGACAGTCTTTAATTGTTGCAAAACCTAATTCCATCTTATAATCACTGCAGAATCTCTCTAAAGGAACCAGAAAGAACCCAAAATAATGGGACCAAGCACAGTTCTCCAGACATCTGAAAACTTGCTCGGCTGTCTACACCTTTAATTAAACTAACATTGGACTATGCGAGGGTCATCCTTTTGCAGTATTTCACTGTGAGAGACTTATGGGGACACAGTTTAGATCACCAGGTGCTATGGCCAGAAAAAAGTACCCATTTCTTTACTTCGTGCCTCTTGTCAGTCATGAGAAATCCATAATAAAAGCACCAATACAATGCCATCTAGATAGTTTGCTAATCCATTTGCTGACGTATGTAGATGAAGTAAAAATGTCTAGAAGGAAATTGTATCATCATATATTTCCTCATATTATAATAAAAACACAGTTTATAATAATAAAATACCAATACCTATAACATAATTAAGGTTGTGATACTTTGCTAGGTTTCACTAGAGGAGATGTTTCTGTGTTTTTTCACTCTCCAGTCATCTGTGATTGATTGATTAACTAATTGACCTGGCAGTACCTCTCCTCATTCTCTGTGTGCATGCTTAGATTTTAGGACACAGGCCAAGTGTGCTAAGTGCTGATTTGGTAGGTTCACTCTCATCTCTTCCCTCTTCCTGGTTTTAGCAAGAACAGAGAAGAATAGAGAGACTGCATTTATATCAAGTACTCTCTGAGCACCTTTTGTATGCTTCACTCTATACTTGTTACCCCTTTGGATGAGAGAAGAATAAAGCATGGTCCATATTCTCAAGGGACTGGAAGCCTAGTGAAGGGGACTAGAAAGAGAGAACCTGGTCATCTGTACTTTTGATAAACTCCAGAGTTGAATATGGTTCATGACAGAACAGTAATCATGACTTCAGGATGAGTTTATAAGCCTCATAAGCTTTCACCTTACCAGTAATCTCTGGTGTGGGCCACTGGTTTTGAGATAATTTATTTGGTTAGACGGTCAAGAGTGCCTTCATTCCCTTCCCATAGAGCAAAAGAAACACTTCCAGCTTTAAAATAGTGTGATATTATCTGTTTGTCTTGCACATTTCTAATTCCTCAGTGTACATAGTGAACAATTTGAGGATTTTTACCAAGACAAGAATGCTTGGAGCACTGATTTCTGTTGGTTTCATTCATTTAGTTCTTAAGAGACAAAGGAGATATTGCACTAGGTTGAGTGAGAAGCTCAATCAGTAAGGAGTTTATTCTTACAACCTCATGATTATCTCCAAAACCCTAAAGTATACCATGACTTCAATAGCTTGGGCAATGTGCTCTGAGAAAAATTACTATACATTCTTCCCCTTGACTGATTAAAGACTGCAAAAGAGTATTTTGCAAATACTACAAATCCCATTTTTTGTTCATAGCTATAGATGGGTGCCGGAGAAGGCAATGGCACCCCACTCCAGTACTCTTGCCTGGAAAATCCCATGGACAGAGGAGCATGGTAGACTGCAGTCCATGGGGTTGCTAAGAGTTGGACACGACTGAGCGACTTCACTTTCACTTTTCACTTTCATGCATTGGAGAAGGAAATGGCAACCCCCTCTAGTGTTCTTGCCTGGAGAATCCCAGGGACGGGGAGCCTGGTGGGCTGCCGTCTATGGGGGTCGCACAGAGTCGGACACGACTGAAGTGACATAGCATAGCATAGCATAGCATAGATGGGCGCTGTTGTAAATACGAAAGTACTTAGCACTATTTTACCTTAGCACGAGGGCCTAGATCAGTGGTTCTCAACTCTGGTTTCATCCAAAATCTGGGTGCATGCCACATTTCTATATCAGTAGCTGAGCAGGTAGAGGATCAAGACACCATTATTGATTCTAATGTGCACCCAGGTAGACACCCACAGCCTTAGGCCACCTGAATACAATACTATTTTGAGACTCCCATTGACTATAATCAAAGTATAGAGTAAGGTGATGCTATAGACTTTCTTGGCCTTCTCTAGGAAAGCTTTTCAATGGCCTGGTCTCTTACAGCAGGGGCCCTCAACCTCTGGGGCTCCAATGCCTGATGATCTGAGGTGGAGCTGATGTAATAATAATAGAAATAAATTCCACAGTAAGTGTAACGTGCTTGACTAATCCTGAAACCATCTCCCCCCATGCTTGGTTCATGGTAAAAATGTCTTCCATGAAACTGGTCCCTGGTGCCAAAAAGACTGGGGACTGCTGTCTTAAACAGCGTTCCTTTCTTCAGAAGACGTTGTCTTCTTGAATCTGGAGGCTGAGAAGGATAGTCCTCCATGTCCTGAGATGTGATGAGCACATAAACTGACGTGCAGGTGCTGTGAGGCAGGGCTCCCAAGCACTGGTGACTAGTTGGGTCAGCAGAGCCCTCTGCCTGCATTTTGTGGCTCTGGTTTTAGTGGTGAAGCAATGGCCTCTCACTCTGTAGGGCCTTTCCTTTTGTCAAAATAACGATCAAAATGGTATCATTGAGCAACTTTTATTATGGATTTAATTATGTCTTGCAAAAAGTATTCTGGAATCCTACTCCCAGTATCTTAGAAAGTGACATTATTTGGAGACAAAGTCCTTAGAGAGGCAATAAAATTAAAATGAGGTTCATAGGATGGACCCTAATCCAATATAATTGGCATCCTTATAAAAAGGAAAAAAAATACTGGACACAGAAAGGACACTGTGTGGAGATTGGAGTTATGTAGCTACAAGTCAAGGCTCTACCAGAGCTATAAAGGCTTGGAATAGATTCTTCCTGAACACCTTCAGAGGCAGAATGGCCCTACTGACACCTTGATCTAGGACTTCTAGCCTCTGGAACTAAAAGCTATCTGCTACTTAAGCCATGCAGTCTATGGTTCTTTGTTAAGGAAGCCCAATGGGCTTCCCAAGAGGCTCAGTAGTAAAGAATCTGCCTGCCAATGTAGGAGATGCAGGTTTGATTCCTGGGTTGGGAAGATCGCCTGGAGGAAGAAATGGCAACCCAATCCAGTTTTCTTGTCTGAAACATCCCTTGGACAGAGGAGGCTGGCAGGCTACAGTCCATGGAGTTGCAAAGAGCTGGACATGACTTAGCCACTAAACAACAACAACAGTTAACTAATCCAGCTTTCCATACTAGAGAATTTATAAATAGCTTTTTGCCTTCTTGTATCTGTACAATGTTTAATAGTTTACAAAGGGCACAACATGCATTTTCATATTGTGCTTCTCAGAAAATGGCCTTTGAGACTGACATTGAAGAAAGAAGGAGAGATTAATAGGCAGAGAACAGGGTGGGGATGGAGCCAAGGAGACAATAGAAACACAGATACGCAGGTAGACGGTGTAGAATGTACCCCAGAAACAGAACTGTCAGTGCGGGGGGCTGCGAGAGAAGATGCTGAAGAGTTAGGTTACTGTCACATTGACGAGGATCTCAGACACCAGTCAGAGGGGTTTGTGCCCAAACGGGCACTTATCAGGCCACAGAGAGATGCTATACATGAAAAACGTGTTTGAAGAGCTACCTCTAATAGCATGTGATGGAGTGGGTTTGTTTGGGGAAAGACTGGAAGCAGAGATTTAGTTGAGAAGCGATGGCACAAGCCCAGGCTAGTGATGGTGAGGGAGGGGAGGGGTGGCGATGACAGTGGGGATGGAGAGGATGAGGTAGACTTAACGGGCATTGCCACAAAGGAAGAGAAACAGGCAGGGGCTTCCGGCGCATGGCAGACTGATGTGGAAAAGTTTTTAGGCATGTGGGATCTTTTTTTTTCTTTCGCCTGTTAAATCACACTTCCATGTGCCTGGGCATAAAACTGGCCTGCAGAGGCTCTGCAGTTAGAAATACAGTCAGGACCCTGACCCAGGATCTAAGAGAGAAATCCCCAAATGGTACCTGTAACTCGGAGCATTCACGATTTGTGACAAGGGGTGTGACACTGTGCAACACTAGTCAGGCAGCTGTACTTAACACATCTGCATCCCGGGGCAGGTAAGCCTATGAGTAAGAGCATCTAGAATCATTCAGTTCTACTTAAAGTCTGCTACCCTGACCAAGGACAACATAATGTAGTTGGGAGTCACCTGCTATCTACCTGAAGTATAACCTAAATTATTCCTCTTCTGCACAAAATAGCCACTTATTAGCTTTCACATGTCAGCCATCTTTTTACCACCTTCTCCTCCAGCCAAAATCAGACCCCCAGCAAGGTAAGGCAACCCCCGCTCCTTGAAAGGACAGAGAAGTCTGAGGTCTCACTGAAGACCAGGCTCTGCCCATCTACAGTGCATGACGGCTGCCTAATCTACTTAGGTAGCTCAGCACTCACAGGTAAGTTAGTTTTGACAGTGCCAACTGGATGGATTAGAGTGCTCAGCATCAGGTCACTCTTTTACTTGAAATTCTTTGTGAGTATGGACAAGTCTGGAGCCACAGAAGCAGTGTGATCCTCTGCCCCGGGCTCTGTGGGCTAAGCCAGCTCTGTGGCTGTCTGGCTCCCTCCTCCAGGCATTAGACATCACTCACTTCTTAGTCCTGTCCTGAGGACACAGTAGCTTTTTGCCTGTTGATGGGAAAGTGCAAGAGCAGAGAGACCTGAATTAGGGGATGCTGGGGGCTACGAGCTGCCGTTCTGTGTGCTTACCCTCACTGCGGGGAGGGCAGCAGCTCCCTACAGGTACCCTGGGGGGCCATCTGGAATCCTGGTTGCTAGCAGAGCAAAATCCTGCATCTGATTAGTTACTTCCTAGCAAATGCTGTAAGAGCAGGACCTTAGCCTGTTTCCGCTGCCGCTTTCATAATCTAAAACATGCGTAGCTGAATCATTGTTAATAAAGGCTCTCTACTGAAAGGATTGAGCATTTGATGATCATGAAGAAGAGGACATCCAGTCTCTACTGTTTGTCAGGGTCCCAATGTAAGACAGTCCGTCCCAGAGTAGCATGCAGAAGATGACGACAAATGTGGGAGTAGTGAGTTAGGCATATATTTCCCCTTGTAGCAAACAACAGAGTCTATCTCTGATGGGAGTTGTGTGATTCACCATACACTACTGCTTTATGGAGAGGCAGAGGGAACTATTTTGAGAGGGAGGGAGAGAGAGACAGACAGAGAAAATTAGATTTGCAGACGAAAATAAGGGATTCAGATAAAGATTCTTTCTGCTTTGCTGGTTTTAGTTCCAGAAATTTACGAGTCTTTATTTCATCACTGCCCTACATTCCAAAAGATGATCTTCTTTTTTTTTTTTAATTTTATTTTATTTTTAAACCTCAAACACTGTATTAGTTTTCCCAAACATCAAAACGAATCTGCCACAGGTATACATGTGCTCCCCATCCTGAACCCTCCTCCCTCCCCACACCATCCCTCTAGGTCGTCCCAGTGCACCAGCCCCAAGCATCCAGTATCGTGCATCGAACCTGGACTGGCAACTCGTTTCATACATGATATTACACATGTTTCAATGCCATTCTCCCAAATCTTCCCACCCTCTCCCTCTCCAACAGAGTCCATAAAATCTTCTATCCTTGCAGTGTATATGCTTAGTCGCTCAGTCGTGTCTGACTGTGCGTGACCCCATGAACTATATATAGCCTGCAAGGCTCCTCTGCCTATGGGATTATCTAGGCAGGGATACTGGAGTCAGTTACCATTTCCTTCTCCAGAGGATCTTCCCAACCCAGGGATCGAACATGGGTCTCCTGCTTTGCAGGTGGATTCTTTACCATTTGAGCCACCAGGGAAGCCCCGTCCTTATAGTAACTCCCCCTTTTTTGTTTCAGCTAATTTAAGTAGGTTTCAGTTGTTAACAGCCCAAGGGTCTTAACAAGGTATGGATGTTTCTTGTGATAGACCAAGCTAATTTTGACTAAAATGTAACAGCCTTTTGCCAATTCTCAGAATAAATGTAAGTAAATGAATAATCTCCTTGATTTTCTCTCATAAGTTATTTCTCAAGCCACTGGCACTTGTGATGTCTTGCCTGATTGTGAACACTGGCAGATGACCAAATGACATGCTAAGTGCTAATAGGAAAACAGAGAAATAGTCCCTTGTGTCTGCTGCTGCTGCTGCTGCTAAGTCGCTTTAGTCGTGTCCGACTCTGTGCGACCCCATAGATGGCAGCTCACCAGGCTCCCCTGTCCCTGGGATTCTCCAGGCAAGAACACTGGAGTGGGTTGCCATTTCCTTCTCCAATGCATGAAAGTGAAAAATGAAAGTGAAGTCGCTCAGTTGTGTCTGATTCTTTGCGACCCCATGGACTGCAGCCCACCAGGCTCCTCCATCCATGGGATTTTCTAGGCAAGAGTACTGGAGTGGGTTGCCATTGCTTCTCCCTTGTGTCTAGGGTACAACTTATTTTGCTAGAGAGATGGTAATAATCATTTTGCATTGTGTGTTCCTACAAATGTATATTTATATGTACATATAAAATGTGTATCTATAACCTAGTCTTATATTCTGCTAATAGTCCTCGTTTATATGTTAGAATCCCAGTTTATATGTTAGAATTAGAACAATAGGGGTTTTGACACCTGGACAGAGTGGGAATCACGGCCTTAGCTTAACCGAAATCTCCAGTTTTCTTCATTCTCTCCTCTTCCAGGCGCTGTGGGGGCCCCATCTGCCTCTCCCACCACTGCTTTATCCCCTGCAGCCCAGGTTCTAAGCCTCGCCCAGTGGCAGCGTCCTCATCACCCATCCTGCCCCTTCATGTACGCAGGGCGTCTGCTGTGTGCACAGCATGGAGGGCCAGAGCCTCCATGAGTGACTTGCTGGGAGAGGCGCTGTTCCTCCCAGTGACCCTGAGGTTGGAGGGCAGACGGGGAGCACCGTAGCAGAGACTTCTTACAAGTTTGCTCAACTCTGGGTCAGTCCTGTGGAGAACACATGCGCATTGGCTGGCTTCTTTGTCTGGTTTAGAGACAATATTTCTAAAGTTAGGCCTGTGGAGGGGAATAGGGGTGTCTTAGGAAATACAGTAAAACTTTTCAAAGCAATTAAACCTAGGGCTTCTTTGTTAGATACTTTTGATAAAATGTTTATTGAACGTCCCATAAATGGTGGTCTGATAATAAAAGATCATTTTTATGTTTGTGGAATTCAAGACTAAGTTGATTTTTTTTCCTCTTGCTATTCATATATTTTAATGAAGAGTTAAATGCTAATTATTGAATCTCCATTTTCGTGAAGATCTCTGTTACTCATGCAGATAACTGGCAAGTTCAATATTAATGAAGCTTAGTTTCCCATAGATAAGGAAATCTGGCAATTATAACTCTATTTGCTAAAATTTCAAAGGAGCCAGTTTTCCCTTGGGAATGTCATTTATTTATTCATTCTAATTTGGCATTTAAAATGCTGTTGTTTATTGAATCTTCCTCAGAGTCCTTGTGGCTTAGAAAATCATACTGCTATAAATGGAGTCCTTCTCTTTTGTTTGGTATTTTTAGGTAACAAAATCTTTGCCTATAAAATTATTTATCTGTGCCCCCCCTCCCCATCAAGTCCTTCACTCCTTACTGTATTTGAGAAGTTAATCTCTCGATAGCTATTATGTTAGACAAACGTGAAATATTTTCATAATATCTTCCTACTAAACGTTAATTTCTAGCCAAAAATTCCTAGTGTGTGTTATTTTGCTTTGCAATTTTGTCCCCTCAACTTCCTACTCTTACTTCCAGTTCTTCTAGGCCTTTCTCCTGGTGAAACTATTCTCCCTAGTGGCTCCTCCATGTCTAAGAGTTCTTAGTAATGATGGGTTACCCCTTATCCTCCCATCAGTACTAAGAACTCCTCTTCTTAAATATGTTCTATCTTCATATGTTGGCAACACTGTCTTTCTCTTAAAGCCTCCCTGACCCTGCCTCATTTACCTTATATTTTCTTTCAGCCTCACTTGAAGTCTTATCTCCTTATGAATTCTTTTCTAATCACCAGAGCTCTTTGTGAATACCACTTTCACAGAGCTGTGTTTATTGCTGCTCTCACTCATGTGGCATATTATAAAATATATTTTGCCAGATTATTTGAGTTTTTAGGTATCTGTCCTATTTCTCCAGTTAGATTCTAATGCTCCTGAAGCCAAGAAATATCCATATAGCTTTTTGTATCCAGCCTCAGAACACAAATGGGTCAGGGCCTGTGACATAGTGGATATTCAGTATGTGTACAGAATGGTTGATGCTGCTGTTCTGACTGAAAGCTGTGATCAGAAGAATTTTTGGAACAATTAGCTTTTCAAGGATATAGAAACAGTCATTATACATGTCTCATTAGGGTTTTAATACATAAATAGCCATATGAAAATGACAAATTTAAGTCAGTTTGGGGGGGGGTCATGTTAATCACACGCTGCTGCTGCTGCTAAGTCGCTTCAGTTGTGTCCGACTCTGTGTGACCCCACAGACGGCAGCCCACCAGGCTTCCCCATCCCTGGGATTCTCCAGGCAAGAACACTGGAGTGGGTTGCCATTTCCTTCTCCAATGCATGAAAGGGAAAAGTGAAAGTGAAGTCGCTCAGTCGTGTCCGACTCTTAGCGACCTCATGGACTGCAGCCTACCAGGCTCCTCCATCCATGGGATTTTCCAGGCAAGAGTACTGGAGTGGGGTGCTATCACCCTCTCCATAATCACATGAAATCAGTCTAATTATAACTATACTGAAAGTTGACTCTAGGAGAAATCTGAACTGTTAATACTTTATTTTAGTGTACCATACAAGTACCATAAAGTGTAAAGAGAAAGGACTTTAAAATATAAATGTATTAAAGATTTTCCAAGGAATGTAGACATCAAGGATGACAGATGAAACTATTAAAAAATAACCAAATGGAAATTCTTTAAGAAATTCAATATACAAAATAAAAAAAAAATTTGAGTATGCCAATAGAAGTTTGGATACTACATAACAAAGAATTTTAGACTTCCAGACAGGTTAATAGAAATTATTCGAACTGAAATGAGAGACTAACAAGGTTTAAAAACTGAATGAATATCAGTAACCTGTGAGAAAATATCAAGAGGTTTAATATACATATAATTGGAGTCCTAAATGATAAGGAAAATGGAACAGAAATATATCTGAATAAATACTTACTTGCTGAAAAATTTCCAGATAACAAGCTTCCATACAGTGAGTGGCTTAAACCACAGAAATGTGTTACTCATGGTTCCGGCATCTGGAAAGTCCAAGATTAAGGTCCAACCAATTCAGTTTCTGATGAGAGTTTTCTTCCTGGCTTGTGGACAGCTGCCTCCTCGTGGCCTTTTCTTGGTGTGTGTACTCAGAGAGTGATCTCTCTTTCTTCCTCTTCTTATAAGGACACTAATCCTATTGGATTAGAACCCTACCCTTAGGCCCTCATTTATCCAGGTGGCTCAGTGGTAAACAATCTTCTTGCCAAGCAGAAGATTCGGGTTCAATCCCTGGGTCAGGAAGATCCCCTGGAGAAGGAAATGGCAACCCACTCCAGTATTCTTGCCTGGGAAATCCCATGGACAGAGGAGCCTAGGGGGTTACAGCTCATGGGGTTGCAGAGTTGGATATGAAGGAGCAACTAAACAATAACCACAAACCTTAATTACCTCCTAAAAGCCTCATCTCCAAATACAATCACTTTGGGTGTTAGAGATTCACCAAATGAATTTGAGGGGACACAATTTGGTCCCTAGCAGGTATGTTCATCCAATGGAATACCACTGAAAATAAAAAAGAGAAAAAATTACTGACTTTCATAGACATGAGGAGTGGAAGAAGCCAGATACTAACTAGTACATACTTTTGATTGCATTTAGATAGTGACAGAAGTCAAAGATTGGTTGAGTGTGATTGTGGAGGGTGGGAAGGGCAGTTAATTGGTAAGGGGGCACTAGGGAAGCTTCGGGGGGGATTGGTTGAGTGTGATTGTGGAGGGTGGGAAGGGCAGTTAATTGGTAAGGGGGCCCTAGGGAAGCTTCGGGGGGGATGGCACTGCTGTGGCTTGATGGGGATGGCATCACATTGTGGTATATATTTGTCAAAACATTTTACACTTACAGGATCTGTGCATTTCACTGCAGGTAAGTTATAGCTTAACAAACTAAATGCAACTCAAACCAAATAACTTTGTTAAATTTATCTTAACAAAGAACAGCAGTCTTCTCTGATAATTTTGATGAGCTCCTAGGTATGTGTGTATGTGTGTGTGACTCAGTCGTCTCTGACTCTTTCCAACCCCATGGACTGTAGCCCACCAGGCTCCTCTGTCCATAGAATTCTCCAAGCAAGAATACTGAAGTGAATACTGAAGAGAAGTAGCCATTCTCTTCTCCAGGGGATCTTTCCCACCCAGGGATCGAACCTGGGTCTCCAGCGTTGCAGGCAGATTCTATACCATCTCAACCACTAGGGAAAGCCTGCTCCTAGATTAGCAAACACTCTTCTATAGAGATTTAAAAATTTTAAACTTCCTTACAAATGACGTCAGAGTTAGGGGATGTCAGATCAGCATGATTTACTGTGTGCCTCCAACAACAGACCCTCCCATTCACAGACCCAGATGAGAGGAAGGTCACACTACTAACCAATTAATTATGGGATGGGGACCATATTTCTGGCTTCCAAATTCAGACTGTTTGGTTTTAAAGAAAAAAAAAAAATAGTATAGCACCGCAAGTCAGTGTAAAGGGGCTCAAGTTGCTGGAGCTTGCTGTCTCCCAGAAGGTCATCCTGAACCTACACTCGAGTTGTGAGGAGCAATTAGGAGCAGGCAGGTTTTCTGTGACGCTGAAAAAGGCTCGCACTGACCACACAGAGGCAGGGAATTTGATCTCAGCGGGAAGAGTCTCCAGAACCCCTCTCAATCCTGTAACTCTAACTGAGTATTTCTCTCAGACTTTCAAGTCTTTCCTTCCTTCCAGGGATGGGCTTTTCAAGCTTAACCTCTGAGGCACCAGGTCTACCCCTTTAGTATTTTCCTCTCTCAGGCATTTTCAATGGCTCTTTCGCTAGGCATCTTTGAATTCTCTGGGAGCAGGAATCCCCCGGCTCACACATCTAACACAATGGTGGGGGCTGAATGTTTGAGTAATCACTGTAGGTGTTTAACCGCAGAGAAGCAAGCAGCCTCCTTTCCATCAGCGACAGCTAAGTGTTATGCAAGCGCCTTGACGCAGCTTCACGAACTGCAGAATTAAATCTGCAACCACATAAGAAAGGAGCTGATGTCTCATGGCCCTTTTGTAACTTCAGAAAGGCTTTTGGGAAGTCTCTAAATTGAATTTAACTGTTGAGCACAGGCTGAACTTAAAACCCTCATCTGTTTTAAGTCATGCGCTCGCCCCCATACGCTGTGCCTCATGCAGGGTCTGACTCCTCAGTGCTGGCTGAGGACACATGCTCTATGGGAAAGGCCAAGGAACCCAAGGGGCTGAGATTACTTTACTGCCTACATCACCACATTCCTTTTGTTCGAATTCACTCAGATGAAAACCACTGAGTGCTTGTAGAATGTCCTATACAGAGGGAGCGGTGGGGTCCCATCAGGCCACAAAGGAGGGCAGAAAAGAGCGCAGCCCCACAAGGAATGTTGGTGTTATTATTCAGGAAGAAAAACCAGCCGTTGGGACAGGAAAGAGAGATTTCCCAACAACAACAGTATGCCAAAAATATCCTACTTCAAAATGAGGGTATAACTGGCACCTACCATGAAGCCGGACCCCGTGGTGAAAAAGTGAAAGTTAGTCACTCAGTTGTTTCTGGCTGTTTGTGATCTCGTGGACTGACTGTAGCCTGCCAGGCTCCTCTGTCCATGGGAGTTTCCATTCAAGGATACTGGACTAGGTTGCCACTTCCTTCTCCAGGGGATCTTCCTGACCCAGGGACTGAACCTGGATCTCCATCTGTTATTATTTTTACGATCTGTGTCCTGGTATTTGCTGTGAGAGTTACCTCACTGCGTCTCACTGAACCTTCCTGAGCACAGGGAGCATATTTTTTCATTGGGATAACGGTTGTAACAAGCTGCAGATATTTGAGGGGGTGGATGGGATGAGGAGAGTTCATATTTCTTGCTCTTATCACAGTCCAGTGAGGGTAAGTAGGCAAGGGGGTGGGGGATAAAGAAGGATTAGAGGCTGGGTCTAACAGTGCCCAGCATGGCTTCTGCCCACCTTCCATGGGCAGGAACTTAGTCATAGGGCTTCAAAACTTCAGAGGAGACTGGAAAATGTGGTCTAGTTTTATCTATTATTTTAAAAATACATTTTATTCACTCATTTATTTGTGGCTGCACTGGGTCTTGGAGAAGGCGATGGCACCCCACTCCAGTACTCATGCCTGGAAAATCCCATGGACGGAGGAGCCTGGTAGGCTGCAGTCCATGGGGTCGCAAAGAGTCAGACACGACTGGGCAACTTCACTTTCACTTTCATGCATTGGAGAAGGAAATGGCAACCCACTCCAGTGTTCTTGCCTGGAGAATCCCAGGGACGGGGGAGCCTGGTGGGCTGCCGTCTATGGGGTCGCACAGTCAGACACGACTGAAGCGACTTAGCAGCAGCAGCAGCAGCACTGGGGCTGTGTTGCTGTTTGTGGGTTTTCGCTAGTTGCAGTACACGGGCTTCCGTTGTTGCAGGCACAGCCTCGGTAGTTGTGGCGCATGGGCTTATGCAGTCTCCCCAGACCAGGGATCAAACTCACGTCCCCTGCATTGGCAGGTGGATTCTTAACTTCTGAACCCTGAGGGAAGTCCTGAGGTCTAGTTTTATAAGTTCTAGAAGAAAAGTGAAGGGGCTTTCATGAACACATAGCATTGTCTCTGTCACATTATGTAACTGTAGGTAACAATAATATAAATTCTGTACTTACTAAGGTATTTAGATATCTACTTACAAGTGAGAAACAGAGTCTATCCCAATCTAATTTTCCCAAGTGGTGTTGGTGTGGCTTCTGGGGATATTACCAACAATAAACCCGAAATCTCCTACTTCCAAACAAGGGTGTAATTGTCATCTACCTTGAAGCCAAAACCTATAGTAATTTATCTTTTTTATCTGTGTCTTGGCATGGACTGGCCCTGTCTAACTGCAGGGAGTAACCTTTTCACTCTTGTACCATCTTTAGGGAGAAGGCAATGGCACCCCACTCCAGTACTCATGCCTGGAAAATCCCATGGACAGAGGAGCCTGGTGGGCTGCAGTCCATGGGGTCGCTAGGAGTTGGACACGACTGAGCGACTTCCCTTTCACTTTTCACTTTCATGCATTGGAGAAGGAAATGGCAACCCACTCCAGTGTTCTTGCCTGGAGAATCCCAGGGACGGGGGAGCCTGGTGGGCTGTCATCTCTGGGGTTGCACAGAGTCGGACATGACTGAAGCAGCTTAGCAGCAACCATCTTTAGGATCAGTGCATATTTAAAAAAATTTTTTAACCTTTTATAAAGGTTTATTTATTTATTAATTTTTGGCCGTGTTGGGTCTTTTTCGCTGCACACAGGCTTTCTCTAGTTGCGGAGAGTGGGGTCTGTGTTCTCGTTGTGGTGCACGGTCTTATTACAGCGGCTGTCTTGTTGCAGAGCCCGGGCTCTAGAGCAAGCAGCCTCAGTAGCTGTGGTGCCTGGGCTTAGCTGCTCCGCGGCGTGTGAGATCTTCCCAGACCAGGGGTCAAACCCATGTCTCCTGCAGTGGCAGGTGGATTCTCAGCCACTGCACCACTAAGGGAAGCCCAGTGACTCTTCTGGAAGCTACAATTTCACAATTGCCATTGATTATATCATAGTTGTACAGGACAGATTTTCTCTGCAGGACTAAAATCGTACATATTTTGAAGGCTATGCAAAGCCTTTAGCTGATCAGGAGACAAGAGAAAGGACTCCCTTATAAAGTGTTGCTTTTTTGTTTTACTTTCTAATTACTGTTAAGCAGCACTGTTAGTCAATATACCCCATTGTGATTAAAATAGAAGATAGTATCAGTCAGAAAATAATATCTTTAAATTTCTGTTTCACTAGTTAGATGGTAGCAGTTCTAAAACCAAGTCAGAAGCATGTGTTCGGAATAAGGCCTTTAACAGGTACAGATGTTAGGAGGCAGGGAGGAGGGTGGGTACAGATCTGGAACTCTTCACAGGGAAGGAAGATATGACCTGGAGTCCCTACCAGCCCGGGAGGGGCTTGAGGGTGCAGGTGTCCCTGGAAGAGATGGCAGTAGGGAGTAAATTCCAGAAGCAGAGTTCTTAGATGCTACAGTATTTTAGGTGTCTTGTGGCAGGTACCACAGGCATTTCCAACTGAACTGACTTCTCTTGGTTTCAATGCAATGTCTGCGTTAAGGACTAGTGAATTCTTAATACCTATCCCTTAAGTGGGTTCTCATGACTGATCAGGCATCTAAAATCTAGACACTGTTTTCAGCCAATCAAACCATCTTGAAGTTTCTTTGGAGGTTGTTTATCCAAGACCTGACATGGAGCTGGAGGATTAGAGTCGTGGCACTGGGAGAAGTAGAAATCCGGGGCATCATCTCTTCCTACCAGAGCTGTCTCTCCCAGGAAAGTCACAACTACATTTTCTAAAGAAATATAGCATTATGTTCCAAGAGCATTTTTAGTGCTCACTGCTCTGTATGTTGTACTGTGGCAATGATTGAATAACTGTGAGGGGTCCTGGCCTGCACATTCCCATGTGGTTAATTGCAACAGCATGTGGTAGAAGTCTGTAGTGAGCACGTAATGTGATGCCACTAACATGATGGTGTCAGGTGCATAAAATGCTCCAGATAGTTGGATTTTTTTTTCCTACTACAGTGGGAGTCTGGAAACTTGCCCAACAGTTTTCAAGAGCAGGGGAAAATTCTCTTTCTGTGTTAAAGCCTTTCAGACTTCTTGCAAATAAAAGCTCTCTGCTCTGAGCCTGTATGAGAGAGTGCTTCTCTGCACCCATGTCTTGTGCTTTGCACCTCTTGTAAGTAGGCAGAGGAGAAAGGTGGAGGGAAAGCTGCATAGAAGCCCTACACGTGGGGTTGATGAGGACAGAAGTGTGATTGAGAGAAGAGAGGAAGAGACTAAGTAGAAAAGATAGTAGATCCCAGAAGCAGAGAGGAGAGTAGCATAGAGAGATACTTTAAGACTAAGGGGATAAGTGTGTTTCATTCTGAAATAAATGCAAGAAATGTAAAAATCATCCAGCAAATATGAGGCTCCAAGTCATAAAAGTTATTCCTTATCAAATGCCTTAGGTTATTTAGACAAAAAAAAATAGATATCATTATTACTAGTGGGCAAGTCATATAATCTCTCTTAGTCTCAGTTTCCTTGTATGCAAAACGGGGACACTGATAGTATCTACCTAATAGAATCGTGGTGAGATTTCTAATAGATGATATGTGTAAAGCACTTAGCACAAAACCCATTATATAGAGAAAACACAATATAGTTTAATGATAATGATGGTGATGGAAGAAACTGAAGACGATGCCAAAAGAATCAAGCCAATGGATCTTATTCAAACCAATGTGATACATTTACATGAGGCAAGAGTTAATCAGCTTTAAAAATTACTGGGTCATTTCCAGCCCCATGGAAGAGCTATACGGCAGCTACAATTTATTGGCAGATTTTCCACCTCCCTTTCATTCCCAAACACATGGACCAAAGAGGAAGTAAAACCTAGAGAAATGTTAATATATGTTATTATGTGTTAATGTTAAATGTTAAAAATGATATGTTATTAAATGGTAATAAACATATTTAATGTATGTTATTAAATGTTAATAAATGTTAATACATTTGGGATATATGGTTACAGTGTTGAAATATCAAAAAATCATCTTCTATATAGAAGTATATTGAAACATCCAAGACAGGTGAATGTCTAGCCTATTCCTAAGGACTTCTAAAGGTGTGACTTTTCTTAATAGTTGGGCTTATGGTCTAATTATCTAGATGTTTGACTTAAACAGTATTTCAATCTGGTTGTGATCTCCCTGTGCAATAGCTGCTGCTGCTGCTGCTAAGTCACTTCAGTCGTGTCCGACTCTGTGCGACCCCATAGACGGCAGCCCACCAGGCTCCCCCGTCCCTGGGATTCTCTAGGCAAGAACACTGGAGTGGGTTGCCATTTCCTTCTCCAATGCATGAAAGTGAAAAGTGAAAGTGAAGACGCTCAGTCGTGTCCATAAAATAACCTGTGACCCACAGAGTTGGAAGATAGGAATAACAGCCACACTCTAACTAGTTGTGCTTAACCAGACTTAGCACAGATCCCTAAAGGTGAGCTGGAGGTCAGGTGTCATCTGCCTTCAATCAGGGATGTTTGTGGAGAAAATGAGAAGTGTGTCATGCCACAATGTGGTCCAGATGGCTGAAGAATCTCCAGGGAAGAGAAACAGGAGGCAGTAATGCAAAGCAGGTGTAGTTCAAGGTGACTTATTGGGCAGCTCTGGATTGGCCCGTTTTGACAGCAAAAGAACCAGAAAAGAGTGGAAGTTTCATAGTGGAAGTTCAGTCTGGACAGTCCCTCTGGGACTTCCTTGGGGGAACATGCTGTGAGTCATGGTGGAGCTGAATGTGAAGCCAGCTAGGATGGAGCCTACTATTGCTTCCATCAGCATCTCCAGCGCCTTCTTTTGCAGGCCTTCCGCTCCTCTGTGCATCTCCACTAGACTCTCCCTAGGGTCCATATCCATCTCTTGAGTGGAGGAGAACAAATCTGAACTCCGGGCTGTAGTTAGAATCTGACTCATGATGTTTTCAGACCAAAGATGTCTCTTCAGGTGTTATATGTCACCTGTCATATAACATGTAATTCCTGATAATCCATTCTAGGACAGTCCTGCAAACAATCAAACAGATAAAACAAGAGCACTTTTCCTGACTCATATGTGTGATGTGTTTCAACATGTGGATCTTTTCTGTTTAGTTAGTTGAATGTCTCATTCTTTGTTTTAGTTGTATAGTTTGTTTGGGATTCTTAAACTTATAACATGTACCTGGCTAAGGAAACAGAGACCACATCTTTTATTTTTATTTCTCCATTGCCTTAAACAGTACTGACACCATAGGTGAACGGTAAATTCTTATTGTGCACATGAATGAATAAGGCATGGGAAAAAAATCATCTATCTTTTTGCTCACAATGATTTTTATTTCAGATCCTAGACCTGGAATGTTAATTCACCAGTATGCTTACACACAGCTGCATGCAATACCCTTGGTTTTCCTAGTACCATCTGCTGGCTAAGCTGTCCCCTGAAGGCCAAAAGATACAGAACAAAAGGGGCATTGGGAAAAGGGGGAAGGAGGTGTGGAAAGTGGACAGGAAAAGCTGTTTCAGGGAAATGGTGTACATTAACACATGTCACAGAGATTTATTCCTTTTTCTATGGGGATTTACTCCAGTGACCAAACTCTGCTTTTAGGATTTTTTTTTTCCAAAAAGACTTGAGGTATTTATCATTTGCCATAGGGACTGCTTTGTTGGCAAAACTTTCCATTTTTTTTTTTCTTCAGATTTTTGATTCAGGTTTTAGACTTAATGTATTGAGAGGAGCAATACTTTGAGATGGTGGTGAGAGAGAAGGTTGAAAGCTTAGAGTGGAGGAGGGAGTTGTCAAAATAATTTTTCGAGGTACCTTTTTCCAAACCATCATTTCTCCCACTCCTCACTCCTGGAGCAACCACATCCAGAGGATGAAAAGAGTGAAGGCCTCAGACCCTCTGTGTGGTTGGGAAATGTGGGCGATGTGAGGTCATGGCATAAATTTTAGGCCGCATTTTGGAACCAGTGCCCAGACAACAGGTGCTGTGTGTTGCTAACGGAGCATCCTCAGTGGTAAGGCTCAGGGTTGTCAACCAGCAGAGAAGCCCTTGTGTGAACTATATTCCTAGGAAACAATAAATCCTTGCTGATTCATTCCAGACCACCACTCCTTGCCCAGTCAGAGATGTAAATTTTCTTCAAAAATGTTTTTGAAGATGGGGAGTGCTTGAAAGGGCTTAAAAGAAGGGGGGCTTTAAGAAAAAATTTTGTCAGGTATCTGTTTATTTTACAAATAACTATGGACACGACTGAGCGACTGATCTGATCTGATCTGATGCTATAAATGTGCTTTTATGGCACTTGCGTTTGAGTGCTCAGTTGCTTCAGTCTGAGTTTGAGTATCCTACATGCTTTGAGTACCATACATAGAAATATAAGAGAGTGATTATCATGGTGTGCCCAGTCACGTCTGAGTCTTTGCAACTCCATGGACTGTAGCCCGCCAGGCTCCTCTGTTCATGGGATTTTACAGACAAGAATACTGGAGTAGTTGCCATGCCCTCCTCCAGGGGGTCTTCCCAGCCCAGGGATTGAACCCACGTCTCTTGCGTCTCCTACATTAACAGACTCTTTACCACTAGTGCCACCTGGGAAGCCCAGTAATTATCCTTAAGCTTTAGCTAAGAGAAAATCAAGGGACAGAAAGGCAGTCATTGGGAAATGACTTGGGAGAATCACTTACATTTTGTAAAATTAAAGTCAGTGAATTTAGCAAACAAGTGTTTATAGTGATAAGAAGTAACAGAAATCATAATCTTCTTCTCCAATAAAAAGTATATTCATTTTGCTAGGATACTGCTAGCTGGGTTTGCAGACAAACCCTACAATGTCATTGGTTTTCCCAAGAAACATTTTTTTTTTTTGCTCATGGAGTAAGGCACATTTATTCCACTGTTACTTGGGGGCCCTGGGTCAGCAGCTCTGCCATCTTCAGCACGTGCCTACCAAGGACACCCCAGACAGCAACACACGCCAGAGGATGGGAAAGGAGAAGCGTGTAAAGGCACATCTGCTTCTGACACAGAATGCTTCTGCTCACGTTCCACTGATGAACATGGCCACACCCAAAACGGTATAGGGCTGAGAGCGTAGTCCCTGGCCTGGCCCCCACTCTTGGCCCAAACTCTCTTGCGAAGGGAAGCTTGAACTCACTGGGAGAAAGTTAGATAGTTTTTCCATGAGAAGAATCAGGAATTGTGTTGAAAAGCAGGCATCAATGAAGTCAAACTTATGCAGCCATCTTAGAGTCTGGCTCTGCTACCCACCAGCTGAATGATTTAGTCTCTTTTGACCAACAATTTCCTCATCTACAAGATCAAGATTATAATAACAGCTCACAAGATTGCAGTGAGAACGAAATGCAACACTAAATGTGAAGGTTTTTGTAAATAAGGTTTTTGTAAATAAGGAAAGGTTCCCTGAGCAGAGCTGATTTTTTAAAATCAGATTTACTGTATGTTTTTGAAAGCTTACTATTCAAGTCACTGGCTTATTCAAGACTGAAGAAAACTAGGTGTTTCTTAAGCTTATATTTCCTGATTATTACACGAGAAAAGGATGGTGTATTTTTTAAGAGTGTAATTTGGAAATTTGGGGTTGGGGGAATGGAAAGAAAGCCTGGATTCTAATTGTAACCCAGACTCGGGCCAACTGACTGACCGCGATCTGGTCACTTCTTCTGTCTCGATTCTCATTGCCTCAGAGACAAAAAGAGAACGGTTAGCTAAGTGGTCCTTTCCTGATCATGAAAGAGATACTGTGAGGATGAGACTCATCTAAATGACTCATCCACGGTATTGGATTACGATCATGTGGAGGCCACTGGAGAACGAACACTCAACTTTTACAAATTCTCTCTCTCGTCTTGCTTTTACAGTTTTCTTTCTTGAGCATATAATATGGGGGAAATAGTGTGTAAAATATAGATATGACTGGGTATATGTGTTTTCAAGGACAAGTAAGTGTGAAATTTTGACAAACGAATATCACTTCATCAAGTTAGGTATAATCATTTGGAAAGAAAGACTTAGACTAGACATCTTAGGCAACTGAACTTATTTCTCTGTTAAGAAATGAGCATTTGCACAGTTTACTTTCTTCTCTAGATACTGATATAAAGCTTTGGTTTCAGAGGTTAAGTAAGTTCTCTGATCCTAGCAGTGAACTAGGTCAGCAGTTACTAGTAATACTTTATTTTAGTTCCTGCTTTTCTACACAATTAACTATGACCATCTAATTACTTAAAATGTTTTATTCATTACATGCAGAGTCATTCTTAATTAAATTAACAGTATACCTTGACTTCGGAGAAGGCAATGGCGCCCCACTCCAGTCCTCTTGCCTGGAAAATCCCATGGATGGAGGAGCCTGGTGGGCTTCAGTTCATGGGGTCGCTAGAGTCGTACATGACTGAGCGACTTCACTTTCACTTTTCACTTTCATGCATTGGAGAAGGAAACGGCAACCCACTCCAGTGTTCTTGCCTGGAGAATCCCAGGGACGGGGGAGCCTGGTGGGCTGCCGTCTATGGGGTCGCACAGAGTCGGACACGACTGAAGCGACTTAGCAGCCGCAGCAGCATACCTTGACTTAGTCTCATAGTCTCTCTGACCCTCGGTGTCTTGCTCTGTAAGATGGGTAATTTTTTCCTTTGGAGTTACCCTACAATTGTACGAGTCAGAGACAGTGTATGCTAGTGCAGGGTCTGGCACATGGAAGAGAATCAATACATGGCAACTCTTAACTACTTTTATTATACAATCAGGGCTTCCCTGGTGGCTCAGTCAGTAAAGTCTGCCTGCAATGCAGGAGACTCAGGTTTGATCCCTGAGTCGGGAAGATCCCCTGGAGGAGGGAATGGCAACCCACTCCAGTATTCTTGCCTGGAGAATTCCGAGCACAGAGGAGCCTGGTGGGCTACAGACCACGGGGTCACAAAGAGTCGGACACGACTGAGTGACTCACACTTCATTATACAATCAATGATCACCTACCTTGTGCTTTCCATACTGTACTAAGTTATGAATATTAAAAGAGAGTTGAGAAATAGTCCTTATTTGTAAGGATATACAGACCAGTTGGAGAGACAAGCACACTAATAAAACTACAAGGTGTCATTTGCCAGCTGCCAAATCACCATCAGTGGTGACGTCCTTATTGTAGAGACAGCCAGTGTGACTGTCGGATGCTTCATACTGTATGCATCATATTTAAATACAACCATTACCCAAATTTGTATTTCTGGATAGCCTTGTATTTGCAAAACATTCATTGATGCTTTGTACATACTGTGGTAACAATGGGGGAAATCAGTCAGTTTTCTCCCATTTTACAGAGTGAGATTTTTGAGATGAAAAAAGCCCAAGGTTTTTGTAAGGTTGTGCATGAGGGGCTTTACAGAGGGAGGATCAGAAATCAGATGTGTTGATGCCTGTACTCGTATTCATCTCTCTATGTCCCATTGGAGTTCAGAGGAAGAAATAAGATTGGCTTAAGAACTGAGTCTCATTTTCCCATCTCTTAAAATTCATTATACTTATTCGAAGAAGATTGATGGCTCAAATGAATACTGGAAACTGCCTCCACCTTTCATCTCCTTGAAATCATGCCAGCAAAAGCCTCCAGCATGCTCAACTCTAGTTTACCTTTTCTAAAGTTTCTTCCTCCCTGGATGAGGGTAGTAAGAATCATCACTTGTTAAAGCACAGATGACTCCAAAAATGTCTGCACTTCAAAGTGAATCCTTTATTCACCTGAGTGTTTAACTGTGTCAATGCGCTCTCATTATCAGATTTAGTTGAATAATTCAACAAGGAAATGTGCCCAGTGCACACATTATACAGATGTGTTTGCCAAAGCTATCGTGGCTTATGGGAGAGAGCAACCCTCTGATGCCCTGAGTTATTCAGAAAGGCCATCACAGATGTCAACTTAAGGTGGGAGAGATAGATACCCACGGTAATATGTGGATATTGAAATTCATCCCTATTTCAGCCCATCATCGCATTGATAGGATGTCACCCTTGGGCTGGAGTTATGCAAATGAACAGCTGGTCATGAGGAAGTTGCTATACTTATCTTCCCACTGGCTGGGGTGTTATTCTACGCCAACATAAAGCCTGTAGGAGGGGCTGTACTCTAAGATGCATCATAGGAGGCCTTGCATATGTGAAGACCTTGCGAGGTTCCTGACCAACTAGTAGAAACCGAAATATTTCTAACCTAATGGAAAGATGCAGGTATATTTCCATTGCATCCACCCAAGCGTGGCTACCAAACTACGTGGTACAGACTTTTTCTTTTTTGCTTGTTCTTATGGAGACTTGATTAAAATGGAGGATCAGATATATAATTTGAATTGTCTACTGTGATTTATATAAAATATAGAACATGCCGGAATAATTTACCACAAGACTACTGAATTAGTCAGCTTTATACTGAAATAATGCTATAGAACAAACAACTCCCCAAATCTCCGTTGACTTCTAACAACAAATATTGGTTTCTTGCTCATCAGTCTGTGGATTGGGTTATGACTCAGCTGGGTTTGGCTGGGCTTGGCAGCAGGATATGGGTTAGATTCGGGTCTGTTCCATAAGTCTCCTTATTCTGGGATCAGAATGAAGAAACTGGTGTTCTGGACAATCTCTTCAAGGAGAATTGCAAGAATGTGAGAGGGCAAACCAAGCCACACATACATTTATAGTCTGGTTCGGACTAGTACACAGAAGTCCTCTCATGTTTCATTGGTCAAAGCAAATCACCCGGCCAAACTCCAAGCTAGGGACACTGGGAAGTTTCTCTGCTAAAAGTGCATCACAGCTGAGGGGAGTTGGGTGGAAGAATGGTGAAGAAATAATTTACCACATCTAGTTACTGTAAGCTGCTAAATGAAATTCAGGCCAACTGGACCACACAAAAAAACAAATCAATCAGAGTCAGTTGCGTATTTTTTAAAATGTTAAGTCAGGGTATTTTTAATTCCCTTTAAATCATTATGCCATGTGATTTCCGTCCCATTGAATCCATGGGTTTCAGTGCTTCAGGGCCTAAATATATGTCTTATAGGCCAATAAAGCCATTTGTTGGTGTTGTTCTGTCACTCAGCTGTGTCCAACTCTTTGTGACCCATGGACTGCAGCATTCCAGGCTTCCCTGTCCATCACCAACTCCTGGAGCTTGCTCAAACTTATGCCCATGTGTCAGTGATGCCATCCAACCATCTCATCCTCTGTCACCCCCTTCTCCTCCTGCCTTCAATCTTTCCCAGCATCAGGGGCTTTTCTAATGAGTTGGCTCTTCTCATCAGGAGGTGAAAGTTTTGGAGTTTCAGCTTCAGCATCAGTCCTTCCAATGAATATTCAGGACTGATTTCCTTTAAGATTGACTGGTTGGATCTGCTTGCAGTCCAAGGGACTCTCAAGAGTCTTCTCCAACACCACAGTTCAAAAGCAATTCTTCAGCACTCAGCTTTCTTTATGGTCCAATTCTCACATCCACACATGACTACTGGGAAAACCATAGCTTTGACCATACACTAAAAACATTTGTCGGCAAAGTACTGTCTCTGCTTTTTAATATGCTGTCTAGGTTGGTCATAGCTTTTCTTCCAAGGAGCAAGTCTCTTTTAATTTCATGACTGCCGTCACCATCTGCAATGATTTTGGAGCCCAAGAAAATAAAGTCTGTCACTGTTGCCATTGCTTTCCCATTTATTTGCCATGAAGTGATGGGACCAGATGCCATGATCTTCGTCTTCTGAATGTTGAGCTTTAAGCCAGTTTTTCAGTCTCCTCTTTCACTTTCATCAAGAGGCTCTTTAGTTCCTCTTTGCTTTCTGCCATAAGGATGGTGTCATCTGCATATCTGAGGTTATTGATATTTTTCCTGGCAATCTTGATTCTAGTTTGTGATTCTTCCAGCCTGGCATTTCTCTTGATGTACCCTGCATATAAGTTAAATAGGCAGGGTGACAATATACAGCCTTGACGTACTCCTTTTCCAATTTTGAACCAGCCCATTGTTCCATGTCAGGTTCTAACATTGCTCAGCCTCAAATCAGGTTTTTTGAGCCTGTAGTAAGACAATAGTTTTAAAGGTCAGGGTTTTGTGGGAGAGAAAACAGATTTCAAATTCCAAAATTCCCTTTTATGTGTAAAAACAGAGGTTAGGAATATGAATGTCAATTTTTATTATAAGATATAGGTAAAAAGGGCTTATAAGATAAAAAGTAAGTTCCTAACTGTATTGGAGGAAGGGATCACCTCTAGGTTTTAGAGGTGGGAGGAGATCAAAGAAGAAGGGCAAGCTATCATACAGGTGGGGCCTGGCAACCCCTTCCAGGAGGAGAGGAAGAGTTAGCATTTGCAGGTAGCTTGGGAAATTTTGAAAACAATGAAAGCTATTCCCCGATGCCCTGATGCACAGCAATATTATTTCAAGACCTTTTTGAGAAGCTTCATGTTCAGCCTAGTACCAGAGCAAGAAATACAAGTTCTAGTAGTTAACCCCATATAGCCACCTTTGCTGATGGTAGTGCAGTAAACTTAGAAATTAATTAATTAACTGGTATGTAAAATAATTAGTACTCAGGAAAAACACTTCTAGTAACTCTTGGTTTCAAGAAAATAAAAATTAAGCTACGAAATATAACTACATAGCAGGAAAAATTTTATATAAAATCCTATGGGATGAGAGAGTCAAAGAGAAAGCCAAGGGAAAATTTAAAGTATTATATATGATTTTATTTTCGAATATAAGAAACAATTAAGACAAGTGGACTAAGTTTTAAACTTTAAGAAGAAGGAAGGAGTTAATAAAGATATGAGAAAATGTTAAGGAAAATAAACAAAGTAATCACGAAATAGGACTTGATTATTTGAAAATGCTTACAAGCAAACACAATGTCAGCAACGTCAAAGTTAGACATTGACAGGTATCAGAGAAAAAGAGAAACCCCCAAATCATGAGATTTGTAACAAAAATGGAACATACACAGAAGAATAAAATATTATAAAAAGGAACACCAGTCCATGTGAATATCAGATGAAACAGACACTTTTTAAAGAAGTGTAAATTACTAAAATTGGCCCAGGGGGATGCTTGAACAGACCGAGTCCAGAAAAGAAAGCAAAATGGTGATTACTGATCTGTGTCTACAAGAGGCAGTAAAGTCACTGCTGTGAACTCTTCAAACAGTAGGTATAGTCAGTTCTCATTATTGGTGGCAATTATGCTCTAAAAAGTCACTATTAACACTGAATTAGTGAGCACTGAATTATTGCTGTTAGGGGAAATGTAGAGTTAGTCCTGTGAGCCTCTGGCCACATTTTCACCAACTGATCAATACATAACTTTGTTTTATGTATGTTTCTGTTTAAAAATATTCTACTTAATAGATATTGTTGATTCATTAACATTAGGCTCATGGCCAACAGCACAATAAGTTATGCCTCAACAAGACTTAATTCAAATTTATTTCAAATTTAAATTCAAATTCAAGACTTAATACAGATTTCCTCCATAAGGCACGTCATAGCCTTCTTGTGCTTAGGAACGTAAGACAACATGCCAGCACTGTGCTTGGAGACCACTTTAAGCTGCAGAATCACCAACAACAGCACAAAAATGAAAAAGACAGGGCACTAAGTAGACCACGAAAAAGATACTTGATTGCAGTAGGAGAGCTGAGTCAAGAAGGCGGAGCATCACCTTGTTTGACTTCCACTGGGAATGTGCCTGTAGGATGATTCAAATATTTCACCTCTCCGCATTTGTCTACAAATGACCACAAAAGTGCTGCAAGTATTGATTTTGGGGTTACAAATCAATTTTAACTGGTAGGCAAATTCACAGATACAGAATTCACAAATAATGAGGATCAATTGTAATTTCTAATGTATCAAATTGCTCTAAGACATAGAAAAATAGGAGGAATTAAGCCACTTGGCTTAACCCTGATATCAAATTAAGCTGGAGATCACACAAGAAAATAAAATTATACACCTATTTTGTTATAAACAAAGAATCCAATTATATAAAATATTAGCAAATTGAATCCACCAGGAGATTGAAAGAAGATATTTAAGAATATATTTACCTGACAAATTCAAGGATGGTTCAAAACTAGAAAACAGATTTGTTATATTAATCAACACGTTAAAGGAATAAAACAGTATTAACTCAATCACTGCAATAAAAGCATCTGATAATAATTAACACTCAGTCATGATGAAATATTTCCTATGTGTGTGTGTTCAGTGTCTGACTCTTTGTGACTCTATGGAGGGCGACATTCCAGGCTTCCCTGTACGTGCGGGCTCAGTCACTTCAGTCATGTCTGACTCTGCAACCTTGTGGACTGTAGCCCACGAGATTCCTCTGTCCTGGGCAAGAATACTGGAGTGGCTTGCCTTGCCCTCCTCCAGGAGATCTTCCCCACGCAGGGATCAAACCGGGTCTCCCGTTTGATCCTGCATTACAGGCATATTCTTTACCTCTGAGCTGCCAGGGAAGCCCAGCTTCCCTGTGTATTTCTTAGCAAGCTAGGGCTCAGTGCAGCATTTGGCTAGCAACCTGAGGATGAAGTCAACACAGGAGGATAACAAAACAGAGAAGTCTTTCATTGAAGCAGAACTGGAACTTGACATGCTGTACCTGTTGCCGCCCTACCTTGGAATTTCTTGGTATGTAAAGCAATCAATCTTACATTGTTTATGTTCATGTAATCATATGTTTTGGTTACTTCTTGACTTATATGAAAAGCAAGACCTAAAACAGCCAATTACTTCAAAAAATCTAAAAAGAAAAAAATGCGTCTCACATCATGATTATTGGAAACAATAAGAAGGTTAAATGAAGTGTCCAGAAAGAGGAATTGCATCTAGTAATTAATAGCTTGAGAATCATCATAAACTTGGAGTAGACAAAAAATTTTAAACTGATTACAAAAAGCAATAACCATAAAGAAAAATAATAAATTACACTACAAGACACCATTAAAGAATTCTCAGTAGGAGAAGCTTTCGACAATACATAAATCTGACAGAGGACTCATATCCAGGATGTTATTAAAAAAAAAAAAACTCCTATAAAGCAATAAGAAAAATGTTGTTGTTGCTCAGTTGCTAAGTTGTGTCCGACTCTGCGACCCCATGGACTGCAGCAAGCCAGGCCTCCCTGTCCATCACCAACTCCTGGAATTTACTCAAAACCATGTCCATTGAGTCGGTGATGCCATCCAGCCATCTCATCCTCTGTCGTCCCCTTCTCCTCCTGCCTTCAATCTTTCCCAGCATCAGGGTCTTTTCCAATGAATCAGTTCTTCGCATCAGGTGGCCAAAGTATTAGAGTTTCAGCTTCAACATCAGTCCTTCCAATGAATAGGACTGATTTCCTTTAGGATGAACTGGTTGGATCTCCTTGCAGTCCAAAGGACTCTCAAGGGTCTTCTCCAGTACCACAGTTCAAAAGCATCAATTCTTCGGTGCTCAGCTTTCTTTATGGTCCAACTTTCACATCCATTCATGACCACTGGAAAAACCATAGCCTTGACTAGAGGGACCTTTGTTGACAAAGTAATGTCTCTGCTTTTTAATATGCTGTCTAGGTTGGTCATAACTTTCCTTCCAAGGAGTGAGCGTCTTTTAATTTCATGGCCGCAGTCACCATCTGCTGTGATTTTGGAGCCCAAAAAAGTAGTCTGCCACTGTTTCCACTGTTTCCCCATCTATTTGCCATGACGTGATGGGACCAGATGCCATGATGTTCGTTTTCTGAATGTTTTTCACTCTCCTCTCTCACTTTCATCAAGAGGCTCTTTAGTTCTTTGCTTTCTGCCATCAGGGTGGTGTCATCTGCACATCTAAGGTTATTGATATTTCTCCCAGCAATCTTGATTCCAGCTTGTGCTTCATCCAGCCCAGCATTTAATGTGATGTACTTTGCATATAAGTTAAATAAGCAGGGTGACAATATACAGCCTTGACGAACTCCTTTTCCTATTCGAAACCAGGTTGTTGGTCCATGTCCAGTTCTAACTGTTGCTTCCTGACCTATATACAGATTTCTCAAGAGGCAGGTCAGGTGGTCTGGTATTCCCATCTCTTTCAGAATTTTCCACAGATTGTAGTGATCCACACAGTCAAAGGCTTTGGCATAGTCAATAAAGCAGAAATAGATGTTTTTCTGGAACTCTCTTGCTTTTTCAATGATCCAGTGGGTGTTGGCAATTTGATCTCTGGTTCCTCTGCCTTACTAAAACCAGCTTGAACATCTGGAAGCCTGGCTTGGAGAATTTTGAGCATTACTTTCCTAGCATGTGAGATGAATGCAATTATGTGGTAGTTCGAGTATTCTTTGGCATTGCCTTTCTTTGGGATTGGAATGAAAACTGACCTTTTCCAGTCTTATGGCCACTGCTGAGTTTTCCAAATTTGCTGACATATTAAGTACAGCACTTTCACAGCATCATCTTTCAGGATTTGAAATAGCTCAACTGGAATTCCATCACCTCCGCTAGCTTTGTTCATAGTGATGCTTCCTAAGGCCCACTTGACTTACATTCCAGGATGTTTGGCTCTAGGTGAGTGATCACACCATTGTGATTATCTGGGTCATAAAGACCTTTTTTTGTATAATTCTCCTGTGTACTCTTGCCACCTCTTAATATCTTCTGCTTCTGTTGGGTCCATACCATTTCTGTCCTTTATCGAGCCCATCTTTGCATGAAGTGTTCCCTTGGTATCTCTAATTTTCTTGAAGCGATCTCTAGTCTTTCCCATTCTATTGTTTTCCTCTATTTCTTTGCATTGATTGCTGATGAAGGCTTTCTTATCTCTCCTTGCTTTTCTTTGGAACTCTGCATTCAAGTGGGAATATCTTTCTTCCTCTGCTTTTCGCCTCTCTTCTTTTCACAGCTATTTGTAAGGCCTCCCCAGACAGCCATTTTGCTTTTCTGCATTTCTTTTTCTTGGGGATGGTCTTGGTCCCTGTCTCTTGTACAGTGTCATCAGAGAAGATCAAGACTGTAGCCACAGTGTGATAGCACCACACACACAACTACAATAAATGATAGAAAAGGGTGCAGAGTACCAAGTGTCCGCTGGGTGCTGAACAACCGATGGGTTTTGTACTAAATTCAACTGGAGCTCTCATACACTGCTGATGGAACTATAAATTGGTTCAACTACTGTAGACATCTGTTTGGCAGGACCTTTTAAATCTGTAGTTAAGCTATTCCATTCCTAGGTGTGAAGCCAGCCAAAAATGCATAAATAAGTTCAAAAGACATGTTGAAGAATGTTCATAGAAGTACTATTTGTAATAGCCTCAAACCAATGCCCATAAAAATAGGGTGGACAACCAAATTGTGGTATATTAGTAAAAAAAATTCTATTCAGCAAAAAGAATGTATAAATGTCAATTATACAGGATAAGGATGAATCTTGCAAACATAACATGGGATAAAAGAAGCCAGACACAAAAGAGTTCATAATGTATGATTCTATTTATATGAATTCAAAAACAGGCAAAGTTGTTGTATGGTTTTAGTGTTGGGATAGCAGTTATTCCGGTGGAGGCAGTGGTGGGAAAGGAGAACAGAAGCAGCACCTTTTCTCACCCTCGGTGCAGTATTGAGTTTGTGAAACTGTATTGAGCCGTATGTTTTTCTGCAAATAAAATGTTCTGCAATAAAATTATTCTCCAAAAGACTACTGCCAAAAAAAAAAAAACAACAAACCCAAACAGAACAAAAATAATATTTTCCCATGCATAATTAACAGCCAGTCAGTAAATGTGTTAGAAGAAAATATCCCATTCAAAGCAAGCATAAATAGAACAACGCACCTAGTAACAAGCATACAAGAAATTTTATAAACAACTTTGGAAAAATTAAGAATTTTTTAGTAAATAAAGATACATACTATGTTCATAGATTAGAAAACTCCCTGTAATTCAGTCGCTCAGCCATGCCTGCAAAAACTTAGTTGCAGGGTGAAAACTTCCTCTGTTGTTTCTGGTGTTCCACTCATCATGGATACTTTTGAGATCAATAAGAGATTAGTGCTAGCTCTAAGACTCAGAGCAGTTCAGATTGTTGAGGAATCTCACGTTCAGTGGAGAGTTGGAAGAAGAGAAAGATATACATTGGTATTATCTGGCATTCTACTTGATAAAAAAATAAAGGGATATTAAAACTCTGACTAGTGTCTGTGTTCTGGGATTGTGCAATTTCCATCTTATAAAAAGGAAACTATAAAAAGGAATCAGTGTCTGTAGTCCAGAAAGCAGAAGCAATAGCTCTAGTTCTGGCATCTGCCAAAAATAATACAAGGTCCATACTCTGCTCTTATGACAAACCTAGATAGCATATTAAAAAGCAGAGACATTGCTTTGCCAACAAAGGTCCCTCTAGTCAAGGCTATGGTTTTTCCAGTGGTCATGTATGGATGTGAGAGTTGGACCATAAAGAAAGCTGAGCGCCGAAGAATTGATGCTTTTGAACTGTGGTATTGGAAAAGACTCTTGAGAGTCCCTTGGACTGCAAGGAGATCCAACCAGTCCATTCTAAAGGAGATCAGCCCTGGGATTTCTTTGGAAGGAATGATGCTAAAGCTGAAACTCCAGTACTTTGGCCACCTCATGTGAAGAGTTGACTCATTGGAAAAGACCCTGATGCTGGGAGGGATTGGGGGCAGGAAGAGAAGGGGACGACAGAGGATGAGATGGCTGGACGGCATCACCAACTTGATGGACATGAGTTTGAGAAAACTCCGGGAGTTGGTGATGGACAGGGAGGCCTGGCATGCTGCGATTCATAGGGTTGCAAAGAGTTGGACACGACTGAGCGACTGAACTGAACTGAACTGAACTGATACTCTGCTCTGTATCAAGAAACAGTGTGGAATAGACAAACCTGCCACTGGGATAAAATAGAGTTAAGAAGCAGATTCACTTAATGGCACCCAAACCTATGCTAGAAGATATATTTACTTATTAATTTATAATCAGCACTCATGACTAAGGTACCTTATTATATGTCATGCACACTGTTTCTGTACTCACTGAATGAATGAGTATATATCTCATATCTCTGAATGCTAGGTTGAGAATAACAGATGGAACAATATATCCAATACTACACTCTATCATATGCAGCTCAGCTGATATTAACTGAAATGTTTATTCTTGTCCTCAACACGACTTTTCTGTATTCCAATTTTTTATTGGATTATGTTACTTAAAAATGGAGAACAGCCAGCACAGCAGAAAATAATGCCATGACAGAGAGTGCAGGCAGTGAGATGAACAAGTGCACATAAACCCCGTGATGCCCAGGGTGGGCATGGGGGCCGAAGCAAGTTCCCACTGGCCCCGCCATGCAGAGGCCAGCCTGGGAGCTGAAACTAGTGCACACAGAGGGTGGACCTTGGGCACTGAGTCAAGTGCACACAGCTCTGCAACCCAGAGGGTGAGCTTAGGGGGCTGAGGGAAGCCCACACAAGTCGCCGCGATGCAAAGGGTCTACACAAGCGCCTACCTAGCAAGTTTCGGCCAGCAGCGCAGGGCGGGATAGGGGACAGAAGCGCCAGCAATGATCCCAGGGACAAGCAGGGGACTGGCGGCACTGCAGTTATGCTGAGAGAGCCATTCTGAAGCAGCTGCGGGAATAGATGCACCTACCGCGAAAGCTGCAACCACTGCCCAAAGGCATGCTGAACCCATACACACTCCAAAACCTGCTGCTGGACACTGCGGTGCCTTTCAGAGAGAGAAGATCCAATTCCATCGACCAGAACACAGGCACAAGCTCTAGCAACCAGGAAAGCATCACAGGCCACTAACCCAACCGCTCATTCACAGGGTCAGACTCCACAACCAAGAACTATGACTTTGAAAACCCTTTAAAAAATACTTTTCCTTTTGCATTTTTCTTTTTTTTTCTTTTATAAATTACACTGCTTATTCCCCCCAACATATCTCCACCTTCACACTAGCATTTAGCAGTGCTGTGGAGTTCTCCTCTTTGTTTTCCATTGATATATTTATATAAAAAAAGGTCATTTTAAGATTCTTTCTTCTTTTAAATCACACTGCTTATTCCCCAACATATTTCCACCATTACATTAGCTTTTTCCAGTGCTGTGGAATTTTCCTTGTTAAAAAGAAATTCATTTTAAGATTTTTTTCCCCTTTTAAATCACATGGTTTATTCCCCCTACATATTTCTACCTCCATATTAGCCTTTTGTGGTGCTGTGGAGTTTTCCTTTTTGTGTTTCTTGTCAAAAAAAAAAAAATTCATTTTAGGTTTTTTTCTCTTTCTCACTTTTTTCTTCAGTTTTGTTTTGTTTTGATTTGGATATATTCAACTGCTTTTCCTACTGTTCTTTACCAGCTGTAGCTGTTTCCTGAATATATATAAATCTTTTCCATACATATCTATTCATCTTTGCTTTTCTATTTTTTCTTTATTCTCTCTCTCTTTTTATTTTTTTTAATCCTCTTCTCCTTTCCTTTTTCCTTCCTTTTCCTCTTTCTTTTCTCTCTCTTTTTTTATCCTCCCCCTTTTCCTTCACTCTTTCTTCTTTCACCAAGTAAGTTAAATTGTTGACGTCTCTATGCTATATTCCCCAGTTGGCCTTCTGCTCATGCTCAGATTTCCAGATTGAACGTTAGGTAACTCTGCTTTCAGTTGGTTGAGATCACCTCTGGTTTCCTTTGCTCGCCAAGTCAATCTCCTGTACTCTTTTCTTTAGAACACTTTGGTTGTAACTGTATGTGTGGAAGTGTGTGTATATGTCCCAGTATTTCTGTAATTATCTACTTGATCTCCTTCCATTAGAACACAGGTGCAAGTTACCCCCAACAAGAAATCAGCACAAACCGTCCAACCAACATTTCCCTCCAAGGGCACAAATCAAAAGGAAGAAGCAATAGAACCTTAAAGCCTGGGAAAAGGAGAGCTCAAGTGGAGCAGGTTAAAAAAAAAAATTTAAAAAGATGATGAAAAGACAGAAAAATACAACACAAATGAAAGGCAAGGTAGCAACTCACAAAGCCAAATAAACGAAGAGGAAATACGTAATCTCCCTGAAAGAGAATTCAGAATAATGTAGTAAAGATGCTCTGCTGCTGCTGCTGCTAAGTCACTTCAGTCGTGTCCGACTCTGTGAGACCCCATAGACAGCAGCCCACCAGGCTCCCCCGTCCCTGGGATTCTCCAGGCAAGAACACTGGAGTGGGTTGCCATTTCCTTCTCCAATGCATGAAAGTGAAAAGTGAAAAGTGATAGTGAAGTCACTCAGTCGTGTCCGACCCTCAGCAACCCCATGGACTGCAGCCTACCACGCTCCTCCATCCATGGAGTTTTCCAGGCAAGAGTACTGGAGGGGGTTGCCATTGCCTTCTCTGAAAGATGCTCTGAAGACTTGCAAATAGAATGGAGAAAATGCAAGAAGCATTTAACAGTTAATACAATCACCAAGAAGAAATAAAGAAATACAAGAAGAAATAAAGAATGGAAGAAATAAAGAATAAGCAAACAGAGATGAATAACACAATTACTGCAATTAAAAACACACTTGGAGGAACCAATAGCAGAATAACTGAGGTAGAGGAATGGATAAGTGAGCTGGAGGATAGAATGGTGGAAATAACTGCTGAAGAGCTCAATAAAGGGAAAGGAATGAAAAGAATTGAGGAAAGCCTCAGAGACCTTTGCTGTTGCTGCTGCTAAGTCGCTTCAGTTGTGTCCGACTCTGTGCGACCCCATAGATGGCAGCTGGACAGGCTCCTCCATCCCTGGGATTCTCCAGGCAAGAACACTGGAGTGGGTTGCCATTTCCTTCTCCAGTGCATAAGTGAAAGTGAAGTCTCTCAGTCGTGTCCGACTCTTCACGACCCCATGGACTGTAGCCTACCAGGCTCCTCCGTCCATGGGATTTTCCAGGCAAGAGTACTGGAGTGGGTTGCCATTGCCTTCTCTGCAGAGACCTTTGGGACAATATTAAATGCACCAATATTCAAGTTACAGGGGTCCCAAAGGAAGAAGAAAAAAAGAAAGGCACTGAGAAAATTTTTGAAGAGATTATAGCTGAAAACTTGCCCAACATGGAAAAGGAAACAGTCCATCAAGTCCAAGAAGCACAGAGAGTCCCTTACAGGTTAAACCCAAGGAGAAACACATTGAGACACATATTAATCAAGCTAACAGAGACTAAGAACAAAGAAAGAATATTAAAAGCAGCAAGGAAAAGCAACAAGTAACATACAAGGGAAAACACATATGATTAACAGCAGATCTTTCAGCAGAAACTCTATAAGCCAGAAGGGAATGGCAAGATATATTTAAAGTACTGAAACAGAAAAACATACAACCACAATTACTATACCTGGCAAAGATCTCATTCAAAATTAATGGAGAAATCAAAAACTTTATGGACAAGCAGAAATTAAAGAGAATTCAGCACCACCAAACCAGCCTTGCAACAAGTACTAAAGGGACTTACATAGCCAGTAAACACAAGAGAAAGGAAAGACCTACAGAAACAAACCCAAAACAATCAAGAAAATGCCAAGAGGAACATATGTATCAATTATTACCTTAAATGTAAATGGATCAAAGGCACTGATCAAAAGATACAGAATGGATACAAAAACAAGACCCATATATATGCTGCCTACAGGAGGCCCACTTCGGACCTAGAGACACATACAGACTGAAACTAAAAGGATGGAAAAAGATACTCCATATGAATGGAAACCAAAAGAAAGCTGGAGTGGAGATCCTTATTTCAGACAAAATAGACTTCAAAATAAAGTATATCATAAGAGACAAAGAAGGAAACTGCATAATGATCAACAGATCAATCCAAGATGAAGACATAACAATTGTGAGTGTCCATGCACACAACACAGGAGCACCTCAATACACAAGGCAAACACGAAAGGCATAAGGGGAGAAATCGACAGCAACACAATAATAGCAGGAGACTTTAACACCCCCTGTCATCAATGGACAGATCATCAAAACAGACTCAATAAGGAAACACAAACCTTAAATGAAACATTAGACCAAATGGACCTAGTTGATATCTTCAGGACTTTCCATCCAAATGCAGAAGAATACACTTTTTTCTCAAGTGCACATGGAATATTCTCCAGGATAGACCACATCTTCAGTCACAAGTCAAGCCTCAGTAAATTTAAGAAAATTGAAATTGTATCAAGTATCTTCTCTGACTACAATGCTATGAGACTAGATATCAACTACAGGGAAAAAACAGCAAAAACCCCACAAACTTGTGGAGATTAAGCAATACATTACTAAATAACAAAGAGGTTACTGAAGAAATTTTTTAAAAAAATCAAAAGATTCCTAGAAGCAAATGACAATGAAAACAAGATGACCCAAAACCTATCGGACTCAACAAAAGCAGTTCTAAGAGGGAGGTTTATAGCCATACAATCATAGCTCAAGAAGCAAGAAAAGCATCGAATAAAAAAAAAAAAAAAAAAGAAAAGCATCGAATAGACAGCCTAACTCTACATCTAAAGCAGCTGGAAAAAGAACAAAAACCCCCAAAGTCAGCAGAAGGAAGGAGATCATAAAAATCAGAGCAGAAATAAATGAAAAAGAAATGAAGAAAACAATAACAAAGATTAATAAAACTAAAAGCTGGTTCTTTGAGAAGATTAACAAAATTGACAAACCACTATTCAGACTCATCAAGAAAAAAAGGGAGAAAAATCAAATAAATAAAATTAGACATGAAAAAGGAGAGGTTACAACAGAAAACACAGAAATACAAAGAATCATAAGAGAATATTATGAGCAACTATATGCTAATAAAATGGACAATGTAGAGGAAATGGACAGATACTTAGAAAAGATCAGCCTCCCAGACTTAACCAGGAAGAAATAGAAATCATGAACAACCCAATTACAAACACTGAAATTGAAGCAGTGATCAAAAATCTCCCCTGCTGTGACAAAGACCCCAAGTACTGAAACTAAGACCCAGTGCAGCCAAATAAAAATAAAATTTTAAGATAGCTTATTTGCATGATATATATCTGAGACATTGATCAATAAAACTTACTGCAATAATGAAAAGGAAAAAAAAAAACAAACTCACCAAACAAAAGCCCAGGGACAGATGGCTTCTCAGAGGAATTCTATCAAGCATTCAGAAAAGAGCTAATGCTTATTTTTCTGAAACTCTTTCAGAAAATTGCAGAGGAAGCAACACTTCCAAACTCATTCTATGAGGCCAAAATCACCCTGATACCAAAACCAGGAAAAGACAATGTGAAAAAAGAAAATTACAGGCCAATATATCATTGATGAACATAGATGCAAAAATCCTCAACAAAATTCTAGCAAACAGAAGCCAACAACACATTAAGAAGCTCATACACCATGAACAAGTTGGGTTTATTCCAGGGATGCAAAGATTCTTCAATATATGCAAATCAATCAACGTGATACATCATATCAACAAACTGAAAGATAAAAACCATATGATCATCTCAACAGATGCAGAAAAAGTTTGACAAAATCCAACATCCATTTATGATAAAAACTCTTTAAGAAATGGGCATAGAAGGAACCTAACTCAACATAGTAAATGCCATATATGAAAAGCCCACAGCAAACATTATTCTCAATGGTGAAAAACTAAAAGCTTTCCCTCTAAGATCAGGAGCAAGACAAGGGTGTCCACTCTCACCACTATTATTCAACATAGTTTTTGGAAGTCCTAGCTACAGCAATTAGAGAAAAAAAAAAGAAATAAAAGGAATCCAGATCAGAAATGAAGAAATAAAGCTCTCACTGTTTGCAGATGACATGATCCTGTGCATACAAAACCCTAAAGATAGTATCAGAAAATTACTAGAGCCAATCAGCAAATTCAGCAAAGTTGCGGGATACAAGGTCAATACACAGAAATCACTTGCACTTCTATATACTAACAATGAAAAATCAGAAAGAGAAATTAAAGAATCAATCCCATTCATGGTTGAAACAAAAAGAGTAAAATATCTAGGTATGAACCTACCTAAGGAAACAAAAGACCTGTATACGGAAAACTATAAGACACTGATGAAAGAAATCAAAGACAACATAAACAGATGGAGAGATATTCCACGTTCCTGGGTGGGAAGAATCAATATTGTGAAAATGACTATACTACCAAATACAATCTACAGATTTTATGCTATCCATATGGGAAAGACTGAGGGCAGGAGGAGTAGGGGACGATGGAGGATTAGATGGTTGCATGGCATTGCCAACACAATGGACATGGGTTTGGGTGGACTCCAGGAGTTGGTGATGGACAGGGAGGCCTGGCGTGCTGTGGTTCATGGGGTTGCAAAGAGTCAGACATGACTGAGCGACTGAACTGAACTGAACTATCAAATACCAATGGCTTTTTTCACAGAATTAGAACAAAAAAAAAAAATCACAATTCATATGGAAACACAAAAGACCCCAAATATCCAAAGCAGTCTTGAGAAAGACTGTACTACAAAGCTACAGTCATCAAGACAGTATGATACTGGCACAAAAACAGAAATATAGACCAATGGAACAAGATAGAGAACCCAGAGATAAACCCATGCACCTACGCCTTATTTTTGACAAAGGAGGCAAGAATATACAATGAGGCAAAGACAGCCTCTTCAATAAGTGATGTTGGGAAAACTGTACAGCTATGTGCAAAAGAATGTAATTAGATCACTACCTAATGCCATACACAAAGATAAACTCAAAATAGATTAAAGGCCTAAATGTAAGACCATTAATGTAAATGCAAAACTATTAAACTCTTAGAGGAGAACATGGGCAGAACACTCAATGACATAAATCTAAGCAAGATATTCTATGACCCACCTCCTAGAGTAATGGAAATAAAAACAAAATAAACAAGTGGGACCTAATTAAACTTAAAAGCTTTTTGCACAGCAAAGGAAACTACTAAGAAGGTGAAAAGACAACCCTCAGAATGGGAGAAAATAATAGCAAGGGAAACAACTGATAAAGAATTAATTTTCAAAATGTACAAGGAGCTTAGACAACTCAATATTAAAAAAGCAAACAACCCAGTCAAAAAGTGGGAAAGGGACCTGAAGAGACATTTCTCCAAAGAAGACATACAGATGGCTAACAAGTACATGAAAAGATGGTCAACATCCCTCATTATTAGAGAAATGCAAATCAAAACTACAATGAGATACCACCTCACACCAGTCAGAAGGGCCATCATCAAAAAGTCTACAAACAATAAATGCTGGAGAGGGTGTGGAGAAAAGGGAACACTCTTGCATTGCTGGCGGGAATGTAAACTGATCCAGCCACCATGGAAGATGGTATGGAGACTCCTTAAAAAGCTAGGAATAAAACCACCATATGATCCAGAAATCGCACTTCTAGGCATATACCCCAAGGAAATCAAAACTGAAAAAGACACGTGTACCCCCAATGTTCACTGCAGCTGTATTTTTAATAGCTAGAACATGGAAGCAACCTAGATGTCCATCGACAGATGAATGGATAAAGAAGCTGTGGTACATACATACAATGGAATACTACTCAGCCATAAAAAGGAATGCATTTGATTCTGTTCTAATGAGATGGATGAAACTAGGGTCCATTATACAGAGTGAAGTAAGTCAGAAAGAGAAATATAAATATCATATACTGACACATATTTATGGAATCTGAAGAGATGGCACTCATGAATTTATTTTCAGGGCAGCAATGGAGAAACAGACATAGAGAACAGACCTCTGGACAAGGTGGAAGGAGAGGAGGGGGGAGGGGAGATGTATGGAGAGAGTAACATAGAAATTTGCAATACCATGTGTAAGACAGATAGCCAATGGGAATTTGCTGTATGACTCAGGGAACTCAAACAGGGGCTCTGCAACAGGGTGAAGGGTGGCGGGTGGGGAGGGAGCTGAGAGGGAGGTCTGGGAGGCAGGGGACATGCATATACCTATGGCTGATTCTTGGTGATGTATGACAGAAAACGACAAAATTCTGTAAAGCAATTATCCTTCAATTAAAAAATGTTTTTAAATTTAAAAAATGAAGGACAAAAAATAAATTAATATCACTTATGATTTCTAAGAAAGATAATAGAAATCAATCAAAACTGTCTTGTTTTGGTAGTGGTAGAAACTGAAATAAGCAAACGCTAGTGGATTGAGTATTAAAGAGCTGTGGGTCTGTAGGGGGATAAAACGCCAGCTTCAGCCCAGGTCTGATTTTGCTACTGACCTCTTCAGCTGGCATTGCACTCATTCAGCTGGCATTGCTCTGGCAATTAGAGAGGAGCCTGTGCTGGTCTCATGGCTGGATCTTCCTCCCAGTGCCTATTTGGATTCCAAACTCTGCAAGGAATCATTAGAAACATGAATTCACAAAATTCATTGAGTCTAATACACATAGGGCACTGGAATATGTTTGAGGAAAGGTTTCTGCCTATGAAAGTATATATAATCTAATGAGAGTGGCAAAAAACAAGCAAAAAATTTCAGTTCGGAAGCTCCTTTTCCATCAGTTTAAGTCATAGATATCCTCTGGACAGAGAAAGCCAGATCATTTTGGTCTTGATTTTCAGGGACCCATATCTAGGAGGAAATCTGTAATTTCTCTCTAAGTAGCTCTGAGACATTATAAATTGTCATTTTCCCCCTCCTTCATTTATGCAATTTCATTTTACTGTTGGTCTTAAGTATAAAATACAGTTAACACACATTAAGAAGTTCCTGCTTGTGGCTGGAGAGGATGGCATACTTCACATACAATAATGGGGAAGGTCCATCACTTAGCTCAAACTAGAAAAGGTAGCATCGTGGCTAAGGGAAAAAGACGAGGTCCTTTTCTCTGAGAACAAAGCTAGTGAGAAACAGGATGCGAGGCTAAGTCATGTCAGGGGTCATGTGGAGCTGGATTTCTTCTGAGAAATTTTGAATGTTTTGCAAACATAAATTAATCTTTATTTATCCTTGTGCCTTTTAAAATTTGGAATCTTAACAAATTTTCCCACTGAATAACATTTTATATTACAGGAAAATAGTAGAAAAAAGCACTGTCAGTTTCCCTGTTTGTTCTGTGACGGGGAAGAATAGTCCTCAAGCTTAATTCTTTCATAAAGATAATCCATGTTTGTCAGAAACAGAGACAAAAGGAGCCTCTTCTTGCTTTTCTGTTGCCAGTTATGTCCATATTTTGTGATTTGATTTACATTTTATGTCTTGAGTTTTTCCTTAACAAATTTACACATGACTTGGAGATGATAAAAGTTTTCTCGTATTAGAATAAAGATAAGGCTCTAGAGGAAGAAAAGGTATTTGAATGTTTTATTCCCATAACATTTTTATCTTTGAATCTAATCTAATGCCAAGTGGGATTTCCAACAATGTGAAACAAGGCAAGCACTGCTGAGAGTCCTAAAGAGCCCCAGATCGTCAAAAAGGGGAAATTCCTTTCTTTCCCCCAGAGGATCAATCATCTTGAAATGCCTGCTTCAAATACTGGTAGCTGTGAAATAATGACTCACCTGAAATAGTGCTTCTTAACGCGAGTGTATGTTTACGTTCTCCTTGAAACCAGAGACACCCAACTGTAAATCATATCAAAGAGAGACCAAGGCAGTAGCTAAATATTCAGATTATAAAATTCTTCAAAAGTCTGCATCATGTAATAGTTTTATGCCTGTGACTATTTTGCTGGTTTTAGATCATCTCTATTTCCTTTTCTTCATTTGCTTGTTTCAGTGAATTTAAGTTTTAAAGGATAGTAACTAAAGAAAGAATTCTATCCAAAAACCACATGTGCAATTATTTCCTCATATCAGCATTTATTTTTCATTTAATTTTACTTGTCATTAAATTTTAATTTAAAATTCACTCAATACATATTATTAGAAAATACAGAGAAATAGAAAGATAAACATAATATCAAAAGTGATCAACTAAAGATCTTTATAGTGGACATTTTCCATGATCTGTTCAGATACTTTTCTGCTGTGTGAGTATGTGTGTATGAGGTATTTTAATGGGATCCTTCTATGCCCATCTACATTTTTTCAGCTGACCTTTTTCTTTTTCAAAATTGCTGTAATGTGATCCTCTTCCCATGTGAATATGTATATTTTTACATTAGTTTTAGTGATTCCATTTCATCCTTCAGAGTCCTTGGATTCATTTTCATTCAATTAGTATTTTATTTCTCATATAATTTCTTCTTTGACCCATTGGTTATTCAAGAATGTGTTGTTTAATTTCCACATAATTGTGAGTTACAGTTTTTCTTCTGTTATTGATTTGTAGTTTCGTTCCATGTGGTCTGAAGAATCGTTTAAAATGTGCTGAGACCCATGTTGTGGCCTAATACATGGTCTACCCTGGAAGATGTTCCCAGTGTCTTTGACAATAGTATGTGTTCTATGGTTGTTGGGCAGAATGTTCTGTGTATGTGTCTCAGGTCTAGTTTGCAGCATCACTCCAGTCCTCTATCTTCTTATTGATCTTCTGTCTAATAGTTTAATCCATTACTCAAAGTAGGGTATAATGGTCTCCAGCTATTTATGGAACTTCTTATTTCTCCCTTCAAGTCTGTCAAGTTTTGCTTCATCTTGGGGCTCTGTTTTTAGGTGTGCACATGTTTATAATTTTTATGTCTGGATGCATTGACCCTTTTGCCAATACACAATGTCCTTCTTTGTTTCTTATAATAATTTTGACCTAAAATCTATTTTACCCAATACTTATATAGCAGCTCCAGCTCTCATTTGGTTACTATTTGCATGGACTATATTTTTTCCATGCTTTTACTTTCAACCTGTTTGTGCCTTTGAATCTGAAGTGAGTGAGTCCCTTATAGACACTATAGTATAGTTGTATAGTTGAATCATTTTTTAAAAAATTCTTTCTGCCAATGTCTTTTAATTGGAAAACTGAATCTATTTGCATAAAAAGGAATAGATTCTTTGGGAATAAAGTCCTCTTTGTTTTCACCAGCACCAGGAATCCATACCAGAGATGTAGGCTGTTGCCCTTAAGACTGTCATTATACTAGAGGGGGTTGGGTGGGATGATGTTAAGTTAAAACACCACAAAGGTTTCCTATTGGGTTTCAGAGGGTTTCTTCATTGAGCATTTATCTGACTGCTGTAAATCTTTGATTATCTTCCATATCACATTTGTGGATATTTATTATGCCTTAAATTTGGGGCTATTATAAATAACACTATTATAGCCAGAATTTATAGACATTATTTCCTCAGGATAATTCCTATAGAAGGAATGATACATGTTAGGAATAAAAGGTTATGGGTTTAGAGTTTTACTAGGTAGGTGACAATTAACATCAGTAGAGAGGAAAAAACATCCCAGATCCCTCATACGAGTATGGTGGTGGTGGTTTAGTTGCTAAGTTGTGTCAGACTCTTGCCACCCCATGGACAGTAGATTCTCTGTCCATGGATTCTCCAGGCAAGAATACTGGAGTGGGTTGCCATTTCCTTCTCCAGGGACTCTTCCCTACCCAGGGACTGAACCCATGTCTCCTGCATTGGCAGGCAGATTCTTTACTGCTGAGCCACCAGGGAAGACCAGGATGCAGTGTAATACTGTTTTAATTCCAAAATGCTGGGGACAAAGGTATTTTAAGACCAATTTTTAAATTCCAGAGAGGAGTTTAGTTTTTATATTCCAGGAGGAGTCTCAGCTTTTTTTAAAATGGGGTTAAAGAAGTAATCTTTTCCATTAATTTCTATTTTTCTTTCTGAGCACTCTGTATGAAAATGAACGGTTATGTCTTCCAAGAGAAGAAAGGCTTCATTTACCAAAAAGTCAACAGTATTTATTCCTTTTTTATTCCTCCATTTACTATCTGTGAATTGCCCTATATACATCGGGTGCTGGACTGAAAGGTGATGGAAAAAGTGTGTGCTATTTTCAAAGAATGAATGTCGTATCAGAATTTTAGGGGCAGTATGCTGTTTCTGTCAGCATCCATGGAAATATCCAGAGCTAAGTCTAACCTCATAAACTGTTACCCACCAATTCAATAAAAATAAACACACACAAATCTTGAATTCATTCAGCTTGTGCCCTGCATAACCATTATAACTTGCTTTAATTTTTGCATTTTATCCAGTTACTGGGAAAAAGTTTTACTTCAGCTTCAGTCTGAACTGTGGAAGTAGACTGGCTTAGATGTGCTGATTGAGAGTGAAATCATCTTATGTGTAAAAATGTCTCTTCTATTGGATAAGGTGTTCCAGCAAATAATTACTCAGTGAAATATGTACCTATGACAATTTTTATGGATAACAATTAAGAAGGCTTTACCGTGTCTTCCTTTTATTCTCCAATTTCTGGCAGGGGGACCAAGATTTTCAAGGAGGGTTTGTAGAATAACAATTCAATCAGAAAAAGGAAGTACTTCAAGTCCTCCTGGGAAAGGGTATTCTTTCTGATCCAGGAAATTTCAAACTTTGGCTCTTTGCGTTTTTACCAAAACATTACAGAGATTTTTGGAATCAGGTTGCTAAAACCTTGGGTGGTTCATTCATCTTCAATGGTAACATTAAGATGTACTGACTGGACTAGCCAGAAGCAGTGGAAAGAAGTTGCCCACAATTCTGTTCAGCATTTTTGCAATGAACAAAATGTCAAGTGAGAAAAATTGTCGGTTATGAGCTTGCAGCACGCTTTTCCTCCACAAATAAAGCCCAGTGTGACATTTTATACAAGTTGCATTTCAAAAATAAGGAAATGGCATCTTTTATTTGTAACTGGGTTCTGGAATTAATTTGCCTTTTTTTTTTTTTACTTGCATCAGTATATTCATCCTCTAATGGCATATGTTGCACCCCATATGGAAAACTCATGCACAAAGAAGTGTTTGTTGCAAGAGCGGTGTGAACAGAGTATTAATAAAATTTTGATGCCAGATAAAGTACTTTGTTTTAGTAGAGAGCATAATAATGAAGAGGCTTACAGAGGACCTGGTTTGTTGGTGTTTGGATTTCTTGCATGGGACAGTAGGAAAGTTGGCTCAACCATTTCGAACAGCTGAGTAGAGTGTGAATATTTCTTATCCACAACCCCTCTTAAATGGGATAGCTTATAGGAATTTCTTAAAATTTTGATAATTTTATCATGTATACTTGGTCCAATTCAGTTGTTTATATCTTGATTTTTTTTTACATTTTAAAAATAATGTGTTTATTATAAATATAATTTAATAAAGGATAACTATATTCTCACAGATACTCTTCCATTCTATCTGCTACAGTGTGTCATTTAATTTATTACATATGAATGAAATCTAGCCTTATGCATATATAAAACATAAAAGGAGTAGTGTTTTCATAATTCTCTCAGGTAGTGGTATATATTCATTTTTGATCCTACATTAAAGTTTGGTAAGTATTAGTACCTTAAAGATTAGTTGTAGTTATTAAATGGATAATTGAGAGTCCCTTGGACTGCAAAGAGATCCAGCCAGTCCATTCTGAAGGTGATCAGCCCTGGGATTTCTTTGGAAGGAATGATGCTAAAGCTGAAACTCCAGTACTTTGGCCACCTCATGCGAAGAGTTGACTCATTGGAAAAGACTCTGATGCTGGGAGGGATTGGGGGCAGGAGGAGAAGGGGACGACAGAGGATGAGATGGCTGGATGGCATCACTGACTCGATGGACGTGAGTCTGAGTGAACTCCAGGAGTTGGTGATGGACAGGGAGGCCTGGTGTGCTGCGATTCATGGGGTCGCAAAGAGTCGGACACGACTGAGCAACTGATCTGATCTGATGGCCCACCTGTATCACAGTTTGAGAACCAATAAGCTACACAAGAACACAGCAAATATGTATCTGATCTGATGGCCCACCTGTATCACAGTTTGAGAACCAATAAGCTACACAAGAACACAGCAAATATGTAGATTGATTGACACTATCAACCACCATTTTGTAATTAAAAATTTTGGAATACCATATTGAACAACTGTATAATTCACAATCTTTTCAAAGGAGCATGTTATATTTATGATGAATTAACCATATTCTGTGATTGATGAATTAACCAAATAGCTGTGAAAAGAAGGGAAGCGAAAAGCAAAGGAGAAAAGGAAAGAATGCAGAGTTCCAAAGAATAGCAAGGAGAGATAAGAAAGCCTTCCTCAGCAATCAATGCAAAGAAATAGAGGAAAACAATAGAATGGGAAAGACTAGAGATACCAAGGGAACATTTCATGCAAAGATGGGCTCAATAAAGGACAGAAACGGTATGGACCTAACAGAAGCAGAAGATATTAAGAGGTGGCAAGAATACACAGAAGAACTGTACAAAAAAGATCTTCACAACCCAGATAATCACGATGGTGTGATTACTCACCTAGAGCCAGACATCCTGGAATGTGAAGTCAAGTGGGCCTTAGGAAACCTCACTATGAACAAAGCTAGTGGAGGTAATGGAATTCCAGTTGAGCTATTTCAAATCCTGAAAGATGATGCTGTGAAAGTGCTGCACTCAATATGTCAGCAAATTTGGAAAACTCAGCAGTGGCCACAGGACTGAAAAAGGTCAGTTTTCCTTCCAATCCCAAAGAAAGGCAATGCCAAAGAATGCTCAAACTACTGCACAATTGCACTCATCTCACACGCTAGTAAAGTAATGCTTAAAATTCTCCAAGCCAGACTTCAGCAGTACATGAACCATGAACTTCCAGATGTTCAGGCTGGTTTTGGAAAGGGTAGAGGAATCAGAGATCAAATTGTGAACATCCACTGGATCATCGAAAAAGCAAGAGAATTCCAGAAAAACATCTATTTCTGCTTTATTGACTATGCCAAAGCCTTTGACTGTGTGGATCACAATAAACTGTGGAGAATTCTGAAAGAGATGGGAATACCAGACCACCTGATCTGCCTCTTGAGAGGCCTGTATGCAGGTCAGGAAGCAACAGTTAGAACTGGACATGGAACAACAGACTGGTTCCAAATAGGAAAAGGAGTACGTCAAGGCTGTATATTGTCACCCTGCTTATTTAACTTATATGCAGATTACATCATGAGAAACACTGGGCTGGAGGAAGCACAAGCTGGAATCAAGATTGCTGGGAGAAATATCAATAAGCTCAGATATGCAGATGACACCACCCTTATGGCAGAAAGTGAAGAAAAACTAAAGAGCCTCTTGATAAAAGTGAAAGAGGAGAGTGAAAATTTGGCTTAAAGCTCAACATTCAGAAAACTAAGATCATGGCATCTGGTCCCATCACCTCATGGGAAATAGATGGGGAAACAGTGGCTGACTTTATTTTTCTGGGCTCCAAAATCACTGCAGATGGTGACTGCAGCCATGAAATTAAAAGATGCTTACTCCTTGGAAGGAAAGTTATGACCAACCTAGGCAGCATATTAAAAAGTAGAGGCATTACTTTGCCAACAAAGGTCCGTCTAGTCAAGGCTATGGTTTTTCCAGTGGTCATGTATCAATGTGAGAGTTGGACTATAAAGAAAGCTGAGTGCCGAAGAATTGATGCTTTTGAACTGTGGTATTGGGGAAGACTTTTGAGAGTCCCTTGGACTGCAAGGAGATCCAACTAGTCCATCCTAAAAGAGATCAGTCCTGGGTGTTCATTGGAAGGACTGATGTCGAAGCTGAAACTCCAGTACTTTGGCCACCTGATGCGAAGAGCTGACTCATTTGAAAAGACCCTGATGCTGGGAAAGATTGAGGGCAGGAGGAGAAGGGGATGACAGAGGATGAGATGATTGGATGGCATCACCGACTCAATGGACATGGGTTTGGGTGCACTCTGGGAGTTGGTGATAGACAGGGAGGCCTGGCGTGCTGCGATTCCCTAACCCTAATCTTCAAAAAAAAAAAAAAAAAAAAGGACAAATGTAGACACCCAATAATACACACAATTTGACACTCCACTGAAACGTAAGTGGTGACACATTTTAAATCTAGATCTGTTTCTGTAGTGCTTGGGTGTCCATGTTAAGCCTCAGCTTTACTGTGTCTATTTTGCATTATGACATCACAGCTGCAGTGTAGGTCCCTGGCAAGGATGATTGAGAATAAAATTTGGTGGAAGGCATAAAATGTGAACTAAAGGAAAAGCTGCATTTTTTCTCCCCCTGTAAACTCAGGTTCAGGGACATGTGGGAATATCTTCGTAGGGTCTTCAGCATCAAGCTGCTTTCTGAGAACTGACTAGTTGTGTGCTGGACAGAATCAGGCCCCTGGCCAACATAGACCTAAATGGAGGGATACACAAACAGAATGAGTTAAATAAAATTGCTTTTTTAATGCAGTACTATTACTTTCTCCAGTACTTTGGCCACCTCATGCGAAGAGTTGACTCATTGGAAAAGACTCTGATGCTGGGAGGGATTGGGGGCAGGAGGAGAAGGGGACGACAGAGGATGAGATGGCTGGATGGCATCACTGACTCAATGGACATGAGTCTGAGTGAACTCCAGGAGTTGGTGATGGACAGGGAGGCCTGGCATGCTGCGATTCATGGGGTCGCAAAGAGTCGGACACGACTGAGCGACTGATGTGATCTGATCTGATTACTTTCTAAGAAGATACTTCAGTTCAAACCCTTTGTGGATCAAAATAGAATAATCATCAGTCAACCAACAATGAATTAATCAAAATGTTGTCAGTTTGAGACCCTGGTGGGTCTAGTTTTATTTGGAAATGATTAATTCATGATCAGACTATTTATGTTTGTGTTCAATGAGAGCTTGTTGTCTATTAAATATAAAGTCATGAAATCTTAGTTTCACTATAAATTTTCTTAAACTCCTACTTACCTTCTGCTGACTTATCGTAAATCCCAAATAGTGGAATTCAAAGCTCTCTTCATAATCTGCTGAACCCCAGAATATTGGAAACTTAATGCGTCATCATTTTAGTCCTCCAAAATTTGATTCCATGACTTTCTTCCTGCTTTCAATTTAGAGAATTATTTGAGAACCAAGAGAAAGGTTGTTTTGATAGTACTTTAGTCCAACAGGAGGCTCTGTAAATATCCAAAGAAACCTTATTCATCAAATATTGCCAATTTTTTTTTTGTAGATCCAAGATATTGAGATAGTCATAATCAGCTCAATTTCCCCATCCTTTGGCATTCAGAGCTCCCAGTGTCTCAAATAAAATATAATAAAAATGAAAAAATTAAATATAATCTTAAAAGGCAAGAGAAATAATGAATCATCAATTGGGGTTGGAAAAGCTTAGTTGTTTATCCTGCTGAAGCCTCTGTAATTTTTTATTTTCCTTGAATGGTTAGGTGGGAACAATAGTATTCAAAGACCATTATGAGTCAAGATTCTGGGTTCTATTTTTATTTCCATATTCTTCAAACTAGTTGAATTTCCCCAAGAACCAAATACTGAGATTCTGAGTATATTGTTGAACAAATGTTTATATAGGCTCAAGATTCTTGGATTAAAGGTTCTGTAAAGGAAAAGAATATTATTGCTGTTACTCATGAGAAATAGTTTTAGTGCTGATTTTGGCATTGTCTAGCTGCCTTCATGTTGGCTAGCAAAGAAAAGTCAACACAAATTCATCAAGCACATTCTCTGCCCTAAGTATTAACAGTAAGAGTTATTAAGTAAGAGTTATCAGGCTGGGAATTAAAAATACTTCCTTTAGAAATAGATAATTGAGTACAAACAGTCTTCCTTATGAAAATAATACAAATAATTTACCTACCTAAATTCCTGGAAGGGGGCTGGGCACTCGGTAGACTAGATTGATTTCCCTTCACTTTCATCTGGTAATTTTATCCTTTAACCAACCTACCTGAAGCAAGCAGAGTAGATTCTTTAAGAAGAACTTTTATAAAAATTATTATTTCTTTGCTCTGAGATCCATATTTCCTTCCAGGCAAATTTATAGGGGCTGGCCATGTATCAACAAATTACATGTTTTGGAACGATTTTAGAGACATGAGCATGTAAGCATGGATTATCAATGATAAAGTTAGGGCTTCTGTCACCCAAATTTTCAGTTAAGGTGATTTCAACTGCAGCTTCATAGGAAAACCCTATTGAAGGAGGTTTAAATAACTTATTATTTCCGAGGAATGCAGTTTCTCAGAGCCTTTTCTCCAGTCTGATATCTCCCCTAGCTCTGCAGTGCTTCCGGTTGTGTTCATCCCCGGGGTGAATGTCAAGACGGTTGCAAGCAGCTCTGAGCGTGACATCTGGACATAACCCTGTCCACAGGACATAAAGGGCGCACATCTTCCTCATGAGTTTTTTAGGCGCAAAGAAGCCTTTCCTGGAAAACCCCGCTCCTCTTAGCAGACCTTTCTCCTTAGATCATTGGTTGAGATTAAGTCATATTCCTTTTCTAAACCACACACTGGCAAGGTGAATGGAATTATCGTGATTGGGAATCTAATTGAATAGGGAATTTATATTGAGAGACTGCCACCATGAATTCTTTATCTGAGGAATATGAAGTTCAAATTCCTATGACAGAAATCCCCTTAAGTATTCCTTAATTTATCTGTCCAGAATATACTCTAATTTGAGTATATTAAAATTGTTAATTTTTTAAATAATCAAGATATTAAAAGCATCTAATAGAAGAGTTTTTCTTCATAAAGATCTGTATTTGATGGATTCTACAAGAATGAATCTGAAGGACAGAACCACGAATTTGCAAGGAGTGCATAGCACCAAATGTCTTCACTGTAGGCTCTGGGAATTCTCAGAAGCTAACGCTGCTTCTCAAGGGTCTCCCAGGTGGTGCTAGTGGTAAAGAACTCAGCTGCCAATGTAGGAGACAAAGAGACACTGGCTTGATCCCTGGGTCAGGAAGATCCCCTGGAGGAGGGCATGGCAACCCACTCCAGTATTCTTGCCTGGAGAATTCCACGAGCCTGGTGGGCTACAGTCCATGGGGTCACAAAGAGTTTGACACGATTGAAGCGACTGAGCACACACATATGCATGCTGCTTGTCAAATGCCAAGGAAAAAAGAGAATAGGAAGGGTGGGGAAATTGATCATCCCTGTTTTAACTAAAGCCTTTAACCCTTCTAAGTTCAAAACATTTTTATTAGTCAAATTAATTACACTAGAATAATGAAAAAGGACCCAAGGATTGCCCAGCTTTGCTGTTTGCAGTTGTAGTCTCTCATAACCACTAAACTTTTCTTCGTTTGCTTAGATAACAGCAGGGTCCAGGCTGAAGTCTCTCATGTCCCTAATTCTAAGGAAATATAATGTTGGTATCGTTTAGTTTTGGAGAAGGCAATGGCATCCCACTCCAGTACTCTTGCCTGGAAAATCCCATGGACGGAGGAGCCTGGTAGGCTGCAGTCCATGGGGTCGCTAAGTTGGACACGACTGAGCGACTTCACTTTCACTTTCCACTTTCATCCATTGGAGAAGGAAATGGCAACCCACTCCAGTGTTCTTGCCTGGAGACTCCCAGGGACAGTGGAGCCTGATGGGCTGCCGTCTATGGGGTCGCACAGAGTCAGACACGACTGAAGCGACTTAGCAGCAGCAGCAGTCCTTTAGTTTCTGCTATCTCCCCTTGCAAATAAAAAGAGAAATGGCTTCAAAGCAGATAACCTAAGAGCAAACAAATCCAACTGAATAGGAATGGGCCTAATCATTCCTGAAATAATCAAGTACAGACTTCCTAAACAATCCCATGACTGAAAGCACTGTCACTTGTAAAGTCCAGAAGAAATGCAATGTGTGGATCTCAAGTACCTTTGTCAGTAGGTATGTGGGAGGGAAGCAGAGACAAAGGGAGCATCTTTTATGAAAAGTGAAAGTGAAAGTTAGTTGCTCAGTCATATCTGACTCTTTGCAACCCCATAGCTGGTAGCCCCGAGGCTTCTCTCTCCATGGAATTCTCCAGGCAAGAATACTGGAGTGGGTTGCCATTTCCTTTTCCAGGGCATCTTTCTGACCCAGGGATAAAACTCGTGTCTCCTGCATAGAAGGCGAATTCTTTACCATCTGAGCCAGCAGGGATTTCCTGGTAGCCCAACTGGTAAAGAATCTTTTATGGGGAAACAGAAATAGAATAATAGAGAAAACACTGCATTTTCCAACATCCTTCAGTTTATGAAGCATTGCTATTTGATCCTTTGATCTTTACCACAATCTGGGGATGCAGAAAGAAACTATGTTATGGGTCTTCATTCTACAGATAAAAAATATGAGACTCAGAGAGCCCACAGGTATGATACTGGCAGAACCAGTAGAGAAGTGTCTTTGGGGGACTCTACCTATTTTTTTAAACCATTGACTTGCTCATATTTGTAAGATAGGTTTAAATGCTAGAACTGTTAGACAAACAGTTTCTAAGGAAGTTTTGATGGGTTGGGATTCTCATGTTATCCACTTAATAAATACTTACTGAGTATCTACAAAGTGCCACGCATTCTTAATTATGTCTCCATATTGAAGTATGTGTATTCATACCTCCTAGATCTTCCCTCTAGTTGGAAAAGCCTCTGGTTGGCTGAGATATTTTGACCTTGAGTTTAAACCTTTTCTTTGGATTTAGAATTAAATGATTATTCTAACCTTTCTATTTCATGCCTTTAAAACAGAAAATAGGTTGACTGAAGAGCTGAGAGCCAGGCATTTGCCCCATTCTACACTTAAGGCCTTCTTGGCAGGATCCCTAGTGGGGCTTTTCACAAAACTCCTGGCAGAGTCAGACACAGAAACAGTTTGTTACCCTAAGATCTTTCAAGTTGCTCTATCTATTTAGTCATAAACTTGCTAAGTCAGATGAACACTGCTTTTTAAAGTTCCCTTAAATACCGCTACTCTTAATCTTTTAACATGTTATCAGTATGGCTAAACAGATTCACAGATTTGTTCCTTTGTTACGAATCCATGCTCATGCCAGGCACTTAAATAGCAAAGAAACTTTCAGAAGGGTGATTTAACCCGACTTGGTCCAAGAAAAAAAGATACCCCAGGTGGAAGCTGGAAACAAGCCCTGGCAACTAACAGTAAAATCAATGTTTTTTCCATAGACCATGATGATCCTTGTAATTACTGTCACCTAAATCAAAATGATTAAAGTAAAATCATGTCCTTCCAGATGCTCAGCATACACTTCCTCACAGTGAATTACAGTCACCATCAAGCATCTGAAATGCCTATAATTTGAACCACAGATGTAAGAAAAGTCACTCAATTGTGAATTTGTTAGGCCATATGTTATAGTACAAGTGTGGGTTTTCTTTCCTAAGGCCCCTATTGCCCCCACTGGGATAATTTTTAAAAGAATGACATTGACTTGTGCTCATAGCTACTCCATGACTAAGAGGTAGCAGGTTAAATAATAATAATAATAATAAAAACTACTTCAGCAAACACCAGCTTTTAAAAATAGAATTAGTCTTACGTTTCAGGTTTGAACTGTTAAATCTGTGTATCATAACTATCTCTTTCCCCACCCCCATCTCAACACACACACACACACACACATACACACATTACTCACATCAAAAGTGTCAAGATGCAGATAGCTTGTCATCAGTGATTTTAGAATAATTCTGAAACCACTGTTTAAGAAACAATTTTTACTTCTTCCCACAAATGAACAGATTTGTTTAACTATGATCTGGTTTCCCTCAAGTATCCAAGCCTCTCTTCCAATGGAGAAGCAGACAAATGGTGATCAGACAACCAAAGAAATAAGGAAGATGGCATCTGGATAATCCACAAAGAAAAATAATTTTTTAAATTGCTGACTTGGGTTGAATTGTTGACTAGTTTCAAAGCATGAAACTCATGAGTCTTCCTGGTGATTCACTGAGAACTGGCAGAGAAGGTTCTTCCATAGATGCTTCAATCATTTTAAGAGTCTAGAAGCTGAAGTAAATTGCCTCTTGCCTCTTGGATAGGCCATTAAGAGAGAAATAGCCAGCTTTTAGCCAATTAGGTCTGTTACGTAAAAATGGAAATTTGAACTAGTACAAATTCAAAATGAATTCAAAATTTTAAAATATTCAAGTATATTCTGATTATTTTTTCTCAGAAGGTGGTTTCTATAAGTCAGACAATGTATCTTTTACATCTATTTGCATGCATGCTCAGTCACTTCAGTCATGTCTGACTCTTTGTGACCCTATGGACTGTAGCCCGCCAGGCTCCTCTGTCCATGGGATTCTCCAGGCAAGAATACTGGAGTGGGTTGCCATGGCCTCCTCCAGGGGATCTTAACACAGGGATCAAACCCATGTCTCCTGTGTCTTCTGCCTTGCAGGCAGATTCTTTACCCACTGTGCCACCTGGGAAGCCCTCAAAGGGAACATTACTGCATTTGGGATAATGGTGACAACTGAGACTGGCTATTGAGTGTTTATTCTTCATAGAAAAAGACTTCCATCTAATATTATGGCAAACTCTGTATCACCTATTACATCTTTCTGGGCAACTCTTCCAACATCTTCAAAATTTCCAAGCCATAGTCCAATTACCAATGATGCTATTCCTAAAGACCAGAGGCCAATTTCCATGGAGACAAATTGCAGACTTTTCCTTCAATAACTTTATTAAAGCTCTGATTATCACAGTGCATATTAGAAATAGTTAAAAAGTTTCTGAAGAAAATGACAGTGCTTAAGCCCCAAACCGAGGAAATTAAAATGACAATCTTTGGGCATGTAAACCAAATATTAGTACTTTTTTCTGACTATCAGTGCTTTTTAAAAGCTTCCCAAGTGATTCTGCTATGCAGCCAGGAACCTCTGACTTGGTTTACCCTATTACTTCAGAGAAATGAATATGGGAGTTCAGAAATATAATTTACATACAGTAAATAATAAAATTTTATCACTACAGTTTAGTTTTGCTTATTCTATAGCTTCATAAAAATGGGGGGAAAATCAAGCCCAGTGGGTACTCTTGTCTGTCTTCTTTTGCTCAGATAAATGTTTTTGAGATTCATCCATGTTTTTTTGTGTTTCAATAGTTCTTCCTTTTTATTGTTAAATAATATTCCATTGCATGAGTATACCACAATGTATAAGTTCACTCACTCATCTGTTGATAGATATTTAAGTTATGTTCAATTTGGGGTTATTATGAATAAAACTTCTATGAACATTCATGTAAAGATCTTTCTGTGGATATGTAGTTTCTTTTCTGGGTAAATGCCTAAGAGTAGCTTTGTTGAGTTACATGGTAAGTTTATATTTAACTGTATAATAAATTTTCATACTGTTTTCTAAAGTGGTTGTACCATTTTACATTCCCACCAGAATCTCTGAGACTTCCAGTTGCTGCATGTTCTCATCAACTCTTGATAATATCGAGTTTTCTACTGCTGCCATAGAAAAATCACCACATATTTAGAGGCTAACACATTGCAAATGTGTTATCTTCCAGTTCTGTAAGCCACAATGCTGACATGGACCTCACGGAGTGAAAACCAAAGCATTGGCAGGCCTCAGTTCCTCTCCGAAGGCTCCATTTCCCATTCATTCGGGTTGTTGGCACATTCAGCTTCTTGAGGCTGTAGGATCAAGATTCTCACTTCATACTGGCCGTAAATTGAGTACTGCTCTGTTTCCGGATGCTATGACGTTCCCTGGCTTGTAACCATCTTCCTCAATCTTCAAAGCCAGCAACCAGTGGTGAGTAGCATCCTTTTCCCTTCACATATCTCTGACCCACTCTTCTGCTTCACTCTTCTGCTTCACTCTTCCTGTTTCAAGAGTTCATGTGATTAAAACTGAGTCCATTCAAATAACCCAAGATAATCTTCCTGTTTCAATTATGGGCCTTCATTCAGCTTCCCGTGTAATGTAACATACTCCCAGGTCTCGGAGACTGTGGGCTGCGTTCTGCCTGCCCCACCCCCTACCCTAGACCTCTATGCTATTATTGTCATTCCTTTTACTTCTGTATCTGTTATAAACTCTACTTGACAATGTTACTGATTTTTCTTTAAAATCAGTTGTCTTTCACAGAAGGCCACAAATTGTATGATTTCATGTATTTGAGATGTTTAGAATAGGCAAGTTCATAGATACAGAAATAGTTCAGTGCTTTCCAGGGGCTGGATGGGCGAGTGGAGGACAAGGTGACTGCCAATGGTGCCGTGTTTCTTTCTGAGGTGATGAAGTGCTCTGGGATGAGAGAGTGATGTTGGTTTCACAAACTTGTGGATGTATCTAGATCAATTGTACTGTACACTTTAAAGGGTGAGCTTTACAGTATGTATATCTCAATTGAAAAAATGGAAAAATTCACTTGTCTTTGAAAGAAATTGCATGAAGGAAAAAAAGCAGGTTTTTTTTTTTTTTTTTTAAACCAGTCACAGGTTGATTAAGCTTTTTCCATCAGGATTCAACCCAGCTGTGCTATGTCTGGCATTCTACCATATTCTATACCAGAGGCTATGATGAGCAGTCTTGAATAAAGAGAGTAAAGTGCCTGGCTGGACCTTAAACTATAGGTAGAAGCCCAGTTCAAAGGAATAATGAAGTTAATATGCAAAGATAACTTCATTGTACATATATGTATATGTGTGTGTGTATAATATATATATATATATATATATATATATGTATTTGTCTGTAAAGGATACTAACCTCTAACATACAGATTAACATATGTTATGTATGCTATTATTTCTTTTTCTTTCCCTGTTTCCCTGACCAGTCCTTCACTAAAATGTTTCAGAGAAATGGTGATAGTGTACATCCTGTCTTATGCTTGACCTCAGAGAGAAGCATCCTGTATTTCACCATTAAGTACCATGTATGCTTTTTGTTTTTAGCCAGAATAAGAAAGCATATTTCTATTCCTAGCTTGCTCTTTGTTTAGTTTTTAAGTATCTTAATAACTTACTGGTTAGCATGTAGAAACAAGTTCACGGTATCTCACATAGACCATCAGATTGAATCACTCAATGAATGGAGACAAACATCTGCGTGCTTAGTACTGTTTGGCTACTAGGACACGGTGAAAAATACGACACAGTCCTTGTCTTGTACCACCTCACAGTCAAGATGCAGTGGGCTTATGAAGAAAGAAAATGGCTTTAGTTGAGAAGAATCAAGGAAGGATTCAGAGAAACTAATATTTGAGCCAAATTTTGCAGGCAGACAAGGTGAACACAGGATATTCTGGGTAAAAATCACAGCTTGGGGATGTGAAAAAAGCATGGAGTATAAGGTCACACGTGAGGCCAGAGGGGCATGTCTGTGTACACCATCAATAAAGTCAGTTGTGAAGCTTGCTGACAGGTTTATATGGTATCGTGTGGACAAACAGGGGCGATCAGATTGTTTCAGAAAGATCATTCTGCTGACAGTAGAGATGATAAAATGAAGATGAAGAAGGTTAGAGCTGAGAAATTGGGTGGGAAGCTAGCAATGGGAATCTGAAACAGAGGAGATAGCACTCAAGAGAAAAGAACAAAATAGAGTGAGATTTAGGATGTAGAAACAACTGAAAGGGCTGTCCAACTGGTGGTAGAAAGTGAGGGAGAGGAAGAATCCCTGTTGCTTTCCTGGTTGCCTGGGTAACTACAAGGGATTTGGAAGGGTGAAGATGCTGGGTTCAGTTCTGCATTTGCTGAGTCTGAGGAAGGCCACCAAGTGGGATGTTTGATAAAAAGCTGAAAATTTTGGCCTCACGCTCCTGATTATGATTTAGGATCAGTCCTGGTAAAGCTCTGATCCAGACGCTGGATTATTAAAATGAATCTGGGGTTGGTGCTAGCAGTTTGAGGGATTTATAGCAAGCTGTAGCTCTAGAACCCCCCATTCAGTAGTCAGGATCTTTAACCTGCATATGGCATGGCCATCTGATGATTCCAAGCCTCTTTAATCATTCTTTTCCAGGCTTTTGCTCTGAATTATTTTGACCTCTGACCCAGCTATCCTGGCTTATATCTAATTTTAACCCAAATATGGAAGAATCCCTTTGAGGTCTGATTCTGCTCTCCATATGACTGAATAAATGCCCAAAGACAATTCTAGGAGACCTAGAAGAGTTATGTGGATGACTTCTGAAGGCACTCTTGAAGGAGTGGAATGGGGTTTAAAGAGTATATCACATAGCAAAATAATGTAAAACTTCTCTTACCCATCCATCACTTCAAAGCCTCTACATCAACACATTAGCTGTCTAAAAATCTCCTTTCTCTCCACCCACCTTCACTTTCTCAATACCCACTGCTGCAGTTTAGTTCTTGCTACTCTGGCATCTGTTTCTGTAAGGATAATATATATTTAACAATATATAGATGCATAGACACATACATACCATAAATCATTACTGACCTCTAAATCTCTTCCCAATGGAAGGATGAGAGGAAATAGATGTGCATTAGGCATGTGTGTGTTTAGTTGAAATGTAATTAAATGCAGATTGGATACCAGGTTGATGATAGCTGGAGAAAGTAGGAATCATGCAGAAGAATGAAAAGGCTTTGCAAGGTTTGGGATTAAAGGAGAAAGAATGTTCCTGGGAGTTGGCAGGAGGAAGAAGGTCATGCCAAACAGCATAGCTGTGATGTTGGACAGGAAGTTTCTCTAAGCACATCAAAGAAGAACTCTACATATAACCCTGGTCTGATAGAGCCACATCTCTTTCTCTCTCACAGTGGGTGAGGGAGGAAATTCCTCTTACTTGATGAGTAGTCTTAGCCACAGTTGGCTCAGGGTCCCTCTCTGGTGATTAATGGTATGTGGGAGTGGTGGTGATCAGTGGGTGTTGGGTAGGGTGGCCAGAAAAGGCCTTACAAGGTGGCTGGGAAATCATGACCCTTTCTGTCCCATGCACTCCTCACCTGGTGACTCTTCCCCAGATCAAACTCAAAGACCAGAATTCAAAGGAAGTACACACATTCCCTTTAGGAAATGTCAGGAAGGTCTCCCTGAGCAGTATCACCTGAAAACACCAAATTTTCTGTTTTCCCTCCTACCATAGAAGGTGGTACAGGGTGCTTACAGACTCAGACGTTCAGACTGAAGGTGTACTCCACATGGATTTTCCTTCTTTTCCAACTCTCTTTCACTCTCCCCCATCTCCTCTTATGTCATCCTATACCTCATTCTTCTAGACGTCCAGTTCAGTGTCCACGCCCACTCTTCAGGAGTCTTTATTGCTCCTCACTGGAGTTTCCTCCCTTCTGTTCTTTCCAGTGTTCTGACTCAAGCTACTCAGGTTTTGAATATTCCAGAGAGGAAGTAATCTGCTCTGGATTTATGTGTGGAAGAGAGAGACAGTACCTTGATTCAGTTTCCCTACCAGCAAGAATTGTGGCTGATTTCCTCTGGTCCTAAGAAGCGAGCATATTCATCAAAGCAAGCATTCATTTTCACTCACCATACCCCTCCAGCCCACCCCACTCCACCAAAGACCTCACAGTCTAGTCTCACATGAAGAAAGCATACTTCATGGGCAACTGTATTACTGACATCATCAAACCAAGGGGCATTGGACCCCTCCACGATGAGAGTCACAACTTGAGTGTGAATGGCTTCATTGATTGTGAATGAAGCCATCTGCAACAGGTGGCTCTTACTCCAGTTAGATCCTTCACTCATGAAAGAAATAGACCAGCATGAATGTGTTAGGTCTCAGTCCATTGTGCAATAATGGCTGCCACTTGTTGATATGTAATTTACTTTGCACACTTAATCTTTTATAATCCTCACAGTCACCCAGCAAGTTTCATATTATGAAGCATTTCTGGGGCTCAAAGAATTAGAAAATTGCCCAATATATCTCATAGATGATGAATAGTGGAGCTGGTATTTGAGCCCAAATTTATCCATCTTCCCCTGATCTTATTATTGTATTTTGCTACCTCTTAGCATGAGGTGAACAGAGATGAAATCAAAAGAAATATCACAGGATTCTGAACTTTTAAACAAGATGCCTGTGTGCTTATTAATTGGTTAGGAAGTAAAATAAAACATAATTCTTCATTCATTCTCTCTCCCTCCCTTCTTTCCCACCATCCTTCCTTTCTCCCCTCTTCCTTCTCTTCATTATGAAACCCCAATAGTAATCATAGAAAAATCAGAAATAATAGAGTGTAAAACTGCCTTAAACCAATGTCTGGATAAAAAGCTATGAAAATATTCCATTGTTTTATGATCCTATTTAGAATGAACATTATATTTATGGCTTTTTCCCTGAATACACGTTAAGGTCATATAGAACTTTTTGGTAAAAATTACACCACACATCTATGCTGACAGCTTGTTTCCTGAGCACAAATCTATATCTACTACTTTCAGCTTTCAATATTTTCTCCAAAGAAGTAAGTTAGGACATTAAAAACTCCAGAAAGTAACATAAAACAGATGGGACTAGATTTTTGTAGGGAGTGACAGCTTTACTGGACTTAATGGAAACCTAGCTAGAGGGAGGCCTGAGAGGAAAACCCATGAAGTGCATGTAGAGAGGACCCTGGTTTGGGATGGAATTGCAAGAGTGTATGCAATTGGCTTATGACTGTAGATTGTCCTTGAAGCTGAGGGTTCTTCGCTTGAAGATGGAGTATTAATAGTGGTCCCCAACCTTTTTGGCACCAGGGAAATTTTTCCACAGATGGACTGGGAGATGGTTTCAGAGTGATTCAAGTGCATCACATTTGTTGCACACCTTATCTCTATTATTAGTACATCAGCTCCACCTAAGATCATCAGGTCTTAGATCTAAGAGGCTGGGGACCCCTGGAGTCTGAGACTGGTCACGGGCCCTTCCTGTAACGTAAGTCAAATATTTTCAGCCATTGGACAGTGTTGATATTTTGTGAGCTTAGTGTTTATTCCTTTCACTTCTCGTCCTGGGCAAGTGAAGAGTCTGGAGCTCTGACCTAGGATGGTGTCCTCAGATCAATGGCTTAGGCATCGGAGGGACTCTTTTTCTGTAGGATCTGCTGAGAACCAAGAAGAAAGATGTAAGGGGAGTCCAAGTTAACACAGGACGATACCATCAGCAGCATGCATCCTTAGACGTATAACCAATGAATCCTTTTCGTTTCTGTTTATTCAACCCCTCCCTGTCAACTGGACTATTCTCTTCAATATTTAAATGGTAAATACTTTCCCATCACTGCATGGCAAATAGATGGGGAAACAGTGGAAACAGTGGCTGACTTTATTTTTCTGGACTCCAAAATCAATGCAGATGGTGATTGCAGCCATGAAATTAAAAGATGCTTACTCCTTGGAAGGAAAGTTATGACCAACCTAGACAGCATATTAAAAAGCAGAGACATGACTTTGTCAACAAAGGTCTGTCTAGTCAAGGCTATGGTTTTTCCAGTAGTCATGTATGGATGTGTTGGACTATAAAGAAGGCCGAGCACCGAAGAATCGATGTTTTTGAACTGTGGTGTTGGAGAAGACTCTTGAGAGTCCCTTGGACTGCAAGGAGATCCAACCAGTCCATCCTAAAGGAGATCAGTCCTGGGTGTTCATTGGAAGGACTGATATTGAAGCTGAAACTCCAATACTTTGGCCACCTGATGCGAAGAGCTGACTCATTTGAAAAGACCCTGATGCTGGGAAAGATTGAAGGCAGGAGGAGAAGGGGACGACAGAGGATGAGATGGTTGGATGGCATCACTGACTCAATGGACATGGGTTTGGGTGGACTCCAGGAGTTGGTGATGGACAGGGAGACCTGGCGTACTGTGGTTCATGGGGTCACAAAGAGTCAGATGTGACTAAGCAACTGAACTGAACTGAAATACCTGCTGGCCCCTCCTACTCAATAATAATAAAATAAGCCTCATTTAAGGTTGCTTTCCCTTTCATCTGCCAACCCTCCCTTTTCTCTTCAAACAAAATTCGTCAAAACTCTATACCCACTCTCTCCATTTCCTCACATTCCAGTAACTCCTCTAAAGATGCATTTCATTTTGGCCTTTTGTTCCATCAATCTTAACAAAGAGTCGTCTAACAAAATGACTCTCTGTAGACTTATATGTGACCATCACGTTGCTAAATCCTCCTGTTGATTTCCGGTTCTCCTCTTGTTTGATACTCAGCAGTGTGAACTCCCAACCCTCCACACTGACTGCTCCTCCATCTTGAAACCTCCTCTTCCCCTGCCACCACCCCCCACCACATTTCATGTTTTCCTTATGAAATACCTCTCTGGCTGCTCTTGTTCAGCTTCTGTGCCAGTTCTCCTCCTCCAAGCACTAAATGTTGGAACTTGTTAGAGCTCAGGTTCAGGCCCTCTTTTTTATACTGCATGTTCTCTTGCCAGGCCTGCTCATCCATTCCCATGACCTGAGTTACCTTCCTACCATCAAGTGTGGTGAAAGCCATTGGAAGTTCCTTCCTTCATGTTGGGGTAAAGATCAACATCCTTAATGCAGTCTATAAAGCCATGTGTACTCTGGCCTCTGCCTGCCTTGCTCCTCTTCTGCCTTCTCTTCTTTCTCTGTACTTCATCCTTCAGCACATGGCATCTCTTCATTTCTCAATCCCTCCATATTCTGTCTTCCTCAAAGCCTTGACACACATTTTCCCCTTCTCCAATCATCCTCACTTGTCCACAGCAGATTCTTGCAGAAGACTGGTGTGCTCTTGCTATTCATACTTTGAAGAACTAAAATGCTGGCCCACTCTCTGAGCTGACTAAGCCTGTTGTGCTGAATGAACCCCAAGTAAACACACACGCCTTGAATAATGCTCATACCATTTTCATTCCTCAGATAAGTTACCAAACCAAACTTTAAAAAAAATTAAAGCAACATAGAATAGTAAAACTTCCTTGCGTGCATGCTCAGTCGCTTCAGTCATGTTCGACTATTTGAGACCCTGTGGACTATAGCCTACCAGGCGCTTCTGTCCAAGGGATTCTCCAGGCAAGAATACTGGAGTGGGGTGCATGTCCTCTTCCAGGGGATCTTCCCAGCCCAGGGATCAAACCCTCATCTCCTGCGTCTCCTGCATTGCAGGCAGATTCTTTGCTGCTGAGCCACTGGGAAAGTTTCAGTTCAGTTCAGTAACTCAGTTGTGTCCGACTCTTTGTGACCCCATGAATCGCAGCACGCCAAGCCTCCCTGTCCATCACCAACTCCCAGAGTTCACTCAAACTCATGTCCATCGAGTCAGTGATGCCATCCAGCCATCTCATCCTCTGTCATCCCCTTCTCCTCATGCCCCCAATCCCTCCCAGCATCAGGGTATTTTCCAATCAGTCAACTCTTCACATGAGGTGGCCAAAGTACTGGAGTTTCAGCTTTAGCATCAGTCCTCCAATGAACACCTAGGACTGATGTCCTTTAGGATGGACTGTTTGGATCTCCTTGCAGTCCAAGGGACTCTCAAGAGTCTTCTCCAACATCACAGTTCAAAAGCACCAATTCTTTGGCCAAGGGACTCTCAAGAGTCTCCTCCAACATCACAGTTCAAAAGCACCAATTCTTCGGCACTCAGCTTTCTTCACAGTCCAACTCTCACATCCATACATGACCACTGGAAAAACCATAGCCTTGACTAGATGGACCTTTGTTGGCAAAGTAATGTCTCTGCTGAAAGATTAGGAGTTTATTAATTTCTCCACACTTAACAAATTATTGCAAAATTAACTAAGATCTTAAACTGTGTCATTTTAAACTAGGTAACTAGGAAGTTTCAAACAAGAAATAGTTGCATGGAGATATATGAAACAATTCTATATTTTATAGCAACATTTGCAGTGAATGTGATTGTTGATTGATTTTCCTTAGGCTACACTTTAACATGATACTGACCAGAAGTAGGTGAAACAAAACTCTCAGCCTCTGGCCTTCTTGATACCAGGCAAGTTGATATAATAGGTCTTGGTCCTAACAAAAGGTTTGAAACAGGCAAGGAGACCAAGTTAATGAGATCCCATAATCTGATCTCCAGCAGTCTGGGGTAGTTGTTCTCAGAGCCCTAATGAACCCTACCCCTTTAAGATCACGGACTGGCAGAATCCGACCCTGGTGGGCACAGGCAAGTCCTGACAACAGGTAAGTGGCTTTGCTGGTGTAAATAACAGGGATCTGTTATCATGAGATTACCTGTCTGTAAAATGCCTATTTATCTTCATTATGTTGCCTCTGTGGGGAGGAAGGAGGTGGTGAGTTGAGTGGTAGTGTGTAAGAGGATGGAGCTAGGAGAGGAGAAAGGATCTCTGACCTAAGGTGAAACCTGCTTTAGCATAGTGGGTTTGTACGACAGCCAGATGAAGTCCACAATGTTGATTTCCAGCGTTGAGCTCCCTTTAGTACTGTAAGCAAAATAGCGCAAGAACGAATTCATGCCTGGGGTTCCATACAACTTCATAGTATGTGCAAGAGAACAAGATGGTAGTTTTTATCTAGTAGTTTCAATCTGATTAATTTTTCACTCATTCATTCATCTGTTCACCAAATAGTTGAGTGACTGCAGGACTGGCAATGTGCTTGGCACAGGCTATTGTCAGATGAATAAAATAAGCACTGTGGTACCCTGTTGGACAGTTGAGTCCTTGGGACACAGAGATGACAATATAAACAATCAAATAAACATGTGATTAAAATGTGATACATGATACAAAGTAGAAAAGGGTACCATGCAGGAGAAAAATAGGAAGAACCTACTTCAGAGAGAGAAAGGGGGATGACTTTTAAAATGATACATGAAGAATAAAATGGAACCAGCCATGCAAAGGAGATGCAGTGGGGATAGCTGGTCAATGTCATTTATCTTGATTTTAATATGAAATTTAAATATTAATTTAATTAAGTGCAATTATGAGATATTCTTTTAATCAAAATCAAAACAATTCCAAAAGAAAGAAGTGACTTCTTTTTACCTATGTCCCTATAAAATATCCATTTTTGGTAGGAAGTATGATTAACAGATTTGGTATATTTTGTTCTTACCCAGTCATTTCCCATCTGTGAAAGAATACAAACAGAAAGGCTCTTCCTTTGGAAAGAAAAAGCAGACTGACCCTAAAGTAACAAAGGCAGCATATTAATAACCAGAACATCTTCCCAATATCTTAGTATATTTTCAATAGCATGGTAATTTGCATCTGTGAATAATCAGGGAACATATAGTTCTGTACACCCTACATTCCAATAATCATATTTCCAGATCTTTCAGAAATTTACTTGAAATAAAGTTTATAACTGTTATCTTTCTGACAATCACTCGAACTAGTAAAAACTGTTTTACTGCTTGTTTTGGCAGCTCAAATCTCAATTTTTGGGTCATTCAAGTTGCCTTTTTTGTTCACATTTGATTGATTTTGCAATAGTGGTGAATACAGGAATAAGAAAAAATCCCCAAAGTGGACATACAAGGCATATCACATTACTAAATGAAAGCAAACAGATGACATTCAGAACATTTCACTAGATCAAAAATATACTTTATAACAGTCTGGATTAATTTTAAAAGTACAGTTTTCTAAAAAGTCAGTTACAGACTCATGATATATCCCATGAGGAGAAATAAATTCAAAATAGAGACTGCAGAGCTAGCTCAGCTTCATGTGAAATTCAGAGCATCTCTGGACCACGAGGTATTTATTTCCCAACACAGTATGCTTCATGCAGTGAATTGAATCGGGAGGCGTCCTGGGCCTCAGGAAAGCCAAACCACAGGGTGAGAAAAGTCATGGTCCAGAGGCAGATGTCCTTGGCCCCACAAGAAAAAGTACCTAAAATGTTGGACTTATTTTTTAACCATGTAAAGAACAGTGAAATGGAACACATCTGTGGAAAAGTGCTAACATCTAAAGGTGTGTTTAATACATCTCATCTGTCTTTACCATGAGCCAGGTCAAGGGACCAACCATTGCCAGGACATCCAAAGCTCCCCTGTGCTCCGCCCCAGTCCCAATCCCCTTCCTTCCTTCAAAAGTTAACACTTTCTTGACTTTTCTAGTAATCACCCCTTCACTTTCTTAATACTTTTGCCTTCTGATTATGTGGCTTCCCAGATGGTGCTAGTGGTAAACAACCCACCTGCCAATGCAGGAGACGTAAGAGAGGCAGGTTTGATCCCTGCGTCAGGAAGACCCCCTGGAGGAGGGCATGGCAGCCTATTTCGGTATTCTTGTCTGGAGAATCTCATGAGCAGAGAAGCCTGCCGGGCTACATTCCACGGGGTCACAAAGAGTCAGAAACAACTGAAGCGACTTTGCATGCATGCGCACTTATCGGATTCTGTACCTCTAAACACTGGAGAGCGATAATGCCTGTTTTTTAATTTTACATAGATGGATTCATAGTGTATGCATTCTTTTGTGTCTGGCTTCTATCACTTGATATAATATAGCTGTGTGTGTGGCTGAGATTCATTTGCTTTCGTTGCTGCATAATTTTATGCCATACTCCAGTTCATTTCTCTCTCTGCTGTTGACAGGAATGTAGGTAGTTCTACCTACATTCTATTTGGAAATAACGTTGTGATGGACATTCTTGTATATATTTCCTGGCGTACCTGTACAAAATAGTGTATACTTAGGAATGGGATTGTTGGGTCACAGGATATGCATATTTTTAATGTAACTAGATAATTTCAAAGTAATTGTGTCAATTTACACTCCCACAGGGAGCGTGTGAGGGTTGTTATTGCCCCATATCATCGCCTATATTTACTATTGTCAGACTTTCAGTTTTTGTGAATTTGGTGAGAATAAAGTGTCACAAGATTAACTTCTGTTATCTTTCTTAGGAATCATATGCAATATTAGCTAAGTCTAATTTTTATAAATAGAACAAATAAATAGAAAAATCAGAATATAGAGAGTAAAAATATAAGTTTTTTTATTGATCCCAGCATGACCATTAGATTAAATCAGGCAATGTGGCAATTAGCATATTTCTCTTACAACTGAATCCATTATTCCAACCATGTAATTTGGGGACAAAGCAAGAATAGAAGTAGTATGGTTGACACCTTATAATTTGTGCCTATTTTATTACATCTAGTTAAATTGATGACAAAATAAATGAATGAATGGCCCACTAAGATGTGTTAAATGCAATCTCTAATTTACGTGCATTTGTTTCTTAACCCTTTGTTGTTGCCATGGATCTGTTTATTCCTGTGATGTTCCCACACTGTTTTAACCACTAGAGTTTCATGACTGTCTTGCTATCTAGTAGGTCATGACATTTGTCTTAGTTTCTGCTAAAATTAGAGCCAATTTCCCTTTCTGGACAATATCATATTTTGATTCTTCTTTAAAAAAAACGTAATGAGGCAAAAATGATACACATTAAGACACAGATATAGATCAGATCATTTCACTTTCTTTTTCTGTCTTATTGGGTAGAATGTTGGGTAATGCTAATATTTTACCAGTTCTGCCTCCGACTCTCTGCTGAATGTGAGATTCTTCTGCAGTTTGAATCTGATCTCCTCTCATCTCCAGAGCTGGTGTTGCTCTTCCATGTGACGGGCACCATGGAGGGTGGTTCACACGTGCAGTCAAGTTTCTGCAGGCACGACTGAGCTATTGACCTGCAGTTTTCCTACCTATGAACATTATATATATGTTTGTTTATTTACTCAAACATGCTTGTTTCCAGATCCATCCTGAAAATCTCTTTTAGGTATATTCTTTAAGTGTTTTGTATTTTTTATGGTATTATAAGTGAGATATTTTCTTCTAGTTTTTTGTTCAATCGCTAAGTCATATCCAACTCTTTGTGACGCCATGGACTATAGCCTGCCAGGCTCCTCTGCCCATGGGATTTTCCAGGCAAGAATTCCGGAGTGAATTGCCATTTTCCTCCTCCAGGAAATCTTCCAGACCAGGGATTGAACCATCATCTCTTGTGTCTCCTGCCTTGGCAGGTAGATTCTTTACCATTGGTGCCACCTAACAGATACTGCCAAATAGATTTCCAGAGTGACTGAGCTAATTTGCATTCCCACCAGCCACGCATGTATTCCTCTTAAGTCAAATGATAGAATGTGGTCCACATTACAGACCGCTGCTTCAGTTGGCCTCGATTGGGAGCATTGATGAGGCCAGGAGTGGAGCACTTGGGTTTTAGTGGTATTTCTCTCATCTCATATTCCAGGAAGTTAGGCAGCTATCCAGTCACCTACCAAGGAGCCAGCATTTTCCCTGGTGACATCTGTGAGGGAAAATGTAGTCAGTGATTCTCTTCTCTCAAGTTAAAAAACTACTGTCCTAATTATGTCCTTGTTCTGCACGCCCCCTTTATGCTGTTTCGATGCTTTGAGCAAAAGCTGGTTTGAATCCAAAAACTATTATGGAAATCTTTACAAATTTAGTACAATTTAGGTAGAAATTCTTCCCAATCTTTAGCAATCACAGGAGAGCAACATACCCATGGCTCTTCAATTGATTTTCAATAGCTTCTCTTTATCTTTCAGGCTAGTATTAAAATGTCTTTTTAAAGTAACCATATCTCTGTTAAGGAAAGTTTTTTGTTAAAAATACCACAGAGTTATTAAAGACCTCTGAGGGAATAATGGCTGATTGAGTGAAGCTACCCATTAAAAACCCTATAAATTTTTTTTAATCTAAAGGATTTCTCTCTTCACTTGCCAAACTATGCAGTCTACATTGCTTTTATGAACAAGTGTCATTAAGTTGGTCTCTACCTGCAGTACCGTTGAAAATAAACCATTGTAGCGTTTCCACGGTGAAATCATTAGAATTCTATTCATTTCAATGCCTTACACTATTTGTCACCTTTCCAAGCTAGCAGGCAGACATACTCAAAACCCATTTTTATGTGAGCACACTCTATTACTCTCCTCTTGTCATGGATTTTTGTTCCTTCCTGTGGTGCCTCTGTTTCTTCTTAGGAGTCTCAGTGCAAGGATATCAACACGTGGGTCCTATTATGGACTCACTACCCAGTTGCCACCATGTCTTGCAATCCTTTTTTTATAAAACAAAGGAAAACACAGCCACCCACTTGTACTAAGAGACTTGAATATCTGTTCTACCACCTTGTGATCTCGGATTTCCTCTCAATGAAGTTCCCAGGCAAGAGGCAGATAAGCCAATCAAACACAAAGTGACTATAAGAACCCACAGGCTGAATGATGATAAAGGCATGCATCAGTCCTGTTGGGCTCTTCCAGTGATGTCTCGTGAAGTAGGCACATCCCTCAACAATCATAAGAAGTAACTGCAAAGAGAGGTGGTAGAATTGGACATTGTCCCAACACCACACATTCTGACTAGCATTCACATGTAACATTGTTTATAAGCAGCCTGTCATTGGGACATTTTGAGCAATATATTGCTGGCATCTGGGTCAGGACAACAGTTATACACTTAGATTGTTGGTCAGCCAAATAAAATTGCAACACTATGCAGTGATTTTATCCCAAGCCTGTTCATATGGGATAGGTGTTAGCCACATCCTCTTGAGCAAAACAAACATGAGGGGCCTATGGCATCTTAGCAAGTTTAGCATAGTGCTTGACACGTAGTGGAAACTTAACAAATGTTTATTGAATTAACAAGTGACTGAGCAAATGGATGAACTAGTGAGCTTAGTTCTCCCCCTAATGATCTTCTAGGCCTCTTATCATTCGTACAGGACCAACCTCTTGTGTGAGGAAGGGAAGCTAAACTCAGAATTCTCTGGGAGGTTTCCATTCGATTCCCCTAACTGTTCAGTGCGGAAAACGCCAACTCATTTTCTGACCAACTGGATTGGAGCCAATGGGATCCCACAGTTCAGTTCAGTTCAGTCACTCAGTCGTGCCTGACTCTTTGTGACCCCATGAATCGCAGCACACCAGGCCTCCCTGTCCATCACCAACTCCCGGAGTTCACTCAGACTCACGTCCATCGAGTCAGTGATGCCATCCAGCCATCTCACCCTCTGTCGTCCTCTTCTCCTCCTGCCCCCAATCCCTCCCAGCATCAGGGTCTTTTCCAATGAGTCAACTCTTCGCATGAGGTGGCCAAAGTACTGGAGTTTCAGCTTTAGCATCATTCCTTCCAAAGAAATCCCAGGGATGATCTCCTTCAGAATGGACTGGTTGGATCTCCTTGCAGTCCAAGGGACTCTCAAGAGTCTTCTCCAACACCACAGTTCAAAAGCATCAAATCTTCGGTGCTCAGCTTTCTTTATAGTCCAACTCTCACATCCATACATGACCACAGGAAAAAGCATAGCCTTGACTACTGCTGCTGCTGCTAAGTCACTTCAGTCGTGTCCGACTCTGTGTGACCCCATAGACGGCAGCCCACCACGCTCCGCCGTCCCTGGGATTCTCCAGGCAAGAATACTGGAGTGGGTTGCCATTTCCTTCTCCAATGCAATAAAGTGAAAAGTGAAAGTGAAGTCGCTCAGTCGTGCCCGACCCTCAGCGACCCCATGGACTGCAGCCTACCAGGCTCCTCCGTCCATGGGATTTTCCAGGCAAGAGTACTGGAGTGGGGTGTCAGTGCCTTCTCCTAGCCTTGACTAGACGGACCTTTGTTGGCAAATTAATGTCTCTGCTTTTGAATATGCTATCTAGGTTGGACATAACTTTCTTTCCAAGGAGTAAGCGTCTTTTAATTTCATGGCTGCAGTCACCATCTGCAGTAATTTTGGAGCCCAAAAAAATAAAGTCTGACACTGTTTTCACTGTTTCCCCATCTATTTCCCATGAAGTGATGGGACCAGATCCCACAGGGCTGATCTAATGGAGAGAGCTCTCTAGGAACTGTGGCATTCCAAAGTCAGGGAAGTGGGTCAGGCTCACTCCCCTTGGAGCTGGGGTAGGAGAACCTCTGGATTATCTCCTAGTAATCCGGAAAGAGGAGTGAGAATAGATGCCCCCAAACTCAGTATCAGGAAAGATGTGGGAAACTAGGGAAAAGATTAACAAGATAGGGATCAGGAAAGCAAAGAGTCAAGAAAGAGGTAGGACCTGATAAGGAAATGGCAGTTATGTACAATTACTTGGGCTCTTTGTGTGCAGTGTGATGTCTGGGCCTGCTGGGCTAAGCACAGGGCTAAGGGTGGCATGTCCTGGGACCCTGTATATTCAGCACCTGGATTTTAGTAACTTGAATGGTCACCCCGGGGTCTATAGCTCAGTGGATACGGACTTGGTGTGCTCCTAGGTCCAGTACCAAGACATGCAAAACAGCCTGCCCCTAATTTCTTCATGAAGGCTTGGGGTAAAGGACACGGGGTGGGTGTGAGTAGAGAGAATGGAATGAATTATTAGTGCCTAAGATAACTCAATAATATCAAAGCATAGGTTTACAGTTTCAGGATCTTTTTCAGCAAGCTTCAAAAATCAACAATTAAAAAGAACATTTTTTCAAGAGGAAAAAACAATGAAAATGAACTTTCCATTGGTTTTCCTAATGTAATTTTTCTTGGAAATGAATAACTCTGTCTCTGATTCATTCTTCTAACTCACTGTGGCTCAATTTCTTCCACGCAGATCAGCTCATCAAGCTACTGGGAAGCCCAAGAAGAATATAATACATAATACAGAATCGGAGGGAGGGTAGGAATCCCAATTACTGTTTATGTTTAGTAGAAGTGCTAATTACTCAGAAAATACTCATGACTCTCAGAAGAAATCATCTTGTGGCAAAAGAAAACCCCCTCAAGAATTAGCTAGAAATATGCTGTCTTTTCCGGAGAAGGCAATGGAACCCCACTCCAGTACTCTTGCCTGGAAAATCCCATGGACAGAGGAGCCTAGTAGGCTGCAGTCCATGGGGTTGCTAGAGTCAGACACGACTGAGCAACTTCCCTTTCACTTTTCACTTTCATGCATTGGAGAAGGAAATGGCAACCCACTCCAGTATTCTTGCCTGGAGAATCCCATGGATGGGGGAGCCTGGTGGGCTGCCGTCTACGGGGTCGCACAGAGTCGGACATGACTGAAGCGACTTAGCAGCAGCAGCAGCATGCTGTCTTTTCACTTATTTGTGGAGGAAAATCTGGGTTCAGATATTTAAGAACTCAAGTGAAGGTTTCTTTTCCTTTTGTGTGCTTCAGGGCCTCTCCCCTCAAGCACTGGGGATGGCATACCCACCACTGATAGTATCTCTGTCACCTCCAGGTGGCACCTTCCTCTGGGACCCTGGGATTTCATGAGCCAGATGGTTGGGACTAACTTAGCATCTGTTTACCAGATCTCTCAAGGGGCAAAAATAGCTTCGAACTTCCATCGTCTTCTGCCTTGCTCCTCATGGCCCTAGAGCCCAGTAAGAAAAGGCGACTGTCTAACCATGTTTGAAATTCTCTAGATTTCTTCAAACGTGTGAACGGAATGAGCAGCTCCATTTGTGTAATTAACATCCCCAACTGCTTCGTGCCTTTTTCATTTCCCCATTGATAATACTACACTTGGCAGACATACCTTAGGTTATTGTTGGTTTTTCCTTTCCCAGACCTATTCTTTTTCTGCTTTTCTTTGTGTAAAGGGTATGTACTGGCTTTGTGAAATCCCTGTAGCAAGTGGTGAATGATATATGAAGTGGAAAGTCTTTTATTTACGCAGGGCACAGTGGGAATACAGAAAGTGCTGTGCCTTCACTGCTGGGCCGAGTATTTGACTGTGCACTGGAGTCATAGATAGCCTGCATTCATCCTGCACTGCCTCAAAATCCCTGGAGCTCTCACCTGGTGGCAAGGGGCATCCCGCAGAAAGGCAGAGAGTTGCATTTATTGACCTCCAAAAGTCCTTTCTGGCACTGTGATTCTGCTTTCGCTACAGGTAGAGCTTTTCCCCTGTAATTTTAGCAAAGAAAGAAGAATTGGAATCTGCAGTCTGAGTCCAGAGTGCAGAAAATTAACCCATTCCCGAGCCTGTGATATGGGGAGGTTGGGGAAGGAGGTTGGCAGTTGTCAATACTCTGCAGGCTAACATCACTTGGAGAGGGTATGTCTCTTCACCCCAGCTTGAGAGAGAATTTGTTATTCTGAGAAGCTAGGGACAAAGCTAGTCTTTTGATTTATGCAGTCTTTTCCTTTCAAGAAATCCAAACTCTCTGAGAATGATCACAGTTTCTCTATGAACCAAGCGTCACATTGATTCATGACCTAAAATTCTACCATGTTTTAAAACTAGATACCTGATCATACAGCAAATGTCTTATACAATCAGTTAGACATTATGCAGTGTCTGTTTATGGACCCATGGGTTAACTGACTCAGGTGCAGCAAGGCTGTGGGACATTTACCCATGGGAGGAGGGAGCTGAATAATTATGCACTGGTTTGTATATATACTCAGTCGCCCAGTTGTGTCCGACTTTCTGTATCCCCATGGACTGTAGCCCACCAAGCTCTTCTGTCCAGGGGATTTTCCAGGCAAGAATACTGGAGTGGGTTGCCATTTCCTCCTTGAGGAGATCTTCTCACCCCGGGGATCAAACCCAGGTCTCCTGTATTGAATGTGAAGTCTTGACTGCTGAGCTGCCTGGCACTGACTACTTATTGCTAACCGCTGACTTCCTGAAGATAGACACAGGGGTTAACAGAGTGGCTCCGGTTGTGAGGAATGGAGGCAGAAGGGACAGAGTCCTCTCATTCATCCTCTGACTCATTTCTTTCTTCCAACAGGAATCCCTGGAACATTAAGTCTTAAACACTCTCTTCTGGGGGGAGGAGAGGAACTAAGCAACTCTTTGTTTAAGCAGTACTCGGGGTTGAGCATGTTGTGGGTCACACTGCTCCTTAATGACACTTAGGACAATGCTGAATAATTGAATCATAATTCTAATTTCATTTCTGTGCTTGAATTTTTTGTTACCCATCCACTCCTACCCCAATCTCACTGACACAGTTCAAAGAGAGTTGCCTCCTTTACTTCTCTTGTCTCAGAAGATGGGAAATGATTATCCAAGCTGAGAGACCAACATTCAAACAGAAACCCTGACTTCCCAAATTGCACCTCTTTCCAGAATCCTCCAGCATTCATGATCAGGATTTAGGCATTCCATTCAAAGTCAGGCTGTCTTTATTACATGACCCATGGCCTCCCAGTCTCAGCCTTCGAACTGAATTACCACACCCCGTTCCCTCCTTCACAACGCAGAGGGTAGCAAACCTAGAGGAGACCCATGAGGGAGAAAGAGGCCTCACAGAAAGCCAGGTTAAAGAAACCATGGGTCCTTTCATCCTGAAGGGAAGAAGAGACATAACAATGGTTTTTCAAGGTTAAGAAGAGTTCCAGGGAGAATGGGAAACAGTTGTGTTGAAATCAGTTTGGAAAGATGGAATGAACTCAATGAACAGCCAGGAAGATTTGAGTGAGAATCATTATAAATCATTCACCCAGCTTTTACCAGCTCTTGCCTTTGATATGGAGAGGTTTCATTTCATTCCTTGCATCAGTTATAACAGGCTACTTAAAGTAACATGGAAAATAAAATGGAAGCAGTGACAAGCTTTATTTTCTTGGGCTCCAAAATCACTGCGGATGGTGACTGCAGCCATGAAATTAAAAGACGCTTGCTCCTTGGAAGAAAAGCTATGATGAACCTAGACAACATGTTGAAAAGTGGTGACATCACTTTGCTGACTTCATTCCATATAGTCAAAGCTATAGTTTTTCCACTAGTCATGTATGGATGTTGAGAGTTGGACTATAAGGAAGGCTGAACATCAAATAATTGATGCTTTCAAACTATGGTGCTGGAGAAGACTCTTGAGAGTCCCTTGGACAGCAAGGCGATCAAGCCAATCAATCGTAAAGGAAATCAACCCTCAATCTTCATTGGAAGGACTGATGCTAAAATTGAAGCTCCAATATTTTGGCCACCTGATGCGAAGAGCCAACACATTGGAAAAGACGGTGATGCTGGGAAAGATTGAGGGCAAGGAGAAGGGGACAACAGAGGATGAGATGCTTGGATGGCATCACCGACTCAGTGTACATGCTGCTGCTGCTGCTCAGCTGCTCAGTCGTGTCCGACTCTTTGCGACCCCATGACTAGTCCATCAGGCTCTTCTGTCCATGGGAATTCTCCAGGCAAGAATACTGGAATGGGTTGCCATGCCCTCCTCCAGGGGATCTTCCTGACCCAGGGATTGAACCCAGGTCTCCCACATTGCAGGCAGATTCTTTATCATCTGAGCCACCAGGGACATGAGTTTAACCAAACTCCAGGAAATAGTGAAGAACAGGGAAAACTGTCCATGGGGTTGTGAAGAGTCAGAAATGACTGAATGACTGAACAAAAACAACAAAATTAATAGAAAAATCTATAAAGGAAAGTACCCTGTAGAAAAGTTGGGATAGAATCTTTGGAGGACTTTGCTCATTGTTGGCACTTGGTTAAAACAGAGAGCAGATATTATGTCAAGCTACAAACAGTTTGGTGAATCTGTTGTGGGGAAATTGGTATTCTATTCATGCATGATTTTCTGTGTTAGGGTAGTATGTTATGATATTTCAAGTTCTCATCTCATAATTTTTCTTGTCCCAGGCCATTTGCCCATAATTCCCTTCCAAATGAAAATTGCTGCCTGAATTTCTTGCATTTGCCTCTGGAGTTCTATTTCCTATTTTCTGCTTCTATTTCTCTTGATGACTATCAGGTGCTCAATTATCCACCCATTGCCTGCTAACATTCTAGGCATCAAATGCGAGTGCCAAAACAGTGAAAATATGGGGGTGATAGTAGAGGTGCCTGCCGTTTATGTTAGAACAATTCATTTAACTCCAAGGGCCAGAGTGAACCTTGGTTTCTTGTAGACCTAGGAATATATTTTCCTACTGAGACTCTTCCCTTATTTTAAGTAGCCTGAAAATAACTGGTCTAAGGAATAAAATGAAACCTCTCTTCTTCAAAAGCAAGAGCCTTAAGCAAAGGTGGTATCAAACCTTGAAACACTAAGGTTTGTGTGAATTCAAAATTCAGCAGGTTTCTATCACTCAGCACATCAAAAAATCTGAATTGTATCTTACAAAGAGTGACTGTAGGTTCTGGGTCCATTAGGAGCATATTAAACCATGGAGATATAAAACATTTTTTCTCTCTAGTAGTAAAGATCAAACAGAATCCTGAATGCAAATATACTCCATCATCTCACCAACAGATAGTCTTCAACAACTTAGACCGTGCGTGAGGAAGCACCCTCTCCTTAGGAAGTGTCTTATCTTGACAGTAGCGATAGGCCTGTCATGATGCCACTGCTTGGGTCCATAGCAACCACACAGGCAACACACTCCATGTTTATTCCTAGCATCATTGTCAGAACATTCAACACAGGCACTGCACACTCCAAAGGGCGCTACTTGATGGAGGCACAACCTATTCATACCCTCAGCCGCAAGAGATCCCGCCAGTCCATGACATGGGAGGTTGCTGAGCGCTCCTCCAAACTCTGCACCAGCCCTCCGTGATTTCTTACAGATATTTACTTTCTCACATGGCATATAGAACATTAAAAGGGTTTTGAAAAATCCCTCAGTTTTTTGACTTCTGAAGGATTATTAACTTCAAAGTCTGAAGAAATGTCGCCTTTCTATCTTTGGAAATGCCAGAAGCCTTTGCATATCCCTACCACAGGACCCAGCAACCCCCAGCAGAGAAGAACGATTACTGCCTCGGTGGCGAGAGGCTGGCTTTTGATCTCTTAACATATTGGAAATTACTTAAAGGTAAGCCATCTGCTAGCTGAGGAACAAAAACAGATTACATCACACCCTGCTAGAAAGATTGTGTTAAATCCTGTATATCAAGGCTTTTAATAATTCTATATTAAGTCAGCTAATAGGATTAGGTACACATCTTCTTTAGGCTTATTTCCTCAACTATTAAAAAAAAACTTTTTGTGTGTGTTTGACGATCTGCAAAATTCAAGAGTATTCCACTGTGAATAGAAAGGGTTCTTTCAAGAGAAGGAAGCATTGCTTCAGATCACCGTTGCTCTCCAGAGAGACGCGCAGCACAAGAGCGTTTCCAGAGCAGTTCGTGGTGGGGGGAGGGGAAAGCAGTGCGCTTCCCTGGTTGCTCACGTGCTTCGCTGCCTGTGCGTTACAGACCGCCTGCAGGAGCCCCATACCTGCACTGTTGTTCTTCGACGAGTCACGGGCGGGATGTGGGCAGGTGGGGAAGGTGAGGATGCCTGGTTCCCTCAGTAGTGCTGGTTAATGGTGACCTTGGTGGACAGTTTACCGTGACGTTGTGCGGTCACCTCAATCGTGTCTGACTCTTTGCGACCCCGTCGACTGTAGCCTACCAGACTCCGCTGTCCATGGAATTTCCCAGGTGAGGATACTGGAGTGGGTTGCCATGTCCTTCTCTAGGGGATCTTCCCAACCCAGGGATCGAACCAGGGATTGAACCTGTATCTCTTATGTCTTTTGCATTAGCAGACATGTTCTTTACCACTAGCGCCACTTCCAAGCCCAACTATGAGGTTGGTGTGGCACAAATATTGGGGATGAAAAAGGAATGAGCCCTGATTAATAAGAGCTTTGAGCACCTGCAATACTGGACAGTCCCAGCCTTGAAAAAACTCACGGTAAACTTGTATCATGGCCGTGTCATAATACTTTCCTCCCCACTCACGATAAGTTCTAGGTCATGGGAATATTACAGTATATTCACTTGATTGCATGTGGGGAATAAAAAGAAAGGGTCTTCTTTCTTCTCTGCCCCTTCTTTTGCTAACTTGTTTAGTGTTTTTCTACAATCCCAGAGCATTAAATATGCACACGATATAAATTAACCTCCACTCACTGCTTCTAAATCTTTAATAAGAAGTTCATTTACACACTCTGGGATACTAAATGTTGAAAGTTTTAGTAATAGTAACAACAAACACTTTATCTCTCAACGGTCCTTGAAGTAGTACCTGAAAACACACCTAAAAAATCTCAGGTCTTCTGAGATAAGCAAATTCTTATCTTCTTGACAACAGAGAGTTACAAACAATCAAGGAGAGCAAATAAAATATAAGAATAACTTATTTAGAAACCATTATGTGTTGCATATTGAAAGCGCTTAAATGTTTATTTAAAATATAGATTTACAATGTTGTGTTAGTTTCCAGTGTATGGGAAGAAATTCAGTTATCAGAACTTTTTCTGTTATAGGTTAATCCAAGGAATTGAATAAAGTTCTCTGTGCTATACAGTAGGACCTTGTTATTTATTTTATACAAAGTAATATGTATCTATTAACCTCAAACTCCTAATTTATCCTTCCCCCCACCTTCTCCCCTTTGATAACCATAAATTTGTTTTCTATGTCTATGAGTCTTTTTCTGTTTTGTAAATAAGTAAATTTTTATCATATGTTTCAGATTTCACATGTATGTGATATATGACATTTGTCTTTCTCTGTTTGACTTATTTCCCTAAGTATGATGATCTCTACTTGCATCCATGTTGCTTCAAATGGAATTATTTTTAGTGTCTGAGTAATATTCCATTGTGTGTATGTATATATATATATATATATATATATATATATACCACAACTTCTTTATCCACTCATCTGTTGATAGACATTTTGGTTGCTTCAATGTCTTAGCCATTGTGAATAGTGCTGCTATGAACATTGGGGTGCATGTATCTTTTCAAATTAGGCTTTTCATCTTTTCTGAATATATGCCCATGAGTGGGATTACTGGATTACTGCTGCTACTGCTAAGTCACTTCAGTCATGTCCGACTCTGTGCGACCCCATAGATGACAGCCCACCAGGCTCCCCGGTCCCTGGGATTCTCCAGGCAAGAACACTGGAGTGGGTTGCCATTTCCTTCTCCAATGCATGAAAGTGAAAAGTGAAGTCACTCAGTCGTGTCCAGCTCTTAGCGAACCCATGGACTGCAGCCTATCAGGCTCCTCTGTCCATGGGATTTTCCAGGCAAGAGTACTGGAGTGGGGTGCCATTGCCTTCTCTGACTGGATCACATGGTAACTTTTTAATTTTAGCTTTTAAAGGAACCTCCACACTGCACCAATTTACATTCCCACCAATAATGTAGGAGGGTTCCCTTTTTTTCACACCCTCTCCAACATTTGTTATTTGCAGAATTTTTTATTGTACCCATCTTGACTGAGCCATTCTGACTGGTGTGAGGTGGTACCTTATTGTAGTTTTGATCTGCATTTTTCTAATAATTAGCAATGTGGAACATCTTTTCATGTGCCTATTGGCTATCTGTATGTCTTCTTTGGAGAAGGGTCTACTTAGGTCTTCTGCTTATTTTTTGACTATGGTGTTTGGTTTTATGATATTCAGTTGTATGAGTTGTTTGTATATTTTGGAAATTACACCCTTGTTGCTTGCATCATTTGCAAATATTTTTGCTCATTTGCTAGGTTGTTTTTTCATTTTGTTTATGGTTTCCTTTGCTGTGCAAAAGCTTATAAGTTTGATTAGGTTCCATTTACTTATTTTTGCTTTTATTTCTTTCGTCTTGGGAAACTGACCCAAGAAAACATGGGTACAATTTTTGTCAGAGAATGTTTTGCCTATGTTCTTTTCTGTGAGAACATATGTTTTGCCTATGTTTTCTAGCTTTATGGTGTCATGTCTTATACTTACATCTTTAAGCCATTTTGAGTTTATTTTTCTGTATGGTATGAGGGAATGTGCTAACTTCATTGTTTTACATGTGGGTATCCAGCTTTTCCAGCACTATATGCTGAAGAGACTGTCTTTTACATAACTGATAGAGAATATGACGCAAATATGATGGTGAATGAATTTCTATTTGTTGTTGTTGTTGTTATTGATTCAACCATGCTGTATGGCAATGGCCTTAATCATATTTACTTACCACTCTAAAAATGTGCATTAATTCTACTCTATAACACACCTTCTGGGTGATATGAAGGACTTTATTAAAGTCTGCTCTTTCTAATCTGGCCTCCTGGGAGTGAATCAGCAGCAATGTTGTAAAATGTAAAAAGTAGAGAGGATCCTACACTGATTTACTATCTCAGCCTTAATTTTCAGCAAGTCACTTATTTCCTCTGAGCCTCAGTTTCCTCACATAGAAAGTGATAATAGTAATACCTACCTTCCAGAGCGAAGAAGAACTAAAGAGCCTCTTGATGAAAGTGAAAGAGGAGAGTGAAAAAGTTGGCTTAAAGCTCAACATTCAGAAAACTAAGATCATGGCATCCAGTCCCATCACTTCATGGCAAATAGATGGAGAAACAGTGGAAACAGTGGCTGATTTTATTTTGGGGGGCTCCAAATTTACTGCAGATGGTGATTGCAGCCATGAAATTAAAAGAAGCTTACTCCTTGGAAGGAAAGTTATGACCAACCTAGACAGTATATTAAAAAGCAGAGACATTACTTTGCCAACAAAGGTCCGTCTAGTCAAGGCTATGGTTTTTCCAGTAGTCGTGTATGAATGTGAGAGTTGGACTATGAAGAAACCTGGAAAAAAAAAAGAAAGCTGAGCACCGAAAAATTGATGCTTTTGAACTGTGGTGTTGGAGAAGACTCTTGAGAGTCCCTTGGACTACAAGGAGATCCAACCAGTCCATTCTAAAGGAGATCAGTCCTAGGTATTCATTGGAAGGATTCGTGCTGAAGCCGAAACTCCAATACTTTGGCCATCTGATGCGAAGAGCTGACTCATTAAAAAGATCCTGATGCTGGGAAAGATTGAAGGCAGGAGGAGAAGGGAACGACAGAGGATGAGATGGTTGGATGGCATCACTGACTCAATGGACATGGGTTGGGTGGACTCTAGGAGTTGGTGATGGACAGGGAGGCCTGGTGTGCTGTGGTTCATGGGGTCACAAAGAGTCAGACATGACTGAGCGACTGAACTGAACGGAACTTTCCGGAGTTCTAGGGACAGCAATATCTACATAAAAGAACCAGGACAGAGTAGACTATAGAACATAGAAGGCACTGAATAAATGGTAGTCATCATCATTAATAATAATGATTGATGATTTGTAATGTTAGCATTCATAATAAGGCTTCCCTGGTAGCTCAGATGGTAAAGAACCTGCCTGCACTATGGGAGACCCAGGTTCAATCCCTGGGTCGAGAAGATCCCCTGGAGGAGGGCATGGCAACCCATTCTGGTATTTTTGCCTGGGAAGTCACATGGACAGAGGAACCTGGTGGACTACAGTTCATGGGGTTGTAAAGAGTTGAACACAACTGAGCAACTAACACACACATTCATATTAAAAATGAAAAGCATCATGCAGTTTTGTTTCCTATTAGATATGTTACATAAGAAAGTTTAACATCTAGAGGCAACAGCAGAACAGAATGTGAGGTGGAGGGCAAGTTTTCCCAGCCTCCTGCCGTCATCCGATTCCCTGTTGAGCAGATATAAGCCTGGGGACAGAGGATACCCATCAGATGCCATGTCAGCCAAAACCGTGAGCTGCCACTGTCCCCTCTGTTTGCATTGGATGGAGTCATCTGCCTTTAGGTTCCACAAGGGCAAACAGCCAGCTCTCCGATGCAGCTCTTGTAACTCAGTCCCACACCGCTTTATTAAAGGATCTTTCCTATTTCAGTACCTGCCAGCAGGTGTGGAACATTAGAATGTTTACTCGAAATCTACTGCTGTCTTGATTTAGTGACCTTGGCTCAGAACTGACATATTTCTATATCAAAATAGCGGAAGCCTTCTTTTTCTCTCTTTCCTGATGCATAACATTCTAAAAGACAGGAATGGCCTTCAGCTAATACAGATCAACTTCCCTCAGCTTTTGGTCATTTAATTACTGTTGACTGCTTTAAGCTTTGTCACTTCCTTTATGGATTATGTTTCTTTCTCCTCTACTGCCGTTTAATTTATTCACTGACATAGTCAAACTTAAAATTATGTGATAGGGTTTGACATTTTTCTTATTCTCTAATATTTTTATTGTGCTGAATTTATTTAGAAGTGAATTATTTCCTGAAGGAGAAAATGTTTTAATGAGCTGACTTTTTACTTAATCTGTGTGTTCACTTCTTAGATCTTGATTCAATAAAAGAGAACACTCTGATTTCCTCCATCACCCGTTTCAAAGTGATGAACCCCTGCCATTCCCTTTAACTTTCCTACAATATTTACCTGTGTAGAAGTGCATTGTGTACTAATTTACATACTAAAAAGAAAAATTAAATCTTAAAGTGAAAACCAACCACCAATAGTACAAAGGGGGTTATCAGAATGATACAAGCATGGCAATTGCCTTCTTTCTGAGAACTCATTTGTCATCACTGATCTAGGCATAAAGGTGGAGAGGAAGGACTTTGAGTTTTAGAGTTATATACTTAATGGGTCAAAATCTGACTCTGCACCTCATAAGCTGTTTGTCCTTTAGCAAAATCCTTGACTTACCTGAAACTGTCCCTGGAAAATGAGAAGGAAATGGCAACCCACTCCAGTGTTCTTGCCTGGAGAATCCCAGGGATGGCGGACCCTGGTGGGCTGCCGTCTATGGGGTCGCACAGAGTCGGACACGACTGACGCGACTTAGTAGCAGCAGTCCCTGGAAAATAGAAATAACTGTTCTACCTTTCAAGATCATTGTGATGATTGATAAAATAAAATAAAATAGGGCTTTCCTTATGGTTCAGTTGTAAAGAATCTGCCTGCCAGTGCAGGAGACACAAGTTTTGATTCCTGATCCAGGAATTGATCCAGTTGTCAAATGAGTAGAGTCACCTCATATATTTGGAAGGCAATTAGAAAGGACTTTGTATAAGATGATTATTGTAAAATCCTCTTGTGGATTTCATGATATTTAAAGACTCTTCTAAGAATAGGGAATACACATATGAGAGTACTAGGCAGCCAAGAAAATATAAAGATTCACCTATTTTTTTTTTTTTCTAACAACCCTAATAGTTTTGTGGCAGCAATAAAAGTGTCCTCTGAGGGGAACATGTAATTTACCCTTCAGCTTGGGAATGTCAGACTAGTGTCATTAGTCTGTCCTTCCCTGCATGACTTAACCATTTGTTTGACATCATCCATCTCCTCTGTGGTTAATGAAACCCAGCAGTGGGAGCTGCTAAACACAGTTATCCCACAGTTAACTTCCACGAAACCTCCCGCTTCTGCTACAGTAGTTAGTGCCAAGCAGGCGAGTATAGGAGTTTTGACTTGTTCCTAAGGACTGAGTCGCAATGAGACACTGGTTCACCAGAAACTCTGCTGCTGTTGTTTCCATTTTCTTGGTAAATATTTTCCAAGACTTCCCGTTGGCAGAGGAGGACACTCAAAATTGGTGAGAACCAATCCGGTTTTTCTAATTATGAGTTTTTGAAAACTTCAGCATCAGCCCCAAACCAGTAAAAGATGTACTAGTATATAAGTGGTTGGTTAAAGTGACGGGATCTGGGGCCTGACTGCCTGGGTTCAGGGTCTGCTTCTGCTGCTTGCTGGTTGTGTGGTGATGGGCTCATTACTTACCCTCTCCAAGTCTTCATTTCCTCATCTATAAACTGCAGATAGAAGTAGGATACACCTAGTAGGATCACTGTAAGAAATAAATACATAGGTGAACACAGGTAAAACACTTAGCTTAGCTTCTGGCACATAGTAAGTGCTCAATTAACAGGAGCTAGTACTCTTACTATTAGGCGCTATAAGCTGAAAATAACTTCCCAAGGGCCTCAGTGAATGTGTTTGAGAAATGAGTGACAAGGAACGGCTTCTCTGAAGACATTTGGCTGTGAGAAGAGCACAGCCTAGAACTGCTTTGAATTTCTCAGATCTCATTATCTTTTTCTTTTGTGAAAGAAAGAGGTCAACATTCTTGAAGACTTGTAGGTACTGCTCAGCACAAATCACAGAGAATTTTTAAGTGAATATTCCTTCTTCCGGGTAAGACTCCAGTAAGAGATCGTATTCCACTGGCCCGCCTTCTATTTCTCTTGAATTGGTGCCATGTTCCCCTGGTGGCTCAGTGGTAAAATATCTGCCTACAATGCAGGAGACGCAGGAGATGTGGGTTCAGTCCCTGGGTTGGGAAGATTCCCCTGGAGGATGGTGTGGCAACCTGCACCAGTATTCTTACTGGGAAAATCCCATGGACAGAGGAGCCTGATAGGCTACAGTCCATGGGGTCACAAAGAGTCAGACACGACCGAGGCAACTGAGAATACACTCCTGCAATCCAATCACTATAGACTTTCCCTGCAGTGTGAATTATTTTCTCAAAGAGGAGAGCAACCAGAGGACAGAATCAGCCCTTCTCGGCAGTGTCTATGCTAATAGTCCTCAGCAACACTGTTGCAAACTGTGCACAAAGAATTCACCCTTGGGCCAACCGAACCATTTCTTCCTCAACCCTGTGTCTCTCCTGAGGTCTACATGTACAATGATCGGACTCTTGACCACTGGATATGTCTAAAGCCTCTGCAAGTATAGATTTACACATAAATGCTCGTATAAAATACTTCTAGACATGCACAAACATGCACAGTACGTATGCATATACAATGCATATGCCTTTCTACAGAGAGAGAAACTTGGTCTTACATTTTGCTTGCAACAAGTCTTTATCTATCCTTTGGTCTAGTAATTAAACAATTAAATGTAATTTATGATAATTACACATTACAACAAAGTAGCAAGTGGGCATTAACTCACTTGAGAAATACGTTCTGTTTTAGAGCCAGCACAGCGTGATAGCCAGAGTTGAGAAGGCGTTAGTGCTGGGCACATGGCTCACTGCAGCATCCTTACAGACAGACTGAGGTCACCGGAGAGCAAAGGCCCACCATCCGCAGAACCAGCAGGGCTCCATGGCCCGCTCTGGAATGTTATCACCACTCCATGAGTCTCATTCACAAGTGGTTCAGGAGATGCCAATTCCTGTGCCTCTCTTGAGGATAAAGGGAAGGGTGTGAATTTGCCTATTTCTTCCACACACATGACAAAGGATTCTTCATTAGTCTTAAATACTGTCATGGGGAATATTAAGACTGCTGGGCTTAAATTAGAGGAAGGAAAATCCTTGTCTTCTTATCTGTTCATCCTACACTGAGCTTAAAGATGCTTCATGAACCTCAGCTTTGGAACATGAGGATTTCAGGGCTGCACCAGCCATGTGGCTCCTGAGAGGAGAGCAAGTGAGGGGACTTGGAGTGGCTGCATTTGAGCCCACCCTTCCTGGCCATTTCTTTCTCCGCTGTGTGCTGTCCGAGCCCTGCCACTGATCAGGGCTGATGCCGTCAATGCAGAACAGAAGAATTAGAAGGATTGAAAACACCTCAGCAAGACCATGCCCCAGTTGGCCAGCTAGTAGGCAGAAACTTTCACATTTGTTACTTTAATGGATGGTGCTTCCCAGGTAGCACTCATGGTAAAGAACCCACCTGCAAATGCAGGAGATGTTAAGATCTCTTACATGTCTTAATACCCAACACAGCTTTGGGTCAGGAAAATCTCAGGAGCAGGGCATGGTAACCCACTCCAATATTCTTACATGGAGAATCTCATGAACAGAGGAGACTGGTGGGCTATAGTCCATGGGGTTGCAAAGAGTTGGACACTTCTGAATCTACTTAGCACACATATACTTTAATGGATAAAATCATTGAAAGTCTGAATAAAAATTATAATACTGGGGAGGGTGATCATCATACCATTAATAGTTGCTGCTGCTGCTGTTGATAAATAACAGTACATAATAGTAGCTTTTCTTTGGGCCATTCATAGTTACAATGCAGTATTTTAAGTATCATGATTTGACTCTAAAGCAACTACTCTTAAGGGCTTACAATATTGCCCTTGTAACCTTATTATGTGCTGGTGTTTTAGAGCTCTTAATGGTTTTCTACAAGATCTTGAAAAAAAGGAACACAGCATGCTAAAGTTTTGTTAACATAGATGATCTGGGAAGATGATAGAGTTTTAGCAAAGGATGTGCTGACATACGTGAGAGGAATTGTTTAGAGAGGTCAGATACTGATCAGATGCTACAGTGAGGTTGCCATTGGCCATTCAGAGAGGAAAAATGCTAAGGGGTTACTAGAGAAATAAGATATAAAGATGAAAAATCTCCCTTGATGGAAATCACCTGGATTGCAGCTCTGTCTTCAACAAGTATTGAGGTTCATTCTGAAGCCCTAACCCGAGCCTGGCGGGGAAGAAGAGCACTGGGATGGTAACTGTCTTTCTAGTAGTTCTAGCAGTGTTAATCATAGTAGATATTTGAAAAACAATTTAATAAATAAATCAGGGCAAATATTTTAAGGGCACAAAGTCTCCCTTAAGAACATCTGCCAGGTCACAGACAGCCACAGATACTGGGCACCTTGCATTACATCTCTTTGTTGTAGTTAGGGTCCAGAAAGAGCTTGAGGAAAACTTGAGACATGTCTTGAAAATGCAGAATTCTAACACATGGGTTTTAGTCTCTAAAAACCATTGTGTTTTCTATGCATTGTTTCTACTGCAAACCAGAAGTTTGGCTGCTGAGCTCCCACAATACTGTGACTTCGTCGATGACCAACTTTCTGTCACGAGCTGACAGAAATTGCTGAGGAGTCAAATATGGTGGGCCGTGGACCGCTTGCTTGTTAAATACTCTCATACCAGCAGTCTTTGCGCTTTCCCTGTTGACAACAACAACAATAATAATAATAATAGCAGGAAGATATCTGTCTTTCTGTGGTGTGAAACTGAACTCCAGAGGAAGGATCTCATTTATCTGCCCCCTCTAGAAAGATTTCAGAAATAGGGCTGTGGTAGAAATATGTAGGAAATAGAGCAGTGGTGTTAGGGTCTTCAGGGGATTTTGTCTGAGATAACCAGGATTTTTAAAATGCCTTTCTGGAGACAAAATATACCATACCAAATACAATTGGAATAGACTGTCTCTTTCCTTAAAGCTTGTATTATATAAATGGATATAGCTGGACCTTTTGTTCTTCAACAAACAATTCCCATCAATATTCAGAAAGAATTTAAAGCTGACCAGTTGGACAAGGGAACTGGAGAGGGGAAACTGATGATGGAGGAGAAGAATGTGAAGGAGGCAAGCCCTGCTGTAAGTTCCCAGTCTAGCTGTTGTTGCTGTTTAGTTGCTTCAGTTGTGTCTGACTCTTTGTGACCCCATGGACTGTAGCCCGCCAGGCTCCTCTGCCCATGGAGTTTTCCAGACAAGAATACTGGAGTGGGTTTCCATGTCTTTCTCCAGGGGATCTACCTGGATCAAGGATTGAAATCACGTCTCCTGCATTGGTAGGCAGATTCTTTACTACTGAGCAACCTGGGAACCCCTCCCAGTCTCTACCATAGACCCATTCATGCTCAGAGAAGGTCCCACTTCTTTTGAATCAAGTCACGTGAAGAGACTACTCAGTTGCTCGCCTCTCAGTTTAAATCCAAAGCAATCAAGCCAGGTATGTGAAAATACTTTTTTTCCAAAGCACTTATTTTTACTGTCCAACTGACATTTTTATTATGATATAATATTCCATGCTTCAAAATGACTTTGAGAAGTTAATCTTTGGCCTACTTGGTAGATTGCCAGTGTGGGGCAGGGTTGAAAGGATGGTGGCACTGTGCTTCATTTTAACTCTATTCAATATCAAAGACATCACATGGAGACAGTTATTTAATATGATTCTAGTCCCTACCATGGTGCAAGATTTCCCTCAGCAGAATCAAGAGGGAAGGCAATGGGGTAGTTCTCCAGGAGCCTTGGGCTCATAGCTGATTCCAGATGGGCCTCAGTTTCTTTGTTCGTAAAATGAGACAAGAATAGCTTCCCTGAGGTCCCTTCCCAACTCTGCTTTTCATCTTGGTTAACATTTTTTAAAGTATGAAATGTCTAAAAATGATCGTAGTATATTCCCCTGATTCTCTATGGCATCACTTTTTGAGACACTCAAAACAGAGTGTTTCTCATTCATTTTCTGCCAAGTAAAAAGATAGGTAAGTCTAATCACATAAACCCAGTTCAAAGAGGGAAGGTGAGAGCCAGAAAAATTTTCCATGTAACAGAGAAATAAGAAAAAGAGGCAAGCTATGTCAGATCTGCATTTCCAGGCATCAGCTTCCTCTACCTATACTCAGAGAATAAGGTAACACCCCAGGACTAATTCCAGTTCTGTCACTAACCCTTAGCTTTGACATTCTGGGGCTATAAAAACACAAGAAAGAGAAAACAAGATGGCGGAGGAGTAGGTGGACGTGGAGTACATCTCTCTCCATGGATACATCAGGAATACACCTTCAGACACAGAAGTGCATGCAGAATACCAGCTGACAGCAGGCAGGAGTACCTGACCAGCAGAAAGGAATATATAGAACCATGCACAACTTGGTAGAATGAAGGAACACGGGGGAAAAACAGGAGTGTTAATAGGACTGGACATGCCCTTGGTGGGTGAGGAACTAATGCAGGGGTCTGATCCCCACATCGGGGCAATTGTCTGAGTCAGAGGAGAAGCAGTTAAGGCTGCGAGTTAAACAGCTAATCTGTGGCAGCCTAAATGGAATGAGAATCAGACAGTCCTTGCCGCAGCCATACATACCCTGGAGTCAGACAGTCCTTGCCGCAGCCATACATACCCTGGACAGGGACACAGGGCCCCTGGAAGGCGCAGCAGATGGGAACTGGAGTTTAGGAATTGTGGGGCAATCCCAGGGCGAGGGCTGCTGTTGACTGAGGAGAGACAGATTGAGGGGATGTGAGGGAGGAGATTGTGGTGGGAAATGTCTGTGGAGGACGGCCCAGCAGCCATGGAAGCAAGGCGATACTGCTGAGTCACGAATAGTGGGTGGAGACATCACCACACCCTCCCTCTCCCCACAGGCTACCATCCACAGCTGAGTAATAGAGACGCTGGCCCATCAAACGCCTGACGCACTGAACTACAGAGTAGAACCCACCCAGGGTGCCCCTGTAAGTGACTGATGTGCCCATCCACAGTGTAGGACCCCAGCCAGGGGGGCCCCTCTATGTGCTTGACACACCAAATAACAGAGAAGGACCCCAGGCAAGGGAGCCCTCTAAGTGCCTGAATGGGCAGAGCTATGGAGAAAGACTGGCCAAAGAGACCTTCTGATCACCAGCTACAAGAGTCTCAAGGTAAGACTCTGATAGGGCCATAACTTCTGTGACAGAGGCAGTCCATGTCCCTGCACACTTGGTTCCACCAGGGTCCCTGCAAGCCAAGCAGCTGCGCCACCTTCATGCTCAGCTCTCACTGGGGCACAGCTGCCACAGGCAAAAAAAGTCTTGTGTCTGCGCACAGGGTCGCCTCAGTAGTGTCCAACACTTTGCAACCCTGTAGACTATTTCTGTCAGGGAGGCTTCTCTGTCAGGGATGGGGGATTCTCTAGACTAGAATATTGGTGCGTATTGGCCAATACTGGTTGCCATATCCTTCTAGAACACTATATTTCCTGCTGCCCTAGCCGCCAACTCCCCTGAGTACCTGGTGCGGCCAGAACCCCTGTGACCCAAGCAGCTGCACCACCTCCACACCTGGCCTTCACAGGGGCAGACCTAAGTCCTCCAGGGCAGCCTCAGGAGCAAACCCCAGTGGACGACCCACATGCAGAGGTGGAAATAAAACCACACTTGAAACCCAGGGGAAGTGTGGCTAAGGAAGACCCAAAACCTTCCCACCAGCTGTACAGGCTGCAGATTAAATCCACACGATCAACAAGGCTGACTCTGTGTCTATGGACTATATAAAAGGTCACTGAGAGCTCCCACAAAAAGAAAATGCACTAGTTCTGATAGCTGTGGTCATTGGAGGCAAGAACACACAGGAGTAGGACCAGGTTAGAATCTGAGCAGCCCCCACAGCAGGTCCAGAGACAGCACAGTGTTGGGCATCCTAGGGAGGCGAGGTGGACTGTGACTCCCAGAGAGCGAAGGGACTCTGACAGCAGTGACTCAAGAAAAACATTTATGATGATTATGTTTTGACTTGTTTTGTAGATTCTTTTGAATTTCTTTTTCTTTTTTTCTCCTTCCCCTGCCCCACCCGTTGTAATCATCAATTTTATTTGCACTATGAAATCTAATTAAGCTTTTGAGCTTTTTTTCCTTTCTTTTCTCAGTCACATTTTTTATTGTTTTTATAAACCTCTGCCTCTATATTGGGCTTTTGCAGTTCTGTGTAATTTTCCTTTTTTTAAATTTTAATTATTTTTTAAACCTATTATTATTTTTTCTATATTATTCCTTTATTTGCTTTTCCTACTGTTTCTTTCCCCTTGCAGTTAATCTTTAATGTATATAAATCTTCTTTATCTACCTCTATTTAACTTTGCATATCTCTTCTTTCTTTCTTTCTTTTCTTTCCTCTCAAAATATTTGTTAGTTTTATGTTCATTGCTTTAGTCCTCAATTGGCACCTTGCTTTAGTTTTGTTTTCCAGCTTGTGTTTTAATTAGTTTTGTTCTGGTAGATATAATTTAAGGTTTCCTTTGTTTGCCAGGTCAATCTATTGTGCTTTATTTTTGTTGGGCTGTTTTGATTTTGCTTATGTGTATGTATATGTGTATATTCAGTCACTTTTATTGTTGTTGTAAACCACTGCCTCTGCATTGGGCTTTGCAGTTCTGTGGAGTTTTCTTTTCTTTCTTTCTTTTTTTTTTTTTTTTTTACTTTTTTCTTTCTTCTTCCTTTTTTTCTTTTCTCTTTTTTATAATTTTAATATTTTTAAGCCTATTATATTTTTTCTACATTTATTCCTTTGTTTTCCTTTCCTACTGTTCTTTTCCCCTTGCAGTTAACCTTTAGTGTATACAAATCTGCTTCATCTGCCTCTATCAAACTTTGCATATCTATTCTTTCTTTCTTTCTTTCCTTTCCTCTCAACAGATTTGTTAGTTTTGTTTTCATTGCTTTATTCCCCACTTGGCACCTTGCTTTAGCGTATTTTCTAGTTTGTGCTTTAGTTAGTTTTGTTCTTAACTGGTAAATATAATTTTTGATTTCCTTTGTTTGCCAGGTCAATCTACTGTATTTATTTTTGTTGGACTGTTTTGACTTTGCTCATGGGTGTATATGTATATGTGCATATTCCATTATTTTAATTAGTATTTGCCAGATTTTATAACTGCCATTTGTCTGGGGTTCTTCCTTGGTTTCTCATTTTCGTTATTTGTTTTACTTTCACTTAATGCCATAAAAAACCACTTTTGGAATCTTCATTCCTGACCAAAGATCAAGCTCTGAGCCTTTAGAAAGGGAGCACTGATTCCAAGACCCTAGACTACCACAGAACTAACCCTGCTGCTGCTGCTGCTGCTAAGTTGCTTCAGTCATGTCCGACTCTGTGCAACCCCATAGACGGCAGCCCACCAGGCTCCCCCGTCCCTGGGATTCTCCAGGCAAGAACACCGGAGTGGGTTGCCATTTCCTTCTCCAATGCAAGAAAGTGAAAAGTGAAAGTGAAGTCGCTCAGTCGTGACACCATGGACTGCAGCCCACCAGGCTCCTCCGTCCATGTCCATCAGAGGAAAAACAAACAAACTAATAAAAATTCAGCACAGATCTCACCCTATATGAAGCTTATACAAACCACTGGACCAACCTTAGGAGGGCAGAGACCAAAAGGAAGAAATAATTCAACCTTGAAGCCTAGAAAAGGAGACCTCAAACACAATAACTTAAAAAAAATAATGAAAAGACACAGAAATACTACACAAATGAAGGAGCAAGCTAGAAACACATTCAGGCAAACTATCTGAAAAAGAATTCAGAATAATCATAGTAAAGATGATCAAAACCTTGAAAACAAAATGGAGAAAATGCAAGATTCCATTAACAAAGACCTAGAAGAATTAAAGAATAAACATACAGAGACAAACAACACAATTACTGAAGTTGAAAATACTCTAGAAGGAATCAACAGCAGAATATCTGAAGCAGATGAATGAATTAGTGAGCTGGAATATAAAACAGTGGAAATAACTTCTGAAGAGCAGAATAAAGTAAAAAGAATGAAAAGAACTGAGGATAGTCTCAGAGACCTCTGGGACAACATCAGATGACCAACATTCGAATTATAGGGGTCCCAGAAGAAGAAGAGAAAAAGAAAGGGTATGAGAAAATTTTTGAAGAGATTATAGTTGAAAATTTTCCCAACATGGAAAAGGAAATAGTCAGTCAAGTCCAAGAGGCACAAAGAGTGCCACACAGAATGAACCCAAGGAGAAACACAACAAGACACATACTTATCAAACTAACAAAGACTAAACACAAAGAAAGAATATTAAAAGCAGCAAGGTAGAAATAACAAGTTACATAGAAGGGAAACCCCATAGACTTAACACTGATCTTTCAGTAGAAACTCTGCAGACCAGAAGGGAATGGCCAGATATATTAAAAGTACTAAAAGGGAGAAACCTAAAACCAAGATTACTGTACCTGGCAAGGATCTCATTCAAAATTGAGGGAGAAAAAAAATCTTTTCAGACAAGCAAAAGTTAAGAGAATTCAGTACCACCAAACAAGACAAACATTCAGATCAGATCAGTCGCTCAGTTGTGTCCGACTCTTTGCGACCCCATGAATCACAGCACGCCAGGCCTCCCTGTCCAACACCAACTCCCAGAGTTCACTCAGACTCATGTCCATCGAGTCAGTGATGCCATCCAGCCATCTCATCCTCTGTCGTCCCCTTCTCCTCCTGCCCCCAATCCCTCCCAGCATCAGAGTCTTTTCCAATGAGTCAACTCTTCGCCTGAGGTGGCCAAAGTACTGGGGTTTCAGCTTTAGCATCATTCCTTCCAAAGAAATCCCAGGGCTGATCTCCTTCAGAATGGAGACAAACATTAAAGGGACTTATATAATCGAGAAATACAAGAGAAGAAAAAAGAGCTACAAAATCAACCCCAAACAATTAAGAAAATGGCAATATGAATGTGTATATCAATAATTACTTTAAATGTAAATGGATTGAATACTCCAACCAAAAGACACAGACTGGCTGAATGGCTACAAAAGCAAAACCCGTATATATGCTGTATACAAGAAACCCACTTCAGACCTAAAGACACATATAGACTGAAAGTGACAGGATGGAAAAATATATTCCATGCAAATGGGAAGCAAAAGAAAGCTGGAGCAGCAATCCTCATATCAGACAAAATAGACCTTAAAATAAAGAAGATTACAAGAGATAAGGAAGGACACTACATAATGATCAAGGGGTCAATCCAAGAGGAAGACATGACAATTGTGAATATCTATGCACCCAACATAGGAGCACCTCAATACATAAGACAAACACTAACAGACATAAAAGGAGAAATTGACAGTACACAATAATAGTAGCAGACTTTAACACCCCACTCACACCAGTGGACAGATCATCAAAACAAAATTAATAAGGAAACAGAAGTCTTAAATGATACAGATGGGATGGATCTCATTGATATCTTCAGGACATTCCATCCAAATGAAGAAGAATACACCTTCTCAAATGCACATGGAACATCCTCCAGGATAGACCACATCTTGGGTCACAAATGAAACCTCAGTAAATTTAAGAAAATTGAAATCATATCAAGCATCTTCTCTGACAAAAACTCTATGAGACTAGATATCAATTACCAGAAAAAAACTGTAAGTAACAGAAACACATGGAGATTAAACAATGTGTTTCTAAATAACCAACAGGTTACTGAAGAAATTAAAAGGGATATCAAAAAATTTCTAGAAACAAACGACAATGAAAACACGACAACTCAAAACCTATGGGATACAGCAAAAGCAGTCCTAAAAGGGAAGTTTATAGCAATACAATCCTACCTCAAGAAACAAGAAAAACATTGAACAGACAGCCTAAACTTACACCTAAAACAACTGGAAAAAGAATATCCAAAAAAACCCCAAAATTAGTAGAAGGAAAGAAATCATAAATATCTGGGCAGAAATCAATGAAAAAGAAATGAAAGAAACAATAGTAAAGATTAAAAGCTAAAGGCTGGTTCTTTGAGATGACAAACAAAATTGACAAGCCTTTAGCCAGACTCATCAAGATAAAAAGAGGAAAGAATCAAATCAACAAAATTAGAAATGAAAAAGGAAAGGTTACAATAGACAATGAAGAAATACAAAGGATTATAAGAGACTGTTATGAACAACTATATGGCAATAAAATGGATAATCTGGAAGAAATGGACAGATTCTTAGAAAAGTTCAATCTTCCATGACTGAACCACAAAGAAGTAGAAATTATGAACAACCCAATGAAAAACACTGAAATGGAAGCTGTGATCAAAAATCTCCCCAAAAACAGAAGCCCAGGATTACATTGCTTCACAGGACAATTCTATCAAATATTTAGAGAAGAGCTAATGCCTATCCTTCTAAAACTCTTTCAAAAAATTGCAGGGGAAGGAACACTTCCAAACTCATTCTACAAGGCCACCATCACCCTGATACCAAAACCAGACAAAGACAACACAAAAAAAGAAAATTACAGGCCAAAATCATTGATGAACATAGGTACAAAAATCCTCAACAAAATTGTAGCAAACAGAATTCAGCAACACATCAAAAGGCTCATACACTTAGATCAAGTTGGGTTTATTCCAGGAATGCAAGGATTCTTCAATATATGCAAATCAATCAATAAATGTGATATACCATATTAACAAATTGAAAGATAAAAACCATATGATCATCTCAGTAGATGCAGAAAAAGCCTTTGACAAAATTCAGCACCCATTTATGATTCAGTTCAGTCACTCAGTTGTGTCCAACTCCTTTAAACCCCATGAATCACAGCACACCAGGCCTCCCTGTCCATCACCAACTCCCAGAGTTCACTCAAACTCATGTCCATCGAGTTGGTGATGCCATCCAGCCATCTCATCCTCTGTCGTCCCCTTCTCCTCTTGCCCCCAATCCCTTCCAGCATCAGGGTCTTTTTCAATGAGTCAACTGTTCACATAAGGTTGCCAAAGTATTGGAGTTTCAGCTTCAGCATCAGTCCTTCCAATGAACACTCAGGACTGATCTTTAGAATGGACCAGTTGGATCTCCTTGCAGTCCAAGGGGCTCTCAAAAGTCTTCTCCAACACCACAGTTCAAAAGCATCAATTCTTTGGTGCTCAGCTTTCTTCACAGTCCAACTCTTACATCCATACGTGACCGCTGGAAAAACCATAGCCTTGACTAGATGGACCTTTGTTGGCAAAGTAATATTGCTGCTTTTTAATATGCTATCTAGGTTGGTCATAACTTTCCTTCCAAGGAGTAAGTGTCCCTTAGTTTCATGGCTGCAATCACCATCTGCAGTGATTTTGGAGCCCCCCAAAATAATGTCTAACACTGTTTCCACTGTTTCCCCATCTATTTGCCATGAAGTGATGTGACCAGATGCCATGATCTTAGTTTTCTGAATGTTGAGCTTTAAGCCAACTTTTTCACTCTCCTCTTTCACTTTCATCAAGAGGCTTTTGAGTTCCTCTTCACTTTCTGCCATCAGGGTGGTGTCATCTGCATATCTGAGGTTATTGATATTTCTTCCGGCAATCTTGATTCCAGCTTGTGCTTCTTTCAGCTCAGCATTTCTCATGATGTACTCTGCATATAGGGGCTTCCCTGGTAGTTCAGATGGTAAAGCGTCTGCCTACAGTGTGGGAGACCTGGGTTTGATCCCTGGGTTAGGAAGATCCCCTGGAGATGGAAATGGCAACCCACTCCAGTATTCATGCCTGGAAAATCCCATGGACCAAGGAGCTTGGTGGGCTACAGTCCATGGGGTCACAAAGAGTCGGACACAGCTGGGTGACTTCACTTTCACTTTCTTTCACTCTGCATATAAGTTAAATAAGCAGGGTGACAATATACAGCCTTGACGTACTCCTTTTCCTATTTGGAACCAGTCTGTTGTTCCATGTCCAGTTCTAACTGTTGCTTTCTGACCTGTATATAGGTTTCTCAAGAGGCAGGTCAGGTGGTCTGGTATTCTTATCTCTTTTGGAATTTTCCACAGTTTATTCTTTAAAAAATGGGCATAGAATGAACCTACCTCAACATGGTAAAGGCCATATATGGCAAGCCTACAGTAAACATTATTCTCAGTGGTGAAAAACTGAATACATTCCCCCCAAGATCAGGAACAATACAAGGGTGTCCACTCTCACCACTGTTATTCAACTCAGTTTTGGAATTTCTAGCTACAGGAATCAGAGAAGAAAAATAAATAAAAGGAATCCAGATCGGAAATAAAGTAAAGCTCTCACTGTTTGCAGATGACATGATACTGTACTTAGAAAACCCTAAAGATAGTATCAGAAAATTACTAGAGCTACTCAGTGAATTTAGCAAAGTTGAAGGATACAAAATCAATACACAGAAATCACTTGCATTTCTATATAGTAACAATGAAAGATCAAAAAGAGAAATTAAGGAATAAGTCCCATTCACCATTGCAACAAAAAGAATTAAATATCTAGAAATAAACTTACCTAAGGAGACTAAAGAACTGTACACAGAAAATTATAAGACACTAATGAAAGAAGGAAATGGCGACCCACTCCAGTACTCTTGCCTGGAAAATTCCATGGACTGAGGAGCCTGGTAGGCTACGGTCTATGGGATCACAAAGAATCAGACATGACTGAGCAACTTTATTTTACTAATGAAAGAAATCAAAGGCAACATAAACAGATGGAGAGATATTCCTGGTTCCTGAGTAGGAAGAATCAATATTGTGAAAATGACTATATGACCAAATGCAATCTACAGATTCAACGTGATCCCTATCAAATTACCAATGACATTTTTCAAAGAACTAGAACAAAAATATTTCACAATTCATATGGAAGCACAAAAGACCCCAAATAGCCAAAACAGTCTTGAGAAAGAAGACTGGAGTCAGAGGAATCAACCTTCCTGACTTCAGATTATACTACAAAGCTACAGTCACCAAGACAGTATGGTACTGGCACAAAAACAGAAATATAGACCAATGGAACAAGATAGGAAGCCCAGTAATAAATCCATGCACCTATGGGTACCTTATTTGTTTTACAAAGGAGGCAAGAATATACAATGGGGCAAGGACAGTCTCTTCAATAAATAGTACTGGGAAAACTGGACAGCTACATATAAAAGAATGACATTAGAACACTTCCTAATACCATATGCAAAGATAAACTCAAAATGGATCAAAGACCTACATATAAGACTAGAAACTATAAAACTCTTAGAGGAAAACATAGGCAGAACACTCAATGACATAATCAAAGCAAGATCCTCTATTACCCAGGTCCTAGAGTAATGGAAATAAAGACAAAAGTAGACAAGTGGGACCTGATTAAACTTAAAAGCTTTTGCACAGCAAAAGAAAGTATAAGCAAGGCAAAAAGACAACACTCAGAATGGGAGAAAATAATAGCAAATGAAACAACTGATAAAGGATTAGTTTCCAAAATATACAAGCAGCTCATAAAACTCAATACCAGAAAAATAAACAACCCAATCAAAAAGTGGTAAAAGGACCTAAACAGACATTTCTCCAACGAAGACATACATATGATGATAATTAACACATGAAAAGATGCTCAACATCTCTCATTATTAGAGAAATGAAAATCAAAACTACAATGAGATATTACCTCAAACCGGTCAGAATGGCCCTTATCAAAAAGTCTACAAACAATAAATGCTGGAGAGGGTGTGGAGAAAAAGGAATGCTTCTTGGGCTGTTAGTTAGAATGTAAATTGATATAGCCAATATGGAAGATGGTATGGAGATTCCTTAAAAAAACAGGAGTAAAACCACCATATGAAAAGCAAGAGAGTTCCAGAAAAACATCTATTTCTGCTTTATTGACTATGCCAAAGCCTTTGACTGTGTGGGTCACAACAAACTGTGGAAAATTCTGAAACAGATAAGAATACCAGACCACCTGACCTGCCTCTTGAGAAACCTATATACAGGTCAGGAAGCAACAGTTAGAACTGGACATGGAACAACCAACTGGTTCCAAATAGGAAAAGGAGTACGTCAAGGCTGTATACTGTCACCCTGCTTATTTAACTTATATGCAGGGTACATCATGAGGAACGCTGGGCTGGAAGAAGCACAAGCTGGAATCAAGACTGCCAGGAGAAATATCAGTAACCTCAGATATGCAGATGACACCACTCTTATGGCAGAAAGTGAAGAGGAACTAAAAAGCCTCTTGATGAACGTGAAAGAGGAGAGTGAAAAAGTTGGCTTAAAGCTCAACATTCAGAAAACTAAGATCATGGCATCTGGTCTCATCACTTCATGGCAGATAGATGGGGAAACAGTGGAAACAGTGTCAGACTTTATTTTGGGGGGCTCCAAAATCACTGCAGATGGTGACTGCAGCCATGAAATTAAAAGACACTTACTCCTTGGAAGGAAAGTTATGACCAACCTAGATAGCATATTAAAAAGCAGCAATATTACTTTGCCAACAAAGGTCCATCTAGTCAAGGCTATGGTTTTTCCAGTGGTCACGTATGGATGTGAGAGTTGGACTGTGAAGAAAGCTGAGCACCAAAGAATTGATGCTTTTGAACTGTGGTGTTGGAGAAGACTCTTGAGAATCCCTTTGACTACAAGGAGATCCAACCAGTCCATCCTAAAGGAGATCAGTTCATTGGAAGGACTGATGCTGAAGCTGAAACTCCAATACTTTGTCCAACTTATGCGAACAGTTGACTCATTGTAAAAGACCCTGATGCTGGAAGGAATTGGGGGCAAGAGGAGAAGGGGATGACAGAGGATGAGATGGCTGGATGGCATTACCGACTCGATGGACATGAGTTTGAGTGAACTCCGGGAGTTGGTGATGGACAGAGAGGCCTGGCATGCTGTGATTCATGGGGTCGCAAAGGGTTGGTCGCAACTGAACTGAACTGAACTGATGACCTGGCAATCCCACGCCTAGGCATATGCCCTGAGGAAACCAAAATTGAAAAAGACACATGGATTCCACTGTTCATTGCAGCACATTTACAATAGCTAGAACATGGAAGCAACCTAGATGTCTATCGACAGATGAATGAATGAAGAAGTAGTGATATGTATACACAATGGAATATTAGTCATAAAAAGGAACACATTTGAATCAGTTCTAATGAGGTGAATGAACCTAGAACCTATTATAAGAGTGAAGTAAGTCAGAAAGAGAAAGATTAATATTGTATTCTAACACATATATATGGAATCTAGATAATGATTCTGAAGAATTTATTTACAGGATAGCAATGGAGAAACAGACATAGAGAATAGACATAGACATGGGGAGAGGGGAGGAGAGGGTGGATGTATGGAAAGAATAACATGGAAAGTTACGTTACCATATGTAAAATAGATAGCCAACAGGAATTTGCTGTATGGTTCAGGAAACTCAAACAGGGGCTCTGTATCAACCTAGAGGGGTGGGATGGGGACGGAGATGGGAGGGAAGTTCAAAAGGTAGGGGATATATGTATACCTGTGGTTGATTCATGTTGAGGTTTGACAGAAAAGAACAAAATTCTGTAAAGCAATTATCCTTCAATTAAAAAAAAAATTAAAAAAAAAAAAAAGAGGCAAGACCAAATTGCTAAGCAACTCAGTGTTAGTCCTGAGCAAAACTGAATTTGGGAAAATCCATCTTTGGCCTCTATTCAAATCCCACTTCCTGCTTGTTCTTTGTTCTCTACAGAAAGGTTATTGTTCTCTGTTACAGTCAAAATTAAAAAAAAATAAGTCTTCCCAGGAACGTTGTATATGAGTAGAGTCTAGAAAGTAAAAAAACCTTCCTGCTCCAAAGATGGAACCTGAGGGAAGAAAGTACATTGAACAGAGTCTGGTTTACTAACAACTACCATACTCCACTTTCATGTTTCCATTTTTCTTCATGAATAAAATTTAAAGGCAGTGATCAGTGAAAGCAACAGCGTTAGACACTCAGTGGTGTCCAACTCTTTGCAACCCCGTGCACTGTAGCCCAGCAGGCCCCTCTGTCCATGGGATTCCCCAGACAAGAATACTGGAGTAGGTTGCCATTTCCTCCTCTAGGGGATCTTCCTGATGCAGGGATTGAACCGTGGCTTCCTGCATTGTAGGCAGATTCTTTACAGTCTGAGCCACCAGGGAAGCCCCCAAAATAGTGATTGGAAATATACAAAATGTGAAACTCTTCCCTTCCCTCCTTTTAAAAACCTCCCAGTTGCCAACTCCCTTTTTCATGGAAACCATCATGATAAAAAGAATGGGTCCCATCTCCAGGCCTTTCCAGCTCCTCCTAGGCTTTCATGCCTCATCCCTCCTCACAAAGTCTTCTGATTCTCTTTAACTTGCTGCTTCTCCAAGAAGAAGCTCTGCCCAGTGGTAACTTAAGATATATCTGACCAGTATAAATGTTGTTAACTTCATTAATCGACTTCTAACTGCCTTTTCTTTTTATGAAGGAAGGATCAAAGCTCTGAGAAACAAACTACAAATAACCCCCCAATAGTAGCAGGATGGTATTTCAAAAGGAGGCATGAAAGGAAGCTCACCAACAGTGATACTTTTTCCTAATGGTTCTAAGAGGATAATTAAGTTGTTTATCACCTTTGATGCTTATAACCCTAACACAGGTGTTCCCTGGAAACCAATTAAAAATACTTACAGCTGATAAAGAGTGTCTCTCAGCTCAACAGATTTACTAATAATTTCAATCCCATTTGGAAAAGAATCTTGTCAGTTCTTTGGACACCAAAAGGCAATATTCACACTCATTTACACTTCAGGGCCTGTGGTGATAAGCACACACAGGGTATTTACTCTGCCTCTCTTGATCTTAGTAGCAGTGTCCTCCAGAAAGCTTCCCTTGGCCATTGAATGTTAAGTTTAATTTCTGAGTATGAATTGTGCTCAGTAGTTTGGGATTTCCTTTGAAAGGCAATGGACCAGGATCTTTCTGATGATAGCTTTACCTAATTGTCAGGAAGCAGTGGTGCCTTGAATCTGTGGCCCTAACTTTGTAACTTTCAGTGGACATCAAGTTGAACATTTTTTATTTCTTCAGGGACTCATAGAATCCAGAAAGGATTCTTTGTGAAAATCTCAGGTGGTAACAGTTGGCTTGGGCTTCCCCAGTGGCTCAGACAGTAAAGAATCCACCTGCAATTTAGGAGACTCAGGTTCGATCCCTGGGTTGGGAAGATCCCCTGGAGGAGGGCATGGCAATCCACTCCAGTGTTCTTGCCTGGAGAATCCCCATGGACAGATGAGCCTGGTGGGCTACAGTCCTTGGGGTCGCAAAGAGTCAGACAGGACTGAGCAACTTACCCACGTACAACAGTTGGCTTATATGGCTGACTCAATAGAAGGTGGACTCCCACTTGGTAAGTCTGGGCAGGACCCACTTGTTTCCCTTACATTCTGAGCAGTTGGTTCACCACCTCCCCGCCCCCCAACCCGGTCCAATTCACTTACAATGACTATTTTTCCAGAAATTATTTCAATCTAGTTGAAAAGCTCCTTGACAAAGTTCCTGCTTCCAGTGTCTGAAGGCTCACTAGTTTCTCTTGTGGGAACATTTGCTGGTTGATTGGTGGGTCGGTTCAACTCCTTTCATCTGCCTCAGCCTCATTCTGATCCCTCCTCCATGTCTTTGCTGCTGCTGCTGCTAAGTCTCTTCAGTCGTGTCCAACTCGGTGCGACCCCGTAGACAGCAGCCCACCAGGCTCCCCCGTCCCTGGGATTCTCCAGGCAAGAACACTGGAGTGGGTTGCCATTTCCTTCTCCAATGCATGAAAGTGAAAAGTGAAAGTGAAGTCGCTCAGCTGTGTCCGACTCTTAGCGACCTCATGGACTGCAGCCTACCAGGCTCCTCCGCCCGTGGGATTTTCCAGTCAAGAGTACTGGAGTGGGGTGCCATTGCCTTCTCCACTTCCATGTCTTTAGAGCTATGTTAATTCTCAAGTCACTTTATATCCCATTAGTTATTCACTCTTCAGTTGGGTCAAGAGGTATGGTTTTAGAGTTAGGCATTTCTCTTCTAGCCCTGCTGTTAAAGAGCTGTGTGGCTCTAGTCATTCCATGCTCCTCTCTGGAACTTTATTTCCTGTACTTATTTAGAAGGAAAGGATTAGACCTTTCAGCCCTAAATTTAATGCCAGCTGGGAAGCCCTAGGTAAGCAGGAGATACATTAAATTAGTCTTAAATACTTGCGCCTGAGATAACTTTGAGACATTCAGTGGACATGCCAAATAGGCATATAGGTCTGGACCTAAGAGGGCAGTTTCAGGCTGGATGTACAGATTTTAGTCATAGCCGACTCTTTGTGACCCCATGGACTATACAGTCCATGGAATTCTCCTGGCCAGGATACTGGAGTGGGTAGTCTTTTCCTTCTCCAGGGGATCTTCCCAACACAGGGATCAAACCCAGGTCTCCCACACTGCAGGCAGATTCTTCACCAGCTGAGCCACAAGGGAAAGCCAAGAATACTGGAGTGTGTAGCCTATCCCTTCTCCAGAGGATCTTCCCGACTCAGGAATCAAACCTGGGTCTCCTGCATTGCAGGCGAATTCTTTACCAGCTAAGCTATCAGGGAAGCCCAGATTTGGGAGTCATCAGCAAATAAATGGTGGTTGAAGACACAGTTTACCTGGAGGAGAGAACATAAACCGGAAAGAGAAGAGGGCCTAGGACTAAAGTCAAACTTTAATAGCCAGGTTGAGAAGGAAAAACTGGCAATGGAAGTGATTGTGGAGGCGGAAGGAAACCCAGAGAATGCAGTACCAGTGAAATAAGGGGCTTATTTCATGAAGCAGGAAGTGATCAACAGTATCAACTTTTGTGGAGAGATTAGCTGGGGGTAAAAAATAGCCATGTGATTTAACAACCTGAAATTAACCCATGACCTTCGAGCTGCTTTGATGGAAAAGTAAGAGTGGAGCCAAGCTGGAGTGGGAAGAAGCGGAACTAGGATGAACTCACAGGGACAATGAGTGTTAAGATCTATTACAAAATCGGTCTCTGAAGTGGATGGGGGAGATGGAGGAGTAGATCTAGGAGGACTATGGGGTTGTGTGACACTGTTTTAAAAAGAGAGAGATTCAAGCATATATTTGTTCAACACATATCTATCACCTGTACTCAGACAATTACCTTGTACTCAGCCCGATTTAGGCAACAGGGACGTAGCAAAGACTTAAGAAACCTTGTTCCAGTGGAATTCACTTTCTAGTGAGAAGGGACAGAGACAATCGCTAAACATTTAAATGCATAACATGCCCACTGATGATAGTGTGTGAAGACAAAAAAAAGTGAAAGAAGGTGATAGAAACTATCCATAGGGGGAATATTATTTTATACAATGAATGGTCAAGAAAGACCTCTCTGGTGTAGGGCTGCTAGATATCACACACACACAAAGATGAAGGATGCCCAGTCAAATTTGAACTGCAGATAAGCAACAAATACTTTCCAGCACAAGTATATCCACTGCAATACTGGGGACATACTTATACTAAAAGATTATTTGTTGTTCATGCTAAGTTGCTTCAGTTGCGTCTGACTCTTAGTGACTCCATGGACTGTAGTCCACCAGGCTCCTTTGTCCATGGGATTCTCCAGGCAAGAATACTGGGCTGGGTTGCCATTTCCTCCTCCAGGGGATTTTCCTGACCCAGGGATTGAACCCACGTCTCTCGTCTCCTGCATTGGCAGGCAGGTTCTTTACCACTAGCATCACCTGGGAGGCCCATTTGTTCACCCTGTATTTAACCCAGCAAGCCCACTCTGGTCAGATGGCATTTTCAATGTTTAATGTCAGTGGAAACTCTCCGGTTAAAAGAGGCCAGTTGAATATAAAGGAGAGAAGGGAAGTTGTGCTGGAGGGTGATCTGAAGCCCCTGAGGATCATGAAGGGATGGGATCCGAAAGCCAGGTATAGGGGTGGACCCCAGACAGTGGAAGGAAGAGAGAATGTGTGTGGATGGGCAGTGGTATATAAGCAAGGAGGGAGAAGAGGAAGGCTTCCTGGGTGATTCCTTTGATGTTTCTCTGGGAGTGGGATGGGCTGAGACATGGAATGTGTGGCAGGGAACCGGGTTGGAGATTGAATAGAATGGAGATACGAGAAGAAGAAGATCATGAGTTGGCCTGCCAGGCTGAGAGCTCTTTAGGACTGAGGTTGATTATTCATGGTCTCCATTACGCTTCCAGAGCACCCTGAAGGTGGGAGCAGAGACGCTCAGTCTACTCGCTGACCCCCTGCTCTACCCAACCCCAGGTTCCTGTAGGGACTACTTGCTAAATACTCAAACCCAGCATCCTCACCCTGGGGCTTCTCCAGAGAATTGGACCCATTAAGCATTTAAGCTATTTTCCTTTAGCTGGAAAGATTGCTGTCCCTGTAGAAGCTACTTTAATAGCCCTACTTAGGAAAGGAGATGAAGTTGAAGATACTATCAAAAGAGCCATTTATGGAGCATCTAATTTTGACACACAAACTCCATCTTCACAGCCTGAAGTAAACTGGAGATCTGGCAATTATCCTGCTAATTTGAACAGTATTGACAGTCAGTCAGCATAGATAACACAGTAAACTTGACTTTTGGGGGTTTTGGCTTTTGTCTCAATCGTGTTTCGCTTTCTGCCTCTTATATGCTCCTTCCATGTGGCATCTTCCCGTGTTTTATTTGCACACAGCACATTTAAGAAACAGGCAAGTCATTTTGAACAAGTCAAAACATATTTTATTCACTATTAGCACTTTTCATGTCATAATCATATTGTTGCCTTCTTAACAAGCATAATAATTGCTTTGCATTATTTCATTTATATGCAGAACATTTTTACAGCATGTACTTTCATGTTTCACAAACACAAGGCTGAATAGAGAGCGCCTTCCAGAATGAGAGTAACTAAGCTGAAGGTAACTCACTCTGTTTTCTCTGCTGTGGCGATTTCTCAGCAGGCCATTGCACGGGGCTCCTATCCCAGCAAATCAAGAGCTCAGTGGGCAGCAGCGTTTAGTGACATGTCCCTTCTGCCTATGAACACTTGAGTGCATGTGAGATCAGCATCCAGCAGGAGACATGGAACCGTTCACCAATCCTGAAAAGACAGATTTGAGGTTGGGTGACGGGAGCCTGGGGCTTCCCCTGTGGCTCAGCGGTCAAGAATCTGTTTGCAATGCAGGAGACCCGGGTTTGATCCCTGGGTCAGAAAGATCCCCTGAAGGAGGGCATGGGAACCCACTTCCAGTATTCTTGCCTGGAGAATCCCATGGACAGAGGAACCTGGTAGGCTACAGTCCATGGGGTCACAAAGAGTCAGACACGACTGAAGTGACTGAGCATGCATGCCCACAGGCAAGGGGGGAGTTCTGTGCAAAGAGGCCCCTCTTCCCTTCCCCCAGGGTGAGAGCAGCCTGAGAACCTTCAGAGGCACTTCAGAAGCACTTTTTTTTTTTTACATATATATATATATATATATATACACACACACACTTTTTATTTTGTATTGGGGCAAAAGAAAGTGAGGTGTTAGTCACTTCGGTCATGTCCGACTCCTCGCGACCCCATGGAGATTCCTCTGTCCATGGAATTTTCCAAGCAATAATACTGGAGTGGGTTGCTGTGTTCTCCAGGGGATCTTCCTAACCCAGGGATTGAACGTGTGTCTTCTGTATTGCAGGCAGATTCTTCACTATGTGAGCCACCCGGGAGGCCCCTGGATCAGAGCGTAGCAGATACGTAAGCCATGTGTTGATAGTCTCACAGCAAAGCAGAAGGGACTCAGCCATACATGTACATCATATACATGTACCCATTCTTCCCCAAACCCCCTCCCATCCAGGCTGCCACATGACACTGAGCAGAGTTCCATGTGCCATACCACCTTCTCTGGATGAATTTAAATAGAAGAGGCAATCTGTAAACAACCTTTAATCAGTGACTTAGAACTAAAAAAAAGAGATGGAGTAGGGGGATATATCAGAGATATCAGGAGCTCTCAGATATTTAAATAACATTTGATAGTTAAATATGTGATATGTGGCCTTCTTGGCTTCCCTGGGTCTTGTCCTCTGTGGGCCTTTCCTCAGATGCATTTTTACAAGATGTGGAACTGGGTTTCCACCTGTTATCTGTAACCACCTCATTCCATGCAGCTTGAGGCAGAAGTCTTTCAGTGTTTGTGAAGTGGGTGAAGGAGCAGAGGAGAATTCTCTCCAGACCACATGTTAGGAAATGTTGTCTCTTACATGTGAGAAAGACTGGTCCCCTGCCAGCTTTCTGGGTGTTTCTGTACAAAATCACTGTGGCCGATCAAAAGCCCGTGAGGAATCACTGCCCGGCTGTGACTGGGGTCTTTGTTTCTTTCACAGAGTCAGAAAGTTCAGGCGAGAAAGAGACCAGCGTACGTTGACCTTGTCCAGTGGTCCCGAGATGTCCCACTGGCCTACGCTGGTGGGTCACAATCACTTGTGAACAAAGTGTCAGAGTTTTGCATCAGAAGGATTAAGGATTATTTCCAGGTTAATGTCACGTTCCCTCAATTGCATTCTGATGTGTTTTCTTGCCTGGTGTCAAAGCAAAGGTGCCATTTCCTGTAGTCTGCGTGTCTCTGACCGTGGGCTGTGCTTGTGAACAGTATCTCCCATGAAGACATGGAGGAATAAAGGTTGAGAAGTTAGTCACCCTGAGCTGATGGCTGTCTCACACCCACTGGCCTGCTGGTCAGGGTCAAGGCTCAGATACAGTGTTAGCAACACCCCTTCCAAGTACTTGGGGGTGTGGCCTCAGAGATCTAAGGGGCAGCCTGTGGTTTTGAACTTTTACCGGAGTGGCAAGTGGCAAAGGCTACTTGCCCTTGAACCTCTGTCTTTCAGCCCTTAGACAAGAAAAATGATTGCATTGGTTTTGAGGGGGATTACAAACCATATATGCCAACTCTGTCTTTTGGAGAAGGTCCCATTAAATGTCACTGCTTACCCTCAGACATGAAAGTGTGTTAGTCTATCAGTCATGTCCGATTCTTTGCAATCCCATGGACTGTAGCCCACCAAGCTCCTCTCTCCATGGGGATTCTCCAGGCAAGAATTCTGGAGTTGGGTACCACTCCCTTCTCCACGGGATCCTCCCGACCCAGGGATCAAACCCGGGTCTCTCACATTGCAGGCAGGTTTCTTTACCGTCTGAGCCACCAGGGGAGTGCCTAAGACATGGAAGTAAGGCAGATTCTGTTTTGTACCATCTCTTGTGTTAAACAGACAAAATGAAGTGGAGAATGGTCCAGTTAATCAACATTAATTAACACATATAAGGAACTTGGAAATTTAAAGCCAAGACTCACATGTTCCTCTTAAAAGCAGGCTTGCTTTTAAGAATATTACTGCTCCATTTTATTTTCAATTTGTGGATAGCATATCAGAGATAGAATATTCAGCTTCTGCTTTCTTAGTAAAAATTCCAATTCTGTCCTTTGACAAAAAAAGACCTACTATTACTCCCCTGCTAGTTCAGGGGCAATTTAAGACAAACATAGCAGACACATATACAAAACGAAGAAACAAAAGCTCATCTTTATTCTGTGTATCAGAGCACATCAATACACCTTTTTTTCACACACTTGACTTTATAGTTTTTAACCTTCAATGCTGATTTACTTATAAGAATAAGGTATGGGATTTAAATAATCTACTTTAGAATATAAATTATCAGCTGAATAAGTAGAGGTTACTCATTGGATAAAAACGAATTTTCCCCTTTGAGAGAACCCATTATATGTTGCCTTGTACATTGAGCTATCAACAGTTTCTTCTAAATCCATGCAATAAATCAGCTTTCAAATCATGATGGTGACTGCCTTGCAAGAGGCATAATACTTCTTTCTTTGTATATCAACTGAGTGTTAAATACATTGAGAGCTTAGAAGTTAAAACCAACAGAGTTAGGTCATTTATATTTGGTCAATAATGAAAAGAATCCACTATATTTAAACCAAACCTTACAAAACACTTCTCATGTATTATTTCCCTTGGATTTTACAAAAGACTATAGAAAAAGGAATCGCTAAACAAATTATGTAACATCCAGGCAATGGAGCATTTTGCAACCATTAAAGCAGGATCAGTATGAAGTGGGATGATGCCACACTATCGAGTAAAGGAATCAATTACAGAACAACATGTACAGCATGATTCCATTTTCATTAAAAATGGTAATGTGTGACTTTTACATACATTTAAGTAAATATATATTATGTCTTGGCATGGGCCTAGAAACTATGCCTCATGCTGTGGGATGACACTGAAGGGGAGGAGAAGGAAACACTGCCCCTCCCTCTTCAGAAAGCACAGGGCTTCCTTCATGGCTCAGATAGGAGGTAATCCACCTGCCAGTGTCGGAGACCGGGTTCAATCCCTGGGTCAGGAAGATCCCCTGGAGAAGGGCATGGCAACCCACTCCAGGATTCTAGAGAATCCGTGGACAGAGGGACCTGGCAGGCTGCAGTCCATGGGGTCCCAAAGAGTTGGATACGACTGAACAACTATCACTTTCAGAAAGCACAAAGTATGAGTGATTTGACTGTTTTCTGTCTTTCTGCATTTTCACATGCAAAACTTTCCAAAAATATTGTCTTCAGTTTGAGGATGAAAAAACAAGGCTCAAATTTTAAATGATTCTTGCAAAGGCAGGCCATGCTCTCTCGAACCCAGGCCTCCCAATCTGATTCTGCAGCAGGGGCTGTGGCTACCATATGCCCGGAACGGAGTGTCTGAACTGTTGACCAGGTTGGGAAAGATCCACCATTCAGTGTTCCTTCATAAGACTTCTTGGTCTCTAGCAACCAAGTGTTAGCCTAGTTAGCATATAAAAATATAAAGTATAAGCTGCTAACTGCCTGTATTTTCTTTCTGGGAAGAAGGCAGCCTACTTGAGTGTGTCCGGATGGAAACCCGGAAATTTGTATTCCGACCCGAGTCGCACGTGTGGGGTGAACCCCTGAACACTGTATCTCAGTTTCCTCACCTGTGAAAATATTGTGCTGACCTACTTTCCCGGGATCGCTGGGTGGGCCACTTCATGATTTAAAACTGCTTTGAAAATACAAAGCTCCATTGAAATTGTTTGTCAAGGGTTCCTCCTGGCTTCACCTTCCTTCCTTCTCATGCCCTTCTCTGGCATATAAGCCCTCCAGACTTGGTGTTTTTCTAATCAAAAAGCATACAAAATTAAGCAGTAATTTTCAAGTCAGAAATATGTCCTCCAATATTTGGTTCAAATGAGAATGGAGTCATTCTTTCTTTTAAACCTGAATAAAAAGTGTGTGTGTGTGTGTGTGCGTGTACATGTTTAACACAATCAAGCAGAAGCTCATTGGATCTGGAGGCAGCTTGCAGTGCTCACATCACGAGGCACATCTCTGGCTTCATGTGGCGTTGTGAGGCTTAACATCACCTGGACAGTAGGGTTTAGTGGCAGACTGAGGAGGGGAGGCAGAAAGTGTTTTCACTTCTTCTCTCTCGCCTCACTCACTTTTTAAATTTTTATTTATTTTTAACTTGAGGATAATTGCTTTACAGTGTTGTGTTGGCTTCCACCATACATCAACATGAATCAGCCATCAGTATACATCTGTGCCCTCCCTCTTGAACCTCCCTCCCATCTCCTATCCCATCCCACCCCTCTAGGTTGTCACAGAGCACTGGATTTGAGCTCCCTACGTCATACAGCAAATTCCCACTGGCTATCTATTTTACACATGGAGGTTTATTTGTTTCCATGCTACTTCCTTAATTCCTCCCACCCTCTCATTCCCCACTGTGTCTGCAAGTCCGTTCTCTAGGTCTGTGTCTCCACTGACAGATGAACGGATAAAGAAGTTGTGGTACATATATGCAATGAAATATTACTCATTCACTTTTGCTGCCTGTCCCATGACTGCCCTCACCCCAGTCTATGGAGAGATGGTGACAAAGGATCAATAAAGCACCATGGAAATAAAAAGTAGAAAAAGAGAGCAGGGAAGGGAAACCAAGAGTTTACAGGAGCTGCTTTCAACAACCAAATATTGGTGAGTGAAAGTCTCCACCAAGAGCAGAGCGCCTTCTCCTTCCACCACCCACCCTGCCGGGGCTGCGGGCCGGCGAGCAGGAGATGTGGGTGGTCACAGTGTAGGTCTGCCCCATGGAAAATGTTCACCTGGGTGCAGCACAGACCTGGGGAATGCCAACCCTCTAAGTTACAGCTGGAATCCCTTCAATCACTCTCTCTTGTTTTATATTTGAATATTTCTGACATTTTCTCAGTGTTAATCCTGAGTTTGGGGTTGGTAAAAATGCCTTTCTCCGAATACATCATTCTTTCCTTGGGCCATAAACATCCTGTCACTGTCCCAATACCTACACCTGTGTGCAGCAGGGAGCTCAGAAGGGTGAATGAACACGGTTCTCCATGCTGTCCAGCGTGTGTCGGCTGTTCTGCTATTCTGGGATTCTTTCTCCAGACTCCTGCCAGCTGACTCTGGTGATGGGCATGCTTTTGGTTTAGAGGGTTTCTTTGGTTCATGATTATCCCTAATGCATTAATGAAGACCTCACAAAACCCATTTTAAGAAAAAGAGAACTGATTCGTTTTCCTCTCCAACATGCTCTCAGACTCAGGTTGTGTTTTCTTAGATTCTTGAGGGAGAAAGGAATCTCTGTGCATTTCTTGCCCAGTCACCCAATGGGTTTCCAAAATGCCTCCCCAACTTCTCCACGAGGTGGGTTCCCAGTCTCCAGTTGAAGCTCTTTCCTTCTTGGAACAGCTCTGATGGAAAGGCCTCTGCCACATGGAGGGGGGGGTCACGGTGGCTTGGGCACAGGTCCACCCCGGAGTTCTGCTCCTGGGACCACAGAGAACAAACCTAGTCTCTCTTGAAGATGACTCTCACATGCCTCCTCCATCTCATAAGTCGTCCTCAAGTCTTTTGTCCTCCTGACTGAACAGTCTTGCTCCCTTCCTTCCACTAAACAGCTGCCTGGCTGCTGCAGGTGTCATGGCCTGTGGGACAGAGATGAAGCCCTCTGAGTCCTAGAACCCCATCAGGCCTGTGGATGGAAGAAATGTGAGCATCCATACCTCCTCTCCTTTGCACCCAAGAGCCCACACCCAGTACTTCTGCTGAGGGCAGACACTCAGGCCGTGTGCCCACCTTCCTTCCCTCCATCCGAATATGCCCTGAGGGGCATGGTGCCCACTTCACACCTGCTCCCTCTCTGAGGCCTGAGCAAGGGTGAGGGTGGGCATCAGGAACTGACGGACACAGTCCCTTCATGATGTCATCCTCAGAAGGAATCAACTCAATCTTTGGGTCATTCCCCTCAGGTTTAAAATTCCAGGGAGGCAAAGTTTGATTGTCCAGCAATAGGCATGCCACCTTGGTTGACACAAAGACTCTGCTGGACTTGGGGGACATCGTGCTGGTTTTCCTAGAGCAGGAAGAGTGAATTCCCAGTGGACCTAACAGCTGTCAGTTAGTACAGGTGACATCATTCCTGTTTTATTTTTTCCAGCTTCAAGTGCACTTTATTTCACATTGAATAAAATGCAAAATAATGGACCTCAAGCAATCATTTTACTGATTAAATAGTCGACTTACACAATTAAATGGACTGAAGTTATGACTAATTATAAGCATAATGATGAGGACACAGATTCAGGAAGCCCAGACTAATGTGACATAATCTTTGTTTTACAGATTAGGAAACTGCAACTCAGAGAAGCTGTGCAGATCTCCCCAGGTTACACAGAAACTATGCGGCAGGGCCAGGGTTTCAATCTAGACCCTTCAGACTCTATAAAGTCCAGGTGCCTCCCACTCCTGCTTGCTGCCCGTTTGCCTGACCTGTGTATGGATATTGATATTTGGAGTTGAGCTATGCCTGGTAGGAGAAGAATGGGGTGACAGTGGATGAGGTGGTTGGATGGCATCACCGACTCAATGGACATGAGTTGGAGCAAACTCTGGGAGAGAGTGGAGGACAGGGAGCCTGGCATGCTGCAGTCCATGGGGTCGCAAAGAGTCAGACATGACTTAGCAACTGAACACCAATGCCTGGAAGGCAGAAACTCTGCTGTCAGTCCTTTATCTGCGTCATCCTCCTTAGTTCTCATCCCAGTTCTTCGCGGACAGCTCCAGAAACATCTTTCTGTCCCTTAGCAGGAGCCTATTTTGCTATGAGGAAGTAGCCATGTTCTGCTTGCCCTAATAGGAGCAAGAGAACAGCCAACTACAGCCCTTCCCTCCAGTTTCTCCCATGTTTTGCCCTTAGGACCAACACACAATGCTCCTTTCTCTACATGCTGACCTTCTAAATATTTGAAAAGAGCTATCTGTCCCACCCAGATCTTCTTTTCACAAAGCTAAATATTCCCATTCCTTTAATGATTCCTCATACTGCCATCCCATATGACCACATGGGGATAATTTCCATATGTCGGCTAATTCTCCAGAACTTACATCAGATGAGAATCTGGCTCTGTATGAAAAGAAACTATTTCCTCTTGCTTTCTCTTTCTGATTCATTAGATTTCACATAAACCTTTCTGATGACTACCTGCTGTTTTCCAATTCAGCTGCAACCCAGTATGACTCGCTAGGCAAAATTCCTTTTCTTCAGTCTTCGTTTATCATTTCCCACCAACCCAGAGCCTGGAAAATCTCCCCTCAGAAGCGCTAGCCCATAGGCAATGTATGTCCACTAAAAATGCCGGGTTTGATTCGGTGCCCTGTTTCAGTTTATACATAGTCATATGACTTTTTAAAATCAAGGTTTTTGTTCAATGTAAATAATTTTAAGTTTGAACAGCTGTAATCACATCCTCCAAAGAAAATACCCTGGAAATTGGCTGAGGGTGTTGCATGCCAGATTCTCCCCCTCAAATCTCTTTAATTGTTCTTTCCATTTTTCAAAAAAGAAACTAGAGATTTGAAAATTGTTTGAGGTTTTGAGCATTTACAGGGCATTTCCTCACAAAGACATTAGTTTCTGAAACGGTGTCTGATTATATAAATAGTCATGGGACCTCCAAGTTTGAGCTGGAAGAAAGGGAAAAGAAGGAGACTTGCAAATGGAGGGAAAGCAGCTTAAGGTTTTTCTGGTCTGAATCTTACAGCTAGGCAGCTTGGAAGACGGGTGCTGGCACGTTGTGGAATTAAACAAATACATGAAGAGTTGGACTGAATGACTCCATATACTAGGCTCAGCCTGTGATCAGCCCAATCAAATATTCCTACCTCTTACTCTTCAAATCATGATTCAAAATTCACCATTTCCAATCTGCATGTCATAGAAAATGAGCTGAACTCAAACAGCAACACTTATTGTCAGTTCTGCAATCAATGAACTATGTATCTTTTTTTTTTAATATCTTTAAAAAAATTATTTATTTGTTTGGCTGTGTGAGGTCTTAGTTGCAACATATAAGATCTGCATTCTTCACGGCAAACTTAGTTGTGGCATGTGGGATCTAGTTCCCTGAGCAGGGATTGAACTGGAGCACACAGTCTTAGCCACTGGACCACCAGGGAGATTCCTGAACTATGTATCTTTGAACAACTTACTACATAATTTTGAAGACCTTTTCCATAGAATTGTTGGTCAGTAACCATCTCTGTAGAGAGATGATATTTAAAGATGAATCTGTGCTGAGTGGAAGGAGCCGTTTCTATTGCTTTATGGTGTTATTTCACCTGGAACAAAGAGTGAGTTTCTGTGCTTCATTGGCCTCAGTAAATGCGGGCTGCAGAATGAATTGCTAAACCAAACTGGTAGCTTCTGTGGTCATTGGTCATCAGGTTTACGGAATGCAGAACCCTAGAACTAGAAGACTCATTAGAAATCATCTAGTGCAAACCTTTGCCTGTTGCACAAATTGCCTCCACAACAGCTCTGAGCAGCGGCATTTAAGGTGGCAGCTGCTTCAGTACACAAGGGTAGGGTGCCCTGCCACCTTCCAACGCAGATCGTTCCACCCTGAGATGATTCTAAACATTATACCCTTTCTGTATTGAACTGAAACCCAGCACCTCTTGGTGAGGCTTATGCCCTCTAGAGCCACAGAGAATAATACCTGCACTGTCCCTGAACTTTCCAATTTCTTTCAACCATTCTTTATATTGCTTAATTCCCAGACCCCTGACTTCCTTGGCCACCTTTTCAGTGTGCATAATTTGAATCTGGTCCTCCTGCTGTGTAAGCATCCCAGATATGTAGAAGTCTAGAGTAGAAGCTCTATGAGGGCCAAGGCTGTGTTTGTTTGTTTCTCTAGCAACTAGTAATGCCTGAAATGTTGTTGATACTCAAAGAATATTTTCTGAATGAACAACTCCAACCCTTTCTTTAGTTGCCTTGTATAGCACTCCAAAGAATGTCGCAAGTCCACTCTCCTTCTAAGAGGACGGGAAATTATACCCTTTGTGTTGAATTTGAATAAAGAGACCATCTCTTTCTCACAGGCAGAACCAGGTTAGACTTGCTGAAAGGCTGATAACATATGCTTTAAAATGTTAAACTATGTAGAAACATTACTAGAGAATAAGTTAGACGTTGGCAACTTTGGCTCGACATGTGTTGTACTGATGTTTTTCAATACCTTTGTGATTCATACGGTTTTCTAGGCTCTTTTGATTAACAAGAGAAAAACTTATAAATCAGCAAGAAGAGGAACTGTGGAGTTCTGCCTTACTCAGAATAAGTAATCACCTGAACTCTGCAGAAGGTCACCCCTGGCACTTGGCTGCACAGCGGAACAGACAGTTCACTGCTTACGTTGTTGTGCACCCCTTGAACTGATTTCGGGGATGAGTGGGTGTTTGAGGGACTCAAGGGGAGTAAATCACAGCTGTTGAATTCATTAATGTTCACTTGAAAAGCAAAGAGCACAAAAGTCCTGTGATTTCCTCTCAACATTCCCAGGCCCCCTGGACAGACTCTGGCTCGTCCTTGACCAACAGAAGACCCAGGTCTTCTCTCCACCGTGGCCGAAGGCGGTCTGTGGCTTCCCTCTCTGGGAAGTGCTGTGATCAGCAGGCATCTCCATCTGAGGAAGAGGAAACAGTCTACTAATGGGATTTCGTGTCCTTCCATAAAACCACTTCCAGTTTAGCGAAATTGAGTTAATGTGAACATATTTTTCTGTGGTACTGTCTCTCAGTGAGCTTTCTGTGTGTGTGTGTGTGCACGCGCGTGCGCATGCGTGTGTGTGTGTGTGTGTACGTGTGTGTGTGTGTGTGTGTCTGTATAGGCATGTGTACTTTGTTTCGTTTTAATACTCTCACAAACAGCCAGAGACTGCAGAGGGCATGGCCAATCAGTCCTCTAGTTCCTGGCAAGGAATCACAAACTGCTGGAAATCAGCTTTAAAAGCTTTTTTGGCCCCTCACATTATGATTTAGCTAAACCTAACAAGGATCTGAGTGGGGGAAAGGAAGCAGTATGTTTTCCAAGGAAACTAGCCTGAAACTATATAGAGACATGGTATCTACAAATTCTGGAAAAAGAAAGAAAAAGAGAGTACTCAATATCTTCTTCTCTTCCTAAAGTTTGAAATAACCCTTAAAGCCAATATAATTACAGCATTTATTTCTAATCAACATCTTTTTTGTCAGCTTTTTTCCACCTCAACCTCATATAACCTCTGCCGCTAAAAACCGCCTCGTTTAAACTAAAAAAATAAAAGGTGTTTCCACAGTGGTTCATTGGTAAAGAATCCGCCTGCTAATACAGGTGACACAGGTTCGATCCCTGGTCCGGGAAGATTCCACATACCATAGAGAGACTAAGGCTGTGTGCAAAAAAAAAAAAAAGACTCATGATCATATATGATTCTAGTTTTTTAGCAAAGACCTACAGTTTATTGTAGAAAAAAATAAACGACTAACAACAAAATCTGTTCTTTACTTGGTGATCCTGGGCTGGGTTTTTCTCAGATGACTTCGGTTTGTTTTCACTGGGAAGCAATACCTATTGAGGAACAGGGTTCTGTCTGAAAAGAGATGATAACAAGTCACAGAAAAGATTAAATGTCCACCAAAAAGGTTTTCATTTTTCCCAAACTTCCTAGACCAAAACCTCTCTAGACCTGTCTGTAACTCCCGCAGAAAGACGTCACTACGGGCTCTCCTTGGCTGTCTTCCTTCGAGTTCCTGCTTTTCCTAAGGCTCTTGGTTGGAATTGTCCCCTGCTAAGTTCCAGCAGTCTGACTCACCCTAGGGACTGGAGTGGAAGGGCCTTCCACACTGTGAAGTTCAAGGCTTCTGTAAAAGAAGGTCAGACAGCATAACCACAACTGGGGTTAAATAAAGGCCCAGGGGAAAAGGCAAAATAATTCTGGGGCCAACTCCCAGGTTTTACTGAGGACTTGTTGACTTCAGTTTTCTTTTCTGCTTTTATTCAGATAAAAGGTTCAGTGTAAGGTGTTTATATGTGACTTCTTGACCTCCCAAGTGATTGCTGAAAAGTATGCCATGGGAAGACTTTAATCCCAAGCTATCTCTCTAGCATCACATCTTACAATTTTTGGTGTGGAGAGCTGAAGATGCCATTGTAATGTTATTTACTTGTTTATGGTTCTGTCTCTCCTGCTCAGCTGGAAACTTTATCAAAGGCAAGAACTCTGTCCTTTGTGTCTTTTTTTTTTATCCCCAAAGCCTTGCTTAATGCCTGGCACATAGCCAAAAAGTATTTGCTGAATTAATCCATGAAGGTAAATTGAAAGGATGCCATCGACTTTAATTGTTATTACTGGCAAGACCTTCTGTGGGCAAATAAATGCCTCCACTACAGCTCTGGTAACCACTGTGTCTTTTGGGGCCCAGTGTTAAGCCCTTTTTCCATTTTTCCTCCCAAGCATGGAGCCTGAGAAGGCTCAGCTTGATTTCCAGAGTTGGCTCACGCTGAGTGCAGACCCCGGTTCCATAATCCATTTCTTTCTGAGGCTGTTGGCATCTTTAGAGTCAGGAAGTAACATCTGCTTCAGTGAGCTGATTACCAATGAGGAAAAAAAAGAGGTAAGGGGCAGCATTAGGTGGGGTCTGGCTTTGCTTCAAAGCCGGCATATGGCTTGTATCTTAATGAGAGAGTTTACATATTCAGGAAAGATACATCTGAAGGACACATTAACTGGTTCAAGACCAATGCAGCGTTGTTGACTAGCTTGCTCTGAGTCAATGGCACACTGTCTGGTAAGAGCTGCCCGCCCAGTTCTCACTGATTCACTGCGGCTGGGGCCCTGTTTGCCTCAAGCCAGGATAACGACAGGGATTCCTCCTGTGATCCACCCTCCTGGGGGTCTCCGCACCAAATCCTGTTTCATACACTAGAATGTTAATATCCCTGAAACACCATCTTCATTTGCTTAAAGAGTTGTTTTCTGGCATTCAAGTATATCCATGAAGCTCTGGTCTTAATCCATATTTTCACTCTACCTCCCGACAGACTTCCCAACCAACGCTCCATCCCACCAGCCTGGTCCACTCACGCACGCATGGTCTCCTGACTCTTTCCTGCCCTGCTTGTTGGTCCTGTTAGTCTGCAAGTCCCGTTTCCGCTGCTTCCTGTCTCCAAGCCCTGCCCACCTATCCAGGTTCTCTTTAAGCTTCATCTGTTCCACAAAGCCTTCTGTCATCATTCAAATCCTCAGCAACATGTCCTCTGAACACTTATGGATCTACTGGATACTGGGAAGGGACTAATGCGTACTGTAGTTTTTAAAACTTATTTATTTAGTTTTGGTTTCCCTAGGTCTTTGCTGCTCCACGAGGGCTTTCTCTAGCTGCGGCGAGTGGGGGCTGCTCTTGGTTGCAGCGCATGGGCTTCTCAGTGTAGTGGCTTCTCTTGTTGCGGAGTGTGGGCTCTAAGGTGCACGAGCTCAGGACTTGTGGTGTGTGGCTCTAGAGTACGTGGGCTTCAGCAGTTGCAGCACACAGGCTCAGTAGATACAGCTTGCGGGCCCTGGAGTGTGTGGGCTTCAGCAGTTATGGCACATGGGCTTAGTTGCTTCATGGTATGTGGAATCTTCCCAGACCAGGGATTGAACCCACATTCCCTGCATTAGCAGGTGGATCCTTATCCACTGTGCCACCAGGGAAGTCCTAATGTGTACTGTATTTTAAGTATCCTTGGATTCAACTATATTCAGTGGGATAGAGCATAGTTTCTTTGAAATCTCAGTGTTGGCTCAGTCCCATGTGGAGAACTCCTGTGGTACAGAAACCAGAGATTCAATCTAATGAGGTAAAGTATTTCAGGATGAGATGCTCTATCCACTTCATCCCCTTCGTCCCTTCCAATCATTGTCACGTTTAATCTCAGAGTTATGTCTTGAGGATGAGTAGTATCAGTCAGAGAAAGGTTTTAGTCTTAGGAGGACTCCACTCTGAAGAATTGGAAGATCTAGGTGAAAAGAATCTGCTGTTTGAATGGTGATAGCTTGCAGTGGGATGAGCTCGAGTGGTAGCTTGAGTGGTTTGGATATAGGGAATGGTGGCAGAATGAAGCTGAGATCTCCAGGGAAAAATGGGTAGAAACGGATGAAGGAGAGGATCCCAAGGGAAAGGGTGTGTCCAGGCATCCATGCCACACAGCACAGCAGAAGGTGGCCTGATGAGAACAGCAACACAGGCAACAAGAGCCCATCCTATCCTTTGGACTCTATGGATTTCCGGGAACTTTGAGTAAGACTGGATTATTTCTGGTGGTGAACTGATCATGTACCCATTTTCAGGAGATGTAGAAGATAAGGGCTGGGATACTTCAGCTTGTAAGGGACTAAATCTGAGGGCTCTACCTCAGAGATTCTCCTATGGAAAACAGGAGGAAGAGGCGGTGTGATGGCGGTGGTGGGATGAATATAATATTGAGAGAAAATTAGCTGGTTGGTTCATGGTGCCACAACAGAAGAGAAAGCCATTTATCTAATGGCAGTTACATACATTTTGGTGGAAATGCCTAGAAGAAAATAACTTCTAAAGTGCTAAACTTAGCACCTAAGCCTTGCCACTTATTCCACAAGTACTCTTGGTGCTCATAAGGTAAGATCTTGTTTTTAGAAGACATGTTTTTCAAACTTTTTTGATGGCTACCTGTACTAAAAAATATCCTACACAGGCTTATGTTTCACAGAGGGGGAACCAAATGTTACTAAGAATAAAGACAATGCATTTTGGTATTTTCTAATCTGGTAAAGTCTTTGGACTGTGAAGACAGCTGAGCACTGAAGAATTGATGCTTTTGAACTGTGGTGTTGGAGAAGACTCTTGAGAGTCCCTTGGACTGCAAGGAGATCCAACCAGTCCATTCTAAAGATGATCAGTCCTGGGTGTTCATTGGAAGGACTGATGCTGAAGCTGAAACTCCAATACTTTGGCCACCTCATGCGAAGAGTTGACTCATTCGAAAAGACCCTGATGCTGGGAGGGATTGGGGGCAGGAGGAGAAGGGGACGACAGAGGATGAGATGGCTGGATGGCATCACTGACTCGATGGACATAAGTCTGAGTGAACTTGGGGAGATGGTGATGGACAGGGAGGCCTGGCGTGCTGTGATTCATGGGGTTGCAAAGAGTCAGACACGACCGAGCAACTGAACTGAACTGAACTGAAAGTCTTTTTAAAAGGAAAAATAAATGCTGATCAAGACTTACTAAATTACCTTCATGACCCACTAAGGAGAAAACTATGTCAGAGCAATTAAGCATGGCTGACACAAGACCGTAAGACAAGAGTGGGGAGAGACCCAGCAAACCTAGTTACAAGTATGTTCGAATGGATTGTCAGGGGTGGGATTGGGAGAAAATTTAAAAGGCTTCTTATGGCCCTTAAAATACATCCTCTGTTGTTTAACCCTTTAGGTACAGGCAAAACTCCTTAAGAAACCCCACAAGGTTGGAAGGAGTGCTTAGAGACATGGGGGATAACCTTGAATCTGAGAGTCTACACCTCATTCCACAGCAGTTCTTGGAGGGAGAAAAGATGTTCATAGCAAACCAAATCTGACTCTCTGAAGGCAGGGCTGCATCTTCTATTCCTTTCTGTACCCAACATGGGGCTTTTCATGAGAAAAGTATACAAGAAAACACTGGCTCACATGTTTGGAGACTTATCAGTTCTAAAATGGTGACTTTCAACTTTTGAAGTGTATTCTTCCTTTTAATAAACACTATTAAATCTCTGATCATATACCCCAGACTCTGATCCTAGACTTTCTCTTACTTACCACTCCATTGTTGCTTACTTAAAGATTAACAGAAGATGAAAGGACCATTTGTGAAAAACTATTAAGCTTGCCTGGAGAATCCCATGAACGGAGGAGGCTGGTAGGCTACAGTCCATGGCGTCGCTAAGAGTTGGACACGACTGAGCGACTTCACTTTCACTTTTCTTTCATGCATTGTAGAAGGAAATGGCAACCCCCTCCAGTGTTCTTGCCTGGAGAGTCCCAGGGACGGGGGAGCCTGGTGGGCTGCCGTCTATGGGGTCGCACAGAGTTGGACACGACTGATGTGACTTAGCAGCAGCAGCAGCAGCATTAAGCTTCAAGCACATAGTATAATTAATGTCATTTAAATTGTATAGCAATTTTATGAGATAGATACTGTTTCCCCCATTTTGGATGGACAAACTGGAACCCCATGGGATTAGAAGATTTGATCAAGGACTCAGAACTAGGGTGTTCCAGGGCCAGGATTTGAACCCATGCCTAGATGATTCTGAAGCCTGCCTTCTCATGCCTTCAGAATAGGTCAGACATGGAAGTCAGGCCTTTGGGGCCTTGGTGGAATGAACAGTGATCTGGGCACAAGTGTCAGCTCTCCTAAAACTCTCCTTGTAGCCTGGGTTTATTGGTCAGCCCTTCTGAGTCTCAGCTTTTCCATTTATAAAATTGAGGATCATGCCCTCCTCACAATAGCAACACTGTGAAGATTAAATGGGATCATTTATATGAACTGCAAACTGGTTGATTTTATAAATATGAGATGTGACTTGGTGCCTTGGTTTCGTCTAAGAGATGATGGCAAATGTGACAACTTTTATAAATCACCTGGCATCCTGCCTGAAAAAAATGATGAATTTCGATACATTTTTCTCTCCTTTTATTCTTTCTTAAGGTGTGTATGGCAAATCTACTCTGAAATAGCCCAAGAAAAGTATACAAATAAATACTAGGCTGGAAAGATCGAAGACAAACATGCCAAGGGTCCTAGCAAGAAGGCAGGGACCAGAGCTTGAGAGCCCAAACTTGCAAGATACATGCTTGCTGACAGCTTCTCCTTTAGAGTCCTGTCTGCAGATGACACGCATGGCATCCAGTTGGTGAAGGCTTAAATCCAAGTTGCCAAGCAGCAGTTTCAGAAAAATAAAAAATTGCTTTTGAAAAATAAATAGAAAGCTGGCTCAAGCAGCATGTCTGTCTCTGTCCATTGGATAACTCCCTCAGTGTGTGTTAGCTTAGATGGGAAAGATCAAGGGAAGAGGAGATAGTTTTGTTTTTATTCAATTCAGGGTCATTAATGATATTTAACTGCTTTCCAGTACCAATAGGCGTGACCCAATGGTCTCCCAGGTCTCTGCGTGTCTCAACTCTCCCTCTCTACACTACAGTGTATTACAGATTCCACAACTAGACTCTCCAGGTTTCCTGAAGTTCAGAGGACCAAGGAATAAAGACCTGCTCTTCCAAAATCCTTTCTTCTCCTGCATTTCTGCCATAGCTGCTGGATTTCGAAGCTTCCTTTTTCCTCTCTCTTCCTCTCAAGTTCATTTTGTAGACATCTTCCTCTCTGTATGCATTTCGTCCCCTAGTTCAGAGGGAAACTCTGCTTGAGAGTGTTTCTGAAGAGAATTCCTAGCCCTAGCTCACAGAAAACAGAATAGAAGGAAATTTGCTCAAGTCACTGCCAAGGGCCAATTTCAAGATGAAGTACAGAGAACATTTTTCTGGTGTCAAAGGACTCGGACCCTCTGAGATCATGGACAAAGCTAAGAAGATCTTAGTGTATCTCTCAGGGCTGTGAGAATCAAGGGAAATAAGCATGCTACCAGCGGTAAACATCAAGCTGCTAGAAGTAAACATACCTTGTCATATATAAAACATTTTACAAATGCAAGAGTGTTTTTGTATCAGAGGCTAGAGAGTCCACGACTCACCCCTCCCCTTTTCTATGTTCAGACTGACAGGGAATACGTGTAATGATAACAAGCCAAAGAGAACAGTACAGACTGAGAATAGACTTTGCAACTGACAGAGAAAACACCCACTGTTCCTCACAATGCAGGCACTGAGAACACAGAGATCAGAGAACACAGGGTGACCTTGAGGCCGGCGTGGAGTCATTCTAACACTCGCCTGAATCCAGACCATAGGGTTTACTTGACTGGTTGACTCCTACTGTGGAGTGGCCTCCAAGCCTCCCTACCCACTCAGCCGGGGACCTGGGAGCAGAAAGGGGCTGTGAGCTACAGTGTTGAGAGATTCTGTCCATTCTATGACACCGGTTCTGACCAAGTCAGCTCACTCTTCCTCTTATAGGGTGAGGGAAGGTCCCCAACAATCCCCAAGGGAAGAGAGAGGGCAGAATACCAGTGGAGACATAGGAAGTGAGGTGAGGAATAAAAAAAAAATGTTAGTTGCTCAATCCTGTCTGACTCTTTGCGATCCCATGGACTGTAGCCTGCCAGGCTCATCTGTCCATGGAATTCTCCAGGCAAGAATACTGGAATGGGTCACCATTCCCTTCTACAGGGGCTCTTCTGACCCAGGGATTGAACCCAGGTCTCCTGAATTGCAGGCAGATTCTTTACTGTCTGAGCCACCAGGGAAGCCAAAGTCCTCCCTTTTTCAACATTTCCTACAGGGTGCAATGGGATCATAATTTTCCATACAAAGCAAAAAAAAAAAAAAAAAATTAATTCAGGGAACTGACTTCCCTGTTGCATTCAGTGGAGAGCAGAGTCCAAAATCCCTTAGTTGGCATGAAGAGTTCTCTGTGTGACTTCTATTGAGCTTTCTGTTTCTCATGTGGCCCTGGTGAGCCCCACAGTCTGGTCAACAGGAACTACTTTGTCTCTCTGCTCTCGTCCTTCAATTACCCTCCCTAGATTTGGTTCACTGTGATTAGTTGGGAAGTGTTTTTTAAGCAAAAGCACAAGTTCAGGATCAAGAGAGATAAAGGACAAGAGACTCCTAATGGGCAGATTAAAGGGCAGTGGAGAAGCATTTAGGTTGTTTTGATGAGTTATGTTTACTCAATATATTATATCTACTTGCAGTAGCAAAATATACATAGAGATATTAAAAAGTTATATTACTGAAATTCACATAAGAAAAACAATTTGTTGTGACCTTAAATTTATTTGTCAACAAAGGTCCATCTAGTCAAGTCTATGGTTTTTCCAGTGGTCATGTATGGATGTGAGAGTTGGACTATAAAGAAAGCTCAGCGCAGAAGAATTGATGTTTTTGAACTGTGGTGTTGGAGAAGACTCTTGAGAGTCCCTTAGACTGCAAGGAGATCCAATCAGTCCATACTAAAGGAGATCAGTCCTGGATGTTCTTTGGAAGGACTGATTTTGAAGCTGAAGCTCCAATACTTTGGCCACATGATGCAAAGAGCTGACTCATTTGAAAAGACCCTGATGCTGGGAAAGATTGAAGGCAGGAGGAGAAGGGGATGACAAAGGATGAGATGGTTGGATGGCATCACCGACTCGATGGACATGGGTTTGGGTAAACTCCGGGAGTTGGTGATGGACAGGGAGGCCTGGCGTGCTGCAGTTCATGGGGTTGCAAAGAGTCAGACGTGACTGAGCAACTGAACTGAACTGAACTGAACTAAATTTATTAGCCATAACCTCCTTTTGAGCTTCCCAGGTGGCCCAGTGGTTAAAGAATTCGCCTGCAGTGCAGGAGATGCAGGTTTGATCCCTGGGTGAGGAAGATCCCCTGGAGGAGGGCATGGCAACCCACTCCAGTATTCTTGCCTGGAGAATCCCATGGACAGAGGAGCCTGGCGGGCTATAGTCCATGGGGTCCAAAGAGTCAGACATGACGGAAGTGACTGAGGACACACGCATCACACGACTCCCTTTTCCTATTGGAACTATTGTTTTCGTAACATAGGTTTTCTCAGTGAGATAATAATCATATTATAGAAGGCAGACCATATTTTGTTCATCAACTATCTGCTATATATCTGCCATGTGTTAGACCCCATGAGGAATTTAGAATTAAACAAGACAAGGTTCATGCTCCAGATAGCCAATAAGAAAGACAGTGGGAAAACTAATCATAAAATAATGGGAGCTAAATGTATAGAGTTTATAACTCAAATTGGAATAAAGTAGGTGCTCAGAGTGGGGTCCATACATACGTTAAGTAATAGGGTAATTCCTGGGCTTCCCTTGTGGCCCAGCTGGTAAAGAATCTGCCTACTAATGCAGGAGATGAGGGTTCCATCCCTGGGTCAGGAAGATCCCCTGGAGAAGGAAATGGCAACCCACTCCAGTGTTCTTACCTGGAAAACTCCATGGACAGAGGAGGCAGGTGGGCTACATGAGGTTGAAAAGAGCTGAACATGACTGAGTGCATGCACACAGGGTGATTATGAGTCTGCGGAGCAGAGACAGGGAAGACTGGGAAGGACGAAGAAACTCAGGAAGGACTTCAGAAAGGAAGCAGCATTTGAGATGTCTTCCAAAGGCAGGTATTATTTAGATATATAAAGAGGATGGGTAAGACATGATAGGCCAAGAGAGTGATGAGAGAAGGCACTTGCGTGTGTCCGTGCTCAGTCGCAGCTGACTCTCTTGCGACCCCATGGACTCTAGCCCACCAGGCTCCTCTGTCCATAGGATTATCCGGGCAAGAGTATTGGAGTGGGTTGCCATGTCCTGCACCAGGGGATCTTCCTGCCCCAGGACTGAACGCGAGTCCCCTATGTCTCCTGCGTTGGCGGGCAGGTTCTTCACCTCTTGGTGTGCAAATTACAATAGGAGAGAAGTTCCTGTTGACCAGGTCGGGGGGCTGTACCAACCAAGAAGCTCATGAGAAACAGAAAGCTCAGTAGAGGCCACACAGGGAGTTCTTCATGCCAACCAAGGGATTTTGGACTCTGCTCTCCATCGGCAGTAGGGCTTTGTAACAAAGCCAGGAGCAAATTGCAGGATCTCTTGCATGCTTGGCATGTGTAAACCTTGGCTTTCCCCTCAAAGGTTTGGAGGTGGAGGGAAGCCCTTTGGGAGGCTGTCATCATTATCCGGGCAGGAGTTATGTTTGCTTGAGCTGGGATGGTGGCTGTGAGAATTGCAAGAAGAGAATGAATGGTAAATGTATTGCTCAGAAAGAACTGATGGAATTTGATTCCTTGATGTCAACCAAATAAATGCCATGACCCATTAACTTAAACAGAGATGCCCCTCAGCAATGTGACGTAAAAATCATTTTTATCAAGAATAAATACAAGTATTATTTAAATGAATACACATTGGCTTCAACTCATTAATTTTCCAGCACTGCTTATTGTGTTGCTCCATTTTCTGAGTTAGGCAACACTAGAAAGAGCAGCATGCCCAGGTGTTTGAAACCTGTCGCTCCAACTCCCAACCTGTCCCCCTCTTTTTTTTGTTTAATTTCCTCCATATATAGGCTTCCTGTACCATTTCCTTTGCCCAAAGGGTTCCATAGCTATAAAACAATTTGGAAATCACTAACTAGTCCAAAGGCTTCCTAGGTATTGCTAGTGGTAAAGAGCCTGCTTGCCGATATAAGAGAATTAGGAGATGCAGATTCACTCCCTGGGTTGGGAAGATCCACTGGAGAAGGAAACAGCAACCCACTCTAGTATTCTTGCCTGAGAAATCCCATGGACAGAGGAGCCTGGAGGGCTACAGTTCATAGGATTGCAGAGTCGAACACAACTGAAGTGACTTAGTACACACGCAACTAATCCAAACTTCATAGATGAAGGAATGAACTGGAAGGACATCATGATTTCTGGCCTCCAGGTCAGATCACAAAGAAATAGATAAATCCCCTTTCCATTTGCTGAATTCTCAATTTCTCTTTCAGTGTTGTAACCCCTGCTGTGTTATTATTATTCTGTTTTTCATCTTGGCACAATATTAACATCAGAAGTGGTTATAGATTTATCAGTATTCAGATGTGGGAAAATCAATCATTACAAAAAGAATGCTAACATCTAGATGGAGAGCTGCAGAACCACTGCTGTGGAAAAGAAATAGAAAGTTTCACCTGGGTGTTCTTTGTCTTTTTTAATTATTTGTGTGCAGTACCTTTTTACTCAAATGGCTAATATTCCATTAACAACTCACATTATAGAGTCAGATAATTATGAATTTCTGTTTCTGGCTGGAAAATTTGCTGTTTTAAACAAAATAATCACAACCCATTAATCCTCAGGGAAGGTTGTAGACATAATCAAAAGATAATTTATAAATCCATAAATGGTCTGAAGGGTCAAAGAGAAAAGAGAAAAGTAAAATGTATTATCCTTTCAGGATTTCCTAGGTGGCATTGGTGGTAAAGAACCTGCCTGCCAGTGCAGGAGACATAGAGATGCAGGTTCGATCCCTGGGTGGGGAAGATCCCCTGGAGGAGAGTATGGCAACCCACTCCAGTATTCTTGCCTGGAGAATCTCATGGACAGAGGAACCTGCTGGGCTGCAGTCCACGAGGTCGCAAAGAATCGGATACAAGTTAGCATGCATACACGTACATTATCCTTTTAATAAACTCATACTCCTCGAAGAAATTTGAAAAAAAAAATGCTAATAATAGTACACAAATTATAAAATTTCTAAAGAGGATAATGGAGTACAGCTTTGGCAAGATTGAGCTGCGTTCTTTTGGTATGCCTTACATTTGTGATGACTATTGGGTGCTTTCCCCCCACTCTCCTGCACTAGGGTTTCTCAGACTCTAAAGCACACACAGCCCCAGCTGAGTATCTTGTCAAAATGCAGATTCTGATTCAGTAGGTCTAGATAGGTGACGCTGTTGATTCGGGTGATGCTGCTGGTCCTACGGCTGTACTTTGAGTAATAAGGCTATAAATATCTTTTTAAAATAATTTATTTCTATTTATTTATTTGGCTGTGCTGCTCTTAGTTGCAGCATTCCGGGTCTTTAATCTTTAGCTGTGGTCTGGGGGATCTAGTTTCCTGACCAGGGATGGAACCCAGGCCTCCTGCTTTGGGAGTGCAGAGTCTTAGCTACTGGACCACTGGGGAAGTCCCAAGATTGTAAATACTTCTCTGCTCTGGCTCTATGGAGTCTGGTTACCTTCACAGGATCTCCTACATCCACGCTGCAAACAATTTTTTCTCAAACTGTGCTTCCTGAAATCCTACAGCCTAGTGGATATTGCTGAGGGGATAAGGGTAGGGTCCAGAAATACATTCAACAAATATGGCTCAGAAACTATACCACTCTGCTACAGAAGTTTCATTTTTATGGGCTGGACATGTAGGCTATTATTTTAAGGAGAAACTCCAATGCTTAAAAAGGAAAAAGGTATCTGGAAATGATGGTTCTAGACTTTTCTGTCTTCTCTTCTCTTCAAGGAAAGCTAACAGTTACTGAGAACTTAGCATGTCAGGCCCATACAAATGAACTGCCCAGGGTCACACACTTGAGAAGCAGTGGAGGAGGGGGATGGGATCCCAAAGCTGTCTCATTTTACCTAAGCCTGGGCTATTTCACATTCACCATGCTTCTCTCCTGTCCTGCTTTTATGTTATGTCATAGCCTCACAGGGTCTGGTGCTCTGTCTTCTCTGGTGAGAGCTCATATTATGAAATATTCAGTATTTGTACATAGAGAAACAAGTCTCTGGTGTAGAACGCAATAGACAGAGAAAATAGAGGAGTCCAAAAGATCTCAGAAGACCTTAACTTTCTTTAGATGAGTGGTATAATTCAGATCTACAAATATAAAAAGGCTGAAAGAGTTGAGTCAATTACTGACTGGCTCATCTGGACCAACGGAGAACAGAGTGCATTACTCTAATAACTGAAAACTTTGTAGGCGAGCAAAAGATGAAGGCGTTTTGATTTTCAGTTACTCATTATAGTATTCATATCTGTTCTCATTAGCCTTCTCTCTATATACTATTATGTCAATATAGGCAAATAGTGATTACTGTCTCTTCCTGGGAATGCTTTAGTGAAAAGTAGTATATTTGAAGGCTAAAATTAAGTTGTCAATTCATTCCATTCCTCTGGTACCCAAAACTGGGAATGTGGAGGCTTAGCAATTTGATACTACTGCCTCCTGATGTGAGTTGTGAGAATAGCAGGCATAACAAACTGTTAAGTCAGGGATCAGCAAACTAGAGTCCATGGCCCACAAGCTAAGAATGTGCTTTATATTTTAAAGGGTTGTACAACAAAATCAAAGAATGTGTGACAGAGACAATATATGTCCTAGAAAACCTAAGGTATTTGTCTGTTTATAGAAAAAGGAATGCTGAGTTCTGTTTCATTCCTGATTTGAAACAAAACCCCACAAATTTCAGCAAGTAGGATTATATGGGTGCTTCCTCAACCTTATATACTGCATCTACAAAAAACCTACAACTAACATCATACCTATTGGTGAAAATTTGGATCTTACTCTACTCTCTAAGATCAGAAAAAGGACACGAACATACACTCTCCCCACTATTCTTTATCTGACACAATGGTGTCAGAAGTTCCTGTCAGTTAAATAAGGTAAGAAAAAAATGTTTTTCCCAATTTGGAAAAGAAGAAGTAAAACTGTCTTTATTCACATATGACATTATAATTTAAATAGAAAATCCTATGAACTCTACCAAAAAACTACTGCAAGTGAGTTTAGCAGATTTACAATATATATATATAAAATTTCATTGTATGTCAATATATTAGCAACGAGTGGAAACTTAATTTGAACATTTTAAATAACATAAAAAATGTAAAATACATAGGCATCTACTTCAAAAAATATAAAACACCTCAGAAGGAAGTTCAAGAAGACCTAAATAAATTGTGTTCATAAATCACAGGAATTAAAATGGTTAAAATGTCCATTTTACCTAAATTGACGTGTAGGTTTAGTGGAATCCAAACAAATTCCAACAGGCTCTTTTGGACAACTTGAGAAGCTGATTGTGAATTTATATGGAAATGCAAAGGGCCTAGAAGAGCCAAAACATTGTTTTAAAAGGACAGAGTTGGATAAATCACACAACCTGTTAGAGATTCCTAAAAAGAAGCAAATCCCTGAAGGCAAACCAATGGCAGTAATGACCCTTACTGAACCGTACAGTTGTGAGGATAAATTTAAATATGTTTATCAGGTCTGATAGTGCATTTTAAAACACACACTACAACCATAAAGATGGGTGATGTGTCTAGCTAGAATACCAGTTTTAGAAACTATTGCAGTAACTAGTAATATTTAACCTGGAAAAGAAAAGGATTTATTAAGGAAACCCAATAGCTACATTAAAAATATAGGGTCTTCCCTGATGGTCCAGTGGTTGGGACTCTGAGCTGCTGATGCAGGGAGCATGGGTTCAATCCCTGGGTGAGGAACTAGGATCTCACATGCCCTAAGCATGGCCAAAAAATGAAAAAAAAAAAAAAAAACACTAAGAATAATAAAATAAAAACATATATAAAGGGTCATCATAATAGGAGAGATATTTGATTTTTCTGTGTAGCTTCAGAGGAAAGAATCAGATGATAAAGGAGGCAGAGACTGACTTGTGTTGGGAACAAGGGAGAACTTGCTAAAATGAGACGGGGCTGCTTTGTGGGCTGGTGAGCTCACCATGGCTGGGGGTTCAAGCCAACACTGGAAACTTCTTGTCACGTCTGATCTGTTGAAACTAGATCAGTGTTTCTCAAAGTGTGGTCTGAGGTCTACTTGCACAGAGAAGTTGTTAAACATTTAGATTCTTAGGCCCCATCCCAGACCATAGATCTGAGTTTCTAGAGATGGGATCTGGGAATCTGCACTTTCACAGCCTCTGCAGGTAATTTTTAATGTTCATTAAATTTTATAACTGCTGGCTGAGATGACTGACAGGGATTCTTCTGAATTCAATGAATCTCTGATTCTCTCTTTCCTGAAGTTCTCCTTTTGTTCATTTTGGTGGGTCAGTATGAGAGTCTTCCTAGGACTTGCAATTATTTCTGCATCCCAGAAAACTTCATGGCCAACCAAACTTCGGGAGATGTTGAATCGTGGGATGATGCAATGTGTTATTATGGTAGAGCAACATGACTGCATGCTGATTGCTATCTCCACTTTAATGCCAGGATTTCAGCAACTCATGGGACCAACTGGAGCCTAAAATGGAGAAAGAACACCAAGGGGATGGCCTCACCACAGGAAACATTATGGCCATGACATAGGCTTCTATGGGCTGTTGACCCAGCTTATTTTCAACGTCACGACTCCTGGCTAGAGAAGTGTGCAAAGGAGATCCCTAAATATACTTCATGAACTTGGGGTTATATCCACAGAAATGGTAATGTTTTTTATTTTCAAGATAAAAAAGAAACAATTGCCACCTGAAATCCAAATATAGTTTCTAGGCAGGAAGAAGCATACCATTTACCTACATTACACAGACAATCACTTACACCTACACATACAATTACACTTCCATACAATTACACTATGTAAACCATCTCACATCATTCCTGGGTATGCAACAGCCGCAGAAAGGACAGGAGCTCTCCCACAAAAATGGGGGGCAACTTTGCCACTCAGCTCTGTTTTATATGCAGTCTAATTAGTAAATGCATACACATTTACCATTATTGCATCTACAGATGAATTGGTTCTTTTTATCATTATGATACAGTATTTTTATCTCTGATAATATTCTGCCTTGAAGTCAACTTTCTCTGATATTAACATGGCTTACACTTATTCTTCACATGGTGTATCTTTTTTCATCCTTTAACTTTTTTAAAAAAGATTTTTTGATGTAGACCATTTTTAAAAAGTCTTTATTGAATTTTTTACAATACTGCTCAAGGCATGTGGTATCTTAGCTCCCCAGCCAGGGATCAAACCCACATCCCCTGCATTAGAAGACCAAGTCTTGATCACTGGATTGCCAGGGAAGCCACTCACCCTTTAACTTTCAATGTATGTCTTTATATTTTAAAATACCTCTTATATAAACAGGATATAGTTGGGGTCTTATTTGTTGTTGTTTTCCCCAGTCTGATCATCTCTCCTTTTTAATTGGAGTCTTTAATCCATTCACGTTTTATCTAATTATCAATATAATTGGGTTTAAGTCTCTTATCTTTCTGTTTATTTTTATTTGCCCTCTCTATTCTTTTGTTTCCTTTTTTCCTGTATTATTTTTTGTGATAATCAATGAATTTTTAGTATTTTATTTCATCTTATCCTCTGTTGGCTTTTTTCCTACACTTGTATCTTTTCCTGGGAATTACAATATACATGCTTAACTCAGCACAGTCTGTGTTGAATTAATACTGTATTGCTACATCTGTTACAATGCTCCACATAAACTGTTTATCAACTGACTTATTAAGACTTTTTTAAGAGGGAAAATAGTATTTTATAATTACCTACATCTTTACCATTACTAGTACTCACCCTTTCTTCCTGTAGATCTGAATTTCCAACTTACATCATTTCCCTTTTGAATAATTTTTAGCATTTTATATTTAATTTTTTTTTAAATTTAGACATTTAGAATCTTTAGTACTCTTTTGTAGTCAGTTCTGCTGGTGCAAATGTCCTCAGCTTTTATCTAAAAATGTCTTTATTTCACTTTAATTTTTAAAGATATTTCACTAGATATAAAATTCTAGATGATGAGTTTTAAAAGATGTCATTCTATCATCTTCTGGCTTAAACTGCCTCTGAAGTCAGCAGTAATCATTGTCCCCTATATTAAAGTTGTCTTTTTCTGTGATTGTGCTAAGAATTTTCCTTTATTACTGGTTTTCAGCAGTTTGTCTATGATGTTCCTATAAGTGGTTAATCTTAGTGTTTATTGTGGCAGGGATCTTAATATTTATCCACTGGGGTCATTCAGCATCTTTGATACATGAGATGCTGAGTTTATTTTTTAATCAAATTTAAAAATATTTAAATATTAAAAATATCAGATCAGATCAGATCAGTTGCTCAGTCGTGTCCGACTCTTTGCGACCCCATGAATCACAGCACGCCAGGCCTCCCTGTCCATCACCAACTCCCGGAGTTCACTCAGACTCACGTCCATAGAGTCAGTGATGCCATCCAGCCATCTCATCCTCTGTCGTCCCCTTCTCTTCTTGCCCCCAATCCCTCCCAGCATCAGAGTCTTTTCCAATGAGTCAACTCTTCGCATGAGGTGGCCAAAGTACTGGAGTTTCAGCTTCAGCATCATTCCTTCCAAAGAAATCCCAGGGCTGATCTCCTTCAGAATGGACTGGTTGGATCTCCTTGTAGTCCAAGGGACTCTCAAGAGTCTTCTCCAACACCACAGTTCAAAAGCATCAATTCTTTGGTGCTCAGCCTTCTTCACAGTCCAACTCTCACATCCACACATGACCACAGGAAAAACCATAGCCTTGACTAGACGGACCTTTGTTGGCAAAGTAATGTCTCTGCTTTTGAATATGCTATCTAGGTTGGTCATAACTTTCCTTCCAAGGAGTGAGCGTCTTTTAATTTCATGGCTGCAGTCACCATCTGCAGTGATTTTGGAGCCCCAAAAAATAAAGTCTGACACTGCTTCCCCATCTATTTCCCATGAAGTGATGGAACCAGATGCCATGATCTTAGTTTTCTGAATGTTGAGCTTTAAGCCAACTTTTTCACTCTCCACTTTCACTTTCATCAAGAGGCTTTTGAGTTCCTCTTCACTTTCTGCCATAAGGGTGGTGTCATCTGCATATCTGAGGTTATTGATGTTTCTCCCGGCAATCTTGATTCTAGTTTGTGTTTCTTCCAGTCCACCGTTTCTCATGATGTACTCTGCATATAAGTTAAATAAGCAGGGTGACAATATACAGCCTTGACGTACTCCTTTTCCTATTTGGAACCAGTCTGTTGTTCCATGTCCAGTTCTAACTGTTGCTTCCTGACCTGCATGCAGATTTCTCAAGAGGCAGATCAGGTGGTCTGGTATTCCCATCTCTTTCAGAATTTTCCACAGTTTATTGTGATCCACACAGTCAAAGGCTTTGGCATAGTCAATAAAGCAGAAATAGATGTTTTTCTGGAACTCTCTTGCTTTTTCCATGATCCAGCGGATGTTGGCAATTTGATCTCTGGTTCCTCTGCCTTTTCTAAAACCAGCTTGAACATCAGGAAGTTCATGGTTCACATATTGCTGAAGCCTGGCTTGGAGAACTTTGAGCATTACTTTACAAGCATGTGAGATGAGTGCGATTATATCGAACCATTATTTTGAATTATATTTTTTCTCTCTATTATTTCTCTCTTCTCCTTCTGGAAATCAATTTACACCTGTATCAAGTCACATGATAGTGATCTACATGTGCGTTCTCTTCCCAATCTTTTTTCTCTCTGCAATTTGGGTTGGATAATTTCTATTCATCTGCCTTACAGGTTCTTGATTTTTAAAAAATGATTTTTCTACAAGCTGTTAATTTCCATTTAGTGATTTTTTTTTTAAACGTCAGATAACATATTTTTCTGTTTTTGGATTTCCATCTGGTTCCTTCTCAGTCTTTCACTCTCTCCTGAAATTCCCATCCCATAATTCCAACATCCAGGGCACTTACCAGTCTGATTTTTCTCTGGGTTGCTGATCACAACATCACCTTGTAGAGTCGGTATCCTGCCAACTTATCCTGAAGAGTGTTAAACTTTGTTCCAGCAAACAGTCAGATTACTAACTGATCATAAACTTTTGTAGATTTTGTTTTATGCTTTACTGGATGTATTTTCATTTGTCCTTAGTTTCAGAGTAAACCTATTAATCTTGTTACATGGTCTTTACCCTTAACGTCTCTCTGGTGTTTCAATGGCAAATCCAAGGTGTTTACCGAGCTCTTCTGCTGCTGCTAAGTCACTTCAGTCGTGTCCGACTCTGTGCGACCCCATTGATGGCAGCCCACCAGGCTCCCCCGTCCCTGGGATTCTCCAGGCAAGAACACTGGAGTGGGTTGCCATTTCCTTCTCCAATGCATGAAAGTGAGAAGTGAAAGTGAAGTCGCTTAGTCATATCCAACTCTAGCAACCCCAAGGGCTGCAGCCCACCAGGCCTCTCCATCCATGAGATTTTCCAGACAAGAGTACTGGAGTGGGGTGCCATTGCCTTCTCCGACCGAGCTCTTCTAACTTGTCATAACTCACACTGCAAATGGTTTCCCCTGTGCTTCCAGCAGGAGCAATTTTTCTTGACTCTCTCAGCCTCCTAGATGTCATTTTCTCCTTAGGATATCTGGAGTCCTACTTGTGCCTGTACTACTCAGAAGTCAATGATGGTCGTTTTTAAAATAAATTATATTTATTTATTTTGAGCCGTGCTGAGCCCACATTGCTGTGTGAGCTTTTCGCTAGTTGCAGCAAGCAGGAGGCCACTGCTCCGGTTGTGACATGAGGGCGTCTCACTGCAGTGGCTTCCCTTGAGGCGCACAGGCTCTAGGGGGTGTGGGCTTTGGTAGTTGCGGCACGTGGGCTCAGGACTTGCCGTTCCCCAGCTCTAGGGCACAGCTCAACAGCTGTGGCCCATGCACTTAGTTGCTCAGTGGCATGTGGGATCTTCCCGGACCGAACCTCTGTCTCCTGCCTTGGCAGGTAGATTTTTTTTTTTTTTTTTTTAACCACTGAGCCACCAGGGAGGCCTCAATTATGGTTTTGAAAGGAGTTTATATGCAGAGCTTAGCCCCCTCCTTCACCAGGGCTTCCTCACTTCTGGGATCCACACCTTCCATTTCCAACCATTCCACTTATCCCTCAGGCAGAAATGATTGTAGGTTTTCTTGTTTACGTTCTAGCACCCTGTGTAGCGTGCAGCCTGGGAATCTCCTCAGAGGACAAGCTCCCTTGTTTCAAGGGCCAAATGCTCCCCTGTGTCTGCCTACTTCTGGTCACTGTTAAGTGCTTTCAAGCTCTTTATCGTCTAGTATCTGCGGAGGGGCTACGCAGGGGCGCTAGTGGTGAAGAACCTGCCTGCCAATGCAGGAGACTCAAGAGATGTGGGTTCAATCCCTGGTCCAGAAGATCCCCTGGAGAAGGGAGTGGCTGCCCACTCGAGTATTCTTGCCTGGGAAATCCCATAGACAGAGGAGCCTGGTGGGCTACAGCCCATGGGGCCGCAAAGAGTCAGACATGATACGTAGTGTCTTCAGAAGCATTAATCCAATAAAAGCTATTCTCTCCATACAGGAATTGGAACCCCAATATGTAGTTTTGATGTCAATTATCCCAATTCCTTCACAGGATCTTTTTCTAAGGACCATTTCCTACTGCTGGCTCAGGGATTTACCACCTAATGGTTTATGAAACATTTCTAAACTCCTTGTAACATTCAAACCAATTATTTTGTGCTAGAAAGAGCCAATCCAATTATAGGTTTATTACTTAAAGAACTTTCTGTCTTAACTTTAAAGAAACTTTTTGTGTAAGAAAACTCAGAGGATATGTCTAAAACAAAGTTCCAACAAACCCAGTGTATCTTTAGGCACAATACTGCTGCTGCTGCTGCTGCTAAGTCGCTTCAGTCGTGTCCGACTCTGTGCGACCCCACAGACAGCAGCCCACCAGTCTCCCCCGTCCCTGGGATTCTCCAGGCAAGAACACTGGAGTGGGTTGCCATTTCCTTCTCCAATGCATGAAAGTGAAAAGTTAAAGAGAAGTCGCTCAGTCGTGTCTGACTCTTAGTGACCCCATAGACTGCAACCCACCAGGCTCCTCCATCCATGGGATTTTCCAGGCAAGAGTACTGGAGTGGGTTGCCATTGCCTTCTCCGGTTTAGGCAAAATAGCTCCTTCTTAAAGAATCCCAGGGACGGGGGAGCCTGGTGGGCTGCTGTCTATGGGGTCGCACAGAGTCAGACACAACTGAAATGACTTAGCAGCAGCAGTATAATTTACCACTGATTATTTTTTCAAGAATATTCTCCTTCACATTCCTCCGCTACCTCTTCTTCTTCTCTATCTTTTAATTCTTAGATCAGCCATTCCTCCTTTAAAAACTTCCCCGATCTTCTCCTCCTCCAAAATAGTCTTACCTAGCTTTTATCATTGCAGTTTCCACATTATTTCAGTAATTGCAAATTTAAGGTCAGGCTGGCATCCCATAATTTTTTTTAGGTGATAATTTGTGGTCACTCAGTTCTAAATATTTCATAAGTTCCATTACTATTTCTTCTCTGATTCATGAATATTTATAAGATTATTTTCATTTCCAAGTATATTGATTTTTTGGCTCTTTTTTGTTGTTGATGTCCGATACAATTGCATTATAGAAAGAAAATGTGGTCAGTGTTATCAATTCTTTGGTATTTCTTAGGACTTCTTTTGTAAGTCAGTGTTTTCAATGTGTACTTGATAAGAATGTGAATTCTCTGTGTGAGGAATACAGGCTTCTTCTATACAGGCCTCCTTTACGGCTGTCCTGTTACTTATACTGCTCAAAAGTGTCTATATCTTTACCAACTTTTACTGCTTGATCAGTTTATGAAATAGGCCTACAAAAATATTTCCCATTAAGAGAAATTTGGCAAATTTATTTTGTAAGCTAGGAGCCTGTTTTGTTCATAATATACAGATTCAGCATTGCTTTTACTTTCCTAGAATAATACTTGTGCAATCCTTAAATCGTGACTTTATTCCAGATGACACTTTTTTGCCTTAACATTGCTTTTCCAGCAGTATTATTCTTTACTTGTTTTATCTTTCCCTATCGTTTTCAATCTTTTAGCACCACCATGTTTTAGGTACAACCCTTGTAAACAACGCATAATGGATTGTTTCTTAAAAATGAACTGATCTCTGCCTTGGAACAAATCAGTTTAATCTATCTATGTTTGCTGAGATTACTATTATATCTAGACTTTTTCTGCTATATTTTGTTTTTTCTTAACTTTTACACATATTTTTCCTCTGTTTCTTATTAGATCATTCTAGAATTCTTTAATTCTTTCTTTTGCATGTACTTGTTTTTAAAATTACACATTTTTCCCTATTACTTAGGCATTACTTCTAACTTTTAAAAGGCATACTTGCTTAAAGTGTAGGTTAAGCCTATCTCCGTCTTCCTCCATACAGAACTTGGAATTTATCCTTTCAGCCTCTCCCAACCCCTTTTGTCCATGTTATTGTCATCTAGCATTTCAGTTTCTTGTTGTTTGTACAACTTCCTAATTGATTTTTTTGAAACCATGCTTCTTTAGATTTACAACCATTTACAACTTTTTCTGTGCATCATTCCCTCTTGCATTTTTACTTAGGTTTAAAAATCCCTGTTTCTTGAATGATATCTATGAATGGTTACTTTGGCAAAGGTCTAGAGTTGGTAAACTCTCAATCTTTGTTTCTCTGAAAATGCTTGAATAATAATCAAGCTTGAATAATAATCAAGCTTAGTGTATTATTCTGAGTTAATTTCTGTTTTTCCTCAGCATTTTAAAGATACTATTCTATTATGTAGCATCTATTATTGCTAATGGGGAGTCTGTTGTCAACTTAATTTGCAGTTTTTATAGAAATAACTGCATTATTTTATATGGAGTTCATATTCCTTTACTTGACACATCCCTGAAATGGTGTTTCTTAACTTTAGATTTGAAGAGGGGGCTGGTTTTACAGAAGTCATCCCCACATTCCCCTCCATACACGATCAATAGGTTCAGGGACAACTTGAAGTCCATCTTTGAATACTGTTGTGAATCTCTGTGTAGAATCATACTGAAACAAAAGAGTATTCAATAACAAACTATTTGTTAAAAGAATTAATTAACGGGTGCAAGTCTGATAGAGCGCTGGATGACTGAGCCCAGTGAATTCCAGGTAATCCTGGGTAAATGCCACTATTTCAGACATTTGTATCTGTTATTCTTTTTAATATTACTGAGAAGGATTGTGTCTTAGTCTGTTAATGCAAATGTTATAATTTGAATAGAAAAATGGAGTTTAATGCCAATTCTTGGAGATACAGTCCTGTTCAACATGACAGTTTGATTGTTAATATCAGCTTAAGAAATAGCCAGTGTTTGCTTGTTAGAGTTTCCAGAACATTCCTGTATATATTCTTTTAACTCATTTGAGAATCAAATAAACCCAGTGAATTAAGAATGGTTGCCTTCAATTTTTTGTAGCTAAAGAAACCAAAGCCATGAGAAGATTTAAGTGATTTGCTTAAAGTTGCAAAACCAGATAACTGGACCCCACTCAGATTTTCTTTCTGTTCTTTCTGATTTCTCATTGCCTGCTATTCATTTCTCATCCTTCATGCCCCTAGCCTCAGAGGGGCCAGACATCTGTGTACAGTATATATATACCATAGCAAGGGCAGCCATATGAGAGGAAGGGCACCCCCAAGTCTCCAGAGTGGCCTTCATACCCTTGAGCCCAAGCCACGCGGACTAAAGAGAAAAAGAAGAGAGGGGTGATTTTCTAGGACCATGTCACATGCTACAGAAAAAGGCAGAGTGGGTGATAAAGATCCATAGTCTTCTCCTACTTCCCAAATGACCTTAAACATGACTGCTTCCTTCACCAGGCTTCTTTCTTCAATCCTATCCTTCCCTTGCAAGGTCGTGAGGAACACTTTCCATTAGATCTGCTGTTCACACTTCTTCCTCACTCTGTACCATCCCATAAAATCTAGCAAGCATTGGCTAGAATTCTTCACATCATTCACCCCAGCTTCTTCTAGTGCTGGTAGGAGTGCAGAGGGGCACAACTGTTTTGGGGAAACTGGCAGCGTCTACTAAAGCAGAAGATGCACACACCAGACAGCCCAGCAATTCTGCTCTCACGTGTAGACCCAAGGGCATGGATATGTTTACAAGCCATATGTTCAACACTTAGAGCAGTTTATTCATAATATCCCCAAACCTGTTAACAGTAGAGTGATAAACTATAGTAGTCACACAACGGGATAGTACATGGCAATAAGAATTGCAACAAATTGCAACAACATAGATAAATTCTGCTGCTGCTAAGTCACTTCAGTCCTGTCTGACTCTGTGTGACCCCATAGACAGCAGCCCACCAGGCTCCCCCATCCCTGGGGTTCTACAGGCAAGAACACTGGACTGGGTTGCCATTTCCTTCTCCAATGCATGAAAGTGAAAAGTGAAAGGGAAGTCGCTCAGTCGTGTCTGACTCTTCGCGACCCAATGGACTGCAGCCCACCAGGCTCCTTGTCCATGGGATTTTCCAGGCAGGAGTACTGGAGTGGGGTGCCATCGCCTTCTCCGAGATAAATTCTACAGACATGGTAAAAGCAGCTAGGCACAAAGGGCATAAGTTGTAAGGTTTCATTTAAATTTGTGCAAAACATGTACAATTAATCTCTGTTGATAGAACTGAGGTTAGTGGCTACCCTTGGAAGGAGTAGAGATTGGAAGGAGGGCAATAGAGGTGTCTGGGGTCCTGGTGATACTCTGGGGGTTGGTTATATGAGAGTGCTCATTTGTAAACTGGGCAATTACGATATGTATGCTTTTCTATATGTACATTTTATACCCAGTAAGTTAGAATACTTATATTTATCCACACTGGACATTTAAATACACATGTCCAAGACTTAGATAGACCACATAAATGTGCATACTAGTTATGTGCTTGACCATTATGGACGGATTTGAGGCCCTAATCCATTCCTTTAAAAAAAAATCAAAAAGAGTCACTAACTGGACCAGAGCTTGGAATTTTAACTTGCTCATTTCATGAGATATTATGTTAGTGGCCTCCCACCAAACCACACTGAGATCAGTAAAGGAATCGTGTATATACAATAGCTAGCCCTGATGAGACAGTAATTATATATCTTAGCAGCTGTGTGCTTCTGTTCATGTTAGATAATTAGCCAGAAAATTGTTTGTGTAATTATTTTATGGAGCATTTGGTGATTTAACCATTTAACTCCAAAGGCTTATCCAAAAGTCATTAAACCGTTTAAAGAGGTAGAGATCACAGTTGGTGCTGTTTCAGCAAACATAACAAACCCAAATGGCTTCAGAATTCCATGGATCTCTTCTGTGTAACCAGTCATTGCAGCTGGCAGGTCTGAGCTGGCTTTTGCTTTTTAAATTTTATTATTTTCTCTCTACTCTAAAGGACATGTGTGTCAACTCTTTTAAAATGATATACAACTAAATGAGTTCTTGGACCTTCCACTGTTCTTTCTGATTAAATGAAAGTCTACATGAATCACTGCCCCAGTTATTAAATCCATGTGGCTCATTCCTTGTTTGTGGATAGGAAACATGGAGAAAGAGAAATCAAGAGAAGCTGCAAACCGAGGCAAAAACAGGAAGGAAAAACTGACCTTGGAAATTGGTTTGAAAAATGCTTCTGGCCCACCGAAAGTAGGGCCAATCTTATAATGTCACAATAACGACATTGTGGCTCAAAAACAAGCCTCAACCAGGAATGTTTTCTATTTCTTTTTGTTTGTTTGTTTGTTTGGCTTAGCTGAAGGACTTGATTCTGTGTACCTGGCAAGATGCTGAACTAACTCATTGGTTAGTTGGCATGGTGGCGGAGGCATGTTGCCTCATTATAGCATTAAGCTTGGGGTCCAAATACATGTATTCAGGTCCCAACTAGTTCTTCTCATAATGTATAACTTCTCAAAGCCTCAGTCCTTGCTTCCCAAATGGGAACGCTAAAGGCAATTAGAGTGGTATGTAGAGTTCAGATTGGAATCACACTGCACATGCTCACATCTCAACTCTGCCCTTACCAGCTCTACCATCTTGGGCTTGCCATCATTTAACCTCTCTGCATTTCTGGCTAATTTTACCAGAGCCCTGTCTCATCTGGTGCTTGAGGATTAGATGAGTTAATGCATGTATGGGAAGCACTTAGAGTTGCCAAGCATAGAATAAGCACTTATTAAGTGAAGTCTATTGTTATTTTTACTTGTGACTATTGTTTGGGAGGGAAAAAGTAACACTGTGTATTATGAAAGTTCTACTCAGACTGTAAATACTAGAAAAGATGATTCCTTTAATCCTGTCATCTCCTAAGGATAATCCATTCATGATTCTCCAGAGAACAAGTCAGAAGGAGTTCTAAATTGGAAAGCCAAGTTCAGGTTCGTGCATTGTGGCTCAAAATGGGCCACGACTGGGGAAGGAAACCCAATTGCATAGCTGCCTTCAGTTAAGCCTTCTCAGAGAACCCACTGCAGGCACAGCTCTTCTGAAAGACAGTGATTGCACAGTTAAGCTCAGCTCAAGAAGCAGCGCCAATCACTTCTTAAACTGCCCCTTGGGAGTCACAGCTATTAGGTATTGAGTTTCTTTGTGTTTTCTACATTTGATTGTGGTGATGGTTGCCCAACTCTGTGAATATACTAATACTCTCAAATTGTACACTTTAAATGGGCAAACAGTATGGTATGTGAACTATGTCTTGATTTTAAAAACGACCTATTATACTTCAATTCATATCATGGATTTTTTATAAAAGCGAGGGGAAGGGGAGTGAGAAAGTGAGAGAGAAAGAGAAGAAGGAAGGAAGGAGGAAAGAAATAAAGGGGAAGAAAGAAGGAAAGAAAGAGAGGAGGAGTGAAGGAGGATGGAAGGAAGCAGGCACGTGGCTTTTTCCAAAGCGGGCTGTGGCCGTGGGCACCCAGGCTGGGCTCGGCAGCTCAGCATGTGCTGTCCAAGTGAGCTTGGCAGGTAGTGCGGACTGCAGCCACTTAAAATTTTCACGGGCCCCTAGGGGAAGGACAGGATGAACATACAGGGGACCATGGCGGGAAGACTCCCAGATGGGCCCTGGCGACTCCTGCCATGCTTATGGTGCCACTGCTCGCAAGCTGTTTGCATTTGCACAGGGTCTTCGGAAGAGTAAACCCTGAGCTCTCAGGTGGTGGTGGGGGGCTTCTCCTTGCCCTTCTGATAGCCTCCCAACTGGTGATCACTCTAGTCTCCCAGTTCAGACATGGGGCTCGGAGCTTAGAGGCGAAAGCTAACCATTTCCAATGTAAACAATTAGAAGCCCTCGTAAGGAGACCCACAGATTCAAAAAGACAAAAGCTCTGCAAAAAGCCTCCCAAACAAGCCACAGACTGCAGTCTCAGGGACGGGAGTAGACAGGCATGAGAGACTCTCTGGAGGCTGGCAGGGGGCCACTTTGTCCCAACGCCAGCTTGGAGGACTGTTTGAAAGAGCTCTCTCCCAGGGGGAGCGGAAGGAATTGTTAAAAGACACAGGGCCTTAACACAAGCCTGATCTCTGGGCGTCTGGGCTCTGTCATGGGATGGCCTCGTGCACCTCGAAGCACATCCTTCTTCTCTATGCCTTTCTGGGGAGATGAACTTTCATTAATAGTACCACTTTGTTATTTTTAGCCAAAAAATTACAAAAGGGGAAAGTTTGAGGAGAAAGACAATGTTTAAACAGTTTCCAAGTATTTCCCTACAAGGTTTTTATTAATTACAAGAGAAGAACAACCTCACAGTTAGGATGGTGAAATAGGACAAATTGACATCAGGTGCTTCCTGGAATGATCTATTGAGAAACATCCCGTAGGATAGTCCTGCCAAATGTGCATAAGCTGAAAATAGTTACGAGGGAACATCAGACAAATCCAAATTGAGGGGCATTCCCCAAAATGAATGGCCTGTAGTCTCCAAAATTGTCAAGGTCCTAAAAGACAAAGACGGAAGAAGAATTCAAGATTAAAGGAGACTGAAGAGATGAAAGGCGATGTCTGATTCCAGACTGGAAGCTTTTGTCATAAAGTCTATCATTGTGACAAGAGTGAAATTTGAAAAAGAGCCAAGGATTAAGTAACAGTGCTATAACACTGCCAATTTCTTGGCGATGATAATTGTACTGTGTTTATGTAGGAACGTGCCCTTATTTTTAGGAAATACACTGATTATTTAGGGGTAAAGAGGCTTCATATCTGTAAATGGTTCTCAAATGATTTTAGAAAATAAGTGATAATAATTATATATAATTAGATTATAATTAAAACAACTGTGCTAAATGTTAGCGTTTGAGGAATTTGTGTGAAGGGCATATGAGATCCTTTGGATTCTTACTGCAAGTCCTTGGGAAGTTTGAAATATTTCAAATAAATAGTTCTCATACATCATATTTCCCAGGAGAAAAAAAGAAAGAAAGAAAGAAAGAAATCCTACATGGCCCACTGAACTGAGTTTTGTCTGTAAACCCTAAAAGGAGGATGCAGGTTTGGATAAAATGCTTCTTATGGAGTAGGCTCCATGTACCGTGCTGTGCTATGTTGCTGCTGGGGCTTTGGAATCCCGGAGAAGTCTCTTCCAGGAGGCTGCTCTGGGGTTGCTAAACTCGTCCCGTCCCAAAGGAAAGCCAAACTATTTAATGGTTAGGAGAATGTGAAACACTCCCGTGACACTCAGCATTTGGAAATACTATCTAAAGTGATAGAGGCTGGGGACCCTGTCCAAGGGAGTCACTTCGCATCCTCCTGTGTGAGCCAGCAAAGGGCTGTTGTTTTGGATTATTAAGATAATGAGATGCAGATGAGGACTTACATTAGAATGCTATAGAATCCTGACATGTTTTCTTACTGTATCTCGGGCTACCTCCTCCTCCTCCTTGTCCAATTTCCTTTTTATCTGTTTTATGTTTATGAGTTCATTAGCTGCCATCCCCAAGACATTGTAGGAAGAACCTTAGGACTTTGTAATTCATCATTTGCCAAACACTTTTAGGAGCTTTAATCTAACAGTCCCCTGCCCCACCCCCACTCCCAGCTGCCCTCACCTGCTGGAAGTTGTATTTTTAACTGGTGAAAAGAATAAAGGGGAAAAGGAGGGAAGAGACCTAACAAGCGAGTTACACCAATATCTCATTAAAGTTTCACACAGTCTTGGAAGGTAGGTAGAAACACCACTGGCAGATGGAGACCAATGCTCAGAGAGGTGAAAAAAGAGGCTAAAGCCACACAAATTACAAAAGCAGGACAGGGATTCAGTAGCCAGGTTCGCTGAACTCTGAGGCCTCTGCTGTCTCCACCTCACCATGCAATACTAATGAAATCTGATGTGTTTGTTTCTCTATAAAAATAGCAGTTTTTCTAACTGTGGGAGTGATTATATATATATATATATATATATATATATATACACATACACACACACACACACACATCAGTTCAGTTCAGTTCAGTCACTCAGTTGTGTTCGACTCTTTGCGACCCCATGAATCGCAGCACACCAGGCCTCCCTGTCCATCACCAACTCCCAGAGTTCACTCAGACTCACGTCCATCGAGTCAGTGATGCCATCCAGCCATCTCATCCTCTGTCGTCCCCTTCTCCTCCTGCCCCCAATCCCTCCCAGCATCAGAGTCTTTTCCAATGAGTCAAGTCTTCGCATGAGGTGGCCAAAGTACTGGACTTTCAGCTTTAGCATCATTCCTTCCAAAGAAATCCCAGGGCTGATCTCCTTCAGAATGGACTGGTTGGATCTCCTTGTAGTCCAAGGGACTCTCCAGAGTCTTCTCCAACACCACAGTTCAAAAGCATCAATTTTTCGGCGCTCAGCTTTCTTCACAGTCCAACTCTCACATCCATACATGACCACTGGAAAAACCATAGCCTTGACTAGACGGACCTTTGCTGGCAAAGTAATGTCTCTGCTTTTTAATATGCTATCTAGGTTGGTCATAACTTTCCTTCCAAGGAGTAAGCATCTTTTAATTTCATGGCTGCAGTCACCATCTGCAGTGATTTTGGAGCCCAGAAAAATAAAGTCTGACACTGTTTCCACTGTTTCCCCATCTATTTCCCATGAAGTGATGGGACCAGATGCCATGATCTTAGTTTTCTGAATGTTGAGTTTTAAGCCAACTTTTTCACTCTCCTCTTTCACCTTCATCAAGAGGCTTTATAGTTCCTCTTCACTTTCTGCCACAGACAAGCACAGTATGAAATCCCTTATTCCTAGACCCACAGTTAACCTGCACAGTTTGGAAGTCAAGGCTAATTAAACATAGCACCACATTGATCAGTATTAACAAACCCAATCTGATATTCAGTATCTTGGCTCTTTTAAGTAAATCAAATTTCAGAACAAAATACATTTTAGATAATCCAGGATGGAACTCTCCTTTTTAGGTATGAGTTCTCCTCCATCTGGCAGGCAGGGCTATGAAAACATCAACTTTCTGAACTAAAAAACAAGTTGGACTACATGATCTGAAAGGTTCCCCTCAAATCAAAGGTTTAATGATTCCAGGACCTGTGTTTCTGTATATTTGTTTCTCCTGTGCTGCTAACCACTAACATGCATTTCTAAACTGAACATTTAGTTCCTCTGTATCCAAGAAGGCAGTGATAGAAACTTATATGCAGCGATGAAAGGAAATTTTAAATATGACACTGATCCATTACTGGGGTCCAGCCCCAGCAGGAGTCCAGGGATACCCTCAGGATGAACGGCAGAGAGAGATGACATGGGGAGACCAAGCTTAGGTGAAGCAGGTCTGCAGCTTTATTTTCAAAAGGAGCTTTTATACCCTGAGTTACACATTTCCAGAAGTGAAAAATGCAGAGTCATGCAGAAAGTACTAAATAAAGTTACATTCTTATGGAGCAAAAGTGTAGTGGGTTACAACAAAGAAAGAACTTATTAACTTAAAGGTCTAATGTTGCTAATGCCAAGGCTATTACTTGTTTTTTCTACATTCCAACTATATCAACTAATGCACTCCCAGGCACACAATAGGTAAGCAAGCATTGGCTCAACAATGCAGTATTACTCTAATAAAACTTTTTCACCACTCGAAGGTCATGGTTGGGATGTTGTGAACAATCATGTGCGTTAGTTGCAAGAGTATGGATAAACCTGTCAAGCAAGCTAGAATGCCAACAGAGGGGTTTGAATTGAAATACTACTTTCATGCCCAGGAGACTTATTAACTAGAGCCCTAAGTTGATTTTCTTCAGAGAAAGGTGGTCGGGGGATAGCCCCCTGTTAATGTCAGAAGAGTTGGTGAAAGGCATAATACAGTAAACAGTAGACAGACAGACTTTGGTTTCCGGGCACATGCTCGAGCAGGTCCAGGGAGCCCCTTGAGTCCTGATCCGCCTTGCCTGTCAGGTCTCCTCCGTATGACCTTGTCATGGGTGGGATCTCCCATGCTGGCTCCCGGCAATCCATTACTTCTTTCCAGATCTCTTGTCTAAACAGCATACATGAGTGCTTAGTCCCTTCAGTCATGTCCGACTCTTTGAGACCCTATGGACTGTAGCCCTGCAGGCTTCTCTCTCCATGGGGATTACTGGAGGGGGATACTGGAGGGGATACTGGGGATACAAGAATACTGGAGGGGGTTGCCATGCCCTTCTCCAAAACAGAATACACAGTCCTTAAGAAAATGAGCTTCAGAGTCAGACACTCCTGGGATCCAGTTTGAGTTCTGCTACTTTCTAACTATGGCACATTATTTAAACTCCCTAAGCTTCCTTCCCTCTTCCATAAAATGGAAGCAATTATAAAGAATACTGAAGATAACTCAAGGAGACAATATATGTATAGGGCTTTGAATAGGTTCTGATGGGGCTTCCCAGGTGGCACTAGTGGTAAAGACCCCACCTGCCAATGCAGGAGACATAAGAGATGGGGTTCTATCCCTGGGTCGGGAAGATCCCCTGGAGGAGGGCATGGCAACCCACTCCAGTGTTCTTTCCTGGAGAATCCCGTGGACAGAGGAGCCTGGTAGGCTACAGTCCATAGACTCACACAGAGTCAGACACAACTGAAGCGACTTAGCATACATAATTTCTGATATACAGGAAAATGCCTAATTTTCCTATTATCAATTAATGCTGGGATTAATTAGATAGCATCCCATAGTGAAGCAAGTGTGGGTTCTGGAATAAAAACAGAAACAGGTCACATCTTGGCATGATTTTTCTACGTACAAGCTATGTGATCTCAGTCAAGTAACAAAATTCTACATGCTTCAGTTTCCTAAATTTATAACATGAAAATAATGATTCTGATCCCACTCTGTTTGACTCACAAGCTTAGGCGCTCAACTACTATACTGCAGTGATAAGAAAAACACCTGCAGGGTTGATATTCATGCAGCACTGTAGCAAAAATGGCACCTAGATGAATTCAGTATCAACAAACACAGTGGTCATAGCAGAAGGACTGGTTTTTATTGCTTCAGCCATGCTCTGATTCACCATCATCACCATTCATTGATCCAGGATGGGACTGAAAGGTGGGACTAGGCCCGTGTGAGAAGGTGACTGAGATTGAACGATCTGGTAGAGGCATAGCAATAACACGGCCCTGGTAGCTTATGGCTGGCCGGGTCGCAACCACTTCTGCTCAAGTTCTCCACCTGTTCAATGGGGATGTGATGGGGAAGAGTTGTATCATGGCTTAGTTCCTGTCTTCTCCCCAGGAGGAGAAATGACTGTGAAAACTGTAAAGGTCTCTCGTAGCCTTCAAATTCTCAAGCTGAATAACTAGCGAAGTTATTAGGAAATTAGGTTCTGATTTTTTAAAAACTTTTGATTTTGTTTTGGAGTATAGCCAGTTAACAATGTTGTGATAGTTTCAGGTGACAGGAAAGGGATTCAGTCATACATATACATGGATCCATTCTCCCCAAAAGCCCCTCCCATCCAGGCTGACACATAACATTGAGCAGAGTCCCCTGTGCTCTACAATAGGTCCTTGTTCATTATCCATTTTAAATATAGCAGCGTGTACATGTCCATCTCAAACTCCCTAACTCTCCCTTCCCCTCTTCCTTCCCCCTTGGCAAGGAAACTAGGTTCTGATTTTAGGAGACCCTGATTCTGAGCCACTCAACCTCTCCTACTGTTTTTTGTCATCTGCCAAGTGGTGATAATACAGTCTACATCCTCAGCTCCTGGCAGGGGCCACGTACTCCCCTGTATCCTGAACACCTAGGACAGTGCCTGACCCTAGGATGAGGATGTAGGTCTGAGCCTGTTGAATCCTGAAGAAATGGGGAGGGAGAAGTACCTGCCAGGGCATTTATCCTCTTACTATTAACCAAAAACACTGAGAAGAGGCCACTCACCAGCTCTGTTCCTGCAGCTCGTCACAGAGGAAGGCTCTTTGAGAGTGGAGAATGCCAAAGGTGTCCCCAGGTGCTTAGATATAGAGGAAACCAGCCTGCAAAGTTTAAAAATGATGTAGAATCCCAGCTCCTCTCAACTGCCCATGAGAGAGCCAGTTTAGACTCCCTCCAGGGCTCGCCAGACTGGAATGTGATACCCAGGAGTGGGGTGAGGTGCAGCTTGACAAGGTCAGCAAAGCCCAGCCCCCTTAAGTGTTTCTCCATGCTGCCCACCAGCCACCCACTGGGGATATTTTTTAGCAGCAGTGAAACCGTAGCCTCTGTTTCGTGCTTCCATATCACATTCTCCCTTCCTCCCCAGTCCCAATCATCATCACCATCATTCATTGCCTTTATTAAGGGCCCACCAGTGGGCGTTGACTGTCTGTGTACAACAGTGGATCAGCTCCACTTCCGGTTTAACATGTAAGTGCTCTCCAAGCGTCCCCATCCCCAAATGTCTTCACCACTATCCCTATTTACACACACACACACACACACACACACACAACTTACTATTTTCAGCCAAGAGGTAGAGAGCTAGTTAATAAACAAATGTTCCTAGATATTTAGAGCACATTAAAGCCATTTTAGTCCAGATTCTCCTACCAGTTCTCTGGGACTGGGGATTCAGAAGCAGGCACCTGGAGGATGTTTATGCCTGGGCGTTGGTTTGGCAGGGAGAAGGCTGAGACAAAGATCTGGAACAAGGAGGGGGCATAGAATACACCACTGTGGAGGGGAGCATCTTCAAAGTCATGTTTCTTCCACCCAGACCCAGCCCAGAGCTGCCCTCCAAATATTTGCAACAGGATCATTGGGCTCAAATAGAAAAAACACTGAAAATACAGTCAATGTGAGCGATGGCATGTTCTCGAGGCAGTCTCCCACATCAGAAGGGAGGATGTGTGTCCTCGTTAGCTGACGCGCAACAGTCCTCAGCGCTGCGTGGAGGAGCATCCAGGCTTGGGTGCTGCTGAGGAAGGACAGTTCTCGAGGTCTGAGCCCACCAGTTAGTCCGCGATTCCCACCCAGTGTGTGGCCCGGAGACAGCCCAGAAGCAGGCACAGCCCGACAGAGCGCCCTCTGCTGGCTGGACCTCACACTCCCAATACCGTGCAGCAACGTCGGGGCTGCTTTGGTGGCTCAGCCTGTAAAGAATCCGCCTGCGAGGTGGGGGACCCGGGTTCAATCCTCGTGTCACGAAGATGCGCTGGAGAAGGGAATGGCTACCCACTTCAGCATTCTTGCCTGGACAAGAATTCCATGGACAGAGGGGCTTCGTGAGGCACAGTCCATGGGGTCGCAAAGAGTCGGACACGACTGTCTGACCAAGCACACAGAAGGAGCAGAATCAGGACCGGAAGGGCAGGGAAAAGCAAAAGTGATGAGGAGAAAATAGCTTTCTCCCTGTAAGAAACAAAGACTTTCTGTGGAACTGCTCTCAGGCTATCCGCACTCTCGTTATCGATTTGCTCGTGGCAAATCCTTGGGCCATAATGCTTCCATTTCTAATGCAGCCTTCCAGTTCCCTCAGACCAACTTCACCTGGGTGGATGGCACCTTAACCCTGACTTCCCACTGGCGTCGTTCCTGTTCTTGCTCTTGTGTGAAACCACAGTCTTCTTTTGGGCTGGGTTTCAAAGGAGCCGGAAATGCTGCTGTCTGACTTCTTGAACTAACGAGTTCACTGTTGGGACAGCACAAATAAAGACGGGTGCTTGGGACATCTTGGCTCACTTTCGAAGGGCGGTGTTTATGAGAGTGCCTTAAACAGTGATCAGAGGAAGCGAGAAGAGTTATAAAAAGAACTCTGTGTAGTCATGGGGGTGGAGAGATGGGAAAAGCTTAACTGATCTGATGCAGCGGGTCCTTAAACAACATCACTAAGCTTCAGATACACAAAGACACTTAAATAAATTGATGTTTTAAAGTCAAAGGAAAACCAAACAGAAACTAATCCGGGAAAGTGTTTGAGTGAGGAGGTACCTGTACCTGACTGGCAGTAATGACTTTCAAAATCCCAAAGATGGGGAGAGTGGGAATTGCTCTTTTCAAGACTTTAAAAGTTTTTATCTTGCTGTTCTTGTAAAGGGAAAACAAGTCTGTCCTTGGAAGAAGTTGTAAGACAGGCTTCTCTTTTAAAAAATGCTCTGAAAACAGTTAAGTGCCACAAAACTTTGAAAGAACTAAGATCAACTTGGTGTTTGACAAAGCTAATATAAGAATGGTAATCAATCCCTTGGCAATGGAAATTTTAAATTTAAAATAAGCTTCAACAAAGCCTTTGAACCTTCAAACACTTTATCCTTAAGAAATTAATGGGTCCCTGAAGAAGTCACATTTCCTTTTCTGTTTCTGTAATATATACTTCAATTACATTAATCAACAATGCAGCAAAATAGCTGACATCCACCAACTTCCAAGTCACATTTCCAAATGCTCTTTCTCTCCAGCAGAGACTTAGCATTTGAAGATAGCTAATTGAGGTTTATATAAGCATGAATAAATACTTGGTGTAGCTGGATTTTCCCATCCAGCTGTCACCCTTTGCTCACCCCAGAATGGTTTCCCATCCTTTTTTTTTTTTTTTTCTTCTGTCATTTCTGTTGAGTATGATAAACTAGTTTGTTGAAGGAGATATTATGTTAAACCCTTCCTTCTGCGCTATGAAGATTCTGAAGCACCCCCTCAAAATACATCTCCTTCCAAAGCAAACTGGAATCTGTGAGTCACTTTGTTCTTCCCCAATGAAAAGTGAGCTGAGGTTTCTCCAGTTCTCTGCGTCCTCCTCTGCTCTGAATGAAAAACAACAGCAACAACAAAAACAAGTTTCGTGGCATTCATCTTTGTTAGATGTGATCTCCCTTGAAAACTGAGTTATGCTTTTATTGTATTTACCCTCAAATCTATCACTGGTACAGTTTTTGTCTCACTTAACTTGTCTCAGAGAAAGTGACTCCAAGGATCCTGTTTTTTCTATTTTTGCTCACTCACTCTCTTTCAGTCTCAGAAATGACAACCTTAACAATAAAAGGCTCCAAATACTAATTTTACTAGTGTAGTGTGTACATACATACAAAAGAACCTTCATTTTCCATTTGAGTATTCACTTGCCTATTTGGAAGTGACCAATAACTCAATGGTAAAAAAAAACTAAGATCATGGCATCCGGTCCTATCTCTTCATGGCAAATAGAAGGTGAAAAAGTGGAAGCAGTGACAGATTTTATTATCTTGGGCTCCAAAATCACTGTGGATGGTGACTGAAGCCATGAAATTAAAAAAGTTTACTCCTTGGAAGAAAAGCTATGACAAATCTAGATAGCATATTAAAAAGCATAGACATCACTTTGCCAACAAAGGTTCATGTAGGTCAAAGCTATTGTTTTTCTGGTAGTCATATATGGACGTGAGAGTTGGACAATAAAGAAGGTTGAGTGCTGAAGAACTGATGCTTTCAAAATGTGGCGTTGGAGAAGACTCTTGAGCGTCCGTTGGACTACAAGGAGATCAAACCGTCAATCCTAAAGGAAATCAAGCCTGAATATTCATTGGAAGGACTGATGCTGAAGCTCCAATACTTTGGACATCTGATGCGAAGAGCCGACTCATTGGAAAAGACCCTGACGCTGAGAAAGACTGAAGTCAAAAGGAGAAGGTGGCAGAGGATGAGATGATTAAATAGCATCACTGACTCAATGGACATGAGTCTGAGACAGCTCTGGGAGATAGTGAAGGACAGGGAAGCTGCAGTCCATGGGGTCACAAAGAGTCAGACACGACTTAGCGACTAAACAACAGCAGCAACAATAACTGTCCAGCGGGAGGGCATGTCTCCTTTTTGCTAATGGCCTTTAAGAGAACTGATCCTCACACTGCACGTTGCAAAGATGGTCAGTCTTGCTTTGGAGCTCTTTCAGCCCCTGTTGGACATTTCTGCGTTTATCCTCTCCTCTCTGCAAGGCATAGATAGTGTGTCTCTTTCACTCAGACTCTTGCCTTGACCATTATGTTAGATTTCTCCTCCCAAGGTGAACCAAGGACTTTGGATTTTAATGGGGGAACCTCCTGAGAAAAAAACCATATCTGTTTCTAAGGTGGAAATACCTACACACAGCAGTGTAAGAGATTTTTTTTAACAGGTCATGTAATAGGGTAGATCTTTGAGTCTTATCACAGCCACTTAAACCCATACATTCACAAGGCTCATCCTTTGTAAAAAATAATTATGGGTTATCAAGCACTGCAAAAGTCCTATTATCTAGAGTTCAGTATTCTGCAAGAAAATTTCATATAGTGAGAGATCTGATCCCATAGTTGGTCCTTCAAGTGGTTACTTTGTTTTCAAATCCTCTAGTCACTGAAGGGGAAATCAGGACATTTGGGACCACATAAAACAAATCATCTGTACACGTGGTTGGGTTTTTCACTTTCCATATGGATGTCTTAGTCCAACAGCTAGAGACAGGGAAATTCAGGACTTAGCTGTCAAGGCAGACCTCTCCACAGTCTTGTCTTGCTTCTTTCTGCTTTGCTGACATCAAAAGACTTGAATCTCTTCCCTCCAGTTCCCGGGGAGTGAAGAAGGGCTTTTCACGTGCCCTTTTCTTGATGCCTTGAATATCACTTTTGTGGTTGCATATGTGTGTGTGTTGGTTACTTTCTTCTATTTAATAAGATTGGCAATATACTGTAAACAGATAAGGTGGATGAGGCCCTCCACCCACATACCATTACACACAGAGACTGACTCCAGGTCACCACTAGAAACTGGGATTCATTTATCCTAAACAACATCCTCTGGAGGGAGGTTCAGGCGATCCACAGCACTTGCCTATCAAGGGTGGAAACTCCACAAACCTGTCCTCAGCTACAAGCAAAGCTCAACATTGCCACTGTCTCTGGGAAAATGACATGTTACATGTTCTCAGCAGGAGCTGACAATTAGGCCAAGTGAACAGTCCTGCGAGGTGGGGGAGTGAAGTTCACGCTGCTTTAGCCACAGGCCTCAGGTGCTGGGGCGAGTGTGAAGCCAGGGCCAAACACTTTCAACCACCCAAGAAGCCGGGGACCCCCAAATCTGCAACCCTCTGGTTTGTTATTCTGTTTATTATCATGGAGACGGCACTCTTCCTTCCAACTATTTCCTCTGGCATGATAAGGATTTTGTGAGGTGTCAGGGGAGCCATAATTTATCAGAATCAAGTAAGGATTTGTAATATTTAAACTATTCCATTAAAACCAGGAAGCAGGTCAGAAACTAACCTTTAAATACAGCCAAGGGAGAAAGTCAGCCCAGCAGCTTAAAATATATATCTTTTGCAGGAAGCATGGAGTGTGTAATTAGCTGTAATTATTGCAACTATAGTCAGGAAGCTTTATTTTTTGGCTGATAGGCAGTGTTATCTTCTGATGGCCTGGGAAACCAGATTGTGGGGTTACAGTCTCGGCTCCCACATGGACCCTCGTGGGTGGCTTTTGGGGGGAAACTTGGCAAGGGAGCAGAGGAAAAGGATGGTCAGGGTGGAGAAGTTACAGGGAAGGATCCGGGTGAGAGCTTCTTCAATTCTTCTGGAAGGAGACTCTGAATTTTGTGAATTATGTCGAAACATATCCTGATTTCCAGTGTGATCGTTTCCCCAGGACACTATTAAGGCTTAATATACTGGGCCAAAGCTATCTGCCTTGGCTCCTGCTGGTAGTCATGGAGGAAGTTAAATGTGCTACTGTTAGAAGATCACTTTTATTTTTTGCTGTTTCAACGAGCATGGATTTTTTTTTTTTTTTTCCAGTGGGCAAGTCTCAGTCTGGTAGAGGCATTAAAAATTAGTGAAGGTGGAAATGCTTTGAAACATTTGATCTCTTCTCTAGGAAGCTGAGCAGAGGGGGTGGGGAGTCCCCCCGGAAGGCTTGCTGGGTGGAAGAATACACACCAACAAGGAGATCTCTTCAGTACTTCCTATGGCCTTGACTTCTCCCTCTAGCCAAGCACCAGAGGAGAAAAATATCCAGCTCTCTTCTCTGACATTTGATCTAAATCTCCTGAAGTCTCGGGGGAGGCCGGGGAGGCTCAGATGAAGGGCAGTGCAGCCAAAACAGCAACATGCATGCGTGCATGCTCAGTCACTTTAGTCATGTCCGGCTCTGCGATCCCATGGACTGTAGCCTGTCAAACTCTTCTGTCCATGGAGTGGGTTGCCATGCCCTCCTCCAGGGGGATCTTCCGGACCCAGGGATCAAATCCGCATCTTTTGCGGCTCCTGCGTTGCAGGCAGATTCTTTATTTCGGAGCCACTGGGGAAGCCCAAATAGCAACAATAGAATATAAATCTGATTTTTGCCCATTCCAGCTAAGGCTGATTTGGTTTGCTGGAAAATGAGTGCTCTTTCTTTTGTTTTCTTGGAGATTGTCAAATCCTGCTTCACCTTGCCCTCTGAACCACACCAACCATCTGATCATCTAACCAACCACGGAGCTAACAGAAATCCATCCTGTTCTTAACAAGTGGTGGTAATTGGCATTAAGAAAAAATTCCCTCTCCCAGTTATTTATCAGGATCCCACAGTAGATTAAACCACTTTCCTAATTATTTATTTTTTTAAAAAAAATTCTACAGTCCATTTTGCAAAGAGAGAGGTGATTTTAAAGGATTTAATCTTTAAAAATCGTGTGTGCTTAGACTGGCATCAGAAAAGCCCAAATACCATTTCTCTCTTCTGCTTCCTAGGATGAGGTCCCTTTGATGGGGATCACGTTCAGATGTGTGTTCTACACAGATATTCCCCAGATAACACATCTTGAATTACAAACTCCGGCATCTTGCAGGTACCAAGGAGGAGGAAAGACTAAAGCAAGAAGGTGAACAAACACTCATTAGAAGAGAAATGGAGAAGCGGGGGTTGGAGGCATCTTCCCAGGGACCTCTGTCACCAGCATTCATCCCACAACAGCCACAGTACACAAATAATTGCCTCCAAGCCCCCACTTGGCCAGAGAAACCTGCTTTCCGCCTCGCGGAAACAGCCCGGGACCAGTCCTCAGAGCTCACCTCTCTTCCCCGGCAGGCAGCTGCCCTTCTGTAATGCAGCAGTTCCGCATGGCTCCCCAGAGCAGAGCACCATTGTCCCAGCTATGAATAAATCATTGATCCTATTTTATTAATAAGGCGAAGCTAACAATACTCCCCATCTCGCCCTGCTCTTCCTCTCCAGCAGTGCCTCAGAAACAAGAGCCAGCCCCTCTTCCTGGGAGGGGAAAGGCTGGAAGCCCCAAGGAGGCAGCCTGAGGATCTGGGGTGTGAAGTGCCAGCCAGCTGTGGGCAGATGAGCCCTGACTCTGCAGCCTTGGAGGTCTGCATATGATGAGAGAACTGGCTTTACCAGGAGGCGGTTACCTGGGGACGCCGGCTGCTTCCCTGAGCTGTGGGAGTGATGCAGTGTCAGGGGAGAGAGTCCAGGTGAGGAGGCAGAGCAGAGGAACAGTTTACCTTGGGCTCGTTGTTTTAAAAAGAATTAACTGAATTTTAAAAGAATTTTGCTTAAGAAATATTAATACTATTTTAATGTCATGCCTCTGTGTGTGTGTGTGTGTATGTTAGTCAGGTCAGTCGTGTCCAACCCTTTGTGACCCCATGGACTATAGCCCGCCAGGCTCCTCTGTTCATGGGATTCTCCAGGCAAGAATACTGGAGTGGGTAGCCATCCAGGGGATCTTCCCAATCCAGGGATCAAACCTGGTTCTCCCACATTGCAGGCAGATTCTTCACCATCTGAGCCAGAAGGGAAGTCCCTAACCCTTGTCTAAGCCACCAGCATCTCCTCTCATGGACCAGTGAGTAAGTCACAGGGGAATGACTTGTCTGCTTACCAATATTCTTCCTCCCCTAAAGTCCTTTTTTCATGCTTAGCTATAATAATCATTTTCAAATGATCATAAGTGGTACTTAAAATCTCTATTTTCTCACTGTTCGGAAGGCTAGAATTCTGGATTCACAGTATTGACAAGGGTTGGTTCCTTCTAGAAGCTCTGAAAAATTTTTCCATACCTCTCTTCTAGCTTCTTGAGAATGCCAGCTATCGTTGGTGTTCCTTGGCTTGTAGCTGGATCACTTTAACATCTGCCTCCATGGACTTCTTCCTATGTGTTTCCTATGTCCATATCTCCCTCCTGTTATAAGGGTACCAGTCATTGGATTGGATCCACCCTAAGCTGGTATGATCTCATCTTAACTTGATTATGTCTGCAATGACCCTATTTCCAAATAAAGTCACATTCACAAGTACCAGGGGTTAAGTCTTGACTGTATCTTCTGGGGAGACACATTTCAGCTAAATACAGTGAACCCTCTGATGTCTCTAAAACTCACATCTGTTCCTCCAAAATTCACCTCCTCTCAGATCCTTAAGAGTCTCAACCTATTCCAGCATCAATTCTAAGTCTAAAATCTCATCTAAATATAACTGACTCCCCAGATCCCAACTCTCGTCTCCTAGATCATCTTAAATCAGGTATGGGTAGGGTTTCCCTGATAGCTCAGTTGGTAAAGAGTCTGCCTGCAATGCAGGAGACCCGGATTCAATTCCTGGGTTGGGAAGATCCCCTGGAGAAGGGAAAGGCTACCCACTTCAGTATTCTGGCCTGGAGAATTCCATGGACTGTATAGTCCATGGGGTCACAAAGTTGGACACGACTGAGAGACTTTCACTTTCACACTTTCAGGTATGGGTGAGACTCTGGGCACAGTCCATCCTCGAGCAAACTTTCTTTCCATCTCCGGACCTGTGAAACCTAGAAAGCAAGTTATCTGCTCCCAAAATACAACAACGGGACGCACATATGACAAGCATTCCTGTGCCAAAAGGTAGAAACGGGGAGAGGAAAAATGGGTGACAGGTTGCAGACATGCCTGAAACCGAGCAAGGCCAATTCCATTAGGTTTGGGGGTCAAAATCCTCTGTGGCTGAATGTTCTGTCTGCTGGGCTGGCTGGCTTCAGGGACCCGAGCCTCCAGGGAGTTGTAGGAGGGCCTGGTGCCCTTGAAGATGCGGCTGAAGGGAGGGTGGCATGAACTGAAAGGAGAAAACAGAAAATACTGTGAAACAAACTACTTGTTTTACATGTTGCTGAGGATGAAACCTGAGGAGGGTCCCTGGGATGGGCTAACCACAGCTGTAGCTGCAAACACTCTGGCAGCCCCAGAGCTTCCCTGAAAGCCAGGAGAAGGGAAGAGAGGAGGAAGTCCTGCAGCCAGTGAGTTGTTTATGCTTGAGAAGAAGAGAGAAGCAGGGCTGAGTTCGTGGGCATGCAATCTGTACAGCTGCACAGGGCCCCACACTTTGAAGGGCCCACAATTGATTTAATGGTCTTCTGTCAACATCTCCAAATTCTTAATATTTGAACCAGGAGACCTATATTTTAATCTTACACTGTGTGCATGCTAAGTCGCTTCAGGCGTGTCCAACTCTTTGCAACCCTATGGGCTATAGCCCGCCAGGCTCCTCTGTCCATGGAATTATCTATGCAAGAATATTGGAGTGGGTTGCTATGCCGTCCTTCAGGGGATCTTCCCAGCCCAGGGATCGAACCCGTGTCTCTTATGTCTCCATTGGTGGGTGGCTTCTTTATCACTAACACCATCTGGGAAGCCAAATTTTACACTGGGCCCCCCAAATTATGTAGCTAGTTCTGAATATGATCACTGTCTACCACTTACTTAAGACAACTTGTATATACATGTAAGACAAAAGCTGAAGTCAGTGTCAAATTATTGACACAGTTATTTCTGGGGAAAAAGGTGATTTTCAGTTTTCTTTTCTTTTGCTCATCTTGTTGTTGTTGTTCAGCCGCTAAGTCGTGTCATCTGACTCTTTGCAACCCCACAGACTCATGCGACCCCAGCACACCAGGCATCCCTGCCCTTCACCATCTCCAGCTGTTTGCTCAAACTCATGTACATTGAATTGGTGATGCCATCCAGCTATCTCATCCTCTGTTGCCCCCATCTCCTCCTGCCTTCAAGCTTTCCCAGCATCAGGGTCTTTTCCAATGAGTCAGCTCTTCACATCAGGTGGCCAAAGTATTGCAGCTTCAGCTTCAGCATCAGTCCTTCCAATGAATATTCAGAGTTGATTTCCTTTAGGATTGATTGGTTTGCTCTCCTTGCTGTCCAAGAGACTCTCAAGAGTCATTTGCTCATCTGTATTTTCTAATTTTCTATAATGAATATGCATTACTTACATAAATTAGTTTTTAAACTTTATAAATTACTGATATGGAAAAACTGCAGAAATAAATAAATTATGAAGTATCCTTTCCATCTTGAACTCAACTAGAATGAGTCCTAGAGGCTGTATCTTGTGTGCAGAGTATATTTTGAAGGGGAGGAAGCTGTACTAGGCAAGAATGCTCCTCGTGGAAGTAGCAGAGGGATGGAAGGTGAAAGAGAAAATGCCAAAAAAAAAAAAAAAAGATGATGTTTTCAAGATCCTCAAGCTGTCTCCCTACAGTCTTCCCTGAAGAAAGTAATAAGAACATACCTCCAACACTCACAATCTGTTCTTTCATGAAGACCTAGCTACCGATTTCTACTTCTGTCGCCTGTTTCAAATGTGCTACGGAAGGAAGCCAAACAGTTCTGCTAATGGGCCACGCGACACGGTTATGGGTCAGCATCAGTTGGGCTCAGGGCTTCTCGGCATACCATGTCCTTCATTGGGAACCATTTTCCATTTTCCACAGCATATGCCACACTTAACTGCTTTTCTCAACCCCAAGTAAACACTCACTTTCCTAACTACCCCAGGAAAAAAAGGGCATTCAGTATGAATTCCACAGTCTCACCCTTCCAGAGTTTCTCTGCATTAAAGTGTCACTCTCTCCTCTGACTTCTACCCCTTCCAGATGAATAAGGTCCTCCTTCTCTTCTGGTGCAACATAATTAGAAACCCAAGATCACTCTCATCCATTTCTTTGACATGCAGTATATCTTTCAGGATTTAAAAAGATCCTTATTCAAGCATGAGTATAACTTTCTATGCTCTGGGGGTAACCGATGCTTGCATGCATGCTCAGCTGTGTGGACTGTAGCCCACCAGGCTCCTCTGTCCATGGAATTCTCCAGGCAAGACTACTGGAGTGGGTTGCCATGCCTTCCTCCAGGGGATCTTCCCAACCCAGGGGTCAAACTCGCATCTCCTGCATTGCAGGCAGATTCTTTACACTATTAACAGTTAATATGCTTTAATCTATCTATGAATGAACTCTTTTCATCTGCCTTAGCTCAGAGCTCACTTTCCCTGTCTTTTGTCTCTAATGCTATTACCTTGGCTGTTTACGATAAGCAGGCTCCAGAGACATCCCACAATGAGCCACATATCCCAGAAACCACAACTTTGTATAGCCCCTGACTTTTGAATCTGGCTGACCCTGTGATCTACTTCAACCAATAAAGCAAGACATCATTGACACTCTGCTAGTCTGGGTCTAAGCCTTTGAAACATCTGGCTACTTTTGCTTTCCCACTCTTGAGATTTAGATTTAAGAGGCCTATTTAAAGAAGCCCAAGTTAGCCCCAAAGTGAGACATCTTAATATAGAAAGACATCTCAGCCTTCCAGGCAACCCTGCCAATGCTTGAGATGAGTAGAATCATCTCAAATTATTCAGCTTGTGCCACCTTCTCTACCACATGAAAGACTCGGAGAGAAGAACCTGGTTAACCCACTGGGGCCATTGTAAGAGGTAATAGAATTACTGTTGTAAGCTCCTAAGTTTGAGATGGTTTGTTAAGTATTAATAGATAACTAGGACACTAACTGTCTTCACCAATCTACTCCTGGTAGATTCACAATACCCTGACCTCTGCCAGGCAACCGTGGGCAGTCAACATACTAAATACATGAATTCCACCCGGATGAAATTCCAAAATATATCTTTGCTTCACAGTTTGAATTTCTTTGGGGAAGTACCTTCCTGTCTTTTTAAAATCCAACCTTTGGCTGCCATTCAAACATTTACCAATTACCTTATAATTTGGGCAGTTATATTTTGCCTGACATTTCTCTGGACCTCCATTGTATTAAAACTATTTCAACATGGACTTAGTGGGTTTTATATATATATATATACACATATACATATATATATACACATATGTATGTGTGTGTGTAATATAGACAGTGGTCTAAAACATGGAACATTGTTTAAAATTAATGTGTTTTGATTGCTGTGAATGCTTTGTCTAATACTGAGGTAATTCATAAATGATATCTTGGAAGCATTCATCCAGGGTTTCAGGCTGCTCCATAAGTATATTACTTCTAGCAATGTGTTGCAGACTTATGAAAGTAATAGTCTAGAATGCATACCACAGGCAAATGCCAAGTTGAAGGATTTAAAGAAAAAGTATAACAAACCACCATATTTGTTAGCATTTTGAGGTAACAAAGTATTTGGGAAATTTCCAAGAACATCCATTTCCTTAGGCCTATATACACCAGTGCGGTCACATTATAAATCAGAACTCGCAGGCTCTTGCCTGCAGAAGTATTTCCTAGAAATGTCTAGTGAGTTTTGAGTGAGGATATCTTGTCCACCCCAGTGGACCCTCCCATTTCTCTGCCATCTTTCCTCCCACATCGGATGGTTCTGCCATACCTCCCAGCACGGATGTTTTCCCCTTAGCGCACACACCAGAAACCTCGACTTGCCAAACCACTCAGTGTTTTGTTCTCGTTCACATTCTATTAGGTAGACACACAGCTGTGCTCCTTGGGTGCAAAGTTTTGCAAAATTTTCCTGAAACAAATCTTCCAAATCTACTCCCTGCTTACCACACAACTCACACATAAACTCCTTGGGCTCAGAGAGGACTCGTCTTCATGAACTACGTGACCAACACCGTCCCATTCTCAGGACTACCCCCACTTCCCTGGAACCCTGAAATTCCAGCACCAGGGCGGACTTTTCAAGCTTCCTGTTCCCTCCAGAGGCAGCTTTCCCTCTCCCTGTAGAATCTTCTAGCAGGCCTGCTCTACCAACTCACAGATGCCTAGCCAGTGTGAGCTGTAATCTTGTTCCAACTTATATTCAAATTATATCTTCCACTACACACACAAAAAGTTAATAATTTCATGAGACCCTGAAGACCTGAAATGCAGGCGTCGTTTACTGAGTGGGAGGCCAGAGGCTATGTGTATTCCTCACTTACTCACTGGTTGGGTAATTCAGGTAAGACAGTGAACCTCTGTCAAACTCAGTGCTGGGATAATTCCAGCAAGATTATCCCATCCCGGAGGGGATGTTGACTCTATCACATGCGTCTTAGTGAGGCTCCCTTCTCACGAAGTATAGCACATGGCCTGAGAAGGCAGGGGGAGCAAGGGACACAAGCTAAGGCATGGTAGGTAGGCATGGAGGCAGCAAAACAACAAAATACAAGTGCAACAGAGAGAACCTTGGCTTTCTTCTGTAAAAAAAAAAAAAAAAAAAAGAGGTGGGGGAAAAAGATGAGAGAGAGCTATCTCACTGAAACAAGTCAAAGATCATTTTTCCTGCACTTCCTAATAGGCTAAGATAGGATATTGTTTTCAGGATTAAGATGGAGAAAAGCTATTCCCTTGGATGGCATGAACTGAAGGTGTTCTTTCAAGACAAAGAGAAACCCAATTTGTCTCCCTAAGGCCAGAAAGGATAATAAAAATAGGAGCTATCCCAGGGAGCCTTTACTTCATGCCAGAGACTGAGCTAAGCATTTTACATGTATTAGTACATCTCATTATAACATCAGCACCATAACTTAATACAACTATGCACGTGCTAAGTCGCGTCAGTTGTATCTGACTCTTTGCAACCCCATGGACTGTATCCTGCCTCTGTCTGTGGGATTCTCCAGGCAAGAATACTGGAGTGGGTTGCCATGCCCTAGTCATTTCTATTGTGAATCTGGGAAAACTGAGGCAATAAAAAGTTAAGCAACTTGCCCAAGACCCACAGCAGTAAGTTACAGAAGCAGAATTGGCATTTAGGCAATCTGGATAAGAGCATTTAAATAATGTGGCACCAGGGTTTTTCAGCATCTGCATTAGCAACACTTCGAGCTGTATATCTCTTTGTTGCAGGTGGTTGTGTGTGTGTGTGGTGGGGGGAGGTGGCCTGTGCATTGTAGGATGTTTAGCAGTATCCCTGGTCTCTACCCAGTACTTCCCAAGTGGTGCTACTGGTAAAGAATCTGCCTGCAATGCAGGAGACCCAAGAGGCGCTGGTTTGATCCCTGGGTCAGGAAGTTCCCCTGGAGGAGGAAATGGCAACCCATTCCAGTATTCTTGCCTGGAGAATCCCATGGACAGAGGAGCCTCGTGGGCTACAGTCCATGAGACCACAAAGAGTCACACACAACTGAGCGACTGAACACACACATGCACACACAAGCACTGGTCTCTGCCCATTAGATGCTGTACCACCTCCCTGTTGAGACAGTCAAAAATGTTTCCAGATATTGTCAAACTCCCCCCATGTTGAGAACCATTGTTTGGTACTAAAAGTCCTTACCATCTGACAGCGAGCCCTATCTCAGCACTGACCAGCAGTTTTCTGTTCCCAGGTTCCTTGAGATTACAAAGTAGATTGTATGTAAGCATTAGGTGAGTTAATATAGGTACAGTGCTTAGGAAAGTGCCCTGCATATAGGAAACTCTAATGTAAGTATTAACTATAGTTATTGCTGTTTTTGTTATTGTCATCATGACAGGGAAGACAGCAGAACAGGGTAGAAGGGAGGCTGCAGTGGACACTGGAGATATAGGAGTTAATCGTCCCCACTCTTGGATAATCAAATCCAGGACTGCAGTGTGGAAGGTCTAGCCATCAGTGACTAACTCCATCGGTCAGGGCAGCGGTAGGAGCTTTGTAATCACAGTCAAAATGGGAGTCTTGTCCAGGCAGAAAACAAAATCATCGGGAAAAAAATGAATTGTTTTCAGTGAGTCTTTAATAAAAAAGACTTTTTAAAATGCGTTTTTAATAAAAAAAAGTCATTCCCAGAATACGATCACTTTCCCATTCTTGCAATTAATCCTTTTCACTGGCATCTTGAGTGTCTCCCGCTTTGATGAAATCAAGCCACTGGACTAAGTGAAGAACTTGTCTCATGTCCAATAGGCCATGGCTTGAGGGAGAGAAAGGGTAGGTCTGCATGGAGTAAGAAGAGACCAGGCTGATGCTGAAGAGGTGAAACAGTAAAGAGAATCACCCTGTCTTCTTGCTCAGTTGCTCATGATGAGCATAATGGCTACCTCAACAGGCAGGCAGCCATTTTTAACTGGCAACAGTGAGAAGGAAATGGCAGATCAGGGAGGCTGCGTGCTGACACACCTGTGTGAAGTCAGCACTGGGACCCCTTCCAGATGCAACCACAGAGGCTCCAGACGCAACCACAGAGGGATTTCAAGAGACGCGGAGATACTGAGGCACCCCGAGGCAGCTTGTGAAATGCTGGCTGAAAACCCACCCTAAGTCTTCACCACCGAAATCAAGACTGACAGGCAGGGTTCAGTGGCATCAGCTGTTTGAAAGCAAGAAATGTTTAAAATTCAGAGAACATGAGAACACAGGGCCTGAAAGAAGATTTTACCACTAAATGTCAGGTTGGTAATGCTCACAGACTTGGAAAAGCCATGCTGGGTTTCATAGGTCAGGGTTGGGAAGAAACCTAACCACCTTTCTGTAAGTCCACTCAGCTTCTCTGTGGCTCAGTTTCCTTATCTGAAAGAGTAGCTGTTTTGCACATGATTTTATGTTTTTCACATAGAAAATTTATTCTCATAACACTTCGAGAGGTAGGTGTTATTGTCTTTAATTAGGGGAAAAAATTGAGGTTCTGAGAGTTTGTCCATTACTTCCCTAAAGTCACACAAACTGTCCTAAGTCCACCAGGCTCTCTATTTCAAGTTCTAATACTTTTTCTAGAATCCTGCTGAAAACCAGAGGTCAGCTCCCTGAGGTCTCTTTCGGCTCCAAAATTCCATGATTTTATGGGTTCTGTGTCTTGAAAGCATGTCTGGTCCTTAATATTTTCCTCCCTTTATCCTGAAGGGATTTATATCATTGGAGGTAGATGACCACCCAAGGGGGCCAGTTTTTCGCCTTCCCTCCCACCTCTTATCTCTTTCAGCTCCAACCAGCTTAGAAGACTTACAGATGGTCCCACATGCCTGTTCCACTTAAATGTTTAGATTGAGAGTCTTACCTCAGAAAAGAACCACAGAGGATAAGTTAGGATAATCCAGAGAGATGCTAGCAAAAGCCTAACTAGGGATAGGCTAGACCTTGTGGCCTTTTCTGATCGACTGAGGAGCAGAGCAGTCTGAATTTGTGAGTTCAGTGAGATGATACTCTCTTACACCCGGCAAGAAGCCACCTCAATATCGCTCACCTCCAGCAAACCCTTCACATGGAAAGCAAGTGAGCTCTGGAAAAAACAAACCATGTTGCTTCTTGACTGAAATATCTTCATGGGGTTTCAGCACATTTTAGGAATATCCAGAATCCCAAGGACAGCCCCCCAACTGCTTCAGTAAATATATTCTTGCCTGTGTATATTACTCGACAACTGGGAACATTCATTGGAAGGACTGATGCTGGAGCTGAAGCTCCAATACTTTGGCTACCAGACGCGAAGAGCTGACTCATTGGAAAAGACCCTGATGCTGGGAAAGATTGAAGGCAGGAGGAGAAATGGACAACAGAAGATGAGATGGTTGGATGGCATCACTGACTTGATGGACCTGAGTTTGAGCAAGCTCCAGGAGCTGGTGATGGACAGCGAAGCCTGGCGTGCTGCAGTCCATGAGGTTGCAAAGAGTCAGACATGACTGAGCGACTGAACCGAACTGTATCTTACTTGAGGCACTTTTTTGGTTTTAATTTGAAAGCACGTAGAATCTTTTACTTTGACATTAAAAGCCAAGACTAAACTGTTTTCAGAGTACAGCCTTGGCTCCCTACGTCATGAGGGGTCGCTGTTTAGTCTATGGCTCCATAAATATTAATGAAGGGTCTAGATACCGATGCTCACGGCAGCAGTGCTGAGCTGGTTCTCAGCCTCTGCTTGCACCCAGAGGGGTCGGCTATGACTTCCTGTTCAAAGAGCTGCTTCATGATCCAGTATATCAGATGCTGTGATATATGCCTTCCTGCTCCTGAACAATGAACTCTATGCAAGTTCACAGCCACATATATTTAAATCCATAAAAACCAAACTCATTGGATTGATAGAACTGTTTTGCTTCTGAGTTTCAGTTTTGCTACTGAGACTATATTTCTTCAACTTTAATCTGATTATTTTGCTAATGTCTAAAAAGCCTACATATGATGGCTTTTTCTGGGGAAAGCAGTACTTTCCCTAATTTCCCCCACGTTTTCCCAAGGTCTCTCATACCTTTCAGTCCCGATAATTCCTTCCCTACCCCGCTTCCCACTCACACGTGACGCTTTCAGTTCACCTGTCTTCTGTTTTTTCATCTGACTGTGGACATGTTTCTTTAGCAATGATCTAAGAACTTTGTATCTGCCTGTGTCTTCCTGGCACACGTCGTCACACACACACGGGCCTGAACAGACACACTGCTGGCTGCTGGTCAAGGGGTTGGGTACCATTTTCACACTGAAGGGGGAGGAACTGTCCCGTGCATTCATACTGGAGTCACAATACACTGGCCATGGGCACCATTTAGCGGTTCAGTATAACTCCATATACTCCAAACATAACTCCAATATAACTCCAAAACCACATATGTCTGCCTACACGCTACCCCAGAGTCGCCATGCCCACACAACATCATTAGCATGAAACCACAAAATTATAACTGAAAATCACATAGGAACTTAAAGAAATAACTATTCATAATTTTACTTCTTAGCAGCAAATAATAACTAAGACCCAGAAACTGTCAAAGAAAAATTGACCTGGCAAAATAATCATCTGACTATAACCTGACTTTTCCTTCTAAAAGAGTCTTATATTGTCATTAGATATTTTTTCTATATCATGGAAAGGCAGGAAATAAATATATAAACATCCTTTAAAAAAATCCACCATAGATTCATCCATGATACTTATCACTAATATGACTTTATAAGGTGATGCAGAACATACCTAAATTTCAAATGTTTTTAATCTTCAAATCAGCAATTCTAGAGATTTATCCTAAAGATGTTATAAAAGTATTCAAAGATATATCCACAAGTAGTTTATAATAATGAAAAAAGAAACTGTATGATTAATACTCCTGGGTTCGATCCCTGGGTTGGGAAGATCCCCTGGAGGAGGGCATGACAACCCACTCCAGTTTTCTTGCCCAGAGAATCCCATGGACAGAGGAGCCTGGCGGGCTACAGTCCATGGGGCCCCAAAGACTTGAACACGACTGAGCAACTAAGCATAGCACAGCACAGCACATGATTAATACTAAGAAACCAGGGACTTCCCTCACGGTCCAGTGGTTAAAACTCTGTTTCCCCTGCAGGGGACATAGGTTCGATTCCTAGTCAGGGAACTAAGATCCTACATGCCATGAGGCAAGGCCAAAAATAGAAAGAAAAAAAATTTTTTGAGAGAATGTTGTAGAATGTAGTTATGGGTTTTGAACATGTGTGTTTCTAAATAAAAAAGGAAGTTTTTGAAACAACATATGTATGTTTGTGTTTATATGTGTTTGTGTGTATATATGCGCAGAAAAAAATATCCAGAAAAATATTAAAGGTGTTATTACTGATAGTAAGGCTAACAGTTATTTTTCCTACTTCTTTATACCTCTTTGCATTGTACGAACTGCTTTGCAAGAGGATGAAAGTGAAGCTCTTTAAATTGGGGGAGGGGGAGGATACACATGACAATGGGGGCCATACAGATATTAAAGCCAAACTGAAACGTGCTAACAACCACCATCAACATCAATGCCACAGCATCTCGGGGGCCACGTCCAGTTACTGCAAATTCCCTCTGCGCACACAAGCTCAGTGAGGTGGTGAAATCCGGGGAAACCGTGACTGTGGAAGCCAGCTGGCTCTTTCCCAGTGGTGTCTCTCCACACACAGCCTTGTCTTGTTATGATTTAATATTTGCACTCCCCCCTCCACCTTCCTCAGTATTCATGGTCAGCTTGCTGGTGCTTGGTGGTCTTGCTATTGGCAGAAAAATGCGCTGAGCTGTCAGGGGAGTGCAGTCAACAGTGAAGAGGGGCGTGTTCTGCAAGGCGGATGACATCCAGGAAAGCATGCCCATGTATGATATGCCCATCAGATCCAGGAGTGTACGTGCCCATTAGGACACGACCAGGTGAAACGTTCAACACGGGTTATTTAGCATCCGTAGTAAAAAGTGAAACAGCTGCAGAAACAAAGTCCAGCCTTTATTTTTTCCCTTCCTTCTCTTTCTCTCCCTCCCCTTCCTTTGTCTCTCCTCTCCTTCCCTCCACCCTCCCCTTCCCTCTATCCCAGCACCTCTCTCGAACTTCAAACATGTCTTATAACCTGTCATATGGGCCAAGCCATCCCTGCAGAGAGACATTAAACAATTCTGAGTGGCAAGCTGCCATATTTAAATTTAAAGGTTGCCAGATAAATAAGTACAGGGGATATAATGTACAATATTAAAAGAATAATTAACACGGCCATATGTTATATATGATCAGTTCAGTTCAGTCGCTCAGTCGTGTCCGACTCTTTGTGACCCCATGAATAGCAGCATGCCAGGCCTCCTTGTCCATCACCAACTCCCAGAGTTCACTCAAACTCATGTCCATGGAGTTGGTGATGCCATCCAACCATCTCATCCTTTGTCGTCCCCTTCTCCTCCTGCCCCCAATCCCTCCCAGCATCAGGGTCTCTTCCAATGAGTCAACTCTTTGCATGAGGTGGCCAAAGTACTGGAGTTTCAGCTTCAGCATCAGTCCTTCCAATGAACACCCAGGACTGATCTCCTTTAGGATAAACTGCTTGATCTCCTTGCAGTCCAAGGGACTCTCAAAAGTCTTCTCCAACACCACAGTTCAAAAGCATCAATTCTTCGGTGCTCAGCTTTCTTCACAGTCCAACTCTCACATCCATACATGACCACTGGAAAAACCATAGCCTTGACTAGACGGACCTTTGTTGGCAAAGTAATATCTCTGCTTTTGAATATGCTATCTAGGTTGGTCATAACTTTTCCTCCAAGGAGTAAGTGTCTTTTAATTTCATGGCTGCAATCACCATCTGCAGTGATTTTGGAGCCCCCCAAAATAAAGTCTGACACTGTTTCCACTGTTTCCCCATCTATTTCCCATGAAGTGATGGGACCAGATGCCATGATCTTACTTTTCTGAATGTTGAGCTTTAAGCCAACTTTTTCACTCTCCTCTTTCACTTTCATCAACAGGCTTTTTAGTTCTTCTTCACTTTCTGCCATAAGGGTGGTGTCATCTGCATATCTGAGGTTATTGATATTTCTCCCAGAAATCTTGATTCCAGCTTGTGCTTCTTCCAGCCCAGCGTTTCTCATGATGTACTCTGCATATAAGTTAAATAAGCAGGGTGACAATATACAGCCTTGACGTACTCCTTTTCCTATTTGGAACCAGTCTGTTGTTCCATGTCCAGTTCTAACTGTTGCTTCTTGATTTGCATATAGGTTTGATAGTTGTTAAGAAAGTTAATCCTGAGTTCTCATCACAAGGAAAAATACCTTTTTTCAATTTCTTTAATTTTATATCTATATGGGATGACAGATGTTCACTAAACTTATTGTGATGGGTTTCCCAGGTGGCACTAGTGGTAAAGAAGCTGCCTTCCAATGCAGGAGACATAAGAGACTCAAGTTTGATCTCTGGGTCAGAAAGATCCCTTGGAGGAGGGCATGGCAGCCCACTCTAGTATTCTTGCCTGGAGAATCGCATGGACAGAGGAACCCAGTGCGCCATGGTCCATGGGGTCACAGGGAGTTGGACACAACTGAAGCGACTCAGCACGCACACACACAAACTTATTGTGATAAATATTTCATGATGTATGTAGGTCAAATTATTATGTTGTACATGTTAAACTTATACAGTGTTGTCTGGCAGTTGTATCTCAATAAAACTGGAAGATAGATAGATGTGAAAACAAAAAGCCTATGTTCCCTTTCCCCCCACCACACCCTGGTGCTACAGCTGGAGTAAGTCTGTTTTGCACACTCTCTACCATGGGCATGAACAGCACTGAGTTTGTTTGTTCTTCCCACCCCTTCTGCAAGGACTTCTCTGGTGGCTCAGATGATAAAGAAGCTGCCTGCAATGCAGGAGGCTTGGGTTTGATCCCTGAGTTGAGAAGATCCCCCAGAGAAGGGACTGGCAACCCACTCTAAGTATTCTTGCCTGGAGAATTCCATGGACAGAGGAGCTTGGCAGGCTAAATTCCATGGCGTTGCAAAGAGTCAGACATGAGTGAGTGACTTACACTTTCACTTTCAACCCTTCTGCAAGCATCTCTAGTCTGTTGTGCTGTCTTATTTCCAACCTGCCTTGGGCTCAGACACTCCACCAGGCATATGATGGGCCAGTTAAAGCTACACGCTAGGCAGAGACAGAGGGTGTAGATTTTACGTAAAGGAACACACGGCCATCCATTCAAGAGGAAATGCTGTCATCCTCGTCAGGCCTAGATCCAATCTGTGTTGGAGAACTTGAGAGGAGCCCTGACTAAGCCACACAGCATCATGCTAATGCATCCTAGTCAGGTACACCACTATTTCTTGCCACGTTCTTTTTCTCCTATGAAGAGTGCCATCATTTCACACACATGATAAAGGTAGTTCCATTACTATCCGTCTGGTAGGGATTGGAGTGTGTATGCTCAGTCATGTCTGACTCTTTGCAACCCCATGGACTATAGCACATCAGGCTCCTCTGTCCATGGGATTTCCCAGGCAAGAATACTGGAGTGGGTTGCTGCTTCCTTCTCCAGGGGATCTTCCCCACCCAGGGATGGAACCTGAGCCTCCTGCATTGGCAGGTGGATGCAGGAGCAAACATTTCATAACTGGGTTTGGACAGTTTTGACTATACTTCCTCAGCTCTCTCTTCACCCTAAGTCTATTCTCTTTATATGACTTGTTGTCTTTAAATATAAATATGATGCCCTTCTCTGTGAAACAGACGTACAAAGTCTGGACAAATAGCCAGGGGATTAGGGACTCTGCTGTCCCACCTCCAGTTGCATATTTAAAATGGAATCAGGAAACTCAAACCATGATTCTCTCAAAGCAATTTGGAAGTGAGCCATCCCCAGACTGATGGGATGTAGATGTAGCAACAACTCACTTTACACATCAGAAACCAGAAGTCGGGGAGAGACCTTGCAGCCCTAAGTCTCTGGAATTTCTACCACTCACTGATCCTGAGAAGTCCACACCACTCAGCTTCAGACCTGGTACAAGTACAAGGACCGGTGCAAGGACAGACCGAGACTAGTAGTGCCTTTAAGTTCATTGTGGCTGCAGTTCATGTGTGTAAACAATGGTGCTCCTAATGAGGTCATTTAGTGAAATGTTCATCTCCTTCTATGTTATTGCCATGACACTCAGCAGTGAAAGGGAGTCAATCAAGTATCCAGTAACTAAATACTCTCTTGGATGTTACAATTTTCTCCCCTCTTTTCAGAAGGGATGTTCGATGACTTTCACCTCTCAGGTATGTTACATGTTGGAGAAAGAAAAAGGGGAGAAGAACAAACAGCATTTACCACCTGCCAGTCGAGCAACAGTAATTGGCAACATCATTCAGAGATATGCACCTGCAGTGCTGAGCCCTACAGAAATGAGTGAGATCAGTTCCATCTCAGTTATAGAACAACAGGAACCAGGCCTGTGTGTTTGTATCTTAGTGGAAGAAGGCGACAGACCGCAAAGAAAGTCTAAATTCAAGGATCAGACAGAAATAAAGCCCTCCTCCCCAAAATCGAAATGAGATAATTGCCAGTGGAAGCTTGCCTTGGGTTCTGAGAGTTAGGCAGCAAATATTTTTGCAAAAACAACCATAGGCAAGCAAAACAAAAATAAATTGCTCCAGTTCCAGGCATTCTTTGACTTTTTTGGGCACTGGCTGTTTTTTTACACAGTCCTCAGAAGAATGGATGGTTCAGAAACCAAATAAAACAAAATAGAACATGTAAGGGACTCTATCTGCATGGCCCTGAGTGAAAAAAATTTCAGGCTTCCCAAACTTGTATCTATGGTGTAAGAAAGGTTTTAGAATCTACCTTGCTTTATTTCTAGTTCTTTTTCTCTACCATTGGGCCAAGACACAAAGAAGACAAGTTTTAATAGAATTTTCTAAATACTACACTGGAAAACAGAAATCAATATTGAGAACTTAAAAGAATGTCTATTTCACTTTTTTATTAGCTTCAGGTCTGCTTTTTTTAAAAAAAATTTAATTGGAAGATAATTGCTTTACGATGTTGTGCTGGTTTCTGCTCTACAACAACATGAATCAGCCTTAAGTATACATGTATCCCCTCCATCTTGAGCCTCCCTCCCACAATCATCCCACCCCTCTAGGTCACAGATCACTAAGTTGAGCTCCCTGTGCTATACAGCAGCTCCCCACTAACTATTCTGTACATGGCAGTGTATATATGGGCTTCCCTGGAGGCTCAGATGGTAAAGAATCTGCCTACAATGCAGGAGACCCAGGTTCAATCCCTGGGTCAGAAAGATCCCCTGGAGAGTGTATATATGTCACTGCTACTCTTTCAATTCGTCTCACCCTCTCCTTCCCCCAATGAGTCCAAAGTCCAGTCTCTACATCGGAATCACTATTGTGTGCCTGCTGAAGCGCTTCAGTTGGGTCTGACTCTGTGCGATCCTGTGGACTGCAGCCTGTTGGACTCCTCTGTCCATGGAATTCTTCAGGTAAGAACACCGGAGTGGGTAGCCATTCCCTTCTCCAAGGGATCTTCTCAACCCAGGGATCCAACTTGGGTCTCCCTCATTGAAAATAGATTTTTTTTTTTACCATCTGAGCCACCAGGGATATATGTGTAAATATACAATATTTGTTTTCCTTTTACTTCACTCTGTATGACAGGCTGTGGGTTCATCCCTATTTAGCTTTTATGGCACCCTGAAGACAAGCAACCCTGAGAGGTCTGTTGACTTGGATCTGATCCGATATTTTGAAATCTACTCTTCCTTACTTCTGCCAAGTGAGTCCCACCCCTGTCTTCCACTCCCACTCCTGAGCCCTTTATGATTTCCTCTCTCCCTGACATCCAAATGCAGAACCGAAGTGTGAAAAGCTGTTTAAGTAGTCTTAACTTACAGAGCAAGAAGACTCGCCGCCCATTTTTTATATTCCATGATATTAAAAGAATTCACTAATGACAGTAAATCGCTGGTGCTGACAAGCTGCGGTCAATTATCCTTTCTACAGCCTTTTAAAGTCGAAGTACTAGGAAATGCGTCAGTGTTGGAAGCTTGTGGCTTGTTAATGCAAATGAAGCAGACAACCAGCCTGAGCAGCCCTCCCAAAGCTGCTCCGCCAGGCCCCACGCTCCCAAACCGCTCTCTTAGGCCCTGCAAGTGTTGGGGCACTTCCGCCGGAATTTGCATGAACGGCGGAAACGGTTTAAATAAAGTGGCGTGTTATTTATCCCTATAATGACTAGTTTAACAGCCACAATTAGGAAGGAAATTCTACAAGCCCGAACACCAGTTACTTATTACTGCCACCGAAAGTCAATTAAAGTATCTAAGTAATTACAGGGATGGGCATCATCTGTCATCTGGCGAATCCTATTAGAGGGAAGAGGTTCTTGGTTTGTTTTGAGAGTGTGTAATCTCCTCTCCATCATGTTGGTTAATTTTTGGACAAGGGAGCATGGGAGGGGCCAGTCTGGGGACTTGCTCACCTGGAGAGCCACAGACATGACCGCTGAATTGCCATCAACCTCAGCAGCCAAGCAAAGGAGCAAGAGTTCATCCTGGAGTGGGTGGGAGGTACCCACTCTGCCAGAGAAGCCATCCAGGGACATTGCTCTCCCCTCAAGAGCCTCCAGTGGTGCCCTGTTCCTTCCTGAGCTTCTGCTACACCATGTACTTGTTTCTTTGCCCATTTCAAGGCCCACCAGCTCCCCAGTGACCTCCCAGCACCTCCTCAGTCATCTGGGTCAGCTTGCTGTCTCATAAACATTATCGTCATGATTCTAAGACTTCTGTGCTCTTGCTTAGCCTGTTACTTAATCTGCTTTCTTCCCCTCTCTTCTGTCTATCCAAACCTCTTCTCTCTTCAAGACTCAGTCAGAGTCCTAACCCCTCCCCAATGCACATCCAATATCAGACCTCTCCTTGTACCAGCTGCCTGTGGAATTCTGAATTTATCGCTCAGTGGGTCTCAGGTTGTGAACAGAAGGGGCTACAACATCTTAAGTTTCCACTACTAGCCCGGCATCTGGGATACATTTACACCCCCAGTATGGTAACCCCCTGCTCCTTGATTTCTGTGGTTGCTGTAATTTAGTCTCATGTGTCATGAAGTCTTTCTTCATATCATTTAATTTATTCATTTTTGGCTGTGCTGGGTCTTTGCTGCTGTTCGGGCTTTTTCTCTAGTTGCAGTGCACGAGCTTCTCATTGCAGTGGCTTCTCTTGTTGCAGAGCACAACTCTTGGTCGCATGGGCTCAGTAGGTGCGGCTCCCAGGCTCGAACGCACAGGTTCAGTAGTTGCGGTGCATGGGTTTAGTTGCTCTGCAGCTTGTGGGATCTTCCCAGATTGGGCACTGAACCCCTGTCTCCTGCACTGGCAGGCAGATTCTGTACCAACGAACCAAAGAACCCAGCTGAAATGTCTTAATCAGACCTACCTGCTCTCCTTCCTTTATTCGCTCCTTCCTTCCTTTAGCAGCATGTATCGAATGGCTGGCTTAGAGCAGGACACCAGAACTATGGCTTCTCAGTTTGAATCCAGTGCTTCTTCTCCAACCATAATGCCTTGATGGGAAAACCGTGTTTGCTCACACCACCCTGCACAAATCAAGGAGTCTCTCAATGCTCATCATTCATTTGCCGGCCAACACTTGCGAGGAAATCATCAAAAAAGCACATATAAATATAGAAAGAAAGCACTCTGTCTCCCCTGTGATTCCACAGGGCTCTCCTTAAAGCATTCTCAGTCCAAGCCAGGAGGCCACGATAGGAAAATAATTTCAAATGATCTTCCAAATGACTTCAGCACTTACATAGGGTTCAAGTTTGGTTCAAGGGATGGGCAAAACTCAGGTCAGCCAGCTCTGTTAGGGTTAGCCAGACACTGGGGTTGATGGGCCATTTGGGGTTGAATTGAGAACTTTCTGCTGTTCTTCACATCCCAAGACAGATATTGGAATTTTAACTTTTCTTTTCACAATCTCCTTATGTTTTGAAAATTCTTTTCATCTTCCCAGAAGATCTCTTTTCTCATTCTCCCCTTTCATGGCATGTCCTTTGGTAGCTCCTATTCTGCCCCTGTGGTATTCAGACTTCATATTTCCACTAGCAATCTCCCCCAACATGCTTCTATTTTCTGCAGGAAATACTGCCCATAACAAAGCATTGAAAATAGATTGTTCTCAGGCATTAATCATTAAGGCAAGACCGACAGGCTCAAGGACATCAGATCATATCAAAAGACTGCTGAGAACACTTGAGTGGCTTGAGCTCTCTGACCTTGGCCGGCATGCCACACTAAGGCTGTTGTGCCTTCATCTAGCCCCACCCCACCCGCAGGCGGAGCCCCAGCGCAGGGCCAGGCTTTGCCGTGTGTCTCCCTGGTGGCCAGCACGGTGCTTGGCACCTGGTGTGCTCTCGCTAAATGCTTGTACAGTGAGCGTTTGGTCACTGTCTTGTTATATAAATACCAGTGCTAGGTGTGCAGGTCTTTTAAAATACTACGATACACAATCCTCATCTTTAAGAAGTTCAAACCCAAGCCTGAGTAAGCATCAGAATTGCTCAGGAAGCTCTGAAAGTACTTATTTCCAGGCCTTATCCCCAGAGATTCTAATTTGGTAGGTCTGAGTTGGCCCCAGAATTCCATGCTTTTTTGGTCATTTTCCAGATGTCTTTATTAATAAAAAGGTTTTAAATTTTATATTGGGATATAGCCAGTTTAACAATGTTGTGATAGTTTTAGGTGAACAGCCAAGGGACTCAGCCACACACACGCATATATCCATTCTCCCCCAAACTCCCCTCCCATCCAGGCTGCCCCGTAACATTGAGCAGGGTTCCCTGCGCTATACAGTCCATTCTTTTTAAATAAGCTTCCAGACCCCTCTGATGATCAGATTGGGACCCTTGGACTTGTGGGCGGTAATAAAAGCCTTATGTTTTTACATCTCTTTTTCCACATATGAAGTGTTTTCATATCCCCCCTCTCACTTGATTCTTACTTTCTCAGAATCTCAAGATTCTAAGAATCTCTGCAGTTTGTGAATGAGGACACAAAGTCCAGAATGTTCCCATGGTTGGTGAAGTCCCAGTCTGGGTCTGGAGCCAGGATTCCCTACAAGCTCAGCATGGTTTCCTTCTCACTAACTCCTTCCTATGAGTGATGACCCAGGCTTGCTCTACTGGGTAAAGAGCAAAAAACCGTACTGTTGTTCAGTTGCTAATCCGACTCTTTGTGACCCCGTGGACTGTAGCCCACTAGCCTCCTTGGTCTATGGGATTTCCCAGGCAAGAACATTGGAGCGGGTTGCTGTTTCCTTCTTCAGGGGATCTTCCTGACCCAGGGATCTGCATTGGCAGGCGAATTCTTTACCACTGAGCCACCAGGGAAGCCCAACAAACGTTACAGGTCATCATTAAATGAACAGTGAGTAGGGCTCAGGCCTCTCCCCTAGGCTCTTTGGGGAGAAAAAGTGAGAGGAAAATATTGGCTTCTTCACCCCACTCCAGCCCTCCACCCTTCACCCTGGAGAATCACACTGGGAAAAGAATCAGTTATGGAGACAGGCTCTCTCAGTGGTAGCAAGTAATAAAGGTTATTTCCTTATAGGTGTGTTTTGCCTAGAAAATCAAGAAGCCAACTGAGAAAGTCAGTCCTACTGGGCGGAATAACCTTGGCTCACGTGCCACGAGGCCCCTGGAGAGGGACCACGTGGTAAGCCAGGCGGCGAACCAAATGCCCTCCTTTATCTGAACGTGGCTCCGGAAGCAGTCCTCTCGCTGCCCTCTGGCTGGTTACCTAGCCCGTCCTGCTTCACTCTTCTATCTGTGGTGTGGGTGAGGTAAGTCGTGACAGGATTTATCTCAGCGTTATCACCTAATCCAATGTGACATCAACAGTGCCTTTGACAGCAGATGGATGAAGATTCCAGCTGCCTTTCTGGATTAGGAGCCCAGCAAGTTTCACTTTGCAATGACAGGCTGTGAGACAGCACAGTCAGCAAAAGGTGCCCCCATTTCCCACGCAGGTACGTGGCCCGCAGCTCTCGCCTGCCACGTCCCTGACAAGAAAAGGCCAGGGGCTCAGTGCTGCGAGCGCTGGGCTCTCCCATCCTTCAGGGATGCGGCCCCTTCGGGCTGTGTCTGAGAGTGAAGTGAGGCTCTGTGAAGCATCCAGAGCACTTGTGCTGACCGCGGGCAAAGGGAGTTGGGGTGGGGAGACCAGTCATTAGAAAAATAAGCAGAAACTAATGGTCTCCTTTAAATTCTGCCTGCGAGCGTTTCTGGGTGGAGGAGCTTCTCAGGAAGGTTTTTTGGTTTTCCTCTCGAAGGCGACTTTCTTTCATGGGCTGGCATCAAGTGTAAACTGAGGAAGTTAGGAAAGGGAGATGGAAAGACTGACACTTCAGCTAGCCAGTTATCGGAGCACAGATACTCAAGCAAAATCTCCAATGGTCTTTATTTCCTGATACTTAGAATTGGAAATTAACAATTCTGAAAGGGTAGTTGTGAAGAAGGAGGCATTCTGTGATGATTCTTCCTTTAGCATCTCCTGGGTTGAGATTTTCTGACCACTTTACAAAAATCTGATCTCATTCTTTGAATTATACACACAAATATACAAATCAAAGGGCTTCCCAGGTGGCTCAATGATAAACAATCCACCTGCCAATGTAGGAGATCTGGGTTAGATTTGGTTTAGGAAAATCCCTTGGGGAAGGAATTGTCAGCCCACTCCAGTATTCTTGCGTGGAAAATCCCATGGACAGAGGAGCCTGGTGGGCTGTAGTCCATGGGGTCACAAAAGAGTCAGACACAACTGAGCAATTAAGCACACACACATGCACACATACAAGTTCAGATCACCTTTTAAGAAATCAGTTTGAGATGCCACACGCTTGATGGGAACCCTTCTCCTTTTAAACTGAGCTTTACAGTCAATGGTGTGTTCCTTTTAACCATAAGATATGTGTCTACTGACTCTATGATTACACAGCTCAGAAACAGGTGCCACCAGGGTACGATCTCATCCTAGCAGTGGCAGCAGAGTTGGCTGGGGATCCTCCTGGAGATGTACAACTGGTCACTTCCTGATACGAAGGCCAGCTGTGTCCCTGGCTGTGCCCACTTCCCACTGCACATAGATGAAATCAGAGAAGGGGAGAGGGCCAGGAATGAAGGTGCTGTGTAGACTGTGAGCCTATACAGTGATGTGAAAATCTGAGATTTGAAGGCTGAATCATACTTGCTCCAATGCCAAGTTTCTCTTCTGTGCTCGATGTGATTGGTAGGAGCTTCCTTGGGAACAATGGGTACATCCAAAAGCCTGGGTTATATGAGTTTTATGTGTTAGTCTGGGATGGCCTATGAGCTCCAGTATTTTTATTGGGGAAAGCTGCATTTCGAAATAAAACCAACAAAAACAAGGTCTCCTGCAACTTACCAGAACAGGATCCGTGAGAGCATGTCAAAGTGGTCATGCAGATCTTAAAGAATGGGTTGTGGTGGTTGGACCGTTCTCCATGGGAGCTGGCAAGGTGGCTAAGTTCACAGCTTAGGCATTCGGATCAGTCCCCAAGGGCCTCCATTAGGATGTCTCAGCGTCCTTGTGAAGATCTCCAGTTACAGTCATTTGTGTTCCAGAAGAAGAGAACGTGGAGACTTTAAATGTCTTGTGAGCGAGGTGATCCACATTTTGTGGGTTTTGCAATGCTCGTGGTCACTGTAGTCTTGTTAATCTTTGTTAGGAACTCGCCACAAAAGCAAACATTCTAGTCATTCCGTGAGCAGAGCGCTTTTAGTTAGCTATGTTAAAGGCTTGGGCATCGTGTTAAAGAGCTTTCTGCTGAGAAGACTCAGCTGAGACATCCCTTGGCCTGGGTTCTGCTTCTAAGCCTCCCAGTCTGTGTAAGCACACAGATTAGTTATCTAAACAGGGCCCTGGACATATTGAACCCCTCTACAGCAATGCCAGTGGACTACATATTCTTTGTAGCTTCAGTTTTAACTTGCTCATTTCTTCTTTTAAAGGAGAGGCAAGATATGCCCGTTGGTGACATCACTGGTACTTTGAGTAACTTCCTTGTAATTGTTGTGGGGATGGCGTGCCTGCTTGCCTTTAAAGATACTCATTGAGTCTAGCAAGACAGCCTGTGTTTTCTGGTAAGATGAAAAGCAATAAATGTAATCTCTCTAATATTCTTAATATCTCTAATAGTCTTAATAGTAACGAATAAAGCTCAACCTGGGCAATTGGGCAGCTAACTGGTGAAAGTGTCTCCCAAAGAAATGGATATCTGACAGGTTTTTGAGAAACAAATTTAATTAAAACCTTATTCTGTAAGTCTACTGCTAAATGAGTTAGAATTTCAGAATGTGTCTGAAAATGACATTGTCCTCTTACATGATGGTCTCTGGAGACAATCTTTTTTTAAGATTTCACTAATTTGGATCAAGAAAAACTCATTTTCTAATATTTAAATTATAAGAGTTAACTAAAATGATCTTAGTATAGGTAGTTTCTATTTTTATTAACATTGTATTATTGTACATGTATTTTAAGTCTTGGTTCCTCCATGAAGAACTAATGTATTAATGACCATTTTAAATGTAAAAGATGAAATGCCTTGTTTCTTTATTGTTGAAAATACAAAGACATGCCCCTGTATGAGGATATTGGTCAAGCAACCTACTAGTCTAGTCTAGTAAGAGTAGAATTTTTTCAAAACACTATTGCAAATTTTTATTTGGGGATTTAATTTGGGGGAATTTTTGAAAATAGTCTAAAGAGAAGTGGAACCAGCCCTGGAAGATTGACTAGGTTAAAAAACTTTGCAATAATATTTTGGACAATTTTTAACTATAATAAAAAGACTAATTTTCCTTTTGGCTCAAAGACTACTCTACCAAAAAAAAAGTTTTGAAAATGTTTGGAGAAAGGGCAGTACCAGCAGAAGAAACAACACACGTGTCCTCACGCATGGCTGCCTTGAAGGGGCTCTAATCTGAACTTAATGATTATGAGGTATTTGCTTACAAATCAATTCAACAACAGAATGGGAGAGATTATGTTTTTAAAAATCTGTTTATGTTTTTAAAATCTGATTATCATAGGTAAGAAGTTTTGTTTTTTAAGAAAATAAAAACACATTGGTTTTGCAAATAACACCAGAGTGAAATTATTCTAAGATCACCTCTTAGGCAAAGAATCTTAAGCTCTTTTTATTTTCCAGATGGAAAAAAAAAAAAGTCGATACACCCAACATTCTTCTCTATGCCTAAGAGATTAATTTATTACCACTCTGGGGTAATATCAGTGAAAGTCATTCTGAGGTTAATCAAAAACTTTAATGCAAGGAATCCATGGCATGGGAATACTGGTATATACAGGCAATGATTAACTAAAAGTTTTCTTTATACATAAGTAACTAAACTGTCCATTAAAAACTTTTTTATAAAAGGCTGAAAACTTGGCAAATTCTTTTATTTAAATGAAGTTGATGTTCATTGTCTTCAGAACTAGTACGTTTATCTGTTGCACTGCATCAAAGAAATTGTCTCTGAATATTTTTGTTTTTACAAGCTTAAAGTGGATAAGATAGACCTTAAAAAGCTGCATATGCTTAAGTGTACAGTTTAATGCTTTGTTGGTTGTAAACATCCATGAAACCATCACCATAATCAGCATTGTGAACCCATCTGTCACCCACCAAAGTTTCTTCTTGCCCCTTTATAAGTCCTCCATCCACAGACAGCCACTGATTCACTTTCTGTCACTATAGATTCTAAGATTTTATGTGAATGGAGTCATACAATATCTACTCTATTTTTTCTGACTTCTTTCACTCAGCATAATTATTTTGAGATTCATCTATATTTTTGTGGGTATTGGTATTTTATTCTCTTCTATTATTATTTATTCCTTTTTATTCTACTTATTCTTACTTATTCCAGATATTCCTATTATTTATTTAATTTCATTGTTTGGATATACCAGAGTTTGTTTACCCATTTACCTGCTGATGCTTGTTTAAGATGTTTCCAGTTTTTAATTTTCATTCATAAAGCTGCTGTGAACATTTATGTACAAATCTTTGTATAAGCACATGATTTCTTTTCTCTTGAGTCATAGTTAAGGGCCTGTTTAAATTTTTAAGAAACCGCCAGTTTTCCACCGCAGCTGTCCTCTTTCGCATCTCCAGCAGCAGTGTGTGAGATTCCTGGCTCCTTCCTGTCCTCTCAACGCTTGGTCCAGTCAGCTTCCTTCAGGAGAGCCATTCTGATGTGTGTGAAGTGCCATCTCATTGTGGCTTTGATGTGCATTCCCCTATGGATACCAGTGTTGTCCTTCTTTTCATGTTTTTATTTGGCATCCATATTTCTTTAGTGACGTGTCTATTCAAATTGTACTGGTTTCCATTGGGTTGTTTATCTCGTTAACTAGTCATGAGTTCTTTATATAGCTTAGACACAATTCCTTTGCTAGATATTTATCTTGCAAATATTTTTGCGTAGGCTGTGGCTTGACTTATCCTTTTTGTAACTGTGTTGTTTGAAGAGCAAAACTTTAAAATTCTGATATAGTGTCATTTACTGACTTTTCCTTTTGGGTTTTGTGCTTTCAGTGTTGAGTTTTAAAGTCTTTGCCAAGTTCAAAGGTGCCAAGATTTTCTCCTATGTTTTCTTCTAGAAGTTTTATAGCCTTAGCTCTGACATTTAGGATTGTGAGCCATACTGAGTTAAATTTTATATGTATCGGTTAAAGGTCAAGGTGTATTTTATTTCATTTTTTTCATAAGTCCACCAATTGTTCCATCACAACCTCAGTGGACTATAGTTTCCTCATTTGTAAAATGGATTTACATTTTCCATCTCAAAGTTTGTTGTGTACACTAAATAAAACAATATATGTACAGTGCGTAGAACCTGATAGGCACTTAATAAATATAATTTCCTTCCTTTAACCACCCCCCCCCAAAAAAAACCTTAAAAAAAAACTATGGAATACTGCTTGCTGTGTATTAGAAAATGACTTAGCACTTAGTACAATATTTAAATAAATAAAAATATGAGCAAAGAATTCATAGAGGCTTGAAAGTTTGGTGCTAGAAAGATTTTTCAAAGCTTATTTCATTCAACCCTCTCCTTTCAGATGAAGAACCTGAAACCTCAGGGCTGACATGATTCACTCGAGGTCATTGACCAAGATGGTCAGAGATGGGCTAGACCCCAGTCTCTTAGCCCTCATCTCAACTCTTACTCATCATTATTTAATTGAAGGGTGGGCTATGAACAGATTTTTCAGAGGGAAAAACCACCACATACATTGAATTAGAATAGTTTTCAAAGAGACACATAGTAATTTCCTCACAAAATTATCACTAATTACATGTAGTAGTCTGAAAGCGCTAGCACACAATCTTCTATCCAAAAACACTGAATTCTTTATAGGTTGTTATTAAAAGATTTTGGAATAAGTGTTAGGAGTAAATTCCTAACATTATTGAGGGCTTTTTTAAATGAATAATAAAAGCAAAGTGTTTCTATATTCGGCTATGTGAAAATTAAATTTTCTGCCTAGCAGAAGACTTCATAAATTAGAATTTTAAAAACTGAGATGACTTAGAAAAGAATGGTAAGCTATATTAACAGGCAGTGAATTGATATACTTGATATACGGCAAGCTGTCACACATCAGCAGGGAAAACATGAGGACCCCAGCAGAAAACAGACAAGTGTGTCTCAGATAAACACACATGACCATTAAGCAGAAGGAAGGAGTCTCAGCCCACTAACATTTAAAGAGCACATCTGAAAACAATGAGATATATATTTACCTTAGAGACTGCGAAGGATTAAAAAGAGTGACAACACCCTACACCTTGGTGAGGACGTGGAAAAACGGGCCCCTTTCATGTATGCTGCTGCTATGAGCCTAGTATTGACACGACTTTCCTAGAGGGCAATTTGGCCACTTCTATGAAGAATTCCATGAAATGATCAGCCCAGAAATGCCATCGCCATGAATTTATCTTATATGCCTAAGTGCCTATTTTTATTAAGAAGTACATTGCAGGTTGTAATATCAAAAACAGAAACCATCAAAATGTCCACTCATCAATGAACCATGTAAAAATAATAGAGGAATGATGTGTTCACACGGCATGCTCTGTTTTTCTGAGAAGAATGAGGTTGCTTTAAATGTACCACCTCGAAAAGTGTCCATGACACGTTAAGTGAAAAGGCAAATTGTTAAGTAAGATATACAGAATGATCCTACTTTGTTAAATCAGGAAAGGGGGAAATAGGTGTTGAATATGCATGGAAGGAAGCTTTACTAGGACCCTTTAGAGAAAAGTTTCAGAACAAGGAGAATGTAGCCTAAGGCAGAAGGAAGGGTTTGGCTCCCATCGCTGGGAACACACAGGTAGAGCAGGCCCAAGGGGTAGCTGAAGTTGGGGGCTCGGGTAATGTCCTCATCGTCTCCCCCACTGACTCCACCTTCCTCCATGTTTATCGTCACTCTGTTTTATCCCAGACAGCTGCCTCCCTCAAGGAGCTCAAACATATGGCTGCTGGCTAACTTTGGGCGTCCGTGGTGGCTCAGTGGTGAAAGAATCCCCCTGCCAATGCAGGAGACCTGGGTTCAATTCCTGGGTCTGGAAGATCCCCTGCAGAAGGAAATGACAACCCACTCCAGTATTCTTGCCTGGGAAATCCAGGAGCTTGGTGAGCTACAGTCCATGGGGTTGCAAAGAGTCAGACAGGACTAAGCGACTAAACAATAACAAGCTAACTTCAGATCTTCCCGATAGAATGGCCTGAAAGAATAAGAAAATTTCCTGCTAGCTCTCAAAGGAACCCCAGCTAAGACTCTGACATTTACATCCCATTTCTGTTAAGGATCAAGCCCTTTCCTGAAGCGTGACTTGGGTCTGGGACCAGTGTTCATGCTCATGGCAGGTGAAGCTCCTGATCCCATCTCTGGGAGCAGTGGAAGCACAAGTGGGGGCACAAACTGGGGGGCAGCGGTTCCCCATAGCAAGGAATTCCACTGAACAGCCAGTGTCTACAACATGCTGGACACCTTTCATAACAATAACGTTAGGAAGTGGGTTACTATTGTAATTGAAAAAGGCAAAGATTGGGGCTACAGGAAATGGTATAAGAAATAAGCAGCCAACCAGGAGTCCTACATCATCCCTTATCAGATTTCCTTTTCAAGACTTACAAGAATAAAGAGACACATATACACTTGCATATTTTGCCATTATTTTGTCAAAATGTGGCATAGGTCTTTCTTGGCAACAAAGTAGTTAATTTCTTCTGGAAGGATACTGGGAAATGAATTTTTATTGAAGAGGCTGATTCAACCTTTTCCAGGAGCAGGGACTCTTGGACTTTGTGAGATAAGGGGAGGGAGTGCAAGGCCACGGTGAGTGCTGAGCTGGCTCTGTGTGAGCTTGTCCCGGAGCCCCCTCGGGGCAGGAGGACTAGAGGGCAAGGCCAGCCCCAGGCTTTCTGACAGCTTCTGAGCAGGCTGTAAATGTCCCCGGAATCGATTTTTCTCTCCAGAAAGCAGTCAGTGCCCTCTGTCACACTTGCGGCTGACTGTCTTCTCCCTGCCACCCCTCCCTCCCCCTGACAGTGCTGTCGAAGAGAAACCAGAAATGCAAAGCCTCTCAGTTAAAGTCCTTAGTTTGGATTCCACAAATTCTGCATTTGAGAGAAATCAGATAGGAGCTATAGTGAAGTTTCTGTATTTATTACCTCTGAATAAATGATTTATTTTGCAGATTATAGGGTAAATAAGATTGTAAGAGAGTGGGGAAGCTACTTCACTTCAAGCATCCTTCACTATTTCAGAAACATCCATCAATGGGTAATCAACTGATAAACCAGTGACTAATTATAAATCACTGCTGTCTATTCAATGAAAATTTTAAAAAAAAAATTCTCTTCTACTGGCAACTGTAGCCTGATTCCTCATTTCTGTGAATATCCTCAAAAGTAATTAAACAAAGTGAAGTTCCGAATGTTTTACTAATTCAGATTACAGGAGAGATTTTATTGTAGGATAGTTAAGACCCTGATGTGCGATGTCTGATATCAAATGTGATATCTGGCATAGTTATAGTGGTTAAGACTCTTCTTTGAAAGGTTTACCAACCTTTCATGTATACACACACACTCGCACAAATATATAATTTTATTTATTTATTTTTTAGCTGTGCTCGGTCTTCATTGCTGCATCAGCTTTTCTCTGAGGGAGCAGGGGGCTACTCTAGTTGCGATTCGAGGGCTTTTCATTGCAGGGGCCTTCTTTTCTTTCAACGCACAGTCTCTAGAGCAAGTGGGCTTCAGAATTTGCAGCACATGGGCTCTGTAATTGCAATTCCCAGACCCTAGAGCACAGGCTCATAGAAGGCAATGGCACCCCACTCCAGTCCTCTTGCCTGGAAAATCCCATGGACGGAGGAGCCTGGTAGACTGCAGTCCATGGGGTCATTAAGAGTCGGACACGACTAAGTGACTTCACTCTCACTTTTCACTTTCATGCACTGGAGAAGGAAATGGCAACCCACTCCAGTGTTCTTGCTTGGAGAATCCCAGGGATGGGGGAGCCTGGTGGGCTGCCATCTATGAGGTCGCACAGAGTCGGACATGACTGAATTGACTTAGCAGCAGCAGCAGCAGCAGAGCACAGGCTCAACAGTTGTGGGGCACCGGCTCAGTTGCTCTGTGGCATGTGGGATCCTCCAGAGCCAGGGATTGAGCCTGTGTCTCCTGCACTGACAGGTGGATTCTTTAACACTGAGCCATCAATGAAGCCTTAGCTAAGACTTTTGAGTCAGGGCTGGTTCAAGTTCAGGTTCTATCATTTCATGCCATCTTGGGCAAATTGCTTGCCTCTTTGAGCCTCCCTTTTCCCATCTGTATAATTGGATAGCTATACTGGCCTTATGGAATTACTGTGAGAATTCAGTGGGAAGCTTGGGACATAGTAATCCATCAATAAATACAGTAAATCCCCTACATATGAATGAGTTCCGCTCCAAGAGTGTATGTGTAAGTCCAATTTGTTCACAGCAACAAAGTCAGCCTAGGTGCCCAACAATTGGCTATATAGTACTGTACTGTAATACTGTATAAGAACAAGTGATGTCTACCATCTTTTCACCTCGCTCCACTCAATTATTTCACTGCTGTTTCCATTATTGTCACTTGGCACTTCTTAGCAGTAGCAGCTACATCATCACTACTTTTATACTTGCTTCCAGATGTCTTGGGCTGAAATAAAGATACTGAAATACTGTGCTCTATACAGTCCTTTATCCAGTAGTTATGTAATGATGTGAGATTTGAACCATAAAGAAGACTGAGTGCAGAAGAATTGATGCTTTTGAACTGTGGCGCTGGAGAAGACCCTTAAGGGTCTCTTGGACTGCAAGGAGATCAAACCAGTTGATCCTAAAGGAAAACAACTCTGAATATTCATTGGAAGGACTGATGCTGAAGCTGACACTCCAATACTTTGGCCACCTGATGCAAAGAAGCGACTCATTGGAAAAGACCCTGATGCTTGGGAAGATTGAAGGCAGGAGAAGAGAACGACAGAGGATGAGATGGTTGGATGGCATCATTGACTCAGTGAGTTTGAGCAAACTCTGGGAGATAGTGAAGGACAGGAAAGCGTGGCGTGCTGCAGTCCATGGGGTCCAACAAAGAGCTGGACACAACTGAGCAACTGACCAACAACACAGTACCGTACAGTAAGCACAGACACCTGTAGGGATGCACGCATGTGACGACGTACGCCAGGCCGGCGAACTAACTTACGTGAATGAATAGGCAAATGCACGTTCACCTCTTTGAAAGTTTGCAACCTGAAGGCTCGTGTGTCGGGGACTTACTGTATTAACTTTAGTTTTTAATCTTTTTTAGTCATGTGTTGTGTTTTAAAGGTAAATGACTCTCCTAGGTTCCCAAGACATTTCTTAAGTTTTGGTTTAGTGAGAACAGGATAGGGCTGGCCCTAAACACATGTTGGCCAAGGGCTGAACTGTACAGTACAACGGGTCATGGCGTATCTGAGGGGAGGAAGTCTGTCATCTGAACCGATATGTCAACTGTCCAGTTCATCGATTTTACAGGATTTGTGGATTCTTTCCTCAAGAGAACAACCTTCCCTGCTGTGTTCTACCTTTCCATTAGCAAACAAATGAACAAATAAACAAACAAACAGGCAATCCAAATTCTTCTCCTCCGGAGTTAGGCAGTGTTTTGATCTATTCAGCCTTGGAGGAGTCCCCCAGCATAGATGGCTTCCATTTTGGCGACATCCTCATGCATGGCACATGCAAGGAGCGTTTACCCACAGACCCAGCTTCCCAGCTGAGTGGTGAGCTGGGAAATTGCGGGGCAGGTCAAGCAACTGTCGTTTTTAAGCACAGAGATTAGCTCTTCAAATGAAAAATTCCACTAAAAGTTTACAGAAAGCTCACTAATACTCTTTGCATTTGAAAAATCATCTCTTTTCTTCTTTTTCCTTCTGTCTGTTTTGGGCTTACTCTTCTGCTTCTAGTTTCCTAAGGTGGAAGGTTAGTTATTGATTTGAGATCTTTCTTTTTAAATACAGGTCTTTAGCGCTATAAAATTTTCTTCTAAGCACTGACTTAGCTGTCTCTCATCATTTTCAACATGATGTATACTTTTTCAAAACAGTTTCTACTTTCCCTTGACCCACTGGCTTTTTAGGGGAATGTCTTTTAAAATTTTCCACCTAGTTGTGAATTTTCCAAATCTTGTCCTAATATTTTTTCTGCTTTGATTACGCTGCAGTCAGAGAATATGCTTTGTATGATTTCAGTCCTCTCTAATGTGTTGAGACCTGTTTGTGACTAACATATGGTCTATCCTGGAGACTGCTCCATTTGACTTTGAGAAGAATGTGCACTTTGTTGCTGTTGATTGGAATGTTCTATAGATGTCTGGTAGGTCTAGTTAGTTTATAGTGTTGGTCAAGTCTTCCACTTTGGTATTGCCCTTCTGCCTATTCTCTCCTTTATTGGAAGTGGAACGTTGAGGCCTCCCCAGCTATGATTACTGAATTGTCTATTTCACCCTTCAGTTCTGTCCATTTTTGCTTATGTACTTTGGTGTTCTATTGTCAGATGCATTTATGTTTATAATTGTTATATCCTCCTGACAGATTGACCATAGATGAAAACTTTTATACTATTTTTTATCTCTGTTAACAGTCTTTGTCTTAAAGTCTATTTTTTTCTGATATTAATATAGCCACTTCAGCTCTGCATTTGTTATTGCTTGCATGGCATATTTTTTTTCCATCTTTTTTGCCTTCAATCTATTTGTATTCTTGAATACAAAGTATGTTTTTTGTAGGCACAAGTAGCTGGATTTTTTTTAAGCCCTTTCTACCAATCTCTAGCTTTTAATTGAAGTGTTTAATCTATTTACATTTAACGTAATTGCTGGCAAATTAAGATTTACAGTTGCACTTTCTATTTTCCATGTCTCATCTTGTATATTCCTTGCTTGATCTATCACTGCCTTCTTTTGTATTAAACAAATGTTTTTAGTGTGCCATTGTGGTTTATTTTACTGTATTTTGGGAGTTCGTTTCTTAGTGGTTGTCCTGAGGACTACAATAAACATCTTAACTTAATATAGGCTAGTTTAGGTTAATACCAGCCTAATTTTAACAGCATAAAAAACTTTGCTCCAATACAGCTCCATTTCAACTCTGAACCCTTCCTGGTGAGAATAGCTTTTGGAGGGATATTCATTGTCTCCTTTCTGCTAGTTACCATTGGTTATGTCTCACTTTAGCTAATGGGTATGTCTTAAAGAATTCCTAATTTGTAGTTAGGAGTCAAATGAAGAGATAACGTAACCACGTTGCTAGCTAAGCAGGGAACATGACACCTCCATTTCACACAGGGCTTTTGAAGGCGGCATCCCCATTCACTGAGCTTTCCCAGTTTGCATTTGGCAGCTCACAAAATGATTTTATGTGCAACTGTAAAACTGTTTCCCACAGTGCTTTAAACAAACTATAATGCATTTTCAAATACAAAGGGCTATATGGAGATTTCCTGACAGGCTTGAATAAAGGTGGGAATTTCAATTTTTTATGAGATTTTTAAGCACTGAGTCTAAGACAGCAGCAGCTCACTCTTGCTAGCTATGAGTGTTCTGTAATTCCCAAGCTGAAGAGGGTAAATGAGCATTCCAGAGAATGCAAATTGGGAAAAAAAAATCCATTTACAATTTATGTGTCACAGAAACAATTATTCTTCACGTTCTATCATTAGGAAATGAGAAAGGCAAATCAACCTATATATATTCATACACATACATTTATATAATGTATAGCACATTTCTTTGTATTGCAATGATATTTGGCCATGGCCTATAATAGAAAGTGTGGCTGGTATATAGTAGCTTCTATATGGTCTTTCAAATCATGTGTATCAGTACAATTCAAAATAGCTTGCTTATTTGCTTGATTGGTGCTGATGTTAGGTGGATCTGAACTTGAGTCGTGGTGTTGCCACTTACTCCTGTGTGACTTGGTACTTCATCTCTCAATCATTTAATCTCTTTATGCCTCAATTTCTTCAACTAAAAAAAGAGACATAAGTTTGATACCCACATCACAGGGCTATTGAGATGATAAATCAACGTGATTAGTTATTGCTAATAATGTGTGTTAATTAAAAATAATAATAGAAACTATTCTGAGCACTTGCTACATGCAAAATAATGTAAATGGTTTGATAAGTGGTAGATGGAATATACCGAATCCTTGTGATTCAAATATGCTTCAAGGTAAGTCTGAGAAACAGAAAGTAATGACATAAAGATTGCTGACATAAAGCAAATCTCAATGGAATTTCTAGGGGAATTGGGAACAGTAGGATTAAAATAGAAATTGCATTGGCATTGTAATGTATCTACTTACCATTTTCAACATAGCTCTTTTTTGGGGCAGTTTTTCTCTACACTTGTACTTTCTTCAACACCCTAAGAAGTTCTATTTATATTGATTGGCCTTTAAGTTCAATAATAAATTATCTTCATTTGGACAATTAAAGATATTTTAAATTTATATATATAAATCATATAAAATAATATAAAGTTATTAATATAAAATAGATACGAGTAAAGTAAATTATGTTTTAAATGGTTCTGAATGAGCTTTGTGATTTCTAGTCATCACATTTTATTCACTTCACTTCTTACTTAAACAATATTTCTGTCTATTATCTGTCAACTCATAGCCTAGCTTGTCTTTAAGAATGATCACCAATACCACTTCTTCTCTGAAACTTTTTGACAAATCTGGCTTTTCAGCTGGAACTTAGAGCTCAGCAAGGTTTATACTTTTTTTTTTTTCCCAAAGATGGAAAAGTGGCCATTTAGAAGTAGTTTTGGTTTGTCTCTACAGTAAGAGGAAAAATTCACCTTTATAGGAAGAGTTCTTATTTGGAGAAAGCACTCTTAACATGCATTTTGATGATGCAGAAGTAAAGCCAAAATGCTACTCTGGAATGGGGACTCTCGGGGCCGTAAGTAGCCAAACTACCTTGCACAAAGATGTCAATATTTGACTTTACCATGGAAAGAGTTACATCTTCAATAAATTAGCTTTTGCCAAAATAATGGTGCACAACACAAAACCTCCAAACGCAGTGACTGAAACAGAAGTTGTTGTTTTTCCACAGATCTGCGTCAGCTGGGTTGGTTTTGCTTCACACTGCAGATCTGCAACTCCGGGTCTTTCCCTCATGTCTTTCATCTTCTCTGGCCCCCTGGGCTCCTCCGGACACATTCTTAGGGTGATGGCAAAGGCACATCAAGCGGCAAGCCCAACCACGTGAACACTTTCCAAGCTGATTTCTGCATTGCAGCTGCTAACATCCTTCAACCCCAAACAAAACACACGGAGGAGCCCAAGTCAAGAGTCAGGGACTTTAATAAGAGGGAACACAAAGCTGTAAGGCAGAGGGTACGGGATAAAGGGAGAGGTGAAGAACTGGGTCCAATAATTCAATCTATCGGACATTGCCATGAAGACATCAGTTGAAAGTGAGGGAAGGGTTTGGGATTTGGAATTCCGCTTGCTGGGCCAGGGAAAGGAAAGCAGAAGGTGAACAATCTTCACAGTGCAGGAACAGGCTGGAATTGATAAGAGAGTTGGCTGTGGCCATTTTGTGATACTCAAGTTGCTTGGGAGGGTTCCTTAAATGTTACTGCATGATAGTAGCTGGGTTGGGAAAGTTGAGACAGGCCTATGAACAAAGCAAAGTCAGGAACATTGAACTGGCAACCCAGTTTTGGAATGATTGTAGAATCTGTCTACAATATGATGCATGGCCATGAAGGCAAGCAACAATGAGAGGGAATTGGAAATACGAGTTTTCCCCCAGGGTGTTTGGAAATAGTCTTTGTGGGCAGCCCTGGAGAACAGTGAACTTTCTGGTAATATTGGCACATAGAGTCTGCTCTTTGAGATATCACAGTTGTGTAATAACTGTGAAGCAAGACATAATTAGGTCTGCCTGATTCAAGCAGGTTTACCAGTGATATTATAAATTACAACTTGTCTGTTTTAGATTAGACTAGGTTTTGGTTCACTTCCTGGACCTCTTAGCCCAAACTCGTTTATTTAGATACAAAAGTTACATTTCCCTGTAGGCTTCAGTCATACATCTCATGATCACTTATATCTCTGGTCCTTTACTCAGTCCATACTTAGGAACCCTAAGCTATATCCAAGATAAACAGCTGTGTAAAACAAAGTTTTATTTTAAATTAAAAAGTTTAATTTGAAATTATCACTGCAAATAAAGTGATAACACAATAAGACAGATGCTACAAAGTCTATAAATATTTTGAAGAGAGAGGCACTGTTCGGTGAAAATCTTGACCTATAGAAGTCTAAAACAAACCTGGTCATGGTAACAAATCCCTTAATGTTTTTAAATGGACTGTGACAACCAGTAAGTAGCTGGCTCAGCATTCAGAATGTTAAGTGCATAAGCTAAACATATATCACCTAAATGTTAGAATCCATCATGGGACTCCCAGTGAAGAATATACCACAGAAACTCAAAGCCATTCGCTTATGTGTGTGTCGTGCTAAGTCACTTCAGTCATGTCCGACTCCCTGCCACCCTATGGACTGTAGCCTGCCAGGCTCCTCTGTCCATGGGGATTCTCCAGGCAAGAATCCTGGAATGGGTCCTTCAGTCTTTCAGTCTTCCCAACCCAGGGATCTATCCTGCATCTCTTACATCTCTGGCATTGGCAGACAGGTTCTTTACCACTAGGGCCATCCGGGAATTCCCTATTCACTTATATATTTGTTCAGAAACTAATCACAGAGCTCTTATTCTGTGCCAGACACTCATCAAGGAAATACAAAGCCATCCTAGAAAAACCAAATCCTTTATTCTGATCAAGAAACATCCCAGCATCTCTACCCATCCTCAAGTCAATGAACTTGCTACTTGGACTGTGGCTGGATGCTCCCTCTTCATGTTCCTCGCTCACAGATGCAGCTCACCTCCAACCTTCCCCAGACACGCCCTCAGCTGGTTGCCTTTTGTGCTTCCTGAACTGTATTTCCTCTGCTGTTGCCAAATAAACTCAATTTCTGGTTATTTAAAGCTTGCCTCAGTTTGCTTCTTTATTTAGGTTGCCTCTGGATAAATGAGGCTTCCCTGATGGCTGCCTGCTAATGCAGGAGACCCACGTTCGATCCCTGGGTTGGGAAGATCCCCCAGATAAATGATTTTCAACTGTTTTCATAGTGTCTTGAACAACATGGGGCATTCTACAAATAGTCATTAAAGGAATGAATGAATGATGGATTACCTAATTCCATAGCTCAGTGAAGAAATGCTCAAATAAAACATAGGACAATAATAAATAACTCCAAATGTTATCATTGTTCAAGATTTATTTTTGCAACCTAAGGGTATGGTCATAGTAGTTTCTGTCTTAAACCAGATTTCCTGGCTTCATCCCACTATTTAGGGCCAACTCCACTAAGCTGAAACAGGAGGTTTAAACTAAAACATGTTAAATGAAAATCCATAGCACTTTAAGGGGCTTCCCTAGTGGCTCAGATGGTAAAGAGTCTGCTTGCAATGCAGGAGACCTGAGTTCGATCCTTGAATCGGGAAGATCCCCTGGAGAAGGGAATGGCATCTCACTCCAGTATTCTTGCCTGGAGAATTCCATGGACAGAGGAGCCTGGCAAGCTATAGTCCAAGGAGTCGAAAAGAGTTGGACATGACTGAGAGACTAATGCATAGCACTTTAAAGAAAAGTCCTTTCTCTGGCAGGCAAACATTTTAAGAATGTTAATTGGAACAAATTTTATATTGCAATCTTTTGTCACATTGTAAAATAATCCCTAACCAACTGCAGGGATTCTGTCGCTGAGAAGTCATTGCTGTTGGCAAAATTTCGGTGAAAAGAGAACAATTGTTGTGTTCTACTGTTTAAGGGAATTGAATTGATTCTTGCATATGTAAAAAGATGACAGATTCTAAAAAATGTATGTACAGTTTAAAACTCAGTTATTCCCAAATGAAGTTGGCAAAATGGTAGCCTAAGGGATTAGTCAATTTATAATCTACCGTTCACTGGTGCATTAACTGTGTAAAGAAAATTTTAATGTGTAGGACTTCCCTGGTGACTCAGACGGTAAAGCATCTGCCTACAATGTGGGAGACCTGGGTTCAATCCCTGGGTTGGGAAGATCTCCTGGAGAAGGCAATGGCACCCCACTCCAGTACTCTTGCCTGAAAAATCCCATGGACGGAGGAGCCTGGTTGGCTACAGTTCATGGGGTCATAAAGAGTTGGACACAACTGAACGACTTCACTTTCACTTTCTCTTAATGTGTTAGATCCCAATAAGTTTTTCAATCAAGTTAGAATTCTATACCAGTGTCCTCCTGCTCTCAAGAGCCAATTGTTAAATTTTCAGGAATTTTGTGAACCAGTTGTAAAAGCACCCATTATTATTAACAAGATTATAAAAAATTACAGATAAACATAAGGGAAATAAATATTCAAAACTCATCATCATTTCCTAGTAATTTGATTGTATTTTACTGTTATTTATGCTCTTGAGGTTATTTACATCTATTGTATCTGTATGGCAGAATTATATATATATATATATATATATATATATATATATATATATATACACATACACACAGGGCTTCCTTGATAGCTCAGTTGGTAAAGAATCTGCCTGCAATGCAGGAGACCCCAGTTCAATTCCTGGGTTGGAAAGATGGGAAGATTCCCCTGGAGAAGGGATAGACTACCCACTCCAGTATTCTTGGGCTTCCTTTGTGGCTCAGCTGGTAAAGAATCCACCTGCAATGCGGTGGGTTTGATCCCTGGGTTGAGAAGATCCCCTGGAGAAGGGAAAGACTACCCACTCCAGTATTCTGGCCTGGAGAATTCCATGGACTGTATAGTCCATGGAGTTGCAGAGTTGGACACGACTGAGTAACTTTCACACTATTCACTATGTGCATATATGTATATATATATATATATATATATATATATATATATATATAATGGGATGCTAATGAATAGCCTTTTAAACTCCATGTTCAGTGATGTCACTCTGACAGTGGCTATGGTGGGAGGATTTATCCCATGGAAATTAGACAGCACTATAAGTCAGGGCTTAATTCACTATTGTCTGTTTGATTGTCCAGACTGAGAAAGTGATGGAGAAGTAATGACAGACAGTAAACTTAAAAGTGTGTCCAAGAAGTACATTGGAGAGCCAGTTGGTAGACCCTTACCAGTACTCACTGAAGCTAGGGATTCAGATTTCAGGACATTAACCTAGAAGTCCTATGCCCTGTGTCAGGGTCCATTCTCTAACAGTGAAGGTCCTGACCTTGGGATAGAAGACCACACTCGGTTGGGAGTTAGTATTCATCAGAGCTCGTCTTCTAATTAAATCTTAAGCCTGTTCCTCAGCTTTTTACATCTTTCCACTGCAGGAAATGGGAGATTCTTCATATGCTACCAGGAAGACTCCCCTTGGCTTTCAAACTTGACTTTTAATTGCTGAGTAATTGCCCTTAGCATGTTTTAAAAAATCTTTTCCCAGAGTGTTAACTGAGCTTAGCAATAAATCACCACTCAATTCCAAAGTCCTTATAGATATGATTTCTCCCATACTTCTCAAATGCCTCTACAATGTACCAACTAATGCCTTTATTTTCACTAGTATACAATCCTGATTTACCACCATTAAATTGCTACCTAGTGTGAGGGACGTGCCACATCCCATCCATGCTGGAGTCCTCACTGCCTATCGGTTGGCAGGTGGTTCACCTCCAACATCCCATTTAAGCATCTGTTTCCTCGGTGCCACTCCTGAGTCATCTCAGGTTGGGTTTCCCTGGAAGCAGACTATGAGACAGAGCTTAGCAGTGTGTGTGTGTGAAGAGTCACTTCAGTCGTGTCTGACTGTGTGAACCTCTGGACTATAACCCGCCAGGCTCCTCTGTCCATGGGATTCTCCAGGCAAGAATGCTGGAGTGGGTTGCCGTGCCTTCCTCTGGGAGATATTCCTGACCCAGAGATTGAACCCGGATCTCCTGTATATCCTGCATTGCAGGTGGATTCTTTACCCACTGAGCCAACTGGGAAGCCCCAGCTTAAGCAGTGTGTGTGTGTGTTAGTCACTCAGTCATGTTTGACTCTTTGGGATCCCATGGACTGTAGCTCACCAGACAGCATGTCAAATAGAAAATGTTCCTGAAATCCACATCTGTGGAAAGGAGAGGAAGGAAGCAGAACTGGGCAGAAGAAAAACCTGAACACTGATGCAGTCTTAAGGAAGGCTTCAGCCAACCCCATGGAGAGGTCTGGAACTTGGGTGGTCCTTCACAGTGGTCCCAAGGTGGGCATGGCATACAGACCTTTCTCCCCTGCACTGATCAGTCTTACCAGATGGGAAGGAGAAGTGACCCCTTGCAACTGTCTAAGCTGTAGGCAATCTCCCATGAGGTCTCTCCTTTGCAGGACTTCTAGTAGTCTTCATCCCTGAAGCATGCACCTACTGCAGTGCCCACTATGTGCCACCACGGGCACTATTGTAGATCTAGGGGAATGAGCAATAAAGGAATCAATAAGAAAACCTGTAGCATGTCAGAGGGTGATGAGTGTTATAGGGAGAAATAAAGCAGTGTCACTCAGCTCGAGTCCGTGGAGCTCATCACTCATCACATCCCTGATGTTCTTCAAGCCCACACTGTGTTTCCATTCTGAAATCTTTGCTGTTTCCTCCACTTGGAATGTTCTTCCTTCCTGCAACTTAAGACCTCTCTCCCTTTAGGTAATGGCTCAAATGTCATCTTATCAGTAAATCACTGTCTGACCATTCTGTTGAAAGTTGCAGTATTCCCCCAACACACCTTACCTGTCAGTTTCTCCGTTTTCCTGAAAAAAAAAAAAAAGAAAAAGAAAAAAACTGTACTCAGCTACACTGGACTTCTCAGGTGGGTCAGTGGTAAAGAACCCGCCTGCCAATGCAGGAGACATGGGTTCGATTCCTGGGTCAGGAAGATCCCCTGGAGTAGGAAATGGCAACCCACTCCAGTATTCTTGCCTGAGAAATCCCATAGACAGAGGAGCCTCGTGGGCTACAGTCCATAGGGTGGCAAAGAGTCGGACACAACTGAGCAAGCGAACAACAGCTACCCTGGCTGCCTATTGCCCCTCTGAAGCCTTAGCATCCTTAGTAAAATATTTATTTTCTTTTCCTTTGTTTTTCCCAAACAAGTAACACAGCACTGTTCAGGAAGGAGAGTGGCTACTCTGTTGGGTACCCCCATCCCTGACTTCTGCCCCTTTCCTCCCCCACCCTCTCCACCAAATAAATGATAATGTAATTTTTCTCAGCTGGGGGAAAAGAAACTAATAGGAAACTGATTAAAGCAGATCAGGAGGAAATGATTTTAAATGGCTACAGAGTGGCACACACATGACTGATTTCCTGTGAGCAATTTTATTTTCCTCTTTGGTGGAAGCCAGCTTTTTCCTTTGCAAAATCCTAGGTGGGTCCAGCACTGTTTCGGAGTGCCTCTTGATGAATGCATGTGTTTGCGTAGTGGCTGCCCCTCCTGTCCCCCTGCCTGGATTTGAATGCCTTCATACTTGAAAAGGATCCCTTCAATCTGTTCCCCCAGCAGATTTATAGCAGCATGTGCTCAGGCTCTGAATCGTGCGGTGGGAGAGAAGTTTAAGCATACCTTGTACAGTTCGATTCTCAGTGGAAGTTCAAAGCCAACACAATAGTTAAGATCTGAGCAAAAGAGAAGGGCCAGCCTTTCTCTGCTGTGCAGTAATGCCTATCACTGTCTTGTCGGCCAGAAAGACAGGCATTGCCAGCGTATACAACTACACGCATGGTCACTGACAAGGGTTGAGTGCTTGCTGCTTTCTCCAATGCATCATTTTCCTGCCATTTTACTTGCCACTTCCTTTTCACGGCCAACCCTCCATCATGCGCATTCCAACTCACCACCCTCCATGCCCCAATTCACAAATTAAAGTGTTTCTGCTGGGAGTTATATATTCCGCTAGATGACAGGGGTTCCCGGCTGGAGTCCATGTAGCTGAAATATCCAGATGGCTGTCATAATTTTTCACTTGACTTTTCGGTGTGCCTGGCTATTCGTTCTCATTTCATCCATCATCAAAACATTTCTGAAAGCCATTTCCTCCAACGAATGGCAAGGTGAAGCTTCAAGTAAGGGGTTCTACACCAAAGTTAGAAATTACACTTGAACTCAGACAGCAAGTTTTTCAAAACAAATGTTGACTGAAGTGAGAAGATTAACATACCTTTAAAATGTTTGCCTTTTCTCTGTTTATTAAAGTTTTGAACAAATATTTATTGAACACTTATGATGTGCTGGACATTTTTCTCAGTGCTCAGCGTATCACAATGAAGAAAATGAAGCCTCTGAAACTGTGAGAGCTTACATTTCAGATAGGAATGCTGAGAATAAACACAAATGCAATAAATAAATAAATTACGCAGATTGTTAAGAAATTTCCTATGTGATACCGGACTGGCAGTCCAGTGGTTAAGACTCTACACTTTCACTGCAGGGGTGATGCTTCAATCCCTGGTCAGGGAACTAAGATCCCACATGCTGGGGTCCAGCCTCAGCAGAGTCCAGGGATACCCTCAGGATGAACGGCATCGGCGAGAGAGATAACACGGGGAGATCAAGCTTAGGTGAAGTGGGGTCTGCAGCTTTCTTTTCTTTTTTTTTATTTTTTTTAATTTTATTTTATTTTTAAACTTTACATAATTGTATTAGTTTTGCAAAATATCAAAATGAATCTGCCACAGGTATACATGTGTTCCCCATCCTGAACCCTCCTCCCTCCTCCCTCCCCATTCCATCCCTCTGGGTCATCCCTGTGCACCAGCCCCAAGCATCCAGTATCGTGCATCGAACCTGGCCTGGCAACTCGTTTCATACATGATATTTTACATGTTTCAATGCCATTCTCTCAAATCTTCCCACCCTCTCCCTCTCTCACAGAGTCCATAAGACTGTTCTATACATCAGTGTCTCTTTTGCTGTCTCGTACACAGGGTTATTGTTACCATCTTTCTAAATTCCATATATATGCGTTAGTATACTGTATTGGTGTTTTTCTTTCTGGCTTACTTCACTCTGTATAATAGGCTCCAGTTTCATCCACCTCATTAGAACTGATTCAAATGTATTCTTTTTAATGGCTGAGTAATACTCCATTGTGTATATGCAGCTTTATTTTCAAAAGGAGCTTTTATACCTTGAGTTACACATTTCCAGAAGTGAAAGATGCAGAGTCATGCAGAAAGTACTAAGTAAAGTTACATTCTTACGGAGCAAAAGTGTAGTGGGTTACAACAAAGAACTTATTAACTCAAAGGTCTTATGTTGCTAATGTCAAGGCTATTACTTGTTTTTCCTACATTCCAACTATATCAACTAATGCACCCAGGCACACAATGGGTAAGCAAGCATTTGCTCAACAATGCAGTATTATTCTAATAAAACTTTTTCACTGCTCGAAGGTCATGGTTGGGATGTTGCGTTTGCAAGAGTATGGATAAACCTGCCAAGCAAGCTAGAATGCCAACAGGAGTTTGAATTGAAATACTCCTTTCATGCCCAGGAGACTTATTAACTAGAGCCCTAAGTTGATCTCCTTCAGAGAAAGGTGGTCGGGGATAGCCCCCTGTTAATGTCAGAAGAGTTGGTGAAAGGCATAATATAGTAAACAGTAGACAGATAGACTTTGGTTTAGGAGTAGATGCTCGAGCAGGTCCAGGGAGCCCCTCGAGTCTTGATCCGCCTTGCCTGTCAGGTCTCCTCCGCACGACCTTGTCATGGGTGGGATCTCCGATGCTGGCTCCCGGCATCCACATGCCACATGGCATGGCCAGAAAAAATAAAATAAAAACTACTGATTCACAAACATAAAAAAAAAGAGCATATGTTGAATTAAAAAAAAAAATGAGAAAACAGGATAAGGAGGATCAGGAGAACAGGAGGTGTTGAGGGTGCAATATAAAATAAGGTGCTGGGGGCAGGTTTTATTGATAAGCTGACATCTGTATAAAGAGTATTTGCTTTTTCAGGCAAAAGTGACAGCCCCCCAAAAGGCCCTGAAGTGGGAATTAGCCAGGCATGTGTAAGGAACAGCAAGGAGACCAGTGTGGCTGAAGGGAAGTGAATTTAGGGGAGAGAAGGAGAAAAAAAAAGGCTCAGCCAGGGAACTGGAGTCAGAACACATAGGGCCCCAAAGACCACTGCAAGGATTCTGGCTTCGAATCTGGTTGAACTGGGAAGTCCTTAGGAGATTCTGAGCAGAGATGTAATCTGATCAGATTTAGATACAAGAGGGTTACTTGGCTGTTGTGCTGAGAATAGATGTTGGAAGGGATAAGGCTGGAAACAAGGAAGGTTAGGAAGCTGGTAATGGTGATGTGGACCAAGATGGCAGCAGAAGTGCTGCTGAGAAATGGTCAGGCTCGGGATGCGTGACGGAAGCAGAGGGAGAAAGTTTCTGATGAATTGGGTATGCGTGCGCACTAAGTCACTTTATCACGCCCAATGCTCTGACACACTATGGAGTGCAGCCCGCCAGGCTCCTCTGTCCATGGGCTTCTCCAGGCAAGAACACTGGAGTGGTTGCCATGCCCTCCTCCAGGGGATCTTCCCGACCCAGGGACTGAACCTATGTCTCTTATGTTTCCTGCACTGGCAGGTGGGTTATTTACCAGTACCGCCACCTTGGAAGCCTGAACTGGCTATAGGGCATGGGAAAAATAAATGTCAAGGATGCTGCCAAAGTTGTGGCTGAGCCTCAGGAAGATTTCATTGCCATTTAAGTGAGATGGGGACAGCTGCAGGGGATCCAAGTGTGGGTGTCAGGGGCTCAGTCTGGGGTATGTTCAGTTTGAGACAACCAGATGACAATGTGGTTGGTAACCATACATGAGCCTGGCGATCCGGGAAGAGGTCTAGGGTGAAGCGATGAGTTTAGGAGTCCTAGGCATTTAAGTGTGGTCCTCTAATGGTTAAGACTTCACCTTACAATGCAGAGATTGTGGGTTCGAAACCTGGTCAGGGAGCTAAGTCCCACATGCCTCATGGTTAAAAAAAGAAATAAACAGAACATAAAACAAAAACAATATTGTAACAAATTCAATAAAGACTTTTAAATGGTCCACCTAAAAAGAATCTTTTTAAAAGTGGTATTTAAAGTCACGAGTCTTTAAAAAGTCACCAAGAAAGTAACTGTAGATGGAGAAGAAAAGAGGATCAAGAACATAGACACCAGGGATCTCAATATAAAGAGATCGGGGGGGGGAGAAAAACCAGTAAGTAAGACTGAGAAGAAACAACTAGTAAGGCAGAAAGAAATTCAGTGAGGGTGGTGTCCCAGAAGCCAAATGAAGAAAGGTGGACTCAAGTGAGAATCGAGAGCTGACCATTGGATTTCACAATAGGGAGATCATTCATGGTCTTGATAAGAGCGGTCTCAGTGAAATAGTGGAAAGAGGTGCACATCTGATTGGAGAGGGCTCTGGTGAAGAAGGAAGAAGAATCAGAAACGGAAGGTCGTGACATCCCTTTCAACACATTTTGAAGTACCCAAAGAAATGACGTGATAGCTCGTAAAGGAAAGATGGGAGAAGAGCAGCATGTTGGTGTGCTACTGGAAATGGTCCAGTGCAGAACTAACATCTTGATAATATAGACGTTGTTCGGCTGCTAAGTCATGTCTGGCTCTTTGCAACCTCATGGTCTGCAGCATGCCAGGCTTCCCTGTCCTTCACTGTCTCCCAGATAATACAGGAGAGAGAGAACAATTGCTAAGGCAAGTAGGTGAAAAAGGATGGGAACCAGTGTCCGTGTAGTCAGGAGTCTGGATAGCTCATCTCTGATCGCAAATGGGACAACAGTGTAGGAGGGGACAGATGGGAGGGTGAAGCTGTGACTGTGGAAGGTGGAGGGTGGAGATGTGATTAGAGTCAGTGGAAGTTCTCTTCTAATATCTACAGTTTTTCAGTAAACTAGGATATAATATCCTCATGAAGATGGGGGGAAAGACCTTGGAGGTTTGAGGACAGAGAAGATGTCAAATAGGTGGTGAATAGGTGAGTGAAGGGACTGGAAGGGTATAGAAAGGGTACAGTGAGTACTAAGGGTGCACCGAGTGTGTGCTTCTGAATTTGAAGTGAGATCAATCAGTACAGTCGTGTTCTTCTCCAGCCATGACAAGTGACCCTCCAACGTAGACAAAGGGCTGTATTTAGGCAACATTACGGCTTCACCAAACAAACAAGACAGAACAACAGAGGGCAAGGAACCTGGAGGTGTGCACAGTGGCGCTGATTGCTGTGGAGGGAATTCAGCTGGTCAAGAGGAGTCCGGACGTGAAGGAGGAAGAGACAGTGAAAAGCTGTTAGAATTGCAGGCCCCAGTGGGGTCAAAGAATCATAGTCAGAACACTAAAGGATAGAGGGGTGCGATGGGGTGGGAAGCGGGAGGGAGGTTCAAGAGGGAAGGCGTGTATATGTGCTGATGGCTGATTCATGTTGATGTATGGCAGACTCCAATACAGTATTGTAAGGCAGCTATCCTCCAATTAAAAATAAATTAAAAAAAAAAAAAAGAATACTAAAGGGAGTGATCCAGAAAGTCAGAAGATGTTGGTCAGAGTGGGATACACGACACCAGGGGAGTGGGAATGGCATGGCCTGGTAGGGTCTGCCCGGGGGAGTGGGTGACTGAAGCAGGGAGGGCACCACCTCTAGGGAAAAGGTGCCAGGGATCTGAGTACCCAAGGCCCTGAAACGATCATTCACCGCAATACTGAAATCACCAAGAAGGTAAAATCTCAAATGGCAAAGTAAACAAAGTTACGGTACTACTGTGCAATGAGATATTATGCAATTGTTAAAAACAGAATTTGGGGAAAATATTTAAAGATATGAGAAAATGAAAGAATGCCAAAGGGGGGGAAATCTAAGATCTATAATTTTGTATGCAGTACATAATTACCTTAAATTATATCTTTACAGATAGAGAAAAGACTAGAAGGAGATAAAATGTCCAGGAGGTTTATCTTGATGTGAAGTTTATTTTTTTGCTTTGTATCATTTGTGATTTTTCTAAATCTACCCCCTCCCCAAAACAATACAACACAAGAAAAAAGCATTTTAAAAAGAGAATAAACAAGACAGTAACATTAAATTATAATTCCAGTGCATTAAGCTTCCTGAGTATTTTTTAAAAAATTTAGTCACAACTCTCAGGTTTCTCACCGACTTCTAGATGATATCTTACATAGGTTATGTGAAATATGTCACACTTCTATGGTTAAAGTTTACATTTTCTTTTATCTTCAGAGAGAATTTTTCATACAATAGTTTGTTTTTTCAGTTAACTGGGACTCTAGGAATGTGTCTCAATTGGGACAAATTGGGACTCTAGAAATTTCTCCTGAGAGTTCTATAAATGGATGTTCACATTTGAAATGATCTCTCCTTCTAGATAGGATAATTATTTTTTACAGAGGATATGGGAGCACACAGTTCTATTTCTAAAGCTTTAAGCATCCAGATCTGGCGTGGAGAGCCGGAATGGCTATAACTTAGGTCACTTCTCTAAGAGCTTCTGCTGTTCAAGGCTAAGTTGGTCTAGGCGCCCATCAACAGATGAACGGATAAAGACACTGTGGTATATGTACAGTGGAATATTACTCAGTCATAAAAAGGAATGAATTTGAATCCGTTGTGTGTGAAGCGGATGAACCTAGGGCCTGTTATACAGAGTGAAGTAGGTCCCAAAGAGAAAAACTAATATCTATTCATGCATATATATGGCATTTAGAGAAACAGTACTGATGAACCTATTTGCAGGGGAGGAACTGAGGCGCAGGCAGACAGAACAGGCTTGTGGACCCAGCAGAGCGAGGAGAGGGTGGGAACTGAGACAGCAGTGTGGACATATGCACACTACCATGCGTTACACGGATAGCTAGCAGGAAGCTGCTGGGCTTCCCCGGTGGCTCAGCTGGTAAAGAATCCGCCTGCAACGTGGGAGACCTGGGTTTGATCCCTGGGTTGGGAAGGTCCCCTGGAGAAGAAAATGGCTACCCACTCCAGTATTCTGGCCTGGAGAATTCCATCAACTGTACAGTCCACGAGGTGGCGAAGAGTTGGACACAACTGAGTGACTTTCACCTGATTGCTTGTAACACAGGGAGCCCAGCCTGGTGCTCTGTGACCACCCAGTGGGGTGGGATGGGAGGAGGAGGGAGGCTCAAGAGGGCAGGGATACATATATAATTATGCATTTTTTAAGGCAGAAACCAACAGCATTATAAAGCAGTTATCCTCCAATTAAAGAAAAAAGAGGCTAAGTTGGGAGAACAAGGCTTCGAATGGGGGAGGGGGACGTGTCTTTGTTCCTTGTAGCTGGGCATTTTTAAAGAGAATGCAGTTCATTTATTAATAAAAATTATAATTAAGTAATTAGCACAAACATACTTATTCCCTACCAGGGACAAATAAACTTCCGTGTTTGTGAATTAACTGGTTGTCTTATTTTGTTTCACCTTTACTTCCAGCTTTCCCAGATCATTTTTTTCCTGACCTATTAAGGGTAACTACAGGGGAAAAGAGAAAGACCTGCTTTTGACTCTCAGTAGAATAGATTTCCACCAGCCCTTATTTCGAACACCCTCTGTAGTCTCATGTTGACAATAGAGGAATAGGTGAGGCAAGATATTCTAAGAAAAGACTTAGGGTCAGACCATATGACATTTTGGAACCCATTAATCTCACACTGACCCAACCTGAGAAACAAATCCCATTTACCATTTTAGAGATTTATTTTATTTTTAACATGTAAGATTAAAGAGGAAAACTTTTATTTTTACTTTAAAGCAACTTACAACTGAAAGGAGAAAACTAAAAAGAAAATATGACTGAACTTTAACCATCAAAAGTTTGTGTGTCTAGTCGTCTCTGCAGAAAAATCTCTGGGGGTGATTTTGAGAGGAAAAAAAAAAAAAAACATTTTCTGAGAGCTGAACGATACTAGTTTTAAACATGAAGTTTCATAAGTCATGAGGGCCTAGAGTCACATGGCTGTTTCCCTGGCTACTGCACCTTTTAAATCTTTGGCCTGCATGCATGCTCAGTCACTCAGTCATGTCTGACTCTTTGTGATCCTGTGGACTGTAATCCATCAGGCTCCCCTGTCCATGGAATTCAACAGGCAAGAATACTGGAGTGGGTTACCACTCCTTTCTCCAGGGGATCTTCCCGACCCAGGGATCGAACCCGGGTCTCCTGCACTGGCAGGAGGATTCTTTACCACTGAGCCACCAGGGAAGCCCAAGAATAATGGAGTGGGTTGCTGTCTCCTACTCCAGGCAATCTTTCCAACCCGGGGATAGAACCCATGTCTCCTTTATCTCCTGCGTTGGCAGGTGGATATTTTTTAATCACTGAACCACCTGGGAAGCCCCAAATCTTTGGTATCCTGGTTCAAAAACTTAATGCCTCAGCCTGAGGAGGGAGGAAGATGGAGTGGCTCCCCCTGTAAAATATCGCCTGTAACCTGTTTCGTCTTTGTCTCGATCCCTAACTACAAGGTCAAAGCAAATGAAAAAGAAGACTCCTATTTCTACATCAAGTTTATGTAAGACATATGTTTGAGGTGTCTAGGTGACTTATAGCCCTTTTTATAATAATTCCAATATTTAAAATTCCACTTTTATGGTAGTATGTGTGCTGAGTCGCTCAGTCATGTCCGATTCTTTGCGAACCCATGGACTGTATCCCTCCAGGCTCCTCTGTCCATGGGATTCACCAGGCAAGAATACTGGAGTGGGTTGCCATTTCCAACTCCAGAGGATCTTCCCGACCCAGGGTTTGAACCCGCATCTCTTGTGCCTCCTGCATTGGAAGGCATGTTCTTTACCAATGCCCTGCCTGAGAAGCCCATTTATGGGAGTATAAACAGCCTGAAAGGAGAAAACACCTGAGGGGTAATAAAGAGCCCAATCTTACAGACTAGGAAAGTACATGAGGCTGAATGAAGACGTCAAAATTAGATTCTCTTGTGTGCATGTATCTACAGTATAGATTCTCTCTACACACACACACACACACACACCTTCAAAGTCTTGAGATAGCTCTATATTAAGGACAGAAAGAAGCAAAAACTAAAAATTTAGTTATAGTTACTGGTTAAAACATCTGCCCACTATAAACTGGAATTCTTTCTTATTTAAATCGAACATTTCAATTGCATTAGCTCAGACACTTTGTATTCTGAACAATCATAAATGTACAAATATTTAAAAATTATAGACATCCAAAAACAGTTTTTAATATATTAACATTGAATTTTTCTATTTCTTCCCATGCCAATTTATGAAATTTCTGTTGATTCTAAAGTAAGAACTTGGCTGCATAGTCCAGAAGTACCAAGAAACTCTGGCCTGCATGATCTAAGATAAGTGGAAGTTTATGCAACTAATATGATATTGGCAAAAATATACTTTTCTTATTAAAAGAGCCCTATATCTGTATAAGGAGAAGGCAATGGCACCCCACTCCAGTACTCTTGCCTGGAAAATTGCATGGACAGAGGAGCCTGGTGGGCTGCAGTCCATGGGGTCGCGAAGAGTCAGACACAACTGAGTGACTTCACTTTCACTTTTCACTTTCATGCACTGGAGAAGGAAATGGCAACCCACTCCAGTGTTCTTGCCTGGAGAATCCCAGGGACGGGGGAGCCTGGTGGGCTGCCGTCTATGGGGTCGCACAGAATCTGACACGACTGAAGTGACTTAGCAGCAGCAGCAGCATAGCTGTATAAAGAAGCTGCTTATGTTAAAGCTAAAATCAACAACAATAATAATAAATATTTACTACATGCCAGAAACTGTGCCTAATATTTCCCATACATTCTCATTCAGTATTTCCAAAAATCCCATGGAGAGAACTACTGTTCTTATGCTCATTTTTTAAAAAAATTATTTCATTGAAGTATAGTTAGTTTATAACGTTTATTAATTTCTGCTGTATAGCAAAATGACTCAGCTATACATATATATGCATTCTTTTTCACATTCTTTTCTATTATGTTTTATCACAGGATATCAAATAGAGTTCCCCGTGCACTACAGTGGGGTCTTTCTGTTTACCCATTCTGTATATCATGGTTTGTATCTGCTAGTATTATGTTCATTTTATAGATGGGGGAACTAGAAAAATTACAGAATTTGCCAAGATAACAAGTCAGTGAGTAGCAGAGTTTGAGATTGGAACCAGGCAGTCTTAACCACTCCTTCAACCAGATAGCATAGAACAATGACTGGAAAACTGGAAAAGTATGCCTTTGTGTGAATTCAGTTCTCAGTAGAATGGATTGTGTATCTGATGGCTGATAGCCTAATTAGCACCATATATGCTTCGGAAATGTTGCTTGTCAAGCATGGAACATTAAAACATTTCTGCGTGCTCTCCTGTTCCGAAGACAAACTTTATTAATTTCCACTAATGTGTTGATAGTCATAATGAAAAAATGAAAGATATACTGTGAGGTTAAGAGTCTACACAGGCATGACCCACCAATTTTCCAAAATGATAGTAGAAATGAATGGGTGGATGGGCTTTAACCATTGCATGAACACAACCCAACATGGCTTGTAAATCATTATTGAACTCATTACTCATTGCAGATTATACTTCTCATTATCATGCCACGTGTAAAATTTTGGCAAGATTTGCCTGACATCCAAACCAACTCTTCTAACTGTAGCAGCATGCTTCTCCTGTGTCAGCCCACTGCAGGTATTTCTCTATCACAATGAATAATTACATCAAACAAAGACAAGAAATATTCTAAAGCTGACAAAACCACACATCTGAAATCTGTATTTTCTACCTCTTGGGAAATTAAAATCTACACGTGCAGGGGCTTCATTGCCCATGTCTTGGGGCCATTCCAGGTTTATTAAGAAAGATCTTTTCTTTGCAAGCCCGCGGATTGCAATAATACAGGAAATTAAACTATATTTATAGACTGGTCACCAGCATGCCAGCATGCTTTCTTACTCTCTGTATCTCCCAACAAAAACAAAAACACTAGCAATCAAAAGGGTGAGCAAGACTTGACAAGTGTTTTGACAGCTCTAGAATACTTTGAGGTATTTTTAGCATATTTCTGAGTCGTATTAGCTTAACCTGTAATAGAATATAAATGAGCCCATATGGCACAGATGTAATTATGTTCCATGCCAGAAATCCCTGTGGTAGGTTGGGGAGGGGGGCCGGGGGAGAAGAATACACCAGCCCCACCCCCTGCCCACCCTCTCCCCCTCACCACATGTGCCTTCTGGAGGGCATGATTTACACATCATTTGCATCGAGAAGAAAATGAAGAAACACAATGCTAACAACACAGGACTGAAAAGGGCAAGCGAAAGATTGGGGATCCCTAGGGGTGCTGCTCTCTGTGACTGACATCCCGCTAGGAGCGGAGGCAGCGGCCCCTCGGGACCACATTTGATGAAGCGATCTTTGATTATGTGTGCACAGCAATCATAAGGCGTAATTATTATTACTGCAAGAGAATGGGCGACATATCTCTGGGGAAAGCTTCTGTCACAGACACTTTGCTGGCGCACGCTGGAAGCAAATGTTCTCCCAAGGATCATTTTCATTCCAACCTGATATTTAGCTGAAGCTTCTTTGACTACCAGTCATGAAACATTAAATATAGATTAGAGCCAGAGAGATGTTGAAAGTTGAAATTCACCGGAGGTGCATGCCTGTGTCCTTGAGAAGCAACGCGAATGCCGTCCAGATGTTGAGCAGCAAGTCAGAAAGGTCCCAAGCTGCACGGAGGCCACAACAGAGGGGAGCGGGGATGTTTAGCATTCCACCAGCCTTCTGTTCCGTTTATTTGTCCGACATCCATTTAGCAGAGAATCCTAACAGACTGTTAGTTGGTAGATGTTGCAAACTGTTCACTGTCCGGAAAGAATGAAGAAGCACTTTGGTGCCAGGGCAGGGAGTAATTCAAAGCACGTAATTGATTTTCCACAGTTTCAAACTGTGATAAGACTAAGGCCGAACAACAGAAACATGTGTTAGCAGTTTTGTCTGTGTTTCTCAATGAATCCACTTAAAAAAAGAGCAACCCCCCGTAACTCGTAGATGGTTAACTGGCTTTGAACATCTCACTCGATATTAACCAACATTCGCAGTGGAATTTGGAATAAACCGGCCGGCTTTGGAACAGTCTGCAGAAGGGCAGCTGTGCTGGGCGAAGCAAAAATCTATCCCCCAGGTGTGCGATGGGAACACCCCTTCCGTTTCCGCCATGAATCGCCAGAGCCGTGTTTACACTTGAGGCTTTCCACGCTGGCGCCCTCCTCCAGCCCCAACCTCACCCACTTTTGAGAACATGAATCCGAGGGAGGCTCTGATACAAGTTCGAAACATGTAACTGGCGTGTTCGGGGAGCCCTCTTGCTTCCTGGCAGCCCCTGGAACCTGGAGCTATGAAGCCAGTCACCCTAGAGGCCAGAAATGGAGTTAGAGGAGATAAGGAGATGGGTGGTGGGCACGGGCAGGAAGTGAGAGCCAGAGACTCCTTGTCAATGAGGGCTGACAGGTGCTGGCTGAAAAAAACAAAGGATTTTTCATTTCCTGCTGCTGCTGCTGCTAAGTCACTTCAGTCGTGTCTGACTCTGTGCGACCCCATAGACGGCAGCCCACCAGGCTCCCCCGTCCCTGGGATTCTCCAGGCAAGAACACTGGAGTGGGTTGCCATTTCCTTCTCCAATGCATGAAAGTGAAGAGTGAAAGTGAAGTCATTCAGTCATGCCTGACCTTCGCGACCCCACAGACTTCAGCCTACCAGGATCCTCTGTCCATGGGATTTTCCAGGCAAGAGTACTGGAGTGGGGTGCCACAGACCTTTAAAAACTGGAGGTACTGGTTAGTCTTTCTGGAAGCAAAGAACTGCATTAGATGTTATGCTGACCTCCCCGCCCTTTTCCAGCTCTAAGATTTTACCTTTCTATGAAACTAGCTCATAGGATTTCTAAATCTCTCTTCCATCAAAAAAAAAAAAAAAAAGGGTGGGAGGATGGGCAACCAACAGCTTTGTCTGAAGTTGCACTAGTCACTGGGGGTCTCTCATCCTGTGCTTCAGGGCCTAAGGTGGTCATTAACAGTCGGCAAGGCAAGTGCCCCGAGGCACGAGCAAGCAGGAGGGGCAGAGCGCCTTCTTACCTTTCAAGCCTCCTCCCCAGCTCACGATCCAGGTCCCTTCTGCAGTGCCTATCCTTGCGTTTATACTGATGGTGGGGATAGGTTTGTATCGAGTAACCTTTAAGTCACGTTTAAACAAATACGATTCACCAAAAAGAGGGGAAATGCCAGTCCCTACCGATCTCTGTTGCATTTCCATCAGAACTCTGGCAAACTGGGCACGAAAGGAATCTCAGGAAATATTGCCAGACTCAATCCAATGAACAGCCCTTCCTATGATAGTTGTAGGGTGGGGGGCGAGGGGTGAAATGGGAATTGTTTCACCAGAGAGGAACCCCTTGAGTTGGATCTTAAACGTAAACAGGCGTTTCCTAGGTAAATGGGGCTGGAGGTGTGAGGTGCTGAGGAGAACATTCTTGTGGTTGGAAGGGCACAAGTAGAAACAGGGAGATTTAGAATCATGCCTGGCAGGGAACTGCAAATAGTCTGGTCTGGCTAGCAGGTAGTGGTGAGATAGAGGTGAAGGTGAGAAATTGGAGAGATACACAGATGATGGCCATCCTGCAGTGTCTGCTGCCACTGAGTGTTTTGAGTGGGGGCAGAGAAAGCACTGCACAGTAGATGTAAGATCACTTAGATGGGATTATAGCAGCCCAGAGGAGAGAGAGGATGAGTTCCTGAACTAGAGGCATAATGGTGTGGATGAAAAACAAAGTGGATAGGAGAGAAGGTAGTCTGGTTAAACCTATTGGACTCTGTGGCTTTAGAGTGTGAGAGATCCGGGAAAGGAGGCATCTAGGTAACTTGCAAGATCAACAAGTAATCCCCAAAGCATTTAAATTTCGTTTCCAAGTTCATTAAGGTGGCTCAGATAGTAAAGAATCCACCTGCTGATGCAGGAGCCTCAGTTTCCATCCCTGGATAGGGAGGATCCCCTGGAGGAGTGCAGGGCAACCCACTCCAGTATTCTTGCCTGGAGACTCCCATGGACAGAGGAGCCTGGGGGGCTACATTCAGTCCATGGGGCTGCAGAGTTGGACACGACTGAGGGACTAACACTATAATAATTATTGGTAGCAGTTTTTTGTTCTTGTGTTTTGCTCTTATTTGGTTTGGGGAGGGGGCTTGGTTTGGGACTCCCTGGGGATCTTCTCCATGGGTGGCCAAGGAGGGCACACAGAGGAAGGGCTGGGATGAGAGGATGTCTGTGACAGGAACCTTGGGATTGCGAACAGAGCAGGAAGGGGGTGTATAGTCATTGATAGGCCCTTTGGGGAAAGTCATGTAATAAAACGTATTAAAAGTCTAAAAGTTTTAAATCTTTTGACCCAACAAATTACACTTGTAGGAATCTATCCTAAGGAAATGACCCAAACTACTCAAACTCTGTTGTGAATGTTCACCACAACATTATTCTAAGTGGTCACTAATTGAGCTTTAGGTATATAATTGCTTTACAAGTACTTGTTGATACAGTTATACAAGAGAACAAAATAAGAAGCCTAAAAATTGGAAAAGAAGAGGCAAAATAGTCATTATTCACAAATGAGATGGACATCTGTGTAGAAAACCCCGAGAATCAACTAAAACCTGCTATTATATATATAAAACAAGAAAATTCAGTAAAATGACAGATTATAAGATTTGTAAAAATGTTCACAGCTTTCTTACATACAATGTGCAATCCAATAGAAAATAGAATTTAAGAAGCAAATCTGTCAAGGTGCCATAAAATGACAAAAAAAAAAAAAGATATATCTTAACTGAAATGAATTAAGTAGCCTAATATTTAGGGGGAAAAAAATGATTCAACAGCATAAGTCAGTTCTCCCTACACCAATCTCTACATTTCACAAGTTTCTCAATAAAGATGAGGTTGTTGTTGGTGTTGGTGTTTTAGAGTGTTTTGCTTTGTTTTGCTTTTGAACAGGAAAAGTGATTCTAAAGTTCATGGTGGGAGTAAGTCATTCAATAATAGTCTAGACATTTTTAAAATTAAGAGATAACACAGGGGGACTAGTCTTATCTGCCATATTACAGTAAATAAAACCCTTGTGCACTGATAATTAAATACATGGCCAGATCAGTGGAAGAGAACTGAGAGTCTATTAATAGAAATAGAACCAAATATACACTGGAATTTAGCATCTGATAATAGTTCAGCCTTGGCCTGGTCTTAAATTCCAAGGAGATGATGGTCCCTTCAGAAGCAGACAAAGTATTTCAAAATTCACCGGATTCTGAGTGATTACTTGCCTGTTGGGGAATAATGTAATTTGGTTCCATTTTTACAGCAGGCAGGATGGAGCATATATTTATTTCAATACAATTGTTTTTACCAAATGCTGTATATAATTAAATGTCTACATATATTCCTCACATTTGTATATAACCAGATATCCAGCGAGCAGTGTATGTGTGACATTTTTGCTTAATGCAGACATTTTTGGGTACCCAGAGAAACAAACCCCTTACATTATCATCTTTAGTAAAAGGTTTGATAGGTGAGGCGTGTAAAACTTCTGGCTAAAATAAGGTTTGGGGATTATTAACGGATTTAATTTCTGCAAGCCAGGCCCATGACACATTACCATGGCTAACTAAGCTTTAACTGGATTTCCCATACTGTTGGGCTCAACCTAAACTTGTCAACTTGGGCAAATCCCTTAACCCCCGTAAGCCTCAGTTTCTTCCTCTGTCAAATGAAAGAGTTAGGAGAATTGATCCCTCCAGGCCCTTCTCACTCAAAGCTTCTGTTCCTCTGGTTACAGCAGCCCCTGCCATGCACTCTTGCAGGAAGCATCCGGTAAAACAGAAGGAGGAATGCGGTTAGCTAAAAATGGTGCAGACATTTTAGTGAAGGTTGTTACCAGTTAGGAAGAATGATTTCCAAGCACTTTTGAGCCTGTAATTCTGTGTTGTTGTTGTTGTTTTTAAAGAATTTGTCTCAATATTTATAAATATACTTACTTATAAATTATACACATTTATTGGCATATATATATGTATGTGTGTGTTTATTTATGTATATATGTGTTAAGGTATACTGCAGTGATATACTATGCTCATTCCAACACATCCAAAAATATAAAGGTAAGAATCCTAATATTTTCTTTCTGGTATGTCTCCTCCAGAACTTCTGGTTTAGAGAATAAAACTACTTTACTCTTCCATTAGTATATTTAACAGATGACAAGCTGGTAGCACCCAGAAGGTTTTTCTATTTAATGACAAAAGAAAAAAAAAATACTCAAAACAATTTTGTGTTTCAGCTTGCCAGATGCTACCAATTAATTTGTGGTTGAGAATCAGGCAAGTATGGTTTAAACAATATCCTTGAATCTGAAGTCAGAAAGCCTTGGTTTGAATCCCCATCTCTGGGGGCTTCTACCACTATTGTTACGTCTTAATATTTTGTGCCATAGTTTCTTCGTATACCAAATAGAGTTACTATTACATGCCCTATGTACCTCACAGAGTTATTGAGACCAAATAGATTATATACATAATATATGAAAAGTGAAAGTGTTAGTCACTCGGTTGTGTCCAACTCTTTGCAAATCCCATGGACTGTAGCCTGCCAGACTCCTCTGTTCATGGGATTCTCCAGGCAAGAATACTGGAGTGGGTTGCCATTTCCTTCTCCAGGGGATCTTCCCGACTCAGGGACTGAACCTGGGTCTCCTGAATTGCAGGCAGATTCCTTACCACTTGAGTCACCAGGAAAGCCCCACATTATATATATATATATATATATATATAAAATATACACATGTTCATAGGGTCGCAAAGAGTCGACACGACTGAGAGACTGAACTGAACTGAATAATATACACTGCATTATACATATGTAAAGTATAAGAATTATTATTACCAAATGTGCAAATATTAATAGTACAAATTCTAAGCCAACTTAAGCTTCTACAGCTGACCCAAGTCTTTCAGACATGGAACCTAACCAAAGAGGACTTGAACTGTGTCCCAAGTTGAAAACCTTCTGAGAATAATGCTGACCTTCTCATCTTTGTAACATGATTTGTTCCCGGGTAGACAATAGAGACCTCATGCGAAGAGTTGACTCATTGGAAAAGACTCTGATGCTGGGAGGGATTGGGGGCAGGAGGAGAAGGGGACAACAGAGGATGAGATGGCTGGATGGCATCACCGACTCGATGGACCTGAATTTGAGTGAACTCTGGGAGTTGGTGATGGACAGGGAGGCCTGGCGTGCTGTGATTCATGGGGTTGCAAAGAGTCAGACACGACTGAGCGACTGAAATGAACTGAACTGAACTGAGACAATAGATATTTTGGTTGTAGGGGCCTCCGTGCTGTTCTGCTCACATCCTGCTCCCCCAACCCCTCAACCTTGGCCGCCCAGTGGCTGTCCACTTACAGTGAGCCCCCTAGCAGGATGGGGCTGCCCCCTTCCAGGCTCTGTCCTGTGCTCTGATGCACTTTGTGCCCCAGTATCAAACTTACCCGCCCCATGGCTCCTTCTCTCAGAACTTTGCCATTTCTTCACAGAGAAAGCATCCCAGGGCAGATGATACCAGTCCTGATCACTGATGAAAGGTTAACGCATCAGACTCAGAGTCAGTGGGGGGTGCTTCCCAGGTTCAGTGGTAAAGAATCAGCCTGCCAATGCAGGCAGGAGACCTGAGTTTGATCCCTGGGTAAAGACGATCCTCTGGAGGAGGAAATGACAACCTACCCCAGTATTCCTGCCTGGAGAATCCCATGGACAGAGGAGCCTGGCGGGCTACAGTCCACGGGGTCACAGAGAGTTGGAGTCAACTGAGCGACTGAGCATGTACAGAATCAGTGGACTGGTGGCCCAGATGCTCTCATACAGGGCACCGAGTCCAGCTTTATTCAAACCTCTGAGAGCAGTGGGGAGCTCAGTCGCCACATCTCATCTCCCTCATAAAGGCAGTTGTTCAAGGAAGTGGTCTGGGACAGCGGCCAGAGACTGCACACTTCTCTCTCTACCAGTCCTATGGACAGAGGAAGAGTTCAATCTACAATGCCAAAACTTTTCAAAAGTCACTTGAAAGAGCATAAAACCAAACAAGTACACTTTGCAATGGAAACTTCTAGCTACATGTTAAAATTCACTACAGATAAAACCTCAGCTAGTTTAAAAAAAAAGAAGTCAACTTTGTGAATTAGGAACAAAGTAAATTAGATCTTGGTCTCATGGGTACTCTAAAGAGATTTTCTACCATTAGTGTCTTGACAGGACTGATGTGGCCAGCTGTGATGAGAAGTGACGTGTTTCTAAACTGGACTGCCAGGCTTTTAACATAAAAACATCCTTTTGGACCTTGAAAGGCTACTACCTGAAAGAGAAAACAAAGCAGAGAGTACGATCAAATAGCTACAGTGGGGCATACCACGACCACTGGGACAGCCTGACCATTCTATGCAAGGTAGGCCACTTTGGGGTTGCCAGTGGGTAAAGAATAACTGACAATGAGTTTACAGACATAACTTTCTAGACTATAATATGGCATCAGGAAGTGGGGTACTAGGGTCAAAATAACAACGTGACTATTGGAACAATGATAGAATACTGCTTCTATCTTTGCCCTGTCCCTCTTGTGAGACCTCATTCCTCTTGCTTCATTTAGATGTGTGTATCTGTGCTCCGTCACTCAGTCATGCCTGACTCTCTATCTTCCTATGGACTATAGCCTGCCAGGCTCCTCTGTCCATGGGATTCTTCAGGCAAGAGTACTGGGGTGGGTTGCCATGCCCTCCTCCAGGGCATCTTCCCAAGCCAGGGATCAAGCCTTCATCTCTTATGTCTCCTGCATCGGCAGGCGGGTTCTCTAGCACCAGTGCCACCTGGGAAGCCCTTTAGATGTGTAAGTTATGTAATTTTATATATTTTTCTGATTTAAAACATACATGCATAGGATTAAACTGCCAACATTATAAAACTAAGAGTGGAAGTGACAGTTCCTAGGAGAAACTATTTGTGACTCTACATGGCAGTTTGTCCAGGATATTCTTGCTGTGCTAAGTCTCTCAGTCGTGTCCAACTCTTTTTGACGCTATGGACTATAGCCTGCCAGGCTCCTCTGCCTGTGGGGTGTTCTTACTTGACCTCAGTTGTCTTAGCATTATTAATAACATACCCTTCATTCTCAGAGTCATCCTGTTTGGATGACAAATTACTTGTTGTTGTTGGCGGTGGTGGTGTTTAGTTGCTAAGTCATTCCCAACTCTTTGCAACCTCATGAACCTTAGCCCACCAAGCTCCTCTGTCCATGGGATTTCCCAGGCAGGAATACTGGAGTGGTTTGCCATTTCCTTCTCCGGAAGTCTTCCCGACCCAGGGATCAATCCAGCAACTCTTGCATTGGCAGATAGATACTTTACCACTGAGCCATCTGGGAAACCCAAATTACTTGTTAGTCTATTCATAATGACACTCTAGACTTATATATGTTAACTCTTTCAGTCCATTTTCAAAATTCACTCACCTATGAATTTCAGTGGCTCTGAAAGCCATCTCACATGTACTCAAGACCATTGCCCTCACCACTCTTGTATGATTTGCACCAACTTCCTCTTCCCTCAATGTGCTTCTGAGTCAGCAGCACCCACAGAAGTTCTATGAAGGCTTTCCTGCAACTCCTCTGCTGCCGCATTGGAACTGGGCCACTTCCGTGTCATGTCAAAACCCGTTACAGCACTGATGAGGCTGTGGCGTGATAGCTCTGTGCTTAGTCACTCAGTCGTGTCCGACTCTGCAACCCCATGGACAGTAGCCCGCCAGGCTCCTCTGTCCATGGGATTCTCCAGGCAAGAATACTGGAGTGGCAGAGCTGGTGCTCTGGGACAACCCGGAGATGGTGTGGGGAGGAAGGTGGGTGGGGGGTTCAGGATGGGGGACACATGTGCATCCACAGCTGATTCATGTCAATGTGTGGCAAAAACCATCACAATATTATAAAGTAATTATACTTCAATTAAAATCAATAAAGTAAAAAAAAAAAAAGAATACTGGAGTGGTTGCCATGCCCTCCTCCAGAGGGTCTTTCCAACCCAGGGATCAAACCCAGGTCTCTCACATTCCTTGCATGATAGCTCTAAGTAAACCAAATGTAACCAAATTGCCAAGCATGTAAATGCTTTCAGCAACCCAAAGTCGAGATGAACTCTCAAGTGACCAAGGGCACCCCCTTCATGGTAACGCTTTGTCAGTGAAGTGGGAAAATGAACCGCTAGTATCTTTCACAGATTTTCTTTTTTAAAAAAAAATTATGTATTTTAATTGGAGACTAATTACTTTACAATATTGTATTGGTTTTGCATACATCAACATGAATCCGCCATGGGTGTACATGTGTTCCCCATCCTGAACCCCCCTCCCACCTCCCTTCCCATACCATCCCTCTGGGTCATCCCAGTGCACCAGCCCTGAGCACCCTGTATCATGCATCGAACCTGGACTGGCGATTCGCTTAAATGAAAACAGCACTGTTCACGTTCATTCTCAGGTTTCCCTTTTGGTAGGCTTTCGAGAAGGTTCCATCAGAATCCATCCAAGGGCAATACACTCATACGTCCCACTCCAAAACTCTGGCACTAATTTTCCATCAAGCTGGGGCATGTGACTCTCAGCCTAAGATGAGCTGTTTCCCAGGAGGTGCCTTGGTCCTAATTAAAACACATTCCCCATGGTGCCCTTACTATGCAGCCACGTTTAAATCATAGCCTGATCTTATTTACCACATGCAAGAATTTCTTAATCTATTTATACTCATGGGCCCCTTTCTCTTTACCTTTTGCCTCCCTGTCCCACCTTCCATTCAGGCTTCCCAAGCCCCATGGGTTTTTTTTTTTTTTTTATTACTGTACCATCTGTTCATTTCCCTGGTGGTCAGTGGTAAAGAATCCCCCTGCAGCAGATATAGGAGATGGGAGTTCCATCACTGGGTCAAGAAGATCTCCTGGAGGAGGGCAAGGCAACCCACTCCAGTATTCGTGCCTGGAGAATCTCATGGACAGAGGAGCCTGGCAGGCCACGGTTCAGAGAGTCACAAAAGAGTCAGACATGATTTAGCGACTCAAAAACGTTTGTTTATTTTGTTAATTCTCAGACTTCTTATAATTTTTTTCATGGTGGTAGAAGAAAGTATGGGGGAAAATCTTTCATGTAAAAAATCTGTCAACTGTTAAGTTCTAGAGAACAAGACCATGTCATAACACAGACTCAGAGCCACACACATATGAATCCTTAGTAATTGAAGTTCTGGTTCAGAAAACATAACTCAAGGATTTATGATAAATTCTTCATATTATTGTTTCCCAGTTGGCGCTAGTGGTAAAGAACCTGCCTGCCAATGCAGGAGACATAAGAGAAACAGGTGTGATCCCTGGGTCAGAAAGATCCCCTGGAGAAGGGCATGGCAACCCACTCCGGTATTCTTGCCTGGGAAATCCCATGGACAGAGGAGCCTGGCGGGCTACAGTCCTTGGGGTCACAAAGAGTTGAACAAGACTGAAGCGACTTGGCATGCATTTCATATTACTAACTTTTTGACAGAATATAAATATAGATGCCAAGATATTAAGATTGGGTGGGTTTGGGAAATAGAGATGTATTTTCTTTTTCATGGCATCCAACAGCTGACCAAAGGGGAAGAGAACAAATAAGAAGAGTATTTTTGTCTCTTCATGATGTGCTCATGGAAAGCCTACTTTTCATTAGGGCTGCTTTATGTTAAGAAGCAAACCATACATGGAAAGCTTCGGTTTGGGTAGGTTTCCACTTCTCACATTTTTCTGCCTTGGTGTTCCCAAAGTTTCTCTTGTCAGTTAGCCAGTAGCTGGCTGTTGCATTCTGATGATGTATTCGAATATAAGAATTCAGGGTAAGGTCAACAAAAAGGCTCTCTCAGATCCGGACAGAGCTCGCATAGCCAGCTCACATTCCTGAACGCTGCGGGGCTGGGCTTCCTAAGACCCCGGCCTAGTCTGCCAAATGGGACAAGTTAAGATCATTTTAAGCAGGCTTAAGTCACATTGCAGCGTTTTGTATGAAGAAACTGAAATTCTGTGCTAATTAGGAATATTTATATCATGGAGATGTCTTGCAGAGGAGAGTTTTTAAAAACCAAATTATACTGAGTTTTCACCAGAACACCCCTTTAGACTTCCCACCATGGGACCTCCTTGGGAGGGGGTAAGTGGCTTTTAATAACATCTTTTTAAATGCTCCGGGAATGTGAGGAGAAAGTGTTCGTTGCTCAGTCGTGCCTATCTGTTTGCGACTCCCTGGCCTGTCCATGGAATTCTCCAGGCAAGAATACTGGAGTGGGTTGCCATTCCCCTCTCCAGGGGACCTTCCTGCTCCAGGAATAAAACCCCTTGAGTAGTGCCTCAGATGCCCCAACTTGGAAACTCAGCACTGCAGCCTAGAGTTATGCAGACATTTCAGGGCAACAAATACACTTTGAAATGTGTCCATTCCAAATTGACATTTTGTTTATTGATAAATTGTTATGTTCTGCATTTTAGGAGGTTTACGATTTTGCTGAATGTAAGTCATCACTTGATTAGCTTATGGGAACCTGAAAAGCTGCTATCAGAGAAATAATGTGATCTGCTGACTGCCTTTCTTTCCCTGAAATAATGTCACTTGTTACTTTAAGATAACTTACCCCATCTTTTTAGTGACTGATCCAGTCAGTGGTCAAAGTCAAAAGCCAAATTAAGTTGCTCAGCCGTGTCTGACTCTTTATGACCCCATGGACTGTAGCCCGTCAGGCTCCTCTGTCCATGGGATTCTCCAGGCAAGAATACTGGAGTAGGTTGCCATTTCCTTCTCCAGGGGATCTTCCCAACCCAGGGATCGAACCTGGGTCTCTCGCATTGCAGGCAGACATTTTAACCGCTGAGCTACCAGGGAAGCCGCCCAGTCAGTGGTGGAACCACACAAAAGAATATAGTGTTTATACATATTATCTAATTGATCTAAATTAGATTTGACTCAAAATTCTAGCCAGGCAATGTGCTAAAGCTAGTGAGATGCTGAGTAAAATCTGGATATTGAGACTGTAGATGGGTAAGGGATAGAGACAATGATACAAACTATGATGCAAGCTCTCTGATGGTGAGTTACAAGATGCTGTTGGAGTGCACAGTTGGGACACATGGGACTTGTGGATCCAGGGCAGGAAGGAGAGGTTGGGATGAATTGAGAGAGTAGCACTGAAGCATTTACACTACCATGTGTAAAATAGACAGCTAGTAGGAACCTGCTGTATAGCACAGGGAGCTCAGCTCAGTGCTCTGTGATGACCTAGGGGTGGGATGGGGGGAGAGGGAGGGAGGTTCAAGAGGGAAGGGATATATGTATACTTATGGCTGATTCATGTTATTATACAGCAGAAACCAACACAACATTGTGAAGCAATCATCCTCCAATTAAAAATAAATTTAAAATAATTACCACCAAAAAAAAAAAAAAAGTGTCTGTAAGGGTCAGGGAGTCATCAGGCAGAGAACATGTATTTTAAATGACGTATTTTTCCAAATCTATCTGAAGTTTTGATGAGGGATGGCGGGAGAGAGGAATGTAGTTTTGTTTTTGTTTTTGTTCTAGAATCTTGAATTAGAAGGACAATAAAAAAATTTCCCAACAAAAAACTAGACTGACTGGATATTTTCTCTTTTGGCATTAAGTCCACAATTAAATTAAAAAGGCGAATGCATATATTTCACATTATCCTCCCACACACAATGACATCAAGCTAGTTGATAGAGCAGATGTGACACGTGACAGAGTTACCACTGAGATTTTTCGATTTGGTCTGGCAAGATGAAGTTGTCCGTTCCTGCAGGGAACAAGATGACATTTATCAGGGATACAAACAAAGGCTCACATTTAGATTAGAAAGTGAAAGCTGAAGAAAACCCGGTTTCCAGAGCAGATGGGCGCTCGGCACCCTGATGGGCTAAAATCTGGAAAACGTTGTTTTCACTCTGGGGATCGCTTCTAAAGACGGACAGTGAAGAACTGAGGTGCGTCTATGGGAGGGTGAGAAGTCAGGACTGACTGACAAAAGCAAGCTGGCACAGTGCCCTTCGCTGAAGATCTGCTCTGTGACAGGCACTGAAGACAGGAAAGTGAAGACAACGCCTTCCCCGTGAAACCCATCACTGTCCACCAGGGAAGACTGACTCCTAAGCAAATGACACCCAGAAAGTTGATATGGTGGCTGCTTACAAAGTTCTGTGACAGCACAGGGAAAGGAAGATTGATTCTGTCTGGGGGGCATGAAGGATCGACCAAGAAAAAACAGTCACATATGGGTTTGGCCTTGAAGACCCACGTTTGGATCTCCTCAGTGGAAAAGGTGGGCAGGACAAAGAGGGAGTGAAGATGACTTGCTGGGCACAAGGACTTCAGAGGCTGCTGTTAGGTCTACCATCTGGAAGAGTCAGCAGTGGGAGGGACTGCATCAGGATTTAGCCTCTCCTCGACACTGGAAGGCTTGTGCTAAAAATAATGATGCTATGGTGGCATTAATGGAGTCTATCTTGTTTTTAATTTTATGAATGTTACAAATTTTATAGTTCATCACTTTACTCTGGCTCCTAGGAAGCTCAAAGACAAAAACTTAACACTCCTCTAGTGAGTGTGCCCACATGCTAAGTCGTTTCGGTTGTGTCCTACTCTATGCAACCCCATGGACTGTAGCCTGCCAGACTCCTCTGTCCATGAGATTCTCAGGCAAGAATACTGGAGTGGGTTGCCATGCCCTCCTCCAGGGGATCTTCCCAACCCAGGGATGGAACTGGAGATTCTTATGTCTCCTGCATTGGCAGGTGGGTTCTTTACCACTAACGCCACCTGAGAACAAAACCTTATAATACACCCATTGCATATTTTAAGTTTCTACTCACCCAACACAGTTATATTACTTGTAGCAATGTTTTATATTTTCCTATGTTTATGTTATACATTTTGATAAGCTATAGGCTTCCTTTTATTAATAGAGTTATATATAAAGAAATAGGTAAGCTATGAACCAATTCTAGAATCTAACCCTAGAATTTCCTTTTTCAGTTTATTTGGAGGTATGGAAACTATCATGAGTTTCCTTCCTTTTTTACCATTGAATCAATTTCAAAACATTGAAAGAGGCAAAATTGAAATGCACATCAAAACCACAGTGAGATCCCATTTCATACTCATTAAAATGGCTATAACAAAAAAGAAGACAATAACAAGTCTCAGCAAGGATGTGGAGAAATTGAAACCCTCATCCATTGTTGGCAGCGATATAAAATGGTAAGGCCACTTTGGAAACCAGTTGAGTAGCTCCTCAAAACATAGAGTTACTATGAGCCAGCACCACTCTTAAAAGTATACACAAGAGAACTGAAAACATATGTCCACACAAAAACTTGTACACAAATATTCATAGCAGCATTCTTCTAATATACCAAAGTGGAAACAACCCAAGTATCTATGGACTGATGAATTAATAAGCAAAATGTGTTATATTCATACAGTGGAATATTGTTCAGTCATAAGAAGGAGTGAAGTAGTGGTACATGCTAAAACACGCATGAACCTAGAAATCCTTATGCTAGGTAAAAGACACCAGACACAGAAGCCACATGGATGGTTCCATTCATATAAAATATCCAGAATAAGCAAATACATATGGACAGAAAGTAGATTAATAGCTGCCAGTGGGGTGGGGGCGGGAAGGAATGAGAAGGATCTGCTAAAGGGTCAGGATTTCTTTTTGGTGTGATAAAATATTCTGCAAATAGGTAGTTGTGAGGTTGTATAACTTTGTGAAATATCAAAAGCCACTGAACTTTACACTTTTTAAAAGGGTAAATTTTGTGGTGTGTGAATTACATCTCAATAGAAAAAGACTGAAAGAATTAGTTGGGGCAAGTGGAAGGCGTGAGAGAGAGGTCAATTTTATTTTCCTGTAAAGGCTTTAACTGATTACCACTTCAACCATCTCTATTTACTTCAGGTACTTTCTACTGTAACTTTCTTTAAAACTCGTCACAAAATTTGTTTTCTGTCGCCATGAAATGTGTACAGTTTGTTAACTGGAGGGGATGATTGTTTAATGACATTTTTTCTTTCTTAGTCATGAGTTGTCCCTTGAATTAAGACTATGTACAAGTAATAAATTAGGGACTAAACAACAACAGCATAGGTAATTAGTTAAATCTAATATTTGTTTTTGAAATTTAATATCCATCTTTACTTAGACCACAAAAACACTTTAATAATAAAAATGTTGATCAAAAATTGTTTTTCATATTCTCATGTGTTATTGTGGCTTCCCTGATGGCTCAGATGGTAAAGCGTCTACTTGCAATGCGGGAAACCTAGGTTTGATCCCTGGGTCGGGAAGATCTGCTGGAGAAGGAAATGGCAACCCACTCCAGTACTCTTGCCTGGAATATCCCATGGACGAAGAAGCTTGATAGGCTACAGTCCATGGGGTCATGGGGTCGCAAAGAGTAGGACACGACTGAAAGACTTCTCTTTCTATGTGTTATTGTTTAGTCGCTCAGTCGTGTCCGAGTCTTTTGCGACCCCACAGACTCTAACACGCCAGGCTCCTCTGTCCATGGAATTTCCCAGGCAAGAATACTGGAGTGGATTGCCATTTCCTCCTCCAGAGGAATCTTCCGGACCCAGGGATCGAACCAAGTCTCCAGCACTGGCAAACAGATTCTTCACCACTGAGCCACCAGGGAAGCTGCACACTCCTTTGCTGGATGCTAACATGGCATTCACTCTTCCAAGAGGAGGTGTTACTTTCTGGTATATTCCCAGCACAAAGGACGAAGCCACTTGGAACTTTCTAAGCTTCGGTAAATTATATGGAATAAAATTACTTCATTCTAAAAAGATGTGACCGTCCTCTCCTCTGTAACACTGATTATTCTTCCCTATGAAGCAAGTTCTTAACATGCTCAAGACAACATGACTTTAGATATCCTAGGTTTGGTGGGTTTTTTTTAATCTTGTAAAATCAGCTGGGATATATTCTAGTCCTGTGTTACTCATATTTCCCAGTTACCTGGCTTAATTGATGTGAATAACAATGGTGCTTTGAAGTACTCAGGTACAACAGTGGAAATGATCACATTTCTTAATGAATGAACTGCTCTTTCATAAGGCTTTGTTTATGGAAATAAATAGAGTATCACCTTGATTAGTGAATTCCCTGGGAAGAAAGGGCCTTCTAAGAAGTCAGTTGTATCAAAAACCTAAACAAACAAGATCAGAATGGATGGGAAGCTGAGTTGCCTAAGAGGCCTCCATGCTCAGCTTCTGCCAGTGGCTGCCTGGCTGAAAATGAAGGGCCCAGGCTGAGGGGAAACAGGAGCCTTTTGAAATCCCTGCTCTGCCTGCCCATCAACCCTCCACCTGTTGCTCTCTCTCCCTCTCCGTTTTGCTGTTAGATGCTCTATGTAAGTGAGAGAAGGAGACCTTTCTTCCCTACCTCGTGATCAGTGAACTGACTGGATTCTGAAAGTCTTCTATTAATAAAGGAGTCACTCTAAGTTAACCTCTGGCTCAGAGGTAAAGAATCTGCCTGCAATGCAGGAGGCCTGGGTTCGATCCCTGGGTCAGGAAGACACCCTGGAGAAGGACCTACTCCAGTATCCTTGCCTGGAGAATTCCATGGACAGAGGAACCTGGCAGGCTACAGTCCATAGAGTTGGGGTCAGATATGACTGAGCAACTTTCACTCCACTATGGAATTAAAGCCCTATCCTTTAAAAAAAAAAAAATATATATATATATATATATATTATATATATATAAGAGTTTTAGACGTGGCCTTGGAGTGGGGCCTGTTGGGCACACCAGACTGGCACCTGGCTGTTTCTAATTTTGATCTTCAGGGACAAAGGCAAGCAGGATGAGTCACCTCCCTGCTGAGAGTTCTAAAAAGCTAGTTCTTAGAGTTCTCAGGCTCTGAGTCCAGTGAATTTTCCAAACAGTCTTTATAAAAGGAGGTTTGTAGACAGGAGAAAGGGCTAGGGACTTGTCTTGAGGTTGTGTTTGTTAAACCCTTCACACAAGCTTGAGACACCTCAGCTGTCCCCATCAAAAACTGAGGGAAAGGCGGGTAGAGCAGAGGGTCCTACTGGCACTGCCCCTTCTGTGTATGTAGTCACCAGGTCCATCCAAGGTCCCACTACCCTGACTCAGTCTGCTAGGGCGTTCCTTCTCCAAGCTAGCTCTCTTCCTGGACTGAGCACTCTTTTATTAATACTCACTTCCTTAACTTTGCCCAATCCACATGTTTCAATCAAAACACCTCAAGGGACTTCCCTGGTGGTTCAGTGGCTAAGACTCTGCGCTCTCAATGCAGGAAGCCTGGGTTCAATCCCTGGTCAGGGAACTAGATCCTGAGTGCCAGAACTAAGACCCTATGCAGCCAAATATATATACTCAAGAACCACCTGTGTCAAAATCACTAGAATGGAGCTTTGGGAACCTCCTCCCCTGGCCAACAAAATCAGATGCCCCAAAGCCTCATATTTATTAAGCTCCTTGAGTGGTTCTACTGTACACTCAATATTAAGAATTTCTAATAATCCATTACCATCCTTGATAAATATTGCATGTTTTGAGGATCATATAGTTTTATTTCAGTTAGCATTGAATGAGTTTTCATTATAACTTGCCTTATCTGAGATCGTCAAACACACCCTATACCTCCTATATTAATTCAACTTGACTCTAATGAAGCTGTATATTAATAAAAACATCTTTATAGAACAATTGCTGCATTCAAATGAACTTTAATCAAATTATCTCTACTTGGGAAAAAATATAGAGAGGATAAATGGTGTAAATTTTAAAAGAGATAAATGATAGATTTATTTGGCCATAACTTTGTACATGCTAACTCATTATTGATTTTGAGAAATTCTCTGTATCCCTATATTATCCCTGCGAATGCAGATGCTTGCAAATAATGCATATTTGGCAATAAATATGAATATTTGAAATCCTTCTTAAATAACTTGCTGAAAAAGGCATATTTTTTCAGACATATTTATATGTATATGGGAGGAAAATATGTACTTTTAGCCATAACACTCTAGATAGAAAAAAAAAATCTTGCAGTTTGTTTCTAGTGTAGGCTAAAAGTCATATTTTAGAGAACATTTTTAAGGACGCATTTGTAATGCTAGAAAAATTTCTCCTCCAAAAATGTAAACATAACATTTTAAATTAGGGCAGGCGTGCTCATTACCTGAATTTGTCTAAAAATGCAACCCAGGCAATTGACATTTTTCTTTTTCAACAAAATGTTTAAATTTAACGATGAGAAAAAATTTTCTCTATGAACATGGTGGTAACTTCATAAAGAATTAAAATCTTTAGTCACAGCTAGAAATACAGATCAAATTAATCTGAAATGGGGTGAATTAGGTAAACCGTTTCTCACATCCAGTGCTTCCCTAAAGGGCAAAACTACAATCATTTTGACAGGTGTGTTTCTGATGAAAACCATAGAGTTTTATCACCTGCAATTAAAAAACAGTGGGATTATATTATTGTTCACTTGGAAGAAGATGTTTGACAATAGTCAGTCATTGTCTCTTTCTGACCTATTTCTAGGACAGACATAAAACATGAATCTGGAGGGAAATGTATTGAAAAGACATATAGGGTAACAAAAAGGGTAGCAAACAAGAGGATACATAGCAAGGAACGTGAAGAAAGATGACATCTGGAATACAAGGAAATCTGGTAGAATTAGAGGATGAGAGATGATGTGCAGCCTACTTAACAGAAAATGGGGTGTAGGGCAATCAGTGAAGAATTGACCACTGAGAGAAACATGCTTTGAGAGGACAAAATGAAGAACAGAAGGAATTTAGGAAGCCAGTTTCTAAAAATTGGAATTGTGAAGAATGAGAATATTATGGGAATACTTCTTCTAAAAAAAAGATCCTCTAGCTGTTTCCAACAGTTAAACGTATATGTGGCAGGTGGAATTCAAGCACTCTGATTCTTAGAGCCTTGTCCTGCATTGATCTAGTCATATGTGTCCTTGAAATCAGGGGACCAGTCCCAGCTGGTGAGAGTCAGACAGTGAGAGAAAAGACTTGATCCAATATTGCTGGGTTGAGGATGGGAGAAGCGTGTCAAGAGTCACAGGAGCAGCCTCTAGAAGTCGGAAAAGGCAAAAAAAATTGATGTTTCTCTAGAGCCTACTGAAAGAAACACAGCCAGGCAAAACCTTGATATTCATAGCCCAATGAATGTCACACTCTGAATTGTAAGACAGCGGATTTGTATTTTTCAAGTGTATGGTAATTTGTTACAGCAGCAACAAGAAACCAATACTCTAGACCCTGGGGGTCACCAAGGCACTAGAATGTCCAGCCGCCATTTCTATATAAAAAATAATGAAATGACTAACTGCCCCCATGTAAGCCCTCAACCCTGCTACACTTCAGGCATTAAAATACATTCAGTATGTTCCAGTAATATCAAAGCAACATTTTCACAATCACTATCGAACAAGCTCCCTTTGGCAACATAGTCAACAGGGACATAGGACTCCTGCAATTCAATTAGTTAGCAGTCTGGTAGAGGAGCTTATTTCTAAAAGGAAGGTATGACTGTCTTCCTGGTCATGATTTAGAGCAGCGCTGAAGAACTGCTGCCATGCTACCCAAGTGTGCAACCTACCAGCTAGGTCAGAATTGTTAGCATCCACAAAGAAACTGAATTTGAAACGGTGAATCCCACGGTGGGTATGGAATGCAGAAAAACGCACTTACGCTATAACAGCAACATCACTAGTTGACTAATATACAGAACCTTATTTGTGTCACTTAACCTTAAGGTTGCCCATTAACTTAATCTTCATCTGAATAAGTCTTGTAAAACATGCTTAGCCTGAAAAGAGCATGCAGGAACAATATATTAGTTTGCATTAGGCATTTTCAATTTCCATCAGCGATAAACATAACTTACAGAGGGAAGAAGGGAAGGGGAGGGAATTACAGGAGAGAAGAGTGAGGAGGGGAAGTAAGGAGGGGAGAATAATAGTTAGAATTATGTGTGTGCTAAGTCGCTTCAGTCGTGTCCGACTCTTTGCAAACCCCATGGACTGTAGCCCACCAGGCTCCTCTGTCCACAGGATTCTCCAGGCAAGAATAAAGAAAAAGAGAGAAAAGAAATGAGCAGTGAGGAGAGGAAGGCTAACATCTCTAGATCTAGTGCCTAAGTGAAAGTGAAGTCACCCAGTCGTGTCCGACTCTTTGCGACCCCATGGGTTGTAGCCCACGGAATTTTCCAGGCAAGAGTACTGCAGTGGGTTACCATTTCCTTCTCCAGGGGATTTTCCTGACCCAGGGATCAAACCCGGGTCTCCTTCATTGCAGGCAGAGGCTTTACCTCTGAGCCACCTGCTTAAGATGCTGTTATATACTTTATTTCTTTAATCCTCTCAACAACCATATGAATTAGTAAAACGTTGTTATTACTACCATTTTAGAGAATGGATCTGAGGCCAAGAGCTAGTTGAGATTCAAACCACATCTTGCAAATCCAAAATTCTTTTCCAAGATGACATTCAACCTCTTTGTGTCCACAAGTCTATTATCTTGAAATTGATTTTTTTGAAAAAGAGGAAGAGGAAAGGTCATATTTCCAACTCAGGATTACGGCCTTATTCACCAGATGTGTCCACTCAGCTACCACTCTGTCTACTCCCATGAGACTCAGTTCTGAGAAAGACTGGTTGGCTTTGGTTTGCATTATATCCCTTTCTTTTGCACCGCTTCCAGTGCCAAATGACCCCAACCTGTCTGTCTTGAGGACATCAAGCAGACTCTCTCAAGCTGCTTCACACATCTACCCCAGCTTCCTTAATGAAGGAGCTGACAGTTCCTGAGGCACCTGTGTTGCTCTGTGAGGGCTCCCAATCCGGAGTGTCTGCCTGTGAATTTGTCGCTTTTGGACCTGGAACATATTCTTAACCCTCCTACGGTTCTGACCTTCAAACACTCCTGGAGCTGAATTCTTGCCCCACACCAGCCCTCTCAAACAAAACCCTTCTTTCTCCTCATGAGGACTCAACCTCATTCAGTGCGGTAGGCACTGCAGATCAGTTTATCCTAAATAGAACCACAGTCTCATAAAAACTGGGGAAAATCCTGTGTGTGACCCGGAGAACCCAAGTGTAGTGATAAAGTCAGAGGACCGTGACCAAGAAAACTGCAGAGAGACCCCCGGTCTCCTTGAGTCCCTTCAGTGACTGGAACGTCCTTTTACAAAAGTAGTGGAAGGGAGTAGTCAAAGCCAAGAGTCTTCAAGATGTTTCAATCTCCTCCTTAATTAGCTCAGTGTGAGAGAGAGTGGAAACCCCTAGGATTTGTACAGAGCTTCCCTGTTTATATGGAGGAGGAAATGGCAACCCACTCCAGTATTCTTGCCTGGAGAATCCCATGGACAGAGGAGCCTGGTGGGCTACAGTCCATGGGGTTGCAAAGAGTCGGCCACGACTAAGCGACTTTCACACTTCACTCACTGTTTAGGGTTTGCAGTCTATTATTTCATTAGTGTCTCCATTTGACTCATGAAATCCTGTGCGTCAGACTCACTCAAGGAACTCCACCATGCTTAGCTCAGTCCAGACTGGACCCCGGTGTTCTGCCCCCCAGGCCAAGGTTCCTCCTCTGTAGAAGAACCTTCAGTGATGCAGGGACCTGCATAAAGAAACTAGAAATGTGAAATATGAGGAATAAGAGCATAATACTAATACTTTAAAGAGATTTTCCAATAAACTAATTTACAGATTTTTTCCCCACTAAAATTATGATACTCTGTGTCCTTGTCTAGATTGAAGTAATAAAAGCAGCATTTATTTTATTGACTGTTATGAGCTGAATGTTTGCTTCCCCACAAAATCCATATGTTGAAATCCTAATCCCCACCGTGTAGGTATTTGGAGGGAGGGTTCCATACTTAAGGAAATTTGTCTCTGGCATCTTGATCTTGGACTTCCCAGACCTCAGAACTATGTATGAGAAATAGCTGCCTGTTGTTTAAGCCACCCTCTCCATGGTATTTTGTTACAGCAGCCTAAGCAGATGAAGACATTGACTATGACTGCGATACAATGTCATCAGGGTATTCATCAGTGTTTACAATGTTTGCAAGTTAAAAGTAAAGCCCATGCTGCAGGCACAAGTAAATCCATATTTTTCTCAATCCTATTTCATAAATGTAATGTTTAATTATTTAAAAATACGTGTTCACAATTTTAAGTATTCCTCTAAAGCAGCGTTTCTCAACTTTGGCACTTGGAATCAGATAGTTGTTGGTTGTTAGGGGCTGTTGTGTGCATGTGAAATGTCTGGTATCCTGCCTGGCCTCTACTCACTAAATGCCGGTAGTAATCTACCCCTCAGTTATGACAGTTGAAAAGGAGTCCAGATATTGCCAAATATCTCCTGGGGCCAAAATTGGTCCCTATTGAGAACTTTGGCTTTAGAGTCAAATGTGTAGGTACCTCCTGAAATAATTACATTATCTGCACATCTTTTTATTTATTTACATCGAGTTTAATTCAAAGATAGCAAGAATAGTGTTTTGGTTCAGCGACAAAGGCAGCGAAAATTTATGTGTATTTACAAGAAGATTGATAGGAATGGATGAATCAGAAGGATGACAAGAAGGATGAAGTCAATATAAAAAGGCGTAGACCAATTTGAAGAGTTTCATGCAAATAGATATGAGAATGCCATGGATTTCCCGGTCCACACCCTACCTCTTCCAACTCCCAATAATCACCGTAGAATTTTAAATTTATTTACTTCTTTTTCATTCCTGTAGATACAACTTTTCATTTGGGGGGAAAACATGGATTCTAAACCTATTTACCTCTGAGAAGAAGTATGACAATTAAGTGTTGATGTATGGCCATTGGGGTGATCCCTGCTTGAGTTTGTAATCTCATTACAGTGAACTGTACTGACAGAAAAATAAAAGAAATAAAACCATATGCAAAAGTCTAACAATTCCTTACAATCTGATAAACTCTAACATCAATCAGAAAACAACAACAACAACACATTGTATTCCAAAGGAATACTTTTGAGAGTCTTTTATAAAAATAGCTACTTGACCTGGTTTCATAAGCAGCAAGAATAGGGCTCTAAGTGGCCACTTACGTTTCTATCTCTATGCCCCATTTCTTCAGAAGCCAGAGACAGAATGGCCAAGATATCAGTGTGGTTTGTTCCAATATACCTTCATGTTCCACTCAGCCTCTGGTGATTGGTACTCACTGTCAAGACCAGTTACAAAGGGCTGTATTCACTGGCTTTTCATCCAGTAATGAATGAGGCTAAAACGACAGTGGAATAGTTTTAATGCTGGACTGGTAACTGCCACAGCTTCTACTCTATCTTGGAAGCACAATTTGATCCATCATCCCAGTTTGCCCAGGACTTTCCTGGTTTTACCACTGAAAATCCCACATCCTGAGAAATTCCTCAGTCCTGGACAAACCCAAACAGTGGTACCCAGTCTGACTTATGAGTTTTTGACAGAATATTTATTGAAGCCAACTTTTAGAAAGTATCTTCCAAGAGCTGGAAAGATAAGGTCAAGAACAGTATCTAAATCTGCCTTTAAAGTAAAAAAAACTCTCTGTTTTCTAACAATCAAGTAGCACTTGGCATTTGGAATATACATTTAACTAGCCTGTATGACTTCCAGGTATTTGCTGCTGTGTTTGTGAAGATGAGCATTTCCAAGGGCAAGAGAACAGTCTGTCTCTGAGTGTTTCATTTAAGCAAGGACACGCTGCCAACTTGAAAAGAAATAAAGGCCACACTTTGTCTATGGGGGGATCCTGCAGTTATTCCCCTGCAAATTTAATTCAAACAGGTATAGAGATCTGAAACATGGAGATATCCACAAATTAGAGGATACTTGGATTTTAAAAAGGAAAGGAAAGAAAAGAAAACCAGGCCACTGAGAACTATCTCGAAACAGCAATAGTGTTTCCTTTTCATGGTAATCACTCTAGTCCTGTGAACATGTTTTGAAAGTCTATATTGTGAATGAAATTTCTTGAGATCATCTTTATATGAAATATGCATATTACCAATTTTAAAAGCTAAAAATTGTCTTCAAGCAAATTGATTTAAAAAGTAGCATGCATGTATAAAATGTGCAAATCAATGCTATTCTAGTACTTTGCTTTTAGGATTATTAACTATATAAATATGACATTCAACTAGTGTATTAATGATTCCTTTAGAAAATTCAGTGTCATTTTATTTTTATCACTCAAAATTATACCTTTTTAGAATATCACTATCTTAAAAGGATTTATTTAGAGAAACTGCTTTTGGAAAATGTCATCTTTTCAAACAATTTTAAGAATCAGCTTGACCTATAAAACTGATGATAACCTTCAGAATATTTATTATACGTTCATTGTAAGATATAGATTATACTTGATCCTATTCATTACATGAGAAAGATTTCTGTGATCAATCCTTGTACTTGATCCATTATTAGGCTCCCAAACCAACTTATAAACAAAAGTCCCCAATGGAAGTGTTATTAAACAGGAACTTAATTCTGTAATAGAGTAGAGACACGTGTCACCACAGCTCATGATAAAACTTGAGAAAAGTAGTCTGGAGTCTCTCTTTTTATCACCAGGTTACCAATCATTCATTTTGTCACTATAGTTATGGTTTTATCCATCCATTGTCAAAGTTATGACCAAACTGAATAGAAATATTTAAGCCCCAGAAGTTTTACAGAATTCTGAGTCATGAAGCTCAAAAACTGTTTCTCAAATTCTAAAGGTATCTGCCAACAGTTCAAAATATGGATAGAAATCCTAGTACTCACCAGAATTAACTTTATCATGTTTGGCCCTTCCCTTGTAAGACCCCATTTCAAATGTAAGGGTCTTAAAGTAAGTCCTGAATTTAAGGTTGTATTGCAATTCCATTTTAGTAATGTAACTGGGGAACTCTTATATGTAGTCCACATCTTATTTTGATTTCTACAGCTTAATCCTGCAAGCCTTTTATGTTTGTATGAATATATTCCATGAAGTATTTATTGACAATATTCCTAGTGTCCACCTCAAGACATATGTAATGATCACATTTTGATTATCTCTTAGGCCCCAGTTACACAGAACATTATAATCAGAAATGTATCAGAGCTATCCAGTGCCATAACACTGGTTTCAATTAATTGCATGTACATTACATAAAATCTGGCTTATAGCCAACAGATGGATGAGAAAGCAATAAAAGCAAGAGCAGCTGAAGATGAACACAAATACACACTGAAAAATATGACATCCTTTAAAAAAATAAATATGTACCAGGATCGAAACATGGTATCATGGAAAGTGATCTGAAGTCACTCAAGTCCTGAAATGGTTTGTGGTTTAGGCATTTTTTTTAATTGGCCACCAACTCCTCACTGTGGTCTCCTTTCCTAGTTCACTGCTAGACTGAGAATGATGCAGCTACAGCGGAAGGCTTCAGTGCTCTGAGGAGACAAAAGAACCAAGACCAACTCAGGCTAACAAGTGACTGCCTCAGACAAACTGAAAAATCCAGTCCAGCTGTTTTGCCTATGTTTGACACTGACTGGCTTTGAGATTAAAAATATGACTTTCTGACCCCCACAAAATATAAGTAAAAACTGGCCTTTTTTTTTTTTTTTTTTTTAAACAGAGTATTAGAAAGCTTTCATACTATGCATAGATTTACTACAAAAGCTGAACCAAGCACACACACTGTAAGGGGGAAAATTGACTCCACTTGATAGCTGGCTTAAAAAAATAAAATAGGCAAACCAAATAATCTGAAAATAGGGTCTGTCATGGAAACAGCGTATTAATGGGACCATATTCCCAGTAGCTTTATGGTTTTTCAGGCAAGTCTTATTTTGCCATCACTGTTACAAGAAACAAAAGAATACACTGGCTTTTTTATGTGCTACACAATTTAAAAGTTGTTTTCTAAAAACAAAGCCTGGTGGCGACTTAAAACTGTCTTTTAAAGTTGCTTAAAGCTAGCATTATAAAACCTGTCTGCATTAAATTTATAGTTACATCATTTTAAGAACACCCATAATAAGAATGCTTTATATTTATTATTTGGATAGAGACTAATAATCTTAAATTTGTTTCCAGAAATTATCTGTTGAATTATCTAGTGAGAAGATGTTTTTAATTTAGCCTAAGCATTATTTTTTGTGTGCCAATACAATAAAACCTTCTTCAATATTATCTAATACTAGATTAATGTAACAAAGAAAAAGAACCATAAAATTGCACCTTGGTAATTGAAATTGAATGCTCTTATTTTCAGTTAGATTTAATTTTGTCATCTGCCTTAAAATGATGATGATGACTTATGTGACGACTGCCTTACAACCATGAAACTAACTCTATTGTATAAAGGTCTTCATTTCAGCCCCTTGTCATTTTATCACAAAATGCTTTCATGGGAAAATTTAATATAGGTATTTTTAGTGCATAAAGGGATAAGAGACTTATTTTCCAAAGATATTTGAGGTTTTCCATCTGGAATTCTCCTTTTCTCATAACCTTATTTCCATATTGTAAAATATATAAGTAAACTTTGTATCTTTAATTTATAAAAATTAGTGTGTATATGTGTATATTTTATACATAGACATAGATATATACTTATATACACTCTACATATTATACATTTATATAAATTCCAAGAGTAGACCAACCAGATAATTCCTCTAGGGCAAGTTCTTTGAACAATATAAAAATGGGTCTTCAGAAACAAACAACAAAACAGCCTTATCCACCTAGCTGCTGCTTAAAATGCTTATAAACACACAGGTAACCATTTATTGATTGCCTGTTTATGGTTTTGGAATAACACCTCATAAAAATTGTGACAAAGATGAGGCTGATCATTTAAAAATCAACCTCCATATTATAGAAAGTTATGCAAATTTATTCTTTACAGAAAAAAAACTATAATAAAATTAGGGTTTTCTTTTTAATAATCTTCTGCAGGTAAGGAAATAATTTGCAAACTTCTGTTACATTGTTAGTGTCATGGAAACAGATCTTTTCTAGGGACTTCACATCATCAATCACTACAATGGAAGCCAGTTAATTTTTTGGAAGGACTGGTCTGAAGGTTTAAAGATAGACTGTTTCATTGAATTCCTGAATTTATATACTGTGGGTTTGGCTACAGACACTATAAAATGTAAAGACAGTTAGTGCATAGTGCAGACAGTTCCAGCTCTATTATTTTCAGGCGCAAAAATCATAGAATTTTGTACAAAACTTTGATTTTTTTTATTTGTGAAATTAAAAATATGGTATTATATATATATATAAACTTCTATTCCTCTATAAATATAGATGATTTTGTGATAGTGAACAGAATAAATGCATACCAAATTCAACGAGCATTGTCATTTTAGGGTATGACAGACATAGATTTATGTCCTAAGTACGGGCATTTTGATAAAACTCTTAAAAGTTTAAAACAATACAATCAGGAAGATTGCTTTTCTCCTCTTTTTCACAGAGAACTAAAGTGAATATTTTTCAATGGCTTTGAAAGATTACATTGGGCACATTTCTGTAAATCCAAAAAGGAACACACAGGATTTAGTGCAGTAGACCCGCAGCACACATTCTCCCCTTAGCATACATGCCCATATTTTGTTTATTTCGGTGGCTAATCCCATCAATTATTCCACCTCCTTTACTTCCTGGAATCTTACCAGGTTATTAGTAGTGATGTGGATTGTTCCTCCCTCAGAATGTGTTGTTGAATAATAATCATAATAATATGTTACAATGTACAAGTGTACAATGTACATTTTAAACTTTCTGACATATGTCTAATTATTATTTGATTGAAAATAAGAAAGTACCACTTCATTTTGAGGACATCCATTACACTGAAATCTCCTTCAAGTTTACGGTCTTGCTCTCCTGTTAAGGAAAGCCAAGATCATTAGCTCCTTAACAAAGCTTTCCAGGTGACCTAGTGTTTCCACTTTTCAGAAAGGTAAATCTAAACAGGGGTGCTCTCAATCTTAAGAGGCAGTTTGCCAGGCATCCGTATGCAATTAGAATTGTCTCTCCCAACCCACACAAAGCTCCATGCCTCTTCCCCAAATCTCAGTAACCACATCTTTCCATGACGCTGGCCAAACCCATACCAGGTTTTAGACGCTAGAGAATGAAATGAGCTCATCCACCAAAAATGAGACTTAAAAAAGTTTGGCATTGGTTACCCCACTCACCCTCTAACCAACTTAGTTGGAAGGAGGGAGTGTCTGGGCGTTGGAGGCCTGAGCCAAGGAGCCCAGGGCTGCCCCTGCCCACATCCGTGGGCCTCCTAGAAGCCGGGGAAGGTTCTGGACAGTGAAAATTTCAGCTTCGGATAGTCTAAGGGCCTGTCTTGGCAATTTGGCTCCGGACAAGAGCAGACTTGGGATCGGCCGGGGCCCACCTTCCGGTGTGGAAGCTTTGTGGATTTCTGTACCTGAAAGAGTCCGGACCCTAGCAAAGAAAGGGAGGGAGGGAGCAGAAAGGAGCGGGGAAGGCGGCGCGGCCCAGGCGCTCCCCACCCGCTGCAGGGAGGGGCGCGCCAGCACCCGCAGAAGCTCCGAGTGCTGCGCTGTGGTTTTCTCTCTGTGCTGCTCTGAAAAGGGCTAGAAGGAAAAATGGTCAAACCGCCCGAAATAATTAAAATTAAACAAACAAACAAGGAGAGTAAAAGAAAAACGCGTGAACGGTCATTTAAATACAAATATACTTACAAAAATCTTACACAGGCTATTTACAAGTCATAAAAGCGTACAGTCCTGGTACCAGAGCAAGAAAGGTCTGTGCATCCCCCCGCCTCTGGCAGTTGGGCCCTCGGGTCCCTGTGCCCCTGGGGACAGAAGCTTTTGCAGGAGCCTTGTTAAAAGCAGTGAATGGCTAGGGAGAGTAGCCAGATTTGGCCAGGATTCCATAGGGCCAGCGGGGCTGGGACCAGGCCGAGGGCTGGCGACCGGCTGAGTCCCCGGTCTCAGACGGTGGTCTCCCCCTGTTTGCTGTTGGTAAGCCGAGTGTAGAACTTCCTCCAGGAGTTGAGGGTCTTGCCGGACCAGATCCAGAAGCCTGACGTGATGCCCACGATGAGGGTCATAAGGTACTTGATCATGAAGACTGTGAAGTCGGGGCTCATGGGCGGGTGCGGTGGGGCGCCGCCCGCCTGGAGGTGGGGGCAGGGGATGGCATAGCTCTTGCAGCTCTGGGCCACCCAGCTGCGCTCCCACTGGTCCCGGAAGGCCTGCTCGTAGAAGTAGCAGGCGATGACGATGGTGGCCGGCACGGTGTAGAGAACGCTGAAGACGCCAATGCGCACCATGAGCTTCTCCAGCTTCTCGGTCTTGGTGCCGTCGTGCTTCATGATGGTGCGAATGCGGAAGAGGGACACGAAGCCGGCCAGGAGGAACGACGTGCCGATGAACAGGTACACGAAGAGGGGCGCCAGCACGAAGCCGCGCAGAGCGTCCACGTTGTTGAGCCCCACGAAGCACACCCCGCTTAGCACATCGCCGTCCACCTGGCCCAGCGCCAGAATGGTGATGGTCTTGATGGCCGGCACGGCCCAGGCGGCCAGGTGAAAATACTGCGAGTTCGCCTCGATAGCTTCGTGGCCCCACTTCATGCCGGCTGCCAGGAACCAGGTGAGCGACAGGATCACCCACCAGATGGAGCTGGCCATGCTGAAGAAGTAGAGCATCATGAAGAGAATGGTGCAGCCCTCCTTCTTGGTGCCCTGCGCCACGGTGCGCGCCCCGTCCTCCGCGAACTTGTCGTTACACACCACCCGGTCCTCCAGCAGGAAGCCGGCAATGTAGGCCACGGCCACCGCCGTGTAGCAGCCCGACAGGAAGATGATGGGCCGCTCAGGGTAGCTGAAGCGCCGCATGTCCACCAGGTAGGTGAGCACGGTGAAGAGCGTGGAGGCGCAGCACAGCACTGACCAGATGCCGATCCAGGTGCGTGAGAAGCGCAGCTCCTCGGGCCCGAAGTACATGAGCCCGTACACCTTGGTCGGCTCGCAGGGGGCGCCGCAGTCCTTCTCCCCCAGGAAGTGGTAGTTGAGGTAGGAGGGCACCTTGAGGGCGCGCGGGCACGAGAACTTGCCTCGCTCCGAAGCGCCGGCGCCCCCCGCGAAGCCGCCGCCCCGGTGCCCTCCGCCGCCGTGCTGGGGGTTGCTAGTCCAGAACTCGGGCAGCAGTGAGGGCGTCGGGGTGCCCTTGTCCGACGTGTTCTGGCCCACGCACAGCTCGCCGGCGCCGTGCACCGGGAACTTCTCGCACTTGAGCGTGTCGGGCCACTGGAAGCCGAACTTGTTCATGAGCGCCTCGCAGCCCTGGCGCGCGCGCTCGCACAGCGAGCGGCAGGGCGGCAGAGCCTGCTCCAGCACGGTGCACACGGGCGCGTACATGGAGCACAGGAAAAACTTGAGCTCGGCGGAGCACTGCACCTTCACCAGCGGGTAGAACTGGTGCACCTCGAGGCCCGCATCCTCCTGGTTCGTGTGGCCCAGCAGGTTGGGCATGATGGTCTGATTGTACGCGATGTCGGTGCACAGGGGGATGGAAATGGGCTGGCAGTAACCGTGGTCCGGTATAGAGATGCCCCGCTCGCCGTTGTACTGCTGCCCGCTCTGCTGTTGCTGAGGCGGCGGGGGCTGCTGCCCCGGCCCGGGCCCCTGGCCGGCCGCCTGCGCCCGGACCCCCAGCAGCAGCGGAGCCTCCAGCAGCCAAAGCAGTAGTAGTAGCCGGCGCGCCAAGCGCCGGGAGTCAGCCGGGGGGCGGCGGCGGCTGCCCGCGTCCCCGCTCCCCTCCGCTGCCGGTACAGTGCGGAGCGCCCCGGCACAAAGTTCCCAGCTCCCGCCGCCGCCGCCGCCCCCGGCGGCTCGGGACTTCTTAGGCGCCTCCTCCTCAGCCATACTTTCTCGGCTCCTTTCTTGGCGCCGCTCGGCTGAAGCTGGCTGTGGCGCGGCTGGAGGATGCTCCCCCTGCGGCCGGGGCGATCTCTTCCCCGCCGGTGCCCTCCGTCGAGCCCGAGCCGTGCTCGGCCCGCTCCCCCGGCTCCCGCTCCGCGTCCCGCAGCCGCCGCCGCCGCGGAAACTTGCGATTCATGAAGCGCGGGCTGCGGGGAGAGCCCGGGTGGCTCGGGCGCGCCGAGGGTCGCGTCCCGCCTTCCTGGCCCTCGGCTAGCTGGCTCCTGGCAAGCGGCGCCGCGCTAGTGGCGGCGGCCGGGTAGAGCGCGCAACTCTCGGCAACCCAGCAGCCTCGGCTCCCCCCTGAGCCTCCGCCTCCTCCTCCGCCGCCGCCGCCTGACCATTTGTGTCAATCCCTCAACTCGCTCGCTCTGCTCTCCCTCGCGCGCCCTCCGACCGGTTTCCAGGCGCCCCGCAGTCTGTCTTTCACCAGGAGGGAGGAGCCTTGAAACCGACGCGGAACTGGAGGCTCAGGGACCGTCGCCCAATCGCTGCACTGGCTTCCCGGCGCAAAGGGCCCCCGCCGCCTGCTTCCCAGAGCGAAAGTCGGCGGCGGGCGGGAGAAGGAGGAGGCGGGAGGGGGAGCGGTGGCCGAGGCACCGCTCGGGCACAAAGAGTGGGTTTGCTATGAAGCGGGACAGGCTTGGTTGCTTTTGCTTTTGCGGAAGAAAGGGCGCGGACAAGTAGGAGAATGGTCCCATATGCTGCTGGAGATAATGAATAGGAGTCGGCCGACCGCGCGATTTAGCTTTTCTTTTCTTTTATCAATTTTCGTGTTTAAAAATCCTGCTCTGAACGCTGGTTACAAACAGCAGACCGAGCACTTCGATCCGAATAGATTCCTTTGACTTAAGGAACGCACGGCTTCCTTCGAGTTTGTATCTGTCGAGGTTTTATTTAAAATATTACTCTCAAATCCTAGAGCTCTCAGGCTGGGCTTGGCGGGCTTTGGGCGCGCCGTTTCCCCCAAGAAGTTCGCCGGATCGCCGTCAGATGAAAAACCACCACAACCAAACACAAACTTCCATAGCATTTAAAAAGTAAAGCCAGATCTACTGTCCGCTGTTACTATCTTTTCTGTAGTCAAACTCCTTTTTTCTCCTTTTTATCAATCCAGAAACAGAAGCAAAGGGAAACTACCCATTAAATATTTCGAGAGAAAACCTTGAGAGCCCGACCAAGGAGGAGAGAGTCCTGGATGCCTGAGACTCCAGAGGGGGTTTAGGGCAAAGCTGGACTTGGGGGCAGCCTGGACCCTGGGGAGCTTCAGGGAGGCTTCCACAGGCCGGTACGCCCACGGCTCCGGGGGAAGTGTGCAAGGGTCAGACCTGGGCCAGTTGGGTTGGGCTGCAGAATGGTGTTCCACTCAGACGGAGAACAGCGGGATGCCAGTTAAAAAAAAACAGAACAGTTCAGCCCACTTACATCCTTGTTGTTGTTTTCCTGTAAGATATTTTCAAGTAATGGTCTAACCAGTGACTCAGTTTTATCAATAAAATGCCACCGTATTATTAATTCTACCTAGGTTTTGTGGGCCTATGATTAGACTGTCTCTTGGGATCCTTTTCTACAGTTATTTTCTGTCTTTTGTTTATCCATTCATTTGTTTAATAAATACTTACCAAGTTCCTATTGTCCTAGAAGCACTGTTAGGTAGTAGAATACACAGATAGGCAAGACCTGGCCTAGCCTTACAGGTAGCAGAGTGCAGCAGGGCACAGAGATGAAGATCAGTTCTCTAAATGCACATCCCTAAGCTGAAGTCCATGGGGTCTCTAAGAGTCAGACACGACTGAGCGACTTCACTTTCACTTTTCACTTTCATGCCTTGGAGAAGGAAATGGCAACCCACTCCAGTGTTGTTGCCTAGAGAATCCCAGGGATGGGGGAGCCTGGTGGGCTGCCCTCTATGGGGTCGCACAGAGTCGGACACGACTGAAGCGACTTAGCAGCAGCAGCAAGCTGAAGGAGGGGCTTTCCTGGTGACTCAGATGGTAAAGTATCCGCCTGCGTTGCAGGAGACCTGGGTTCCATCCCTGGATGGGGAAGATCCCTGGAGGAGGGCATGGCAACCCACTCCAGTATTCTTGCCTGGAGAATTCCATGAACAGAGGGGCCTGGGGGCGCTACAGTCCATGGGTCGAAAAGAGTCAGACACGACTGAGCCACTAAACACACACAAGCTCAAGGAACATAGGAGAGCAGCCAGCCAGTGGAAAAGGTGGGGAGGGATCTGATGGTGAGGTGGATGGAAGATGCAAAAGACAGGAGCTCCAAAGTGCTTAAATTGCCAAAGGGGGAGATGGGGTGGGTGTGGTTGAGATATTATGGCAGGAGAAAATTTTAGCCCATACTCTAGTCAAAGTTATGGTTTTTCCAGTAGTCATGTATGGATGTGAGAGTTGGACTATAAAGAAAGCTGAGCACTGAAGAATTGATGCTTTTGAACTCTGGTGTTGGAGAAGACTCTTGAGAGTCCATTGGACAGCAAGGGGATCCAACAAGTCCATCCTAAAGGAAATCAGTCCTGAATATTCATTGGACTGATGCTTAGGCTGAAACTCCAATGCTTTGGTCACCCGATGCAAAGAACTGACTCATTTGAAAAGACCCTGATGCTGGGAAAGATTGAAGGTGGGAGGAGAAGGGATGACAGGATGAGATGGTTGGATGGCATCGTCAACTCGATGGACATGAGTTTGAGCAAGCTCTGGGAGTTGGTGATGGACAGGGAGGCCTGGCGTGCTGCAGTCCATGGGGTTACAAAGAGACACGACTGAGCGGCTGAACTGAACTGAAAACATTTGGGCTAAATTATACAGACAGTAGGGAGCTGTGGAGGCTGACTTTTCCCCACATGAGCGGGGAGTGGCTTCAGGGGTGGCTGAACAATATTGTTATAATTCATATCTGTTTGATATGTTAAGTTCAACTAAAATATAGCTTTTTCTTTTCTTTTTTAAACAGCAGTGCTCCTCAAAGTGTGATCTCTGAACTAGCAGCAGCCCTTGGGAACTTGTTAAAAATTCAAATTCTCTTGCCCCACCTAGGCCTTCCTGAGTCTGACATCCAGGTGAGTCTGATGCTAGAGAATAACTGTTGTGTTCTTTTCTATACTGAACACTTTATTAAACATTTGATGTCAACTCCATTTTAGAATTGTCATAGTAGTTGATACTAAATGGTAATTTATATTTGGCCTGATCATTTGCTGTCTAATCAATTTGGTCACCAGATCTACGCAGTTGAATTGATCATCTAATTCCTGAGAATGGATCAGACCACCAACCTGCCAAGAGTTGAGATGAGTGAACACAAAGCCCTCATTCATAAATCATTTGTTAATAAATCATGAAGCATGAAACTCAACTGGAAGTAAAATTATTTATTCTCATATAATGCATAGGATGGATCTTAAAAGGTAGTTCCATCTGGATAACGTTCCCACTGAAAAAAAGCTCAATTCATCAATATTCACAAATACTCTTAAGAGCCCCAGAGTTTTTCTGAGGTTTGCAGTAATTCAACCAGTGGCTTCAGGATGACTGGGGAAGAGGGAACCTGGGGCAGTGTCATTGGGAAGCTTAAACATTAGTCTAGACAGTACTTCCCTGTGGTAAAGAATCTGCCTTGCAACTCTGGTTTGATCCCTGGTTGGGGATTAGATCCCACATGAGGCAGAGCAGCTCAGCCCCCTTGCCATAACTCAAGTCCATTCGCCTCACAGGAAGATCCTGGATAATGCAACTAAGATCCGATATAGCCAGATAATAAATTAAAAAAATGAATATTTAAAGAAACAAAAAAACCTTTAGTCTAGATGTAAAGGGTGGCTCAGTGGTAAAGAACCAGCCTGCCAGTGCAGGAAACACAAGAGACACAGGTTCAATCCCTGGGTCGGGAAGATCCCATGGAGTAAGAAATGGCAACTCACTCCAGTATTCTTGCCTGGGAAATACCATGGACAGAGGAGGGGCAGGCTACAATCCATGGGGTCACAAAGAGTCAGATATGACTTTGCAACTAAACAAGGAAAGGACACTACTTACTTAAGGTGAGTGTCACTTGTACGGCATACTGACGGGGCACTGTGAATTTCATCATCCCGTATGTTGGTGTCTCTAAAGATTGTGCTGTTGTATCTTTGCCTGTTAAAACAAAATGATGTGTATTTGTCTCAGATACCTATGTTATTATTTTTCAGATATTCATGGATGTAGTAAATTCTTAAAGTTCATATTTGTCTTAAACCATTTCTGGATTTCTAGTATTTTTAAAAGAAAATGCAACAGGTATCATAATGTGCTGTACAACAGGTATCATATGTGAATGAGAGTGTGTGTGTCTGTGTGTGTGTTGGCAATAATTCATAAATAATGATATTGAATGGGAGATTGGGAAGCACAGGTGCTCTCTGAGGTCCTTTGAGCACTCACGGTACATAGCCGTTCATTTTCTCCCCCAGCATCCCATTCCACAAGCCTCCCAGGGACCCTTTTTCTCTAGCTTCCCGCCCTGATGCTCTTTCTTCTGCTGATAGCATCCCATGCTTAGAAACTTTATAAAGCCATGTTTCTTCTGCCACTCCTCTCGTGTAACGATGTCTCTGTCTTATGTTCTATTCTCTCAAGGTCATTCTTGGTGACTGGGCTTGGGAAAAATGAGTTTATTCTACTGTATTACTTACCAAGAATCATCACATGCATTAAACATCCACCATCACTCCAAGCGCTTCCTCTTCTCCCCAGGGGGGTGGGGCACAGGGAGTTTGGCAGAAGGCAGTTCTGTTCCTCACAGTAGGTCACACTGTACTGCTTCCAAAGTTGTTGTTTTGACATTCTTTTATTTGTTTTTAATTGGAGGAAAATTGCTCTACGATGTTTTGTTGGTTTCTGCCGTACAGCAACGTGAATCAGCTGTAAGTATACGTATAACCCCTCTCTCTCGAGCCTCCCTCCCCTCCGCCCATCCTGTCCCTCTAGGTCATCACAGAGCACCAGACTGGGCTCCGTGTACTCTACAGCGACTTCTCACCAGTTATCTGTTCTAGCACATATGTTGATGCTACTTCCTCCATTCGTCCTGGCCTCTCCTTTTGAAATTCTTGACCTTGTTTTATCTTCCACTGGACAGGGGACTTTACTGGAGAGGAGGCTCGGAAGAGCAGTAAGAGTTAAAAAGAAAAAAAAAAAGTCATTTTTTTTCCAAATCATGGAACTGGAAGGAACCAAAAATATTGTCTAGGAACTAGTTAATCTTCTTTAGTTTATAGTTAAAAATACCAGAGATGTTAAAGGAAGAGCTACAGGGTAAATGGCCTTGTTTGGCTTAAATTTCATTAGACACTTATTTTAACACTTTCAATGTTCTTTTAGGGCTTTCCAGGTGGCACTAGTGATAAAGAACCTGTCTGCCACTGCAGGAGTCAGAAGAGACGTGGGCTTGATCCCTGGTTACGGAAGATCCCCTGGAGGAGGGCATGGCAACCCACTCCAGTATTCTTACCTGGAGAATCCCATGGACAGAGGAGCCTGGCGGGCTACAGTCCATAGGGTCGCAAAGAGTTAGACATAACTGAGTGACTTAACCTGCATGTTCTTTTGAGTAGCTATCATTCTTTGCATTTTTTATTAAACATTTTTATTGGCATATAATTTCTTTACAACGTTGTGTTAGTTTCTGCCATGCAAAGAAGTGAATCGACTCTGTGTACAGAGATCCCCTCCCTCTCGTCTCACCCTGCCCCAGCCACCCCACCCCTCTGGGCTGTCACAGAGGGAGGAGCTGAGCTCCCTGTGCTGTCAGCTGCTTCCCATTAGCTGTTTCGTAGGTGGTAGTGCGTATATGTCCCGCTTCTCTTTCCATTTGCCCCACCCTCCCCCTCTCTTCACTGTGCTCACAAGTCTGCTGTCAACATGTGCATCTGTAGACGTTCTCTCTCAATGGCTTGTCTAAACAAGAAATCATTTCCCAAGACTTATCTTCCAAAGTTTTTTTTTTTTAAAAACCTGGATTGTCTATTTATTTTTATACCAATATGTTATTTCATTTATCAAACCTACATGATACAGAGGAAAAACTCTTAAAAACAAACAATTCAGGGTTCTAACCAAGAACAGTTAGTGTTATGGAAGGTCTTTTGGGGAGGTGAAGGCAGTGAATAATAAAACATTAGAGGGAAAATATGAACAGCATATCTTGACTCTAAAATATATTATTTTTTCATATACAGTGGAAGGGTTTGAGATCCAGATAAAAATTACTAAGTATGAACTACTATGAACTTGATGATAAAAATATTTCAATCAGGTATAAACTATAAACACAACCCATTTCCTCCTTGATACTGATTCTTCAAGCATCGGATTCAGTCAAATTTTCTTTTTTTTCTAAAACAAATCCTTGTGTCCAGGGCTGATTTTTCAGGACATTGCAGCAAGGGAGCTGCTCTGCTATGCAGGAAACCCAGACCCGGAAGCAGGTCATCTAGGAATGGCTTAGTGCCAGGTTCCACAGGAACATGCAGTGTGTGATGGGCCAGGGGGCGGGTGCCTTTGAGGTGACTCCCAGGACACAGGGCTTTCTGAAACGCCAAGGTCCTTATGCTTATCAGGATGTCTTGCAGAACGGGTCAACTTTTCTTCTATTAAAGATCTTGTTTTATCAGCCCTTTCCCAAATCTTCAGAAGATTCTCCAGACTGCTTATATCAGGTTGAATATGGATAGTTACCAGTGCCAATTACAGTTGGTTGGACATGGACACGCCAGTTGCTCCAAGTGCAATCAGGCAGACCTTGAGCTTTTAGGTGAGTTGTTTGTTGCTGGCTTGTGGGTGGCAGGATTGCTTTGTCTTCTTGAATACTGGAGATTACAACACAGGTTAAGCTCTTATTTTTGAACTCCTACCATATGTATTTGGCATTGCTTTTCTTAATATACACTATGTACACTTAAACTAAGATCACGGCATCTGGTCCCATCACTTCATGGCAAATAGAAGGGGAAAAAGTGGAAGCAGTGACAGATTTTGTTTTCTTGCCCCCAAAATCAATACAGACAATGACTGCAGCCATGAAATTAAAAGATGCTTGCTCCTTGAAAGGAAAGCTATGACAGACCTAGACAGCATATTAAAAAACAGAGAGATCACTTAGCCTAACAAATGTCCATATAGTCAAAGTTACGGTTTTTCCAGTAGTAATGTATGGATGTAAAAGCTGGACTATAAAGAAAGCTGAGTGCCAAAGAATTGATGCTTTCGAACTGTGGTGCTGGAGAAGACTCTTGAGAGCCCCTTGGACTGCAAGGAGATCCAACCAGTCCATCCTAAAGGAGATCAGTCCTGTGTGTTCATTGGAAGGACTGATGCTGAAGCTGAAACTCCAATACTTTGGCCACCTGACCTGAAGACCCAACTCCTTAGAGAAGACCCTGATGCTGGGAAGAATTGAGGGCAGGAGGAGAAGAGGGTGACAGAGGGTGAGACGGTTGGATGGCATCACCGACTCAATGGACATGAGTTTGAGCAAACTCCTCTGGGAGATAGTGGAGGACAGGGAAGCCTGGTAATCCATGGAGTGGCAAAGAGTCAGACGTGACTTAGTGATTGAACAACAAAACAACAACACGTAAACTTTACTACTTTCTGAAGTATGTTGTAATTATTATCTTCTGTTAATAGATGAAGAATCTAAGGCTCAAAGCAGTTAAGTAATGTTCAAGTTCCCATAGCCAAGAAGTGCCAGAGTAAGCCTTATGTGTAACCAAAGTCCATGAATTTCCATTGGTAGCATTATGTGAACATGTCCTCTTCTAAAAATTATAGAAGAAAATGTGGTTTCTGGGTGCAGATCATGGTGATTCCTCAATATTCAACATAGTCTTTTATACCAGAATCTGGATGCATTAATGCTGGGACTCACTGAAGAGTTGTATCAGCATTTCCTAATTTTTTTCTGTGAAATACAACATCATCCCCCAAAGATGTTCTGTGGAAAAAAAAAAAATTCAACTAAGTTTGGGAAAAGGCCATACTCTATGTCCTTACTGGAGATCCATGTTAGCCTAATGAAATCTTTGAGAAGTCCTGAGGTTAAGAACCCTTTTAAAACTAGTCTTACCTGGTATTTCCCACTTTGGGGATTACACACACACACACACACACACACACACACACACACATGACAGCTTGACATCATGCTCTGAATAATTCAGGATGAGAAACCTTGGATTAGATAGATCTAAGGTATTTTAAAACTAAACTCTGTAAGGTTGGACTGGCACCTCTGTGTCACTTTCATATGTTAGGAGTATAAAGTGAGAACTTGGCTTACTATGCTTTGAGTTCCCGAACCTTATCTTTGAATTCCTAGTGAAGGGAAATTGATTGGTTCAGGAGCTGGTAGTAATTAAGAAAGCTGGAAAAAAAAAAAAGAAAGAAAGAAAGACTGGACTATGCTATTCCTGCCCTACTCTGAGGCATCATCTAAGAATCTATTATATTGTCTTTATAAAATTAATTTTATTTATGTATTCGTTTTTGGCGTCTGGGGTCTTGGTTGCTGTGTGGGCTTTACTCTCTCAGAGTAGCTGCAGCGAGCAGGGACTAGTGTCTAGCTGCAGTGCACAGGCTTCTCATTTCGGTGACTTCTCTTGCTGCGCCCAGAGCAGGGGCTTAGGGCATGCAGGCTTCAGCACTTGTGGCACGTGGCTCAGTAGTTGTAGCTCCCAGGGTCTATAGCACAGACTCAACACTTTTGGTGCACGGGCTCAACTGCTCCATGGCATGTGGGATCTTCCTGGATCAGGGATCAAACTGTGTCTCCTGTGCTGGCAGAAGGATTCTTTTCCACCGAGCCACCCGAGGAGCCCTATTATAGTGTCTTTGCAGAGATCTGCGTAAACTTTCAGCATAGATTTCTACCTCTCTCTTCTTGAATTTCCTTGAATCCAGGAATTATGACATAAACTAATTCTTAATTGCCAAAACATCTAAAAAATGTTGTAAGAATTCTAAAACTAAATGTCTTTTCTTTATTATTTTTTCTCCGTCATTCTTACTCAGATCTGTTCTTGACACTGGTGAGATGGTTCTTGGATTCATTTATACACAGAACCTCAATTTATAGACTCTCTTTGAAAAGTCTATCTTTTAAAAATATATATTGCTTTCCCTAAGGCAACTTACTGAAGGAGACAGTCCATTTCACTATGTTGACTTTTATCTTACAGGGCACTTATAGCCAGTTTGTATTAAGATCCTAAACTAACTTGTTTTTTCTGAGTCGGCCAAAATTTGTTAGAATTTACATTTTAAACATTGTTAAGATTCAAAGATTTAATATAAATGGGTCTATTCACTAGGTCTAGGTATGAATCATGGATTCCGTAGGCACAAATCTCACAAAACACATTAAAAAAAATAAAAGTATGAAAGGAAAACAAAATCACTATTATTGAATTATCATCAACAAGATCAGGTAGTTGTTACCCCAAATTTTCTTATAATTCAAAGATTAAACTATAAAAGGGGGTTTTACTAAATGTATTATTTAAATCTCACTTTAAAATGCAAAGTGCTATCTCATGATTGTGCTTTGAGTTCTGTTGTCATTTTGTCATTGGAGATGGTGTACGCTATCTGGGAAAACTTTTGTAAAATATATAGGCATTTGTCTTGGTTTTAGAATGCAGTCCTTCTGTGCAGCCCTAGGAAAGAAATATAGATGATCCCTTGTAAATTAAAACCTTATGTTTCTTTAAAGAGGCCTCTCTGATTTGCTAAGATGTGGGGAGCCGAGTTTGGAATCATTTTGGTACAGAAAAAAATTTTTTAAGAGAACGAGTAAAACTTGTACTTCTGTAAGCAAGTATGTCTGCTTTCCCTTCTGGAGGACTTGACATTTTTTGTCAAGGAAGGGATTGGGAAATAATATTATACATATTTTTAAAACCATAGACTTATCAAATTCGTTTTTTTGTTTGTTTGTATGTTTACTTGCTGCTTGCTTTAACCTGAAATCCTCTGGCTGAAGATAACATGTAAATTAATCCATGGTGTCTAAAGTATTAGTAAAATTTCTTCTTAAATTAACGTCTTCGGAATTATGATTAAGAAAAAATGGAACAAGCAACCAGGCATTTTCATTTAGATCCAACATTTCTTTGGACAGAGTAAAGCAAAGCACTGGGTTGTTCGTAGTTTCTTAGACATCTAAAGTGAGAGAGATCCTAATACATGAAAAGAAGTGAGAAAGAAGCATTATTTTCTTATGAAAGTTGTCGTGTCTTAGTACTTGACTTAATCTTTACAAGAGCACTGATGAAGGTAGCATTGATGATGACTCTCGATTCAGATGCAGAAACGGAGGCTTTAGATGTTGACTTGCTCACCTAGCCTGTCATCATGGGAACCAAAATTCAAACGCAGCTGCTACTTGCATTACCACAGCAGCATACCCAGGGAAACCGGGTAAGATTCCACGGCTTCTATGACCTAATTAAATAAAGTTCATTAGAAAGAGACTCACAGGTTTAGAGAATGAACTTATGGTTGCCAGGGGTGGTGGGAAGGGGGAGGAATATTTAGGGGATTTGGGATGGACATATACATGCTGCTATATATTTAAAATGGATAACCAACATGGACCTACTGTACGGCAGCCTGGATGGGAGGGGAGTTTGGGAGAGAATGGATACATGTGTATGTAGGGCTGAGTCCCTTCGGCCATTCTGAAACTATCACAGCATTGTTAATTGGCTATATCTAAATACAAAATTAAAAGTTCAAAAAATAAATAAATAAAGCTCATTAGGAAATCCAAAATTCTGCCTAGAATCTAGCCCTCAGACAGTTATTTGGATGTTTGAGTGTAAAGGACATCAAACACTTCAGGTGACTGTCACATGGCCATTTCTCGTGCCCACCCATGATAAAACCCAAGAAATAACGGTGACTTTTAGATGAGGGAAGGCGTTCCATAAGGAGTCAGAAAAATAAATTCAAAATGCAGCTTTCCTGTGATCTGATCTGATCCATGGGTAGACCTTTAGGGGATATACTCACCATCCTTACATTTATTTTGCATCAGAAGAAAAGCTTGGACACTGGGGTATTCTTTGTGCTCAACAAAAGGCCCCTGCGTTTCTTTTATCATGGTGAGTTTTCCTGCTTTCCCAAGCCTCGGTTTTCTCATTTATAAAATTAGGATGATAATCTAATGAATACCCATTAGATTATGTAGTTTCCTGGCTTTTGCATGCTGTAATTTGGACAACAACAAAGAAATATGCACATTTATATTTAAAAGTCAGGGTATTAATCAATAGGCTACTGCATTTGGTAAAATGCCTCAGCACATTGATTTTAGGAATCTCTGCATTATTGATCTGATAAGTTGAAATGCAATTGGGGTCCATTTAAACCAAGAGCTTTGCTTTTCAGCTTTCAGGCCCTCTCAGTTCTCTCAAGAACAGAAGTAAGAGGAGTACCTGTCTGCACGGGCTCGTGAGCTTCCCTTTGGGGCCCTGCAGTGTGTGAAGTTCATATGGCATTCTGTTTGCTGCAGGCTCTTCAGATGAACACAGACTTTCTGCTTAGAAAGAAGAAATTAAATTTTGCCATCAGTAAAATCTGATAGAGGGATTTCCCTGGTAGTCCAGTGGTTAAGGCTTACCTTCCAAGGCAGGGGGTGTAGGTTTGATCCCTGGTCAGGGAGTTAAGTTCCCACATACCTCATGGCCCAAAAACCAAAACATAAAACAGAAACAATATTGTAACAAACTCAATAAAGACTTTAAAAATGGTCCACTAAAAAACACGTGATATTTGAAAATTATGCCCACAGATCAAGGTTGGATCTGATGATTTTTTAAAATTTATTTATTTTTATTTGGAGGATAATTGCTTTACAATATTGTGTTGGTTCCTGCCGTACATCCACATGAATCAGCCATAGTATATATATGTTCCCTCACTCTTGAAATTCCCTCCCACCTCCCTCCCCATCCCACCCCTCTGGGCTGTCACAGAGCCCTGATTTGAGTTCACTGAGTCATACAGAAAATCCCCCCTGGCTGTCTATTTTACACATGGTAGTGTATATGTTTCCTGCTACTCTCTCCGTTTGTCCCACCCTCTCCTTCTCCTGCCCCAGGTCCATAAGTCCATTCTCTATGTCTGGGTCTCCACTGCTGCCATGCAAACAGGTTCATTAGTACCATCTTTCTAGATTCCGTATAGATGCATTAATATATGATATTTGTTTTTCTCTTTCTGATTTACTTAACTCCATAATAGGCTCTTGGTTTATCCACCTCATTAGCATTGACTGAAACGTGTTCCTTTTTATGGCTGAGTAGTATTCCATTGTGTATATGTACCACAGTTTCTTTATCTACTCATCTGTTGATGGACATCCAGGATCTGATGATTTTGATATGGTTAATTTCCTCTTTTGCCCCATTGTTTCCCTTCAAATCTATTATTTTCTGAATGTTTCCATATACCTATTGCTGTATAGCAAACCACCCCAGATTTAGTGGCATGAAATAATAGTCATTTTATTATGTTTATGATTCGTGGAGTAGAAATTTGGACAAGGACAGACAGAATGATTTGTCTGTATGTCTTCAAGGTCTGGGAACTCAGCTGGGAGGACTCTAGCAGCTAGAGGGGACTCAGGTGGTTGAGGGCTGGAACAGTTGGAGCTGAAGGATCCACTTTCAGAATGCTTGGCCCCTGGGGAGGGATGCCAGACTCTGATGGGACCATCAGTCAGAGTGATGGCCTGTGGCCTCTCCAGCATCATGGAAGCCTTGGGGTCATCAGACTGCACGGGGCAGCTCAGGGGCCCAGCTAGCCAGGCAGAAGCTGCATGTTCTTTCATGACCAAGCTTTGGAAGCCACATGGGGTCACTGCCAATGTATTCTAGAGTCAAAGTAGTCACAAGCCTGGTCAGATTCAAGGGGAAGAGACCTGGACTCCACTTCCATGGGAGCAGTGTCAAAGGATTTATAATCATTTTAAAAAACTGCCATACTAAGAAATCTGAATTTATAAAATAATTTTATTTTATATTATTGGAGAAGGAAATGGCAACCCACTCCAGTGTTCTTGCCTGGAGAATCCCAGGGATGGCGGAGCCTGATGGGCTGCCGTCTATGGGGTCACACAGAGTCGGACACGACTGAAGCGACTTAGCAGCAGCAGCAGCAGCAACGATAGCCATTTTCATACAGTCCTTCATTGGAAGGACTGCTGCTGAAGCTCCAATACTTGGCCACCAGATGTAAGAGCCGACTCGTTGGGAAAGACCCTGATACTGGGCAAGATTGAGGGCAAGAGGAGAAGGGGGCAACAAAGGATGAGATGGTTATATAGCATCACTGACTCAATGGACATGAATCTGAGAAAACTCTGGAAGATAGCAGAGGACAAGGAGACTGGTGTGCTACAGTCCACGGGGTCACAAAGAGTCAGTCACAACTTAGCAACGGAACAAAAACAACAAAGATAGCTAGAGTAATAACATTTGCTGAGTGCTTACTACGTGCAAGTTAATTCTCACATTCATTCTTTGAGGGATGTCCTCTTGTTATCTCCCTTTCACAGAGGAGACAATGAGGCTTAGGGAGGGTAAGGAACTGGCCACACCCCACTGAACAGGAGAACAAAGGTTGAAGCAGGGTTATCTGACTATAGACTGGAGGCGCTTCATCACTGGGCTCTAGCCTTCCTCCTTAGCGCCTTAGAGCAAAGTTTTTCAAGAATTGTTAAACAAAAAAATTAAAGTTATGGACCTGCCAACTTAAAAAGTTTGCACAGCATGAGTTGAAAATGCTAAGTTTTATTAGGGGCAAAATGTGGACTGCAAGCCTGGGAGACAGCACCTCAGATAGCTCTAAGACACTGTTTCAAAGAGCCAACTGGGAAAGGTCAGTATAAATGTGATTTTGGTGAAGAGGGAATATATGCAATCAAGCACATATTTTCCCAGAAGGTTTCTACTAGTCTCATGAAACTTTGCTAGTCACAAGGAACAGTCATCACCATGAAATTTTAGTGCTTTTCTTGATAAGGGGAGATACAGTAATTGGGCTCATAAAAGTGGCTCCTGAAGATATCTGAAGACCCGTGCTGCCAGTTTTTCCCCCAGCACCGAGTGGCTCATTTCTGCTCTCCACCCTCAACTCCTTTCAAGGGGTATTAAAGTTCAGTAGCTGCAGGAGCATATGATTTAATCCTTGTAGAGCTAGATGGCAAGTGCCAATTTGTAGTTGACAGCCCTCAACAAATATTAAGAAGCATTTTGCATACAACTGTTACTAAGACAGAACTGGTAGTCTCAGACCCATCGCAATTGAACAAAATATCTCAGCTCTCCAAAGACACCTGTACATTGGCAGAGTATTTTCTTGGCAAGATTGGACACATTTAACTGGTAGAGCTGGAACCTACCCCAAGAAGGATAAGGTGACTCACAGGGCTTGAAGGCCCCTGGATTGTGACTGCTGGGAAATCAGATTTTCCTCTTGGACTCTTAGTTGGATATCATTCCAAAATTCAGAGATAGTTTTCCATTCAGAATTTGGCTGTTATGAAGACATATTCTGATATAAAGTTGTTTCATCTTTCAGGGTAGTTAGAAAGTAGGTAGCCATAACACAGAGACACAAAGCTCTCATTTTTTGAACTCAATATCCACACATCAGACAAGTGAGCTAGCAGGTTCACGTCCTCCAAAAAAATGTAAAATTGCAGAGACACACCTCTGTGGTGAATTAAACCCTGCTTCTTACTAGAATCTTTCAGCCTGTAACTTAGATAGAGAGCCCTGTGTATGCGTGCTCAGCTGGGCCTGACTCTTTGCAACCCCATGGACTGTGGCCTGCCAGGCTCCTCTATCCATGACACCGGCCTGGAAACACCAAGGTGTAGTGAGCGACCCCAGAGTTCTGTGGCTTTAGAGCTAATATGGATACTGAATGTATACCCTCCCTGCGCTGTTTCCAGGGAACTACAGAAGACAGGAAATGGGATCTCCTCTAGCCTTTCACTTCCATCCACTCCCATTCACTCTCCTTGCTGCAAATGGCTGTCATGGCTGCTCTGTCCTCACCCTGACCACCAGAGACTTCTGGCGTTATTCCTGCTTCAGGGCTGCCCTCTCTCCCGTCAGTTTATGAGGAGTCACACAGCCCTGCAGGGTCCACTGCTTCACAGAGCTACCCTCCTTCTCTCCTGCACTACCCAAGTTACAGAGATTTTCTTTTTGACTATAGCTCCTTCAGCTTCAGCCTCAGCTCTCTTGCCTGGAGAATCCCATGGACGGAGGAGCCTAGTAGGCTATAGTCCGTGGGGTTGCAAAGAGTCGGACACGACTGAGTGACTTCACTCTCTCTGCTTCAGCTAGTCTTGGCATTCCGAAGGTAAACAGGGTCTTTGTATTTGACTCTTTCTGTCATCAGATAATACAGGATGTTTTTCCAAACCTGAGCGATTCGACCAAGAGTCTCCATTTAAAACATTTCTTGCCAACATGGCATCCAAACCCACAATGGTCCCTTAGTCCTCCCACCCAGCCATTGTGAAGCCTCATTCTCTCCCAGGCATTTCCTGGAGAGCTGCATTAGTCTTAAGTCCTTATTTATTATTTTTGGCTGCCCTGGGTCTTCATCGCGGTGCCCGGGGCTTCTCACTGCGGTGCTTCTCTTGTTGCAGAGCACAGGATCTAGAGTGTGGACTCAGTAGTTGTGACGTGCAGACTTAATTGCCCCATGGCATGTGGGATCTTCCCAGACCAGGGATCAAACCTGTGTCCCCTACATCGACAGGTGGATTCTTAACCACTGGACCACCAGGCAAGTCCTGCATCAGTCTTATGCTTCCACTTATCCATTCAATAAATATTTATGGGCCACTTATCGTGTGTCAACCACTTCCCTTGGTGTTCAAGACACAGTGCCAAGCAAGGTAGGCATCTTCTTGTTTCCACAGAACCATCATTCCAGCACTGAAAAGGGTGCAGAACAAATACGCTAGTCATTATGCGTGCATAAGTGAGTTCATTCCAGTTAGTATAAATTGTTTTAAGTCTTTGAGTTGTAGAAAATTCTGGAGCATTTCAGGAAAGAACAGAATCCATGAGAAAGTCATACAGGTGTCTAACAGAATACGAGGAAGAGATACACAAGCACAAGAGGCAAATTAGCTCTCCCTCTTTGGCAAAAATTTATAGATCTTCCTTCTGATGTGCTTCACTAATGTAACTAGTGATCAAAACGCCACATCTTTCAGTTCAGAAGGAAATGTCTATGGTCCATCTTAAGGTTAGTGTCTGCCTCATGGGTCAGAACCAGGGAAGCTGGTCTCACTGTATACACACTGTTGGGGGCCACCCCTGAATAATGGGTTAAGACCCCAGAGAAGGGGTAAGGCAACCTCGGCAAAACTATTTATACAACAGAGGTAGGATTGGTCCTAATTGGCATCTGACCTAATTTTGGGAAGCAGGTGGGCTCAAAGATTTCTCTGTGGATGAGAGATATAATCCCGTCACCCAGAAGCGGTCTGCAACCATTGTGGCACCAGGGACCAGTTTTGTGGAAGGCAGTTTTTCCAGGGACCAGGAGGGAGGTGTGGTTTCGGGATGATTCAACACGTAGCATTGATTGTGCACTTTATTTTGAATCGAACGCCACCCATGTCTCTTTTGTCTCCTGCGTTGGCAGGTAGGTTCTATACCACTAGCAGCACCTGGAAAGTCCAATTGTAGCCAATAGCATATCTTGACTAATGGACTGGTGGTCTTATGTCCATCCTCACATCCCTTCCATCAGCAACCCCCGCCCCCACCCGCTGGAGGAAACCAACGGGACACCTAGTGGCCAGTAAGGGCACTGCTGAATTCCTGGGAAGGGCGCCTACGGCTAGAGCAAGCTCTTCCCCTACTGCTCAGCAGTAGAGCTAGCTGACACCTCTGATTTATGGCTGTTCTTGTCTTTCAGAAATATTCACCTTCTTTACAGAAATATATTGGCTTTTCTTTCGGGAAAACAAAACAAAAAAAGGTTGATTAAAATTCACTTCACCTACTTTCTCTAGATTTTATAGATATGGTATCTGATCTTTGTATCTATAAAACAGACCTATATAAATTCTAGCTGAATTTTAAATAGTTCTTCAAGCAGGTCTTGAATTTTAAGAGTCTATAAAAATTACTTTCTTATTAACCTAAGTCTAGAAGTTGAGCTATTTTGTTCTTTTGGAGAAGCAGTAATACTATGAGTTACATAAGATGATCTAACTCAGATTTATTAAAACTTCAGGGAATAATACCAAATAGCTAGTGTGATTACTGAGGTGATTTGAGCTGATAAAACATGGACATCTATGCTGGATTCAAGCTGACTACAGATTCCTTGCCCTTCCCCTCATTGAGAGATGGAATCTATTTCCCCTCTCCTTGAACCTGGGTTGACCGTGAGATTTGCTTTGACCAGTAATGCTATGAAGAGGAAGCAATGCTATGATAATTGCTGGTCTAGACCTTCAGAAGGCAGGCAGTTCCTGATTTGTCCTCTTGGAAGCCAGCCGCCATGCTGTCAAGGAGTCCAGGACTAGAGGGTGAGAGGGAACAGACAGGTCCCAGAGGCTGAGGTTCCTGAAGCCATACTCCTAGCTGAGTGCAGCTCCTAACTGATCTTGGTTATACCCCTGTGAACCAAAGAACTGCCTAGCTGAGCCCCGTCAATCCACAGACATAAGACATCATAAATTGTCGTGTTTTAAGCCATTCAGCTTTGGGATAGTTTGTTACATAGCAATAGCCACTGAAGAGTTCCATGTGGATTTCTTTTCCATTTCTTCGGGAGGCACTGGATTTTTTTTTTTTATGACTTACAATGTCATAGAAGCCAGCAAAGAGATGGTGCCATTGAAAAGACTTAAATTTCTTGGTGGATAAAGGGACGTATTCCAGGTAAGAGAGAAAGGCTGAGGCATGCCGTAGGATGGGAGTGAAGGGAGAGACATTTGTCACTGATTGAGAGAAATTCTCAAAGAGGTGGTGGTACTGCTGCTGCTAAGTCGCTTCAGTCGTGTCCGACTCTGTGCGACCCTGTGGACCGCCAGGCTCTCCTGTCCTTGGGATTCTCCAGACAAGAATACTGGAGTGGATTGCCATTTCCTCCTCCAGGGGATCTTCCTGACCCAGGGATCAAACCCAGGTCTCCTGCATTGCAGGCAGATTCTTTACCTCTGAATCACCAGGGAAGCCCTCAAAGAAGTGGTGACAGGGAGGGGGTTCTAGCAGAAAAAGGGGTTGATTTAGCCTTGGAAAGGAGGAGGCCACCTCTTCCCATGAAAGTGAGACTGACTATGGGAGAAAATCTAGGAAATCCTGAGACAGGGAGAAAAGCTGAAGAAGCTCATGTCATCAGACGGTGGGATCCCACTCAGTTGGCAGTAAGATCATAGGCAGAGGAGGAGGGCAGCCAGTGGTTTCAGCAATAGCCTATTTGGAAGAATATCAATAATAAGTAAATAATAATAAATAGGCAGACTCAGTATAAAAAATCTTAAATCACAAGTGATGATTCACTGCCATTGTTCTAGCAGTTGAAAAAGAAAAGTCAGCATTGTATAGAGAAAGTAAAAGTTGGCAGATTGGGCCTCCAAGGGCCCAATGCCTGGCACGTATATAACTCATACATAACTCATCTGAATGAACTGCCTTTTCCTTCCTTATTTAGTGCAGCTAATTCTCAGGACACAGTGTCTACAAGCAAGGGAGGAGGGACATGTTCGGAACAGATGGCTCTTCTGGAGACCTAGGAATTCCTTTCATTCAGGCAGTGGGCATTTGAATGAGTCAGCAGGTATGAGTACCACATACCCATGTGGGGGAAGTGGCCACAAGGCCACTTTTAAAATTTTTATTGGAGTATAGCTGCTTTACAATGTTGGCTTAGTTTCTGCCATACAGCAAGGTGAGTCAGCTGTATATATACATATACCCCCTCTTTTTGGATTTCCTTCCCATTTAGGTCACCACAGAGCACTGAGTAGAGTTCCCTGTGCCATACAGTCGGTTCTCATCAGTTATCTATTTTTTGCATAATATCAACATATATATTTATCAATCCCAATCTCCTAATTCATCCCATCTGTCTCTCCCCACTTGGTATCCATAAGTTGGTTCTTGATTGCTGTGTCTTTACTTCTGCTTTGCAAATAAGTTCATTTCTACTGTTTTTCTAGATTCTGCATATAAATGATATTATACAATATTTGTTTTTCTCTTTCTGACTTACTTCATTCAGTCTGTTGGAGAAGGAAATGGCAACCCACTCCAGTACTCTTGCCTGGAAAATTCCATGGACAGAGGAGCCTAGTCGGCTACAGCCCATGGGGTCGCTAGGAGTCGCACACGACTGGGCGACTTCATTTCACTTTTCAGTCTGTGTGACAGTCTTTAGGTCCATCCACGTTGCTGCAAAGGGCGCAGTCTGTTCCTTTATATGGCCGAGTAACCATCCAGAGGACTAGTGCCATATCTAGTCCTCTGTTGATGGACATTTAGACTGCTTCCACATCCTGGCTATTGGAAATAGTGCTGCAATATACATTGGGATGCATGTGTCTTTTTAAATGGACACTGTTAGGGTTTTTTAAGATGTTACTTATTTATTTTTGGATGCACTGGGTCTTTGCAAGCCTGGGCTTTCTCGGGCTGTGGGGAGCAGGGTCTGCTCTCTTGTTGCCGTGTGTGGGCTTCTCATTGTGGTGGCTTCTCCTGTAGAGCACAGGCTGTAGACTTGCTGGGCTTCAGCAACTGCGGCATGTGGGCTCAACAGCTTCAGCTCATGGTCTCTAGAGCATGGGCGCGGTAGTCGTGCTGCACAGGCTTAGTTGCCCCGAGGCATGTGGAATTTTCCTGGACCAGGGATTGAACCTGAATTCTTACCCATTGGACCACAAAGGAAGTCCCCGTGTATGTTTTTGAATTACAGTTTTTTTCTGGGTATATGCCCAGGAGTGGGATTGCTGGGCCATGTGGTGAAGCTCTTCTCCTTTTAATGACCCTGGAAAGTCTGTTTCACGTTCTTTCAAAAAGGAGAAGAGAGCTGAACCTGGAAATCATTAAGTATTCTCAACTGTCCTGTCTGCACCCTTGAGGAGGAATCACTCTGAATTTTATTTAAGTGTCTGATCTTAGAAGTGATTAAGCTTAATATGTGATGAGGTAATTTATAGGCTTTATTAACACATGACACTGGATGTATTCTGCTCCGGTGGCTCATTAGCTGGGTGACTTTGGACAAGTTTATTTAATGACACTGAGCCTCAGTTTTCTCATCTGTAAAATGGTGGTTATGAAAGAAGCTTCCCCATTATCTCACCGGCTGTTGTGTAAGGATCAAATGAGCTTGTGAATACATAGAACACGTTGAAAGCAGTCTCCAAGCATAATGTATATTGCATAAGTCACTTGTGAAAAATATCTCTGCTTACTGTTAAAACTCATCCCAGTCCTGGGACAGAACTAGGGGGAGAATTTTACTCTTCCTTCCCCAAAGCACAAATGAAGAAAAGGAATTCTTAGTATTTGAGGGCAATGCCTTGTGGACTCTGTATGGAATGGATTGTGACTTGCTGAGCTTCTGAAACCCTGTTTGCTAGGCTCTCAGCCGATGTACCAGCAAGTTATACACCTGGAGTTCAAGCACAGTGAGGATGCGGGCAGGATGACTTGCCACATAGGGAGATTCTGCCTGGAATAGGCTGGAGTGGATAACCACCAACCTAGCGGGTGGGGGTCAGGGTTGGGGGGACAAAAACCTTTGACCGGCATGAAAAAGAGAGAAACAGTATATTTTCAAATAACTATTACAAGCTTGATAGTTACAGAATGTTCTGGTTTAAAGATGGGAACTCAGGGACCAAACTGTGTGTATTAAAAAAAAATTTACTCTGTATTGGGGTACAGCTGATTAACAATGGTGTGACGGTTTCAGGTGAACAGCTGAAGGGACTCAACCGTGTATGTACATGTATCGTTTCTCCCGCAAACTCCCCTCCCATCCAAGCTGCTGCAAGGATCTATATGTTAGATCCTTTTTGGTCATCCATTTTAAATATAGCAGTGTTTCTCTCAGCTCTGTTGCTTACCAGCTCTGGGACCTTAGACAAGTTGTCTAACTTTCTGATTTTCTCCCCTGTTCAATGAAGAACATGCCGGCATCTCCTTCACGGAGTCATTATGAGGAGTCAAGGAGTTATTAATTATAATACACTTGAAACAGTATCAGGTACATGCAAGTGCTACATAATGACTTATTAAATAAGTTATCTGGCAAGATAGTATTCAGTATGTTGAACTCCACTTAGACTCTGTTTGTTTGCTAATTCAATACACTGAATACAGAGTTTAAAGAGCCCATGCCTTTACAGACCTAAATGTAAATATTTTCAGAGACATCCCTTGCATTTAGTGTGAAACTCTTACGTGAACACAACTACAGAGATTTTCTCAAGACAACATCAAACCAAGTTTGAGAAGTGTGATCACACATGCGCTCTCAGATTGGGGGATGTGTTTCACCTCTTCGTGCCTCCGCTGCTCTCTCTAGTCATGCTATAAAAAAGGCTTGCTTCACAAGGGTGTCATGAAGATGAAAATGAGATAATGCTTGTAGAACTCTTAGTGCTTGCCTGGAGAGGTGCCACCTAAACGCAGATTGTAATTATTAACATCATTTGGTATTCTAATGGTGACTGGTTTGAATGCCATTATCTTATTAAATGACTAAAGCCAATCGTAGAAATTATAGTGTTGGGTGGTTGGAGGGTTAGGAACATGGCCCCAGACAGCTTCCTGTGTGAAAGTTGTTCAGAAGGTACCATGGCTTTGTGCTGGGTTCAAACTCACTAGCTGCGCCCCCAGGATTCCCCTGGGGCAGAGGTTTAGCCATTCTCTCTCTCTCTCTCTCAGGTTAGCTTCTGTGATCCCTGAGAGCTCCCAAGTCCACAGGAATCTGGAACGGGAAGATTTGGGTTGTGAATTTTCCTATCAACATTCATTAGCCGCATGGGCTTACAAAGCTTTTTAGAGCTGTTTAAAGTTTTGTGAAACCAGTGATGTTCGTCTTCTCCTGCCTGTTCCAGGTTTACACGGGATAGACCGTAGGTGACAAATACTCAATGAGTAAGTTAATGAACTGATAGAGACAAAAAATTTTTCTGTAAAATATTACTATCCCTGAAAAGATAGAGTATTCCAAAATGGCAAACATGTAGTTGGTTTTAAGCAAGATGATAAACACCTTTCAGGTAATTGGGCTTCCCTGGTGGTTCAGAGGTTAAAGCGTCTGCCTGAAATGTGGGAGACCTGGGTTCGATCCCTGGGTTGGGAAGATCCCCTGGAGAAGGCGATGGCACCCCACTCCAGTACTCTTGCCTGGAGAATCCCATGGACGGAGGAGCCTGGTGGGCTACAGTCCACGGGGTCACAAAGAGTCGGACACGACTGAGCGACTTCACTCACTCACTCAGGTAATATACAGATGAATGTTGTTGTTTGGTCACTAAGTCGTGTCTGACTCTTGCGACCCTCATGGACTGTAGCCTGCCAGGCTCCTCTGTCCATGGGATTTCCCAGGCAAGCATACTGGACTGGGTTGCCATTTCCTTCTCCAGGGGATCTTCCCAACCCAGGGATTGAACCCACATCTCCTGCATTGGCAGGTGGATTCTTTACCACTGATCTGCCAGGGAAGCCCATATGTATTTACAGCAAACACATATAGAAGTGTATATAGACATGTACATATACATTTATATGTGTGTGTGAAAAATTAAATACTAGGACATAAAACCTGTGTATTCATGGATATTGTTGCTTAGGCAAGAATAAAGTTGGTAATTGAAGAAGATAGTTGGCAGTAAGTAAAAAAAAATATTGGATTTAAAGGAAAAGATTAATAGTAATTAATAGTAGTAGAAAGTAATTAACAGTAGTAGAAAATAATAATGCAGTTTTTACAGCAAAAATCATGACCGAAGGAAGCATCACCTTGGAAGAAAGATAAGAGAGAGCCTCTGTTTGTTTCAGATTTCTGAGTGTGGGATTTAGATCCCAGGGCAGAATCTAGGGAGCAGTGATTTTTTACAGCTGGATTGATCACCACTGTCTGCAAAGTCCTTTTACATGCCTTTTGCTTATTTTCAGAACAGGCATAATTATTTCTGTTTCATAGACAAGGAAACAGACTAAGTGTCCTTGAAAAGTTGTGCAAGAGCAAGCTGGCAAGTGAATAAAAATCTGCACATGTTGTAATACTGTTTAGGGAAAAGAATCATATGCTAAGTGGTTTTTACAAAGTAGAAAACTATTCACTAAAACTAGTGGTCATTCTTTTAACTCCTTGGAAGCCAGCGCTGCTAATGGTGATCCTGTACACCCAAGATCGTTCATGGATCAGGTGCTGGGTGCTGAGCTGGAGCTGAGACCTCACCGGGCATCACCTGCTCTATTACTTCAGGCACTGAAATCTGGACACAGCTAACACACTGCTAGCCCAGTTGGGCCTCCAGTTATGTTCTGGTTGAACAGTGGAGTGTTAAAGTTTTTTCTCAGGTGGCACAGTGGTAAGGAATCCACCTACCAGTGCAGGAAACCCAGGAGACTTGGGTTTGATCCCTGGATCGGGAAGATCTTATGGAGAAGATCTTCTCCATAATGGCAACCCACTCCTAGGACATCCCATGGGCAGAGGAGCCTGGTGGGCTACAGTCCATGGGGTCGCAAAGAGTTGGACACGAGTGAGCAACCGAGTGCCCACACAAAGTTTTTTTTAAAAAATGTGTGATTAGTATTTAAGAAGCTGGAGGTTTTACATATAAATCTGGTGTCTGACTTTGCTTGTGTGCTAAGTCGCTTCAGTAGTGTGACCCCTGTGGACTGTAGCCCGCCAGGCTCTTCTGTCCATGGGATTCTCCAGGCAAGAATACCAGGGTGGGTGGCCAGTGCCTTCTCTAGGGGATTTGCCCACCATGGGAATCGAACTCACGTCTCTTGCATCTCACGCATTTGCAGGCAGGCTCTTTAGGGTTCCTGCTTAGTTGGCCTTTAGCAGGGACTGTGTGCTCTCCAGTCAACACAGCCACTTGCTGGGTTCCTGTCTCTCCCTCACCTGCCTTAGAAAGCCCCGGTTCAGAGGGAAGTGCGCACCGATCAGCAGCTCTTAACACATCCGCCCTCAACAGGGTGTGGTAAAGCCAGAACGGTGGACATCAGCCTGAAGTGTGAAAAAACCCAAGTTGGGAGAAATCAACCTTACTCTCATTAAACCAAAGGTTAAATATATATGTTTTTAATATGGACCACCTTTTTAAAGTCTTTACTGAATTACTTACAATACCGCTTCTGTTTTATGCAAAGTAAAAAACTTTTTTTGGCTGTGAGGCAAGTGGGATGTTAGCTCCTTGACCAAGGATCAAACCCACACCCCCCTGCCTTGGAAAGTGGAGTCTCAACCACTGGACCACCAGGGAAGTCCCACTGAAGGTTCAATATTTAAACAAATAATATATCGTGCTGCCTGCAAAATATTTTTACTGCTTTGACTGTTGACAAAATTTTTCCACACCATTTGTACCCCAACTTTGAGAGATAGACAAAGCAGGGGTTATTATCCACATTTTATTGACCAGGACATTAAATGTCTAAAATCGAAAGAAAATTTCCAGAAACAGAGTTGAAGACAGGGACTTGGGTGCCATGATCTTGAGCAAGTGTCCTTCAGGAAAAATTCTGTGAGGGAAGGGGTGAAGCAGGAGAGGCAGGGAGCAGATGTGGTGTCAGAAAAAGCCCACCGGTGTCCGCAGCGTTGGGGAGGGGAGGGCTGTGGACCTTAACCACCCACAGAACTGTTCCTTCCTGGGCCGCCGCCTAGGTGAGCCGTGTGTAAGCCTTCCCAATCAGTCACTGGTTGCGGCCTCCCCCAACCAACTTCCTGAGTGAGGCGGCTGCTCTTTTAGCCCAGGACAACTTTCCCTGTGAGCCTTCAGCAGCCAAAACGCAGAGCAACTGGTGGAACTGAGGCAGAAGGCAGATGCCCTCCCACCCACCTCCAATGCCCCCCGGGGGTAAAGCAATTGGAGATTCATTCTCTATTGACAAAAACTCCAAGACAAGAATAGACAATTAGGGCGGAGGCTGCTAAGTCATTTCAGTCGTGTCCGACTCTGTGCGACCCCATAGACGGCAGCCCACCAGGCTCCCCAGTCCCTGAGATTCTCCAGGCAAGAATACTGGAGTGGGTTGCCATTTCCTTCTCCAATGCATGAAAGTGAAAAGTGAAAGTGAAATCACCCAGTCGTGTCCGACCCTCAGCGACCCCATGGACTGCAGCCCTGCAGGCCCCTCCATCCATGGGATTTTCCAGGCAAGAGTACTGGAGTGGGGTGCCATTGTCTTCTCCGAGGGAGGAGGCTAGGCCCTGCCAGAACCACATTATTTCTTATTCCTGAAGTCAGGAGATCTCTGTTAACCACACATATGCAGAAAAGGCTTCTTAGAGGCCAGAGGAAAGCTATATCAAGGGATGCTCGACCCAGATGCCTTTTCGGTAAAATCTGTCTTGGCTAAGAGATCCGTGTGCACACATGGGAGGATCCTGAGATATTTACCAGTTATGGAGCGCAAGCCAGGCAAATCAAATGATTGGCCAAAGCAAACCTGGAAGAAATACCCCATAAGAGTAACTCAAACTGCCACAAGGGCACAACTTAGGGACTCTCCCTCTGAGGCCACCCCTGTGCCATTCTACACATTCTGTACTCTTTTCCTCTGAATGTGTACTTTGTTTCACTCCTTGCCATCTTTGTGGGGATTCTCTTCTGCAAAGCCAAAGGGTGCTCTCGCCACCACAACCCAGCCCAGTCTCCAGCTGGGATCCCAAGCCCTGCTCCAAGCTCTTGCAGGCCGAGGCCACCCGAGATCAGAGTTTGGGGATGACAGCGAACAGACAGGGTCTGGGAGGAACCACCACGAAGCATCTTTGAAAATACTGAGCACATGGGATCACAGTGAGGTCAACCAACAGCACTATCTCATCACACACACACACACACACACACACACACACACACTACACAGTGTCTTTCAGGAGACGGCAATTTCAGACAATACATTCATTCCTCCCCAAACCAGAAAGTTGGTCTACATTTTGAGACATTGAGAAGAAACAGTCCCACTTTTAAAAAATCTAATTGCCCAGCTGCTAAGTCACTTCACTCGTGTCCAACTCTGTGCGACCCCATAGACGGCAGCCCACCAGGCTCCCCCATCCCTGGGATTCTCCAGGCAAGAACACTGGAGTGGGTTGCCATTTCCTTCTCCAATGAATTGCCCAGCTAATTCTGTGCAAACTATGGAAATAACTGAAAAAATAAAAACCTTAGATTTTATAAATCAATAGATTAAAATATACATATAGAAATATAGAATGCAGAATATATGCATATGGATATGTAGTGTACGTGTGGATATAAATATAGCTATAAGATGCAGTGGTTAATGTTTGTCTGGGAAAAATATCTGGCCACAGAACATGGAAAAGCTCTGTGTTCAAAGGGTTTAGAAAATAAATTCTCCTTTGACAGAGCCTAGGCCCTTGGGATTTGTCATAAGAAGGAAGAAAGAGTTTCCAAGAAATATCAGATGGTCCTCCTGGCACATTCTTACTTTGTTCTGAAACAATTTGAGTCAGAAGCACATTTCATCAAGTGTAGAAGTTATAGGTTTTGCTAAGTGTGAACAGAAGAGAAAAAAATGAGAGGCAGGGTGACATTTTCAAACTCTAAAATGTTTAGATGAAGATTTAATAGAATTCTCCTTATTAAAGGATGCTAATTTTGTGTCCATCCTAACATAGGGACATTGTCAATATTCACAATTGTGGCAAAAAATAAATAGGTGAAAGCCGAAAGTAAAATACAGTTTATTTTATTTCATTTCTCTCCTGATTTTTTCCCATAACACCTTCAAGATGCCATCCCAAAGCTATTATCATAACTGAATTTTTTGCATAATGAAAAGTGCAGGCACCTCAGATCTCCTTTTGCATGACAAATGCTTAATTAGAAAAATAATGGGATGGAAATGAAATTGGTATTTACTATGACTGGAATGGAGAATTGTCCTAGAGAAGAAAATACAGTTTTAATTTACCAAAGGCAAAAAAGAAAAAAGATTTTAAAAAGGCAAGCAAGAAAGAAAAGAATCTTATATGGTGGAAATAAATCAGAGACTAAAGGGTATGGCTTGTGCCTATAACTGGGTTGGAATTCCCCTATTTTTTTTTATCTCTGTCTTATCCACTACACACACACACATTATAAAGTGCAACACAATTTTGTAAAATGTGATATTAAAGTTAAGCTGAAGAAGTCCTTTTTAATTGCTTGTGAAAAAAAGTCAAGCCCTCTAAATGTTACATTTCTATCAGATTAGATAAAGGGTATACCAAATTAGTGTATCGTCCAATTCTGTGTGGCATTAGCAACCTAATTATAACTGTGAGATAATTCTGTGTAGAAACTTATGCTAAAATATGGTAATTGCTATTTTATGGTTTTTTGAAGAGCTGGTTGTATTTTCCTGTGTCTCTTTGAGTTGTTGCCTTTTGCTAGTGAGTCAGAGGCCACAAGGCTCTTCCTAAGGTGGAAAAGAATTACATTAATTCCCCCCTTTTCATTTATTTGCAGGTTTTCTTTCTTTTTTTTTTTTAAACAGGAATACATCTTGTCATACAAAAGAGGATAGGGTCCCACACAAGTTGGGTTCCTGAATCCTTTGTCCATCTCAGGTTTGTTCTTAGGAAGCTATCTAACAATGGGCATGGGACATATATGTGTGTGCGTTAAGGCACTTCAGTCCTGTCTGACTCTTTGCGACCCCATGGACTGTAGCCCACCAAGCTCCTCTGTCCATGGGATTCTCCAGGCAAGAATACTAAAGTGGGTTACCATGCCCTCCTCCAGGGGAACTTCCTGACCCAGGGATTGAAACTGCGACTCCTGTGTCTCCTACATTGGCACGTGGGTTCTTTACCACTGTGCCACCTAGGAAGCCCATTATGCCCTTTAAGCCAATTTAACTCTTTTCTTGAAAAAACAAGCAAACAAAAAAACAAAGCAGAAAGACTGGAGCCCCTGATGTTTATTTGAACCAACATCATTCACCAGTTAGTACATTTTTAAAAATTCACGCCATTAATTAATTAATTAATTAATTTGGTTTCACTGGGTCTTTGCTGCTTTGGCTCAGACTTTCTCTAGTTGTAGTGAGCAGGGGCTACTCTTTGTTGCCGTGCTCAGTTCAGTTCAGTTCAGTCGCTCAATCGTGTCCGACTCTTTGCGACCCCATGAATCGCAGCACGCCAGGCCTCCCTGTCCATCACCAACTCCCAGAGTTCACTCAGACTCATGTCCATCGAGTCAGTGATGCCATCCAGCCATCTCATCCTCTGTCGTCCCCTTCTCCTCCTGCCCCCAATCCCTCCCAGCATCAGAGTCTTTTCCAATGAGTCAACTCTTCGCATGAGGTGGCCAAAGTGCTGGAGTTTCAGCTTTAGCATCATTCCTTCCAAAGAAAGCCCAGGGCTGATCTCCTTCAGAATGGACTGGTTGGGTCTCCTTGCCGTGCTAGGGCTTCTCATTTCAGTGGCTTCTCTCATTGCGGAGCACAGGCTCTAGACTCACACACAGGCTTCAACAGTTGCCACATCCGGGCTCAGTAGTTGTGGTGCACAGGCTAAATTGCTCCGAGAAATGTGGCGTCTTCCCAACCAGGGATCAAACAACTGTCCCCTGCGGTGCACTGGCAGGCAGATTCTTATCCACTGTACCACCAGCTAAGTCCTTGTACATTTTTTAATAAGGATGAAGCTACATCAAGACAGCACAATCACCCAAGTCCACAGTTTACATTACCTTTCACTCTATGGGTTAGAGAAAAGTATAATGATGTACAGGCTTTCCAGGTGGCACCAGTGGTAAAGAACCTGCCTGCCAATGCAGGAGACATAAGAGACGTGAGTTCCATCCCTGGGTCGGGAAGATCCCCTGGAAGAAAGCATGGAAACCCACTCCAGTATTCTTGCCTGGAGAATCCCATGGACAGAGGAGCCTGGCTGGCTATAGTCCATGGTGTCGCAATGGACACGACTAAAGTAACTTAGCACGCACACACATAATGACTTATATGCACCAGGATAATATCATTCAACATGGTTTTGCTGCCCTAAAAATGAGGAATTCTTGCCTCTTCATGCCCACCCCACGGTCTCCATAGTTTGGGCTTTTCCAGAGTGTTCCATAGTTGAAATCATACAGTAATTATCCTTTCCAGATTAGCTTCTTTTACTTAGCAATATGCATTAAAGTTTCCTCTATATCTTTTCATGCCTAGATAACTCCTTTCTTTCTAACACTAAATAATAATCCATTGTCTAGAAGTACTACAGTTTATTTATACAATGCACCTACTGAAGGGCATCTTCGTTGCTTCCAAGTTTTGATAACTATGAATTAAGTTGCTATAAACATTTGTGTGCAGGTTGTACTTCCTTTTACATTTTTTTACTCCTTCAGGACAAATTAAGATGACCAGATGGGAGAAGCTATTCAAATTATTAGCTGTAAACTGTGTTACCTTCAAAATGCTACACAATAGGTCCTCAACTCATTAGAACGTCTCAGCCATCTGTGCGTGTGTGTGTGTGTGTGTGTGCGCACGCGCGCAGGCGCGTGCTTGTGTGTGTTTGCCCAGTTCAACTTGTCATCCTCCCACCAGACTTGGCTCAATTTTTAATTGGGAAAAATGTGAAGAGAGAGTTCATCACTGCCTCTATATCTAAGTAAATAGGAAATTGCATGGAGTTCTGCTTCTTTCTTTTCTAGCTGTTTGACATTTGTTTCTTAGAGTCAAATTCAAGGCAGAGGAAGTGATACTATTAATACCTATTTATTTGTTGTTGCTGTTCAATTGCTAAGTCATGTCTGACTCTTTGTAACCAACAGACTGCAGCACACCGGGCTCCCCCTGTCCTTCACTATCTCCCAGAGCTTGCTCAAATTCATGTCCATTGAGTCGGGGATGCCATCCAACCATCTAATTCTCTGTTGCCCCCTTCTCCTCCTACCCTCAACCTTTCCCAGCATCAGGGTCTTTTCCAATGAGTCAGCTCTTTGCAGCAGGTGGCCAAAGTATTCAGCATCAGTCCTTCCAGTGAATATTCGGGACTGATTTCCTTTAGGATGGACTGGGTGGATCAGTTGAAGATACCAGATCACAAGCAGGCCTGGAGCCTGAGCTGCAGGTGTGCTGTCGGATGCAGACGTCCAGCAGGTGGAGCTTCGTGGGAAAAGCTTCCCTATTGTCGTCACCCACGTGAGGCCAGCATCAAGTCTTACAGGGATGAATGACTGTGAGGGGCTCCTAAGTGATCTCTCTGCCACCAGTTCTAGTGCCTCAAATCCACCCTCCTCACCATTGCCAGAATTGTCTTCCCTAGATGCAAACATCACTTACAACCCTTCAACATCTGGCCCTCACCTTGAAGACCAAGGCCAAGTTCATCGGCAAGCCTGCCAAGATTCACCCTCCACTCATATTCTGACAAAACAGCCGCTTGTGGGCCTGTCACTGCAGAGCAGTCAGGACCCCCTCCTTAAGATCCTGGATTTACCGTCACACCTCTGGGTTTGACGGCGGGCTCCTCTAATTCCTAGCTCTGTGATCGGCTAGGAATCTGTCCTCTGAGCCCCAGTTTGTAAAGTGGGAGTGGTAATGGAACGTGCTTCACGGGACACCGCTGTGGGAATTGAATTAAATAACGCAGGTATCACACAAGTCAAGATCCAAATACGTGTTAAACATATTTTACTTTATTCTTATTAGCTTTTTTTAATATCCATCAGATCAGATCAGTCGCTCAGTCATGTCCGACTCTTTGTGACCCCATGAATTGCAGCACACCAGGCCTCCCTGTATCCATAGGACATTATTATTCTTTTTATTTTTATTCTTTGGCCACGAGGCATGATGGATCTTAGTTCCCCAACCTGTAGTGGAAGCACAGAGCCATAACCATTGGACCACTAGGGAATCCCCCTTTTTTAAAAAAAAAATTTAAGACAGCTTAGGCTTAACTTTCTCCAGGAATGGTTCTCTGTTCTGCCTCCAGTTTCACAGGCTGCATTAGATACTCCTCTCGTGGGGCCCTCATCACCCCGGTGTCGTTACTGCTGCTGCTGCTAAGTTGCTTCAGTCGTGTCCAACTCTTCGTGACCCCATGGACTGCAGCCCACCAGGCTTCTCTGCCCATGGGATTTTCCAGGCAAGAGTACTGGAGTGGGGTGCCATTGCCTTCTCCCGCTCCTATTGCAGTGTACTCTAATTATTGCCCTGCGTCCAGGTTATTGTTCAGACTGCGAACCTCATAAGGGCAGGGACTGTGTGTGCACATTCCCAGACCCACGGCATCTGGCATCCCGTCTAGGCCCAAGTGTTGCTCAGTTGGTATGTGCACATCAATTGATGCAGCTCTAGGAAGATGACTGAGGCAAGAAGGAGCAAGTGTGTGCTTTGCCAGGTGGGCTGATGCCTCTGTGGGCACAGCTGGGAATCCAGACCAGGAGATGGGGCCACAAAGGGTCAGGCACCCAGTGTGTGCCTAGGAGGTGAGATGGCAGAATCCATCAGAAGCATCTGGACAACACGGTCAGCACCCGGGTGCAGGACGGGACCCTCAGGCTTCCTAAGGCACATCCCCTTCGGCTCCCTCTCAGCGTAGCTGCTGGGGTTCATTCCAACTACAGCTGGGACGAGGGGCAGGAAACAGGGTGATTTCTCACAACAAACAGACAGGGGAGGGAAAAAAAGATATCCTGGATAATCAACAAAGTTTCTCTACTTGCCCATTTTCTTGTTATAATTCGCAATACTGTGGAGAGAAAGAAGATCTTCTTTGGGGGTAAGTTCCATGTCAGTTTCCCACAGAGAAAGTGTCATTTTGGTGACGTGGCTTGCATGATGGTTTTCTGGTTCCAGATTTCGACTCGAAAGAAAGAGTTCTGAGGGAGGCATGGACTTGCAGGCGCTCTGAGTTAACCCTAACTGTACAGAAGAGGGCAACGGGTGGAGAAAGGGAATGTGATCTCAGCAGAAACAGGCCTCCCTTCCACTTGGTGGTGGAGGTTTAGTCATTCAGTCGTGTTCGACTCTTACAACGCCATGAACCGTAGCCCGTCAGGCTCCTTTGTCCATGGGCTTCTCCAGGCAAGAATACTGGAGTGGGGTGCTATTTCCCCTCTCCAGGGGATCCTCCCAACCCAGGGATTGAACCCCACGGGCCCGCATTGCAGGCAGACTCTTTTACTGCTGAACTACCAGGGCAGCCCCCTTTTCTGCTTAGGAGTCATATTTATGTGCTTCTTTTCTGGGCAATGGCAACCCACTCCAGTACTCTTGCCTGGAAAATCCCATGAACAGCGGAGCCTGGTAGGCTTCAGTCCATGGGGTTGCAAAGAGCTGGACATGACTGAGCAACTTCACTTCACTTTCTTTTCTGGGCAGGCTTGGTTTGGGCATCTTTTTCTATGTGGCCAACAGAAAAGAGTCAGACAGACAGAAAGGCAGGCAGTCCTGAGAGCTGCTTCATGGTTATTGTTACTAAGGAAACCGAGTCTTTAGTATTCATGTGTTCAGCAGACACTTGCTCTGAATCTCTGAGGCTGAGGCCGTATTGCAGAATAGCACGAGGGAGAAGAAGGGATGAAAACAGCAAACAGATAAATATGGAAGCTGTTTAAGACTATGTTAGTGATTTAGCCACCATTCGTGGTTACCAATGGTTTTAAAAGTGAGATCACTGCCAGCCTCAGATGATGTATAGAGTAGATTGGGAGTACATCTTCCCGCTGCATTTGTGTAATCACATTCACATACTCGCCACACACTGGGAAGGAAAGCCTCACTGGAGGGGACAAAGATCCTTGAAACCTGGCTCCATTGTGAGAGAATCATCATGGTGTGAAAAGGGCCCCTGAAACCTGTCTCCATCTCTTGTCCCTATTCCAAAATGCCTTTCCCTTAGTATCTGAAGATGGAGGTGGCAAGTGTACCATTCATGAGCACCAAGGCAGTGTTTCTCTAGCAGAGGATGAGAGCATTTGCCACAGCCAAGCGTCAGTCTCCAAATCTCAGAGCTGTCAGTTCCACAGAAGTCCCAGTCCCAGAGGGACACCTGTAATCCCAAAGATGGGCTTGTGGGCAGCAAAGGCCTTCAGAATGTGAAACAGCCAAGTCAGGGATATGAAATCCCACACGGATGACCTGTAATCCCAAAGATGGGCTTGTGGGCAGCAAAGGCCTTCAGAATGTGAAACAGCCAAGTCAGGGATATGAAACCCCACACGGATGATCAGATGGAGTGAAAGAGATGAACTAGAAGAACTAGGGAGAGAAAATCCACTCTCCACCCCTGGTGTGGCATGGCATGCTCAGTCATGTCCAACTCTTTGTGACTCCGTGGACTGAAGCCCACCAGGCTCCTTTGTCCATGGAATTTTCAAAACAAGAATACTAGAGCGGGTTGCCATTTCCTACTCCAGGGGGGATCTTCCAGACCCAGAGATTGAACCTGTCTCTTGCATCTCCTACATTGCAGGTGGGTTCTTTACCACAGAGTCACCCGAGAATCTCCATTTCTACCTCTACTTTCCACTCTTGCTGGCCTCCAGTCATCAGAATGATGATCAGCGCGTTTTGCAGTTGAGACTGTGACCAACTAGCAATTCTCCTAATGCATATCCAAGCAAGGGGATCGATAAGAATTCTTTCCCTTACAGGGAAATAGTACAAACTGAAACATTTAGGTTCAAAACAGAGTGTCATGGCCCTTCTCATTCACCGGCACGGCTGGGGTGGGGGGGGGGGCGGGTGCGGAAAGCCTGGGGATTCTAGGGGTGTCTTTTGGTTTGGGGAGACAAGAATCCACTGAGCGAGATCATTGTTAACCTCCCTGTGCAAGATCACATCACTGCATCATTTCTACAGATCCAATCAGCATTAATTGAGCACCAAATTATTGCATCCAAAGCCCTCTGCTGGATGTGGTCCGAGATGTAAAAGGAGTATGACACAGCCTCAGAACAGAAAGAACCCACAATCTCGTTGACAGTGAACAGTGTTAGAAATGTAAATCTGAGCGGATCACAACCCTTTTTAACATTCTTAAAACTTTGTTATTTGGTGTGAGTCTCCCTGGCCCTGTCCAGCCCCCGACTTCATCTCCATGGGCCCCTCACCCCCTGCACTCCCACACCATTTTCCTCAGTTCTGGCTCCCGTCTCCTCCTCTCAACATTCAGAGCTTTGATTCCTTGGGTCAGGCACCCTGCCGTATCTTCTCATTGCACTCTCTTTTTTTTTTCTTTGCTGCAGTAATTGCAGTTTGATTATATATTTATGCAACTGTTTGATACTGTCTGCCCTCCCCTGTGTTAGACTCCAAGTTTAAGGGAAAAAGAGACTGGGGGAGTGCTGACTTATCACAGAGTCCTCAGGGCCGGGTATAGAGCTGCTTCCTCAAATAAATGAATAAATGTGCACAATGAAATAAGTTCAGAGAGAAGAGAAACAAGATCCTGAAGCAGAGGGTCACTAAAGGGTGTGGCTGGGGGCTGGCTGTTTCCTGCACTTTGTACATTTGCTATGTACACATAGAATGCTCATAGAATGCTCACGGGACGCATAAATTGAATAAATGAATGAGTCAATTGTGAGCTGAAAAAAGTCATCTCTCATTTTCTCTTCTTTGTTTGCTTTTATGATTAGACTTTACAAAAATAGGGATGTTCAAAAACCCATTTTTGTGTGTTTGCCACAAAAAAAGTTAAAAAATAGTAACCCAGGATCTGGCTGAGTGACCCATTTTGCCATTCTGGTAGTAAAACAGAAGTTTTATGAGCCAGACTCTATTTTTAATAGAAATGGCAAAAAAAAAAAAAAAAAAGAGGGGTCATTCAGCCTGATCGTGCGTTATGAACAACTCCAATGTTCTAAGGAAGAAATCCCAGCTGTTTTGGCTGTGAATGCCTACTTGAGAGACTTCTGTTTTTTATGTGCTTAGACCTGGAGCAACAGCTCATTTATTTTTTAGTTTATTCCTTTATTGATTCACTCAATGCACATTTATTGAGTATCCACTCTATGCTAGTCACTGAACTATAGTATCCACCATATACCAGGGGGAAAGATAGTTAAAACCTCTCATGGTTTACTTGGGTAACCAGAGTTGTGTCAAGACGATTCCATGCTAGCTCATTATTGACAGGGGGATTTTTGCAGAACTAATGCCTGTGGATGACAATTTTTATTTTGGCTGGCCAAAACTTTATTCTGTTATATCACTAATACTTTGTAGGTTATTACATTCAATAGCTACACCCCACACACCTGTAAAGTCTTCTAATTTTCATGAAACATTGTCTTCAATCCACTCTTCTGTAGAAGCAAATGAGCATTCTCCAGCACCATGAGTTTCATTTTCACTTTCTGTATCAGAATCAATCACTAAGTCTTTTTTGTTGGTCTGTTATTCATATTGTTGAAATCGGAACTATATTCTGAAGAATTATCATCTTCTGAGACAATAGTATATATGTCACTTGGATAATCAGAGAAAATATCTGCTTAAAATTCACAGAAAAATTCTCCTTCATTCAAAATTTCTCAATACATCATTTTTGAAAATTTAACATCTCTTTTACACAAGGTTGGAACAAAAATGATCAAAATGTGAATGATATCAACAATCATAAGTTGTATAATGAACCCTTGATCAATTTTAAGCTCTAACAACTTTGCAGTGATGTTACTTGCATCACTCTGAAAACGTATTGCTATGAATCGGGTCAATAATATTGGGTAACAAAAGTGAAAGTTGCCCTGTCATGTCTGGCTCTTTGCAACCCCACAGACTGTATAGTCCATGGCATTCTCCAGGCCAGAATACTAAAGTGGGTAGCCTTTTCCTTCTCCAGGGAATCTTCCCAACCCAGGGGTTGATCCCAGGTCTCCTGCTTTGCAGGCTGATTCTTTACCAGCTGAGCCACCAGGGAAGCCCAAGAATACTGGAGTGGGTGGCCTATTCTTTCTCCAGGGGATCTTCCTGACCCAGGAATTGAACTGGGGTCTCCTGTATCGCAGGTGGATTATTTACCAGCTGAGCTACCAGAAAGTCCGTTGGGTAACAAAGGATGCATTGATACACCTCTGGCCAGTGATGGGCTAGCATCAGAGCTAAGAAAGAGGCAGCTTTGGCACTCAGTTCTTCTTCATCTGTAGCATAGATCAGACTCGGTACCACACTTTTAGTGGCTATGAGCACCACAAAGGCAAATCTGCTCTTCTCTTATCTTTTGTACCTCCTCAACTGTTACTATCCCTAGTACACAGTAAACCTCAGGAAATAGTTATGTCTTGACTAAGAGTAGCTAAAGTTTATCATAGGAGCCAAGCCCTAGGGTCTGCATGTTAGCATGAAGTGCCTCATTTAATCCTCAGGACAGCATTAGGATTTAGTTGTTATTACTATTTCCAGTTCACACATGAGAAAACTAAGACATGGAGAAGCTGATGATCGTGACTAGGACACACGGCAAGTGAAGTGACAGCTCCAACCTTCACCTGCTGCTAAGTCGCTCCAGTCGTGTCCGACTCTGTGCGACCCCAGAGACGGCAGCCCACCAGGCTCCCCCGTCCCTGGGATTCTCCAGGCAAGAACACTGGAGTGGGTTGCCATTTCCTTCTCCAATGCATGAAAGTGAAAAGTGAAAGGGAAGTCGCTCAGTCGTGTCTGACTCTTCGCGACCCCATGGACTGCAGCCCACCAGGCTCCTCCGTCCATGGGCTTTTCCAGGCAAGAGTACTGGAGTGGGGTGCCATTGCCTTCTCCAACCTTCACCTAGGTCTGTCTATATACACCCACCATGGGTTCTTGCTTTTGTATTAGGATTGAAATTGCCTATAGTTGGGCCTTTTGACCTACAGAAACAGCAGACGTATAAGTAAAAACATAAGTATTTATAATCTAAGTCGATGAAATAAAATGAAGGAAAAGTTATATATGGGCTACTGGGGAAGTAAGGCAGGGGCAGGGATCCAGGCTGGTTTCCTGGGGCAGCTTTGCAGGATGGCTGAGGATAAAGTGGTATTTTAGGTGGCAGGATGGGCACAGTGTGGGCACCACTCACCCCATCACTCACCCATCTTTGTTAAGTGCTCACAGTGTTCCATACCCAAGGCTCAGGCCGAGAGGCAGAGTTGTGCAGGGAGGACATTTATAATAAAATGGGCTATATAAAAAACAGTTGTTATGATCTAGTAACCTGCCCCGAGGATACACAGCAAAGACCCAGATGTGAGGACAGAGGTTGAGACAGGCAAAGGATCAGGCTGGGGAGTGAGACAAGGGGAAGAGGGTGCCACCAGAAAGGCTCTCATGCCTGGCATGCACTGAACGCAGAAGGCAGGAGAAACCAGTGGAGGCGTGCAGCAGAAAGGGGTTCCCAAAGGTTCCGTTGGCCACATCACGGGGGAGGGTTTGAAGGGGAATGGGTGGGAGGCAGGAAGAGCACTCGAAACTGTTCGGTTGGGAATACTGAGACCCCAAGGCTCACAGAGGCAGTGGACACTGACGGTCCAGTCCAGTGGAGCTTAGTGCTGAGGAAACCCTGAGAGCGATCATTTCCTCTAGGTATTCTGTGAGACCCAGGTGTTCTGGTGTAATTGGTTTTGATCTCTAGAAAGGCTCCACTATCTTTCTACATAAAGGATTCTGCTGCCAGATGGCTTTTTGTGCTAGGCTCTGTCCTGAAAATCCATCCCTGGAAATGTTTAAATTCAGATGGCATTCTCAGCTGGTAGAAGTTGCTTGTTTTAACACTTATGTTTATGGTGGAAGAGGTTTTAATCAAAGACGATGGAGCGTCGTCTCTTCTGAATCCAGAACTGTTTCTCACTCCACATGCCTCCTTGAATAGTGTCAGGAATCTCTACTCTGCCTCTTAATGTTCGCAGTAGGATTTTTGAATTCGACTGCCTCATGTTCCCTCTGTTCTGCTAAGACAGACATGAGCCACTTTTGCTCCTCTATTGGCACTCAAAACAGATGTCAACGTGCCAATCACCAGAAAACATGATGATGCCCATTCAGAGTAATGACATAGCTCTGTCACCCTTCCTGACATGTCAAATATAGTGAAAGCTGTTAATAATTATAGAAGATATGCAGATTTTGATTTTAAAAATCAACCACACAAAGTGTTTTAAATAGAACACAGTAAATCCTAGCTCTCAGTCTTGTCTGACTCTTTGTGACCCCACGGACTGTAGCCTGCCAGGCTCCTCTGTCCAGCTAATTCTCCAGGCAAGAGTATCAGAGTGGATTGCTATGCCCTTCTCCAGGGGCTCTTCCCAACTCAGGGGCTGAACCAGGTCTCCTGCATAACAGACAATTCTTTACCCTCAGAGCCACAAGGGAAGCCCAAATCCTAGTTCTAGCTCAAAAAAGTGTTAATGTTGCCATGTATTTAGTGAAGCTCAATCAACCAAAGGTTGTCACAGAACACAAAAATGGGACTTTTAAAAAGTAAAGACAATTCAGCAAAAGGCCATATTCTGGTGAAGTGCAGGATCATAAATTCAAATTTAATTTTTGAGATTCTCTGATCAAAAACAGGGCTAGACTATCAGGCTTTCCCTTGTTATAATTAATGCTATTAGTCTGGCCACTCTGTATGGTCACCAACAAACCCTTTGGATAAAGGTGGCCAGATGTTACAACCACATCTGTTGTCCTAGGGGCTGAGCAGAAAGGAAGTGGTAGAGCTGCAAACTGGTTCATTTCTTTCCAGCACTGGCACCCTATTGCTGTTGTAATACCCACAATCGCAGCCAACAAAACTCCCCCTAAAACAATGAAGCATCGTTACTTCCTGAAAGTAAATCTGAAAAGAGCCCTTGTGGGAAAAAGTCACCTCCCATTTACCGAAGAGAGAAGCAGCACTGGGACTCCTCTAAGGGAGCAACAATGGAGATTTATGTTGCCATCTGTCTCTGGAAGATTTAAATGTTTATGTCTCCCATAGCTGTAGGGTTTTGGCAGCAATATTGTTGATAGCCAAGAAGAAAAGATGTGATTAAAATTGAGACAAAGAGCAGGAAGCGATCTGATCCAATAAGATTCTTTGTCATCATAACTTACTGCTTCTCTTTCTCACTCATTCTGCTCCCCCGCTGACACTTTTTTTTTTTTCATTCATCTGGAAAAAAATCAATGATCTCTGAGATTTACCTTAGCTGTGTGTGCGTGCGTGCTAAGTCACTTCAGTCGTGTCCGACTCTTTGCAACCTCGTGGACTGTAGCCCACCAACTCTGTCCATGGGATTCTCCAGGCAAGAATACTGGAGTGGGTTGCCATGCCCTCCTCCAGGGGCTCTTCCTGACCCAGGGATCGAACCTGCGTCTCACACGTCTCCTGAATTGGCAGGTGGCTTCTTCACCACTAGTGCCACCTGGGAAGCCCTTACCTTAGCTGAGTCTCTGTCAAAACTTTCTAGAGTCCAAACACTTGTTAACCCTGGGCAAGAGAAAGTGAGCAAGATGGCATGGAAGGTGTCTCCTGGAACAATAGAACCTAAGTTTTCAAAACAACGGTGAAGACATCACTGGAAAACTTTGAAAGAAAACTTCCCTGCTCTGCTCCCTCTAAAGCTTTGTGGATTCCAGTCATTTCCCTTCTGATTTCAATATGGTAATCTTTGGATTATGCAAAGATTTTGACATTTTCTGTACCATTTATTTTAATGTAAATTAGTCACTGAATAAGACAAGTATATGAAATCTCTCCTTTTTTCCCTCTGGAGTAACTCACTCTCCCTAAGGATGGGAACAATAGGATTTGTGTTTGAGCAAGTTGTTAAAAACAAGTCTTAAGCTTTAGGAAGGAATCACTTGTAACTCAGTTATTTCTAAAAATAAATAAATAAACCCAGGGGAGTGTAGAGGGCAGAGAGAGAATGACGTAGAGGAAAAAGAACAAGCAATTCATTTTCATGAAATGCAAGATACAGTCTAAATATAGAAACAGAGACTCCAGTAATCTCTGAGGGCTGAGCCATCACTCCCTGACAATACCCTCAGACATCAAAATACACCCTTTCATTTGTCAGCCTGCAGAGAAAAATCTCTGCACCCTGAGAAATTCTCTACACTTGGAAAATGTTGGCAAACAATCTTAGAGCTATGGCCACTGAATCAAACCTGATAGAAGAGCGATTTTGTTCCTTGAATGAGGTGGAGTTGAAAACCAGATTGTCCTGGAAGATGTTATTTTTGTTGTTGTTATCTAGTTGCTAAGTCATTTCCAACTCTTCTGGGCTGTAGCCTGCCAGACTCTTCTGTCCCTGGGATTTCCCAGGCAAAAATACTGGAGTGGGCTGCCATTTCCTCCTCAGGGGACCTTCCTAAGCCAGGGATTGAACCTGTGTCTCCTGCAATGGCAGGTAGATTCTTTACCACTGGGCCACAAGGGAAGCCTTGAATGGGATGGAGTTGAAACCCAGATTGTCCTTGAAGATGTTATTTTAGTCCCCTGCAAAGCATTTAAAGCTAGACACATGCTTATTTAATTCTTTGGCACAGCAGGGTTTTTTAAAAAATTAGTATTAAAAAGCTCCTTACTCAGGCTAAGTCAAATCTATGCATTAGCAAATCTTAGAGACTAGAGATGGAGGGAACACTGAGTGTTGGCTACTTGAGCAGGGTGCTTTATCCTTTGGGATAGTGGCTGCCCGGCTTAGGGATGAAGGAAATAATGAGGAACAGAGAACAAAACTCCTCTGTATAACATGTGGTTTCCGCTGAGGAAAGTGGGACCCCAGGCAGTTATCACCTCCAGATTCAAAAGCAAAGGTTTCCCAAGTGCTTATGGGGGATAACATGCAGTTGCAAGTAATTTTTAAAGCAGAGACCTAGCTCCCAGGACTCCAAGAAGATCCCAGTCTTGGATTTTCTCCCATTCTACCAAACTCCAGATCAGTAAGCAAACACGTACTAGTACAGTGCCTGTAAGAGTCGCGGCAGCTTTACACAAGTCTGCATATGATTCGAAACAACTCCCGTCAGGAGGTCTAATTCCCTTACTTTTAAATACGGGGCTGGTCTCAGTGACTTGCTTCTAATTAAGAGTTGTTCGTGTGTGCTCAGTCATGTCCGACTCTTTGCGACCCCACGGACTGTAGCCCACCAGGCTCCTCTGTCCAGGGGATTCTCCAGGCAAGAATACTGGAGTGGGCTGCCATTTCCTCCTCCAGGGGATCTTCCTGACCCAGGGGTTGAACCCACCTCTCTTGTGTCTCCTGCATTGGCAGGTGGATTCTTTACTACTGAGTCACCTGGGAAGCCCTAAGAGTAGGTAGGAGAAATAAGTCTGTGTGGCTTTCGAGGCTAATTCATCAGGTGGTAGGCCCTCTATTTGGTTCTCTCTCTCTGGAGGCATATTCTCTGGCATGGAAACCATCATGCCAGAGAAACCGCAGAGAGAGAGCATGTAGAGACAGACAGAGGATGCCTTTGGAGACCCAGCAGTTCAGGTCTTCCCAGCCCATGAGCCAGATGCGTGAGTGCAGAAGCACTTGAGTTGGCTCCAGCCCCAGCAACCTCCGAGTTCTTGAGCCAGAACCACCCAAACAAGCTGATCCAGAATGCTGGATCCAAAGAAACCATGAAAGAGAACACAGCTGAATGCTGCTTTTAGGCTACCAATTTGGGGGGTGACTTGTCTCAAAACAACAGACGAATGGAAACAGTTTGGTACCTAGAAGTGAGTCCTTGCCATGACAAACCTTAAAAACATGCAGCGGTGGTTGGGGGCCTGGATAGAGGGTGGAGATGGGAAGAGCTTTGAAGAGGTTGTTGGAGAAGGATTAAAGGAAAGTGAGGAAGGTGTGGTGGAAGCTGGAGGAAAGGATCCCTTGCTTATGAAATAGTGGAAAATCTAGGAATACTTTCACCAATGGTAACATGAAAAATGGGACTACCCTGGTGGTTCAGACAGTAAAGAATCTGCCAGCAATGCGGGAGACCTGGGTTCCATCCCTGGGTCGAGAAGATCCCTGGAGAAGGAAATGGCAACCCACTCCAGTTTTCTTGCCTGGAGAATCCCATGGACAGAGGAGCCTGGCGGGCTACAGTCCATGGGTTGCGAAAGAGTCTGAGCAACTGACATACAACATGAGAAATAGAAAATATATCTAAGAAACTCATGATGTAGTAAGATTTCCAGGCAGAGTGTTCAAGACACACTTGATTCTTCCAGCTGCCCGTGGGAAATACAGGAGGAGAAAGATGAACTAAATAAAGAATTGTTAATTATAAAAGAGCCAAGATTGGGGGTTCAAAAAATAAAGCTATTCCTCATTTTAATCTTCTCTGGATGGCTAATGAGGCTAAAATTAAAATATGTCATTTATATCTAAAGATGAAGGCAATGGTGAAGAACCCTATGTTAAGATTTCAACCAGATTGGAGGTTGTGCCATATAGATTCTTTCAAACCATCAAAAGTCCCTTGAAAGATATGAAAGGCATGCTTTTTAGATGTTTTCATTAAACAAAAATACTTTAGAAAATCTTAAGGGCACAGTCCTGCTGTAGCCATGGAGGAAAAGCAGTGGTAAAGAATCCACCTGCCAGTGCAGAAGATGCAAGAGACGCAGGTTCAATCCCTGCGTAGGGAAGATCCCCGGGAGAAGGAAATGGCAATCTGCGCCAGTATTCTTGCCAGGAAAATTCCATGGACAGAGGAGCCTGGCAGGTATAGTCCAGGGGGTTGCAAAGAGCCAGACATGACTGAGTGATTGGGTACACATACCCACAGCCCACAGACAAGGGAGAGAAAAGCTTGTGTCAGTCCTAACAAGACCGATGAGAAACAAAATATGAAGGAGGCTTGTACTAACGAGAACATTGCCAACTCAGTCTATAAGGAGCAGAGGTGCTATACAATGAAAAGAGGCTTTTGGACTCCAAGAGTGCTACGGGAAAGAAGCAGGCTGAGATAACTACACAGCTATAAAAATTTTGTAGAACAGGAGGGATAATTCAGAGGGAGGCCACAAGAGCCCAGAGAATGAAGTCAAGAGCCACGGAGAATCATTACTTGGGAACCGTGTGTGTCAGTCGCTCAGTAATGTCCGACTCCTTTGCGAGTCCATGGACTATAGCCCTCCAAGCTCTCTGTCCATGGAATTTTCCAGGCAAGAATACTGGAGGGGATTGCCATGCCCTCCTCCAGGGATCTTCCTGACCCAGGGTTCTTCCTGACCCAGGGATCTAACCCGCATCTCCTGCATTGCAGGCAGATTCTTTACCATCTAAGCCACCAGGGAAGCCCTTAGGGAACCATATTGAGCTCTAATCAAGGAACTGGCGGGGACTTCCCTGGTGGTCCAGTGGTTAAGAATCTGCTTTTCAATGCAAGAGACATGGGGTTTGATCCCTGGTCAGGGAATTAAGATCCCACACTTCTTGGGGCAACGAAAGCGCAGAGTGGCAACTAAGACTCAATGCAATCAAAAGTGAAAGTGAGAGTTTGTCGCTCAGTTGTGTCTGACTCTTGGCAATTCCACGAGGCTCCTCCGTCCATAGAATTCTCCAGGCAAGAGTACTGGAGTGTGTTGCCATTTCCTTCTCTAGGGGATCTTCCTGACCCAGGGATAGAACCTGGGTCTCCTGCATTGCAAGCAGATTCTTTACCAACTGAGCCACTAGGGAAGCTCAATAAACACATAAATGAAGTTGAAAAAATAAATAAATAAAAGGAATTGGTAACATGTGCCTGGTTTGATTTTAGAATGCTACAGACTCATTACGTGATTGCTAGAGACTCAGAAATGTCTGCAGTGGCTCTCCTATGCCTATCCCACCAAACAGCTATATACCTATACAAAGTATGTCGGCTATAGGGAGCAAATAACTTGTCACTTTAGTTCACAGATCTTCAGCTCAAGAACTGGACTCAGGAAGCTGTCACTGAGAGTCCACACTTACAGAGCCTGGTCTGCAGCACCTGAACTTGACTTGGATGATGGAACACTGCACCTTGTGTGAATGGATGCCATCCACAAGAGATATGTGGGAAGGGGTGGGTGTGTTTTGCTTCCCAGGTAACACTAGTGGTAAAGAACCTACTTGCTAATGCAGGAGACGTAAGAGATGCTGGTGCAATCGTTTGGTTGGGAAAATCCCCTGGAGGAGGGTGTGGCAACCCACTCCGGTATTCTTGCCTGGAGAATTCCAGGGACAGAGGAGCCTGGTGGGCTACAGTCCATAGAGTCACAAAGAGTTGGACATGACTGAAGAGACTTAGCATGCACTCACGAGTATATTTTGCATGTGGGATCAATATATATAACCTGTGGTCAGAGGGCAGGCCGTTGTGGTTTTACAGCATACCCACAATTTTTTGACATTTTTCACCAAACGATGGAGTCTAATTCTCCTCCCTTTTAAATATAGGCTGGACTTTGTGACTCACTTCTAACAGATGCAATGCCAGGTCATAAAAAGCAGTACGCCTTCTCCCTGGTTCTCTTCTTCTCTTGGTGCATGTGTTGGGAGCCTTGACCCACTGTATGAACTTGAGCCATCATGCCTGAGAGACCCTGTGGAGGAATCACATTCAGTTAGAGGTGCTCTGCCCTAGGTGTTTCAGCTCCCAGCTCTTTGAGACTTCCCAACTCTGGCACCAGATATATGAGTTGTTCATTCGCTCAGTCATGTCTGATTCTTTTTGGACTGCAGCACACCAGGCTTCCCTGTCTTTCACCATGTCCCAGAGCTTGCTGAAACTCATGTCCATTGAGTCAGTGATGCCATCCAACTATCTCATCCTCTGTTGCCCCCTTCTCCTCCTGCCCTTAGTCTTTCCCAGCTGCAGTGTCTTTTCCAACCAGGTGGCTCTTTGCATTAGGTGGCCAAAGGACTGGAGTTTTAGCTTCAGCATCAGTCCTTCCAATGAATATTCAGAGTTGATTTCCTGTAGATTTGTGAGTGATGAGCCTTAAACATGACCCTGGCTAAGCCACCATCTGACTGCAGTCTCATGAGAAATCTCAAGCCAGAACAACCCAACTGATCTGTTCCTGATCTCCTGACCCACAGAATTATGAGAGATATTAATAATAAGTAACTGTTGCTTTTAAGACACTAAATTTTGGGGTGAGTCGTTAAGCAGCAATAGATAATCAGAACTTGGGGTACCAGTCACATTTTATTCTGCATAAGTGGGAATCCCTGGGGTTCTTCAGCAAGATGGTAACCCAGGAGCGTGTGCAAAGCCAGCTGTCAGTGTGGGTTGACATGAGTATGTGCTTAGTCGCTCACTCATGGCTGACTCTTGCGACCCCATGGAGTGTAGCCTGCCAGGCTCCTCTGTCCATGGGATTTTCCAGGCAAGAATACTGGAGTGGGTTGCCATGCCCTCCTCCAGGGGATCTTCCCAGTTTAGGGATCGAACCCAGGTCTCCTGCATTGCAGGTGGATGTTTTACCATCGCAGGTGGTCTGAGCCACCATGGAGTTTTCCCCTGAAACATCCTCCCAACACGTATACAGCTGATGCCCAGGGGCTGGCCTAGGAGGGGCTGTTTGCCAAGGATATGGACAGGCTGTGATGCAGGGAACTGGGGTGTTCACACGCACGCATGCTACATGCCACCAGGTTTTGGTAAACCGAGACAAGTTGAAGAATTCTAAGTGCAAACCTGGCTTTCTAGGTCATTATGAGGATGTATTTGTCAAGGTAAGAGAATAGGATTTATTAAATATTTTTTCAGTTGCATTTAGAGTTTGAAATAGTTATATGGTAAGTAGGCTTCCATTTTGAGTCTGCTCTGGGTCCTGCAAGTGTCAGGGTTGGTCCTGGCCTACCCCATCACCAGGGCCCATTTTAAACCGAGGAAAGCAACCCACAGCCCCTGGGACAAATCCCTGCCCACTGCATGTTTTTATACAGGCTGTGAGCTACCAATGGGCTTTACTTTTAAAACAGCTTTTAAAAATCAAAAGCAAAATATTTAATAACATATATATATATGAAAATTACATGAAATTCAAACTTCAGTGCCCCATAAATTGTTTTATGAGAACACAGCCATGCTCACTCATTTATGTATTGGGCATGGCTGCTTTCACATTCTAACAGAATAGTGAGTCAACCCTATTGTGAGCAGACAGAGACTGTACAGCTCAGAAAGTGGAATATATTTACTGTCTGGCTCTTAGAGAAAGTTTGTCTGCTCGCTTCCTGGAGGAGCAGACAGACAGGAAGAAGGGAAGAGTCTTGCAGTTCTCACGTGGGGTGCATGATAGAAATACCTGCTGAGCATCTAAATAGACCAGTGCCAGGGACCCACCCTCCGTATTTCTAGAATGAATTGGTCTGGGGTCTGGGTGCCTTCCAAACCTTCCCATGATTCTAATGAGAGCCAGAGCTGCGAGCCACTGGGCTGAGGGGATTGGATATCTGAGGGTCTGAATTTCCCAAATGTTCGGCAGAATAAGAACTTGTTCTTGCTTGCCCCAAGGCTCTGCAAGCTACCCAGTTACTCCATTTGGCCAAAGATGGAGGGAGAGAAGAGCCATTGTTTCACACTGTAGAAGGAGGTATTAGCTAAGCTGTGTGTGAGCAAGCTAAGTGGCTTCACTTGTGTCTGACTCCTTGCAACCCTATAGATGGTAGCCTGCCAGGCTCCACTGTCAGTTCTCCAGGCAAGAATACTAGAGTGGGTTGTCAGATCCTCCTCCAGGGGATCTTACCCACCCAGGGATGGAACTCATGTTTCTTACATCTCTTGCATTGGCAGATGGGTTCTTTACCACTAGTACCACCTGGGAAGCCCTCAAACTAAGCTGCATTTGAACCTAAATCCTTGAACTGGTGCTTCAAACACATGTCCCCGGATGTCCCCAGCATTGTCCACATCACTCGGGCAGGCAGACCTTGCCTGCTATAGTAGGTACCCCCGCCGGGTCCCTTCTCAGGATTCACTCCAACAGGGAATCCTTACCCCATCTTTGCCGCGTGCCCACTGTAATTACTGGTGGTCTCGCAGGGAAGGAGAAAAGAGACAACTCTATCAGAATCCCATTCTCCCCCGGCACATTCAGCACCGTCAGGGGAGGCTGGCTCGGGGGCTGCAGGCCTGCTCTGCGCTATTATTGTGCCTGGCTTCGGCTCAGCATGACTCAACGCAGACAATATAGCACACCGAGAGCACAGGGATGAACAGTAAATACGAAGCCTGTTTTTTTTTTTTTTTTTTTTTCAAATCTTGTCAGTTTTCTCCTGATTTGTGTCCTTTATCCCAGCCCCCTCTGCTGTATAAGCTCCTCAAAGCTAATGCCCATAACGCCACCACCCACTGGTAGCAGCAGGCTACTGGACCACGGTGGGGCCTCGCGGCAGAGTTTTCACAATGCCCGCCATTCTTCAGCGACCAGGACGTGTTAACCTAAGTGGCACCGGGTTGCTCCAACACCTTCCCCTCTGGTTTCTCTTTCCTCTGGGGACCAACAGCGAGTGGAGGAGTGCCGCCCCCCTGACTCGCATCGCTTGCCTCAAGGAGCCTACATCACATGCTCTCACCTGGCCGAGCTGGAACCGCCCCCGGCCCCCACCTGCTGAAAAAGCACAGCGAGACACTGGGCAATTATGGAGCGGAAAGATGATCGTCATCTCTACTGCCCCATTTAAAAAGTTGGAACTATTTCTCAAAGCTATTTCTTTGGCCTCCTGTGAATCCCAGCTCTCCAACTGCTTGTGGGATGACGTCACCCCAGGTACTCAGCAGAGCCCCGCCCCGCCCCCAGGCTACTGGGAATGACGTCAGCAACGGGCATCTATCTGCTCTCCTGTCAATCACCAACGTGGGATGATGGCGGACGTTTTGCTCCCTTGAAACAGCCGCAAGGAACATGTTATTGTTCCAACCCTTGTACAGTTCTAATCAGTTTCCAAGGTCACTCGTGGCTCCCATTTAACTAAGAAATGTGCCTATTATCTCCACCTTGGCTACCATGAAGTCTGCCTCTACACCAGGGGTCCCCAACCCTCCCCACAAACAAGCCCATGACCTGTTAGGAAGCCCACCACAGCGGGTGAGTGGTGGGTGAGCTGATCAAAGCTTCATCTGCCCCTCTCCATCGCTCCCCATCACTGGTATTACCACCTGAACCATCCTGTTTCCCTCCCCACCCCCTCAACCCCACAGCCCCTGTCCATGGAAAAAAATTATCTTCCACGAGACAGGTCCCTGTTGCCAAAAAGTCTGGGGACTGCAGCTCTACCCACTCCCCGTCTCAGAACCCACTGGGGAGGCCAGAACTGTGTGGAAACGTACGTGCCTGTGACATAGATGACTAGATGCTTCAGGGAAACAGCAAGGGCAGTTGAGGGCTGGAAATGCAGTCTTGCAGCATACAATTCACATCAACTGAGAAGACTTAAATTCGGTTCTGTGACAGTGTCAGCTTGTGGGGGCTTATAAACCGTAACATCACAGGAGTTATTGGCAAAGGAGCCAGGGAAGGGACACCTGAAGTACCTGCTGCTGGTGGGTGAGGGTCTGCTCAGGGGGAGAAAGCCAGGGGTCCAGCTCCTCTTAACATGAGATATGAATTTTGATATTTTCTCTTTAAGGAGAAACATTTAATGATCGCCCAACTGCATATCTAGAAGTTGATGACTCTATCTGGTGTGAACTTTATTATCAATTCATGGGGATTTGTTTGGGGTTATGAAGATCCAACAAGAAAGAAGAGGTGGTAATAGATATGAGACTGGCCCCCCAGGTGGCATGGTCTTTCCCAGTGCAGCGCCCAGCCGTGCTGGGTCAGGTGTGGGCACCCGCTTGACAGGGTTCACAGAAGTGTGCTCTGTTCCCAAAACAGTAATGCCTCTGACAGAATGTCAGCACGTTCAGGCTTTGATTTGTATTCAGTGGAGGGTAACCTATTCACCTTTCTCCTTTGCCTTTGTCAATCCTAAAGGAAATCAACCCTGAATATTCATTGGAAGGACGGATGCTGACGCTGAAGCCCCAATACTTTGGCCACCTGATGCGAACAGCCAACTTGTTGGAAAAGACCTTGATGCTGGGAAAGACTGAAGGCAGGAGGAGAAGAGATCAACCAAGGGTGAGATGGCATCACCAATTCAATGGACATGAGTTTGAGCAAACCAAGCAAAGGGAGAGTTTAACAGATACCTGGAACATCCCAGCTAACGCACTCCTTTGCACATCCAAAAGCATTGTATACTTGGTCTCTTATTTGCACTATTTTTTTTATTCTCCACCCTCCCCTCCTCCCCCCACCTTTTTTTTTTTCTTTTTTTGGGCCACACTGTGTGGCTTGTGGGATCTTTGTTCACCAGTCAGGGATTGAACCTGGGCCCCCTGAACTGGAAGCTGGGAGCCTTAACCACTGACTGCCAGGGATATCCCTATACTCTTTTTTTTTTTTTTTCATTTATCTTTTCATTTATTCAACAAACATTTATTGAAGCACTTCAAAACAGTGTGCTGAATTTGAATAAACACATAATATTAAAGAACCGACCTTTAAAAATTATGGCTTCTTTGATTTGTCATGGATGTTTTCCAACTCAATTCCCTTAAAAAGTTAAAAACACTTTTGCAGTGAGAAACACTAAAAGAAATCAGTTAAAATTTACAATGGACTCAGAAAAAGCTAAAGTCTTTTGATGATAATTTTGAAGTAACCAAAATATTATCATCCAGATTACATGACTAATTGATGCAAAAACATGCTATTAAAAATTTTGGTCCCAATATGCTTTGCCTCTGATATTATTTAACAAGTTGTTAGTTCTGGCAATTTTTCTTAGAACGTGACTCTTAGGAAACAACTATATGTTTGTGTATGTGCATGTTTGGCTGTGGGTACTTTTTAAGAAGAGGGATTAAATTAGTTAATAGGTCAGAGGATTTTTAGTTGTAATCCTAAAAAGGGCTGGAAAGTCCATTTTACACTAATGGAGGAAATGGGGGTGTGATTTTTAGTTTCAGTTTGTCTTAAGCATGGTTGTGTCTAAGAGTTTTTAAGATAATGTTTCTTTGATGGAATATAAGGTGTTATTTGAGACTCACCAAGAAGATGTCCCAAGAAAATGTACAGAGATTCTGCTATACTTTATTCCATATCATGTTACAAGAAAACAACAGTGACCGCTGACAAACCATTACGTCTTTCATAATACAGACAAATTACAATTGGTAACAAATATGCAACATGTATTATTCCATTCTCCTTTACTATGTGTCATTTTGAAGGATAACAGTTTTCTGAATGATGCTAGCTCATTTCTTAGGTACCAACCGCCTGTTAGGAAGTACACATTTCAGTGTATCATATATATATATAAAAAAAAGATAAAAGAAAAATTAAAAAAATCCACTCCCAGCTAGAGACTTTAGATTTCGTATGTGCCTCTAAAATATGCTGCTATAGGAAGGGAATGAGGAGATTGCTTATTTGATTTGACTTTATTTGGTTTGGTTTTTGGTGTCTGAGAAAATTACAAGTTAGTAGCATGTATGGTTTCCTCTGCCTACAAGCTGGGAAGGGAGATGGAAGTTCTATGCAATTATGCAGCATATTCCTATGTATAAGGGGCAGGCAATAATCTACCCCAGTATGTACAGCCTAAACATCCTCTTATATAACAAAGATTACAAAACCAGTAATATTCACAGATGATTATCTTGTGTAGACTCATTACCTAAGGTATTGATTACACTGGCTATCATGTACACACTGAGGAAAGGATACCAAGAGACCGTGCTTTCTGCAAGCTTGGCGGCTCCTCAGGGGACTCTTCTTGTCACTCTTGGGAGGTAGGAATAGCTTCTCACCCTTGGGTCACTGGATGGACAGCCATTCCCACCTTATACCCCTGTTTTGTTTTTTTTTTCTGAGTACTGCATACATTTTGTTTTTCCACGTCCTGTGCATCTTGTATTTTTAAGTCAACCAAACTCTTCCTTCAAGACAATGGAAACGAAGTCCCAGGTTTCCTTTCGGAGCACCGTGTGTGCGGTCGTGTGGATATAGCTACCATGCTAACATGTTCTAACTATTCCAGCTGTTTGAACTGAAGCTACTCCTTCATATAAAAATATCTCACAAAACATTCCAGTGCTTTCTCAACAGAATAATCAATCTGCTCATGAACACAGTCTGGAGTGATTTTCACGGCTGTCCTCAGTGAGAGGAGGGGGAAAAAAAGGAAAAGGTAGTTGCAAGTGGGAGAGGAAAGAGAAGGAAACTTTGGATGTCCTGTACCAGCGGCAAGCAAGGGGAACCAGAAGTCTCCTAAGTGAGACCCTTCTGAAACACGTCACTGTAATAAAACATATTCCTTCTACTGAGAAGTATCACATTTCATTTTGCAAGAGAAACTGTCAGTAATAGGGTCATAGATCTGTGCATAACTTAACATTTCTAACTGAAGTCTTTCAACATTAAATATCTTCAAATTTTCAAGTTAGAAAGCTTATTATGTAGCAAGACTTCATCATCAGTTGCCCTTGGTTTAAACTTCATTAAGTACAAAAGCTGTGCCTCTCCCACAGAATGAATAATTCAAACAAATCACAGGAAAGGCTTGTTTTCTGATTGCAGGTCAAGTTTTCTTTCCATGTTTACTTTAAGAAATCCTAACGTAAATACACATTAAGTCAAAATCCCTCTGCAGACTTCCAAAGAGTTGGAATGTGTGAAAGAAGAACAGGAAGGAGTTCTAGGTGGCAAAGATTAAACATTCTGGCCTTGGATAACTTTTCCTCTCTTTAAAATCAAGCAGTAAATGGCTTAGCACTTAGAAGCTTACAATGATTGCTACTTTGGGGACAAGATGGACTGTGACCTTAACATCTATCCTCACATCCCATTCCAGGGAAAGTACCGTTTTAATGTTAAGAAATTCTGGGTCGGATTTCCTATGCGTCCTGGGTTTGACCACGGAAAAGCTTTTCCTTCACCTGACGCGCAGGGCAAAGTCTTTGTCAAGCTGGCTGGTAATTCCTATTCTTGACCCAAGAAAGTGCGACTCTCTAACAGGAAATGTAAAACAAGGTACACGCCGGGATTTCCATAGGAACTGGTGTCCTGAGGAGCTAGGTTTCACGCTCTACATGAAGCTTCCTAACTTCCCCATTAGCTTCAGTGTTATTTGGCATCTGCAGCAGGGGCTGCCCCACCAGGAACAGACCTGTGCCAGGTAGCGCTCCCCCCGGATCCAAGTCCGCATGCGCAGTCCACATCTCGCGCCGTGTCAAATATTCACCTTCATCCTCCAAGGTCTCCCAGCTTCTTAAACAAGGGAAGCCAGGCCTTTCTATTCCCCACCCCTTTCCATCTTTAAAGCAAGACTCCTGCCTTGTTTCTAACACCTGCATCCGTACAGTTATTCCCAGAGACTGTTTACAGTTAGGGTACCCAATGATGCCTTCTAATCAGCTTGGAATGTTTAAAATAAAAAAAAAAAATGTGGTTCAAAGGTGCTTTGGTGTAAACGGGAAAATTTCACACTCTGGATAACTTGGTAATCTGCTTTTTCAATGTTGACTAGTAAAGACAGTATTCGGGGCTCATCCAGAAGATATAATTCTTTTTGCACCCATGATTTAAACATTCTGTTCCTCACTTTTCACCATTTAGAAAATACAAAGCATAACAAAGTGGGTGGAAAAAATAAGATGTTGACAAGACCCAGAAAACATGTAAAAAGTTACCTCGATTTCCAGAGGTTCAAAAGGAAGCGATTTATCCCTGTCTTTGTTCTTAATGTTTCCTATTTGTTTCTTCACTTCCAGCCTGCTCGGAGAACAGTCATGCTATGTGGCTTGAAAATGCTAAGCAGATTCCGATATCTTATATAAATGTGCAGTTGTTTCCGAGGGGGGCGGGGGGGGGGGGGAAGCACATTTGCAAACGTTCTCAAAAGGGAAGAGACAAGTGGTGCTCCACCACCAGAGACTAAGTTGTCAAGTCAGTCAGAGAACATGGGTTTGCTTCAGCTACAATTTCCCTTCCTGGTGGCTGCAAAATGTGCACTGCTCTCAAAGAAAACACACATTGTTTTATGCCACTGTGTGGCTTTCAAGTACAGACATTACTGAAGAAGTGTGAACACCGAGTGTGTTGTCTTAATGTATTTAAGACACGGCTGGTGAAAGCATAAAAACCTTTACAGAGACACCGTGGTGCAGAGGGAAATCAAACAAAATCAAACACAAAAGACTGAAAAGAATACATGCCATGTATCAGTAAGCAAAACTTAATCTTCACATAGTTCTTGGAAATCACAAGGTATCCAAATGCGTGCAAGGTTTTAAATAAATTGCGGAGAAAACAGGGTCTTGCCAGCTTCAATTTTCTTCTAAGTGAAATCCACCCCAGGGAGTGAAAGGAAACTGATCCATGAATCCCTTCGTATTATTGGCCACTTCATTAATTTTTTTTTTTCTCCCCAGAACGATGACAACTTAATCCTGGAAGGAGGAAAAGAGAAAACTGTTATATGTTAAAAAACAAAACAAACAAATCTTACAGCATTCTTTTTCCAAAATCACACAAGACATCGAAAGTGCTCAGGCCAAAGTGAGCCTGTCCATTTTTTCCCCACAGCTACCTTGAGCATTCTCTTTAGCCAAGACAGTTCTTATAATACGATAAACAAATGTTCTGATTGCATTTTCTTCCATTAAAATAATTCAACTCCATGAATTTAAATGGTCTAACCTCCTCTTGGATTATTTAGAGAAAAAGAAATTCAGCAAATCTCCTTCCCCAAGTCATTAGCACTAATTCTGGTCTTAATTAAGTGCCTGTGGCATCATACAGATCATTAAAAGGACAGATCGTATTCATTTTTTGGGCACGAAATAGAAAAACGGATCACATTCTTTCTTTTTTCTTTTAAATCCAGTTGCATGTAAGTCCACGGTGCCGACTATCAGACCTAGTTTCAGCAGAATGAAAATTGGCCAGCATGACCTGAATTGCTAGGCTCTTCCCACCACCCTGCATACAACTGTGGGCTTCCAGTGATGCCTGCTTAAATTTGGTAACTGCTTCCGAATGGAATGTGAACCATTCCAGAAGAAAGGAGGAATGTTCACTCTGCTTCTCTCTCTGTTTCTTTTTGGCTCTTCAGCATTTTCATTGAGTTTCTAGGACAGGAAAAGAATGTCTTGCTAGGAAGGGTGAAAAGAAATGCTGCCAAGGTCAAGGCACACAGCCGAGAGATTCTATCCATCAGCTCCATGGAGGCCCAGGACCAACTCATTATCTCAGTAGAGAAGCTGGAGGTCACCTGTCCCCTTCCACAGTGCCACACGGTCCCCTTCCTGGGCAGACAGGACCCCACGGCCCCTGTCGAGACCTCACAGTACACTTGCTACCGCTGCCCTGGAGGCTGTGCTGCCTGCCAAGCATGTCATCCTGAATGGCACGTCCTTGACCAAGGAAGCAGAAAGCTCCCATCTGACTGTGAACAACCATCAGAATAGTATCCTTTCCGCCCTCTACTCATCCCCCTCCCCCCACCTGCTATGAGGATTTTTAAAAGGTTAACTTTCCACCTTGTTTTAAAAATTGACGTGAAATTCATATAACACAAAATTAACCATCTTACAAGTATACAATCCCTGAGTTGGGAAGATCCTGTGGAGAAGGAAATGGCAACCCACTCCAGTATTCTTGCCTAGAAAATCCCACGGACAGAGGAGCCTGGCGGGCTACAGTCCATGAGGTTGCAAAGAGTCGGACACGACTCAGCGACTGAGCATGCACGCAGAGCATATAATTAACTGGCACTTAGGGCATTCACAACATTGTGCAGCTGGCACCTCTATTTAATTCCAAAACATTTCTGTCACCCCCAAAGGATAGCTTATATTCTTTACTTATATTTCTTGTATCCTTTACTCCCATTCTTCCCTTGCCCCAGGCTCTGGCGGCAATGAATCTACTTTCTGTCTCTACATATTTACCTATTCTGGAAATTTCATGTAAATGGAATCATACAATATGCGATGTCTGGTTTCTTTCACTTAACATAATGTTCCTAAAGTTCACCCATGTTGTAGCTTGTCCCAGTACCTCATTCCTTTTTATGGCCGAATAATATTCCATTATATGAATATAAGACATTATGTTTATCGATTCATGAATTGATGTATATCTGGGTTACTTTCACCTTTTGGCTATTGTGAATAGTGCTGCTATGAACATGCACATACAAATATTTGTTTGACTCCCTGGGTAACAATTAGAAGTGGAATTGCTGGGCAATACAGTAATTCTGTTTAGCTTCTTGCTGCTGCTAAGTCGCTTCAGTCGTGTCCAACTCTGTGCGACCCATAGACGGCAGCCTACCAGGCTCCCCCGTCCTTGGGATTCTCCAGGCAAGAACACTGGAGTGGGTTGCCATTTCCTTCTCCAGTGCATGAAAGTGAAAAGTGATAGTGAAGTCACTCAGTCGTGTCCAACTCCTAGCGACCCAATGGACTGCAGCCTACCAGGCTCCTCTGTCCATGGGATTTTCCAGGCAAGAGTGCTGGAGTGGGGTGCCATTGCCTTCTCCATTAGCTTCTTGAGGAACTGGCAAATCATTTTCCACAGTGGCTGCAACATTTTATAATCCCACCAGAAATACACAAAGGTTCTAATTTCTCCACAGCCTTGCTAACATTTGGTATTTTCTGTTTTTTTGTGTGTTTGCTTTTTCTTAATTATAGAAAAACTAGTGGATGTGAACTGGTATCTCATTGTGATTTTGATTTGCATTTCCCTTATGATTGGTGATGCTTAACACCTTTTCATGTGCTTGTTGACCATCTGTATATTTCATTTGAAGAAATATATATTTCTTCTTTGAATGAAATATTCAAGTCCTTCACCCATTTTTAAATTGGGTTGTTTGTTGTTGAGTTATAGGAGTTTCAAAAAAATATATATTTTGGATGGTAATCTCTTGACTTGCAAATATATACCCCCATTCTGTGGGATGCCTTTTCATTGTATTGATAGTGTCCTTTGATGTACAAACATTTTAATTTTGATGATGTCCATCTTATCCATTTTTTTTTCTTTTGTTGCTTGTGGTTTTTTAGTGTGTTAGTGGCTCAGTTGTGTCAAACTCTTTGTGATCACATGGACTGTAGCCTGCCAGGCTCTTCTATTCATGGAATTCTATCCAGGCAAGAATACTAGAGTGGGTTGCCATTCCCTTCTCCAGGGGATCTTCCTGACCCAGGGACTGAACCCAGGTCTCCTGCACTGCGGGCAGATTCTTTACCATCTGAGCCACCTGAGAGGTCCATGTCATATCTAAAAATCCATTGTCAAATCTAAGGTCATGAAAGTTCACCCCTATTGTTTTCTTCTAAGAGATGCCCGTTCTTCCAGGAGGCCTGCCCACCCTGGCCAAACGGGAGTCGGGATTTGTCCTGACGTCTGCTTGCCAAGACAGAGTTCCGACAGCCACACCCAGGAGAAACAGTCATTACCTGGCTCTCCTCCACTCCACCACTTTTATCGGCAGAATGCAGACCTGGCCCCCAAGCTGACCTTCTGAACTAGAGACTTCATGCAGTGCTCCTGAGGTGTGGGGCATTTACTGTGGGGGAGTGCCTAGGGTAGCAGGTGGCGTCACTGTGTTCCTGAGTAGGCTTGGTTTTGCTGGCCATCATGTCCCTAGAGCATAGCCCAGATCCAGCGCAGGTCCTCAGTGAACAGCTATGGTTTGAACAGGAAGGAGAAAGGTAGCCCTGGAGACCCAGGGAGTGGAATATGTCCTCAGATGTTAAACTCCCCCTGGCATGGTGACAGGGGGCGAATGCTGTGCCTCTGCTGTTGCCCAAAGACCAAAGGGCTGGGAACAGAGCAGGCCATCTCCACATACCCTGCAGGCTGAGAAGCCTGGGTCCAATTAACACCTGCCTATAGGCTGAACTTTTTAACTCCATGACATTCTATTTGAAAGAAAGAAATGATTTGATTTTCAGTATATGTGACTTCAGGCTTCCCAGGTGGCTGGAGTGGTAAAGAACCCACCTGCCAATGCAGGAGATGTAAGAGATGTGAGTTCAATCCCTGGGTCAGGAAAGTCCCCTGGAGGAGGGCATGGTAACCCACTCCAGTATTCTTGCCTGGGAAATCCCATGGATAGAGAAGCCTGGCGGACTACAATCCATGGGCCTTCTAAAGAGTCGGACATGACTGAAGCGACATAGTACGCATGCATATTTGATTTCATAAATTGTCCACAGCATGTAACTGTCCTATTGGACTGATTTCAGAGACACGTTGATTGTTTGTGTCCTTGCCTTTGCCCTGATTCTTCGGCCGTAAACTCTAGGAGAATCCTACGGACCTAACCCAGGGCATAAGCAGAGTTGGGGAATATAGGATAAACATACTAATTGTAATTGGATAGTAAGTGGTGAAAACAGTGATGATGAAAAGTCTATTACTTAGGTTGAGGCCCAGACATTCAATAGAAGGAGCCAATAATATGAAAAGAAGGGAGGTGCCCGTGAGAGCTAGACTCTTTCCCATCTCTGTGAGAAGCTGAGCCCAAACTGTGCCCGCTTCACTGCCTGACGCTGGTCACCGGCAGCTCGGGATGGCCATTCTTCATCCTTGGGCAGCATCAGCATCCATTTCAGATTTCAAGGACTGCATATGAGGTAGAAAAAGTCCCTAAAGTCTAAATGTAGTCATGCATTTGACAGGTGGGGATAGGGACGAAGGAGAGATGGCACACCACATTCATAGGGAAGCAAGGTGCAATAGCAAAATCCTGCCCTTACATTTATGCGAGAGATTATTCAAATGCACTGCACAATAACAAAAATGAAACTGAACATCAATGATAGGCTCAACTACACACACATCGACTCCGAGGTGTAGAAACCATAAGATTAACAGATGCCATTGGTATCCTGCTTTCTGTTTTCACAACGTTCTTTCTCTAGAAACGAATGTTTTAAAGCGGAAATTGCATTTTATTGATAAAATCCTTATTCAGAAATATCTACATAGAACTTCTCGGCTATAAATATTAATTAATTGGATCGCTGGTACCCATAATGCAACTTCGCTCTGACCCATGTGCCCTATGAACTAGATATTTTTTGGATTCAATTTTCTTAAAACCAACTGTCAGCGTCATGTGATGGAAGAGATGAAAAATGAAAATGAGCAGCCCCGCTGTGCAGGTGGGTGACCTGTGGGAGAGAGTCTGCCTGGTAGGGTTTTTACACGAACCATCAGACACAGACCAATTGATTAGATCATCTCATACCCGCCACCAACTAGGCTCAAGAGACTAATTAGAGAGAGTACTGCCTGCGCAGGCACCCCATTGACACCTAATTTGCTCAGCCAAAGCCTTTGGGGAAAATGTATTATCTCTGCAGCCGCACTTCATGCATTTCTGATTTGAGGCATAAGCAAGGAGCGCTTCATCACTCTTTTGAGCAAACTGAATGTAGAAGCCCTTAAGTGCTCAATGCAAGCAAACAGACCCAAATTAAAAATGGGCCAGGCTCTTTCTAATTCCCTCTGTGCTCCCTGTTAAATCTCTATGTGTACACACACACACACACACACACACACACACACGTGCATACGTGCAGTTTACATGCTGGCGGGACAACACAGCCCAAGGAGCCCAGCTCAGGGTGCCTGTACCAGATGGTCTTTCACGGGCCTCTTTACCCACTCGAAGGTTCTGTGTTTGTTTTACTTTCTATTTTTTTTTTTTTTAACCCTGCTGCACTGCCCCTCCACAAAGTATTCCTTTTTTCTACAGGAAGGCTCTGCCCCATTTTTTGCTGCCCCCCTCCCACCCCCACCAAGCCTCACTGGAGAGAAGTGATTATTTTTCCTCCAAATTAAAACAACTGTAGGTTTTCCTTTCATCCCCTAAATTGTGAAGGGGATATTCACCAGGATGTATGTGAAGCTGCAGGGTAATCCACTCATTTCTATTTGAGGGAATTCTTTGTAAAGATGCCTAACAGAAAGGGAAGAAATTTGATAGGAAACTGCCTTGTGGTAGCAAAGACAGTACAGAATTATAAAATAGTTAGCCTCCCTTCAAGAAAACCAGTGTGTGCTATTCGACCATCTTTATCTTTTATCTATTTCTCATCTAGAACAAAACTAATTCCATTATTCCCTTCACTTCAAATGTAGTACCCAAAAGACCAGCATGTAAGGAGGAATTTAAAGATAGGTATATAATTAATCACATGCTTACAAAAAGGAAATAAAAATGAAAAGTTCAGGCAATATGGGAAAAACAGAGTATCTTTGTCCCAAATCTAGTGGCTAGAGGGAATGAATTTCCATAATGCTGGAATAAAATTAAAAAAAAAAAAAAAGAAACAGAACCTGCTATGGTGTGTTCTGCTGCTGCTGCTGCTGCTAAGTAGCGTCAGTCGTGACCGACTCTGTGCGACCCCATAGACGGCAGCCCACCAGGCTCCCCCGTCCCTGGGATTCTCCAGGCAAGAACACTGGAGTGGGTTGCCATTTCCTTCTCCAACGCATGAAAGTGAAAAATGAAAGTGAAGTTGCTCAGTCGTGTCCGACTCTTCGTGACCCCATGGACTGCGTGGACTTAATGATTTTATGCCTTTCCACTCATATATTGGATGAATTATTTTACCCATGTGTTCTGGTAAATTACAATTCTGTTTTGTGTGAAGTCACTTCAGTAGTATCCAACTCTTTGTGACCCCGTGGACTGTAGCCCACCAGGCTCCTCTGTCCATGGGATTCTCCAGGCAAGAATACTGGAGTGGGTTGCCATTTCTTCCTCCAGGGGATCTTCCTGACCCAGGGATCGAATCCATGTCTCCTGCCCTGCAGGTGAATTCTTTACCTGTTGAGCCACCAGGGAAGCCTCCATGTAATTTTCACATTTATCTTATTCTTAAGAATTTGATGAACATTTGGGGGGATCAGTTTAGCTGTCTACTTTTGAAACCAGCATTCACAGTTGGCCTAAACTGGGCCTTCCGGTAGTCAGAGGACTCCAGAGGTCATTGGAGTGATTATCTTTCTGAAGGCATATGGAGAGTGGTTGTAGGGGAGATGTTTGAAAATAGTTAAAAAATCAGGGCCTCAACAAACACACAAGCACCTACAGAATTTCTTCTGACTTAATGAAAGAAAAAAAAAAAAGACCAGAAAGCTTTTCTTCCCCAAGTGCCATATTAATAAGATTCACATGAAAAATATCCAGGGAAAAAAGAAAAACAAACCAAAAACCCACCAGGCTGTGCCATTTTGAATTTGATTTTGCTTAAAATACTAAACTGAAACAATCAAATTAATCTTTTGTAGCTAATTAATCCTCCAGCAGAGCTTGCTACTGTAGAAAATTCAGTTCAGTTTAGTTGCTCAGTCGTGTCCGACTCTTTGCGACCCCATGAATCGCAGCACGCCAGGCCTCCCTGTCCATCACCAACTCCTGGAGTTCACTCAGACTCACGTCCATTGAGTCAGTGATGCCATCCAGCCATCTCATCCTCTGTTGTCCCCTTCTCCTCCTGCCCCCAATCCCTCCCAGCATCAGAGTCTTTTCCAATGAGTCAACTCTTTGCTGTAGAAAATTAAATCCACACAAATAAGGTTGCTAAACCCTTAGCACCGAGGCAACTATGAACCTCTCTGAAGTAAAAATATCATGTATATATACAAATATACACATATATTACACATGGACTCAGCTGTATTTATACAACATATACACTCAAATTTTACCCTGTAGATTTTATAGGAATGTTGGACTCAAAATGATATATTTTAAACTTCACACAGAATTCCAAAGATCTAGGGACAGCTTAATTTGTTCTTTTTTTTTTTTTGGTGAGTTTAATTATGCTGTGACTTGGCTAGAAATATAGGATTTCTTTGAGAACATCTGAAATCCGTGATTTCCAGTGACTCTGACATTGCACTGAAGCTGCTTGGGGCGGGGGCAGGTCGGGGGGAGAAATGCTATGAGACAGAAGGGAGCAGCAAATGAGTCAGACCCGCTTCTGTAACTTGTTTCTGATTTGTGATAATCCCTGCAGTACTCCCCAGAAGAGAACGCATCTTGGAGACTAACAAGAGAATATTAATTAAAACGAATGTAGAGATAGCTGGGCTTTGTTTTAAGCTTAACAGAAGGTCCATCACTCAAAATAGCCCAAATCCTTTAAGTTGAAAGCTGTTTGGTAACATCCATATGGATGCACAATGCACTAATTGCAGCAACTTTGCACATTTTAAGCCTCTTGCCAAAGTGGTGATTTTAATTAAAAATTTTTAGGCAAAGCTTTAAGTCTAACATTTCAAAACAAAGCATTTCTTGTACAGGGAGACTGACTTTACATATCATTTTAATAATCATCATTATCAACAAACATTTATTGAAATCCTCATTAAAGACCAGGCATTATATGATATGTAATTAGCCAGGTTTGAAAAGAATCTCTAGTTTAATGGTGTGACTGCTTATTAAATCAGATTTATGTAAATGTGAAACACTACTCATATTTTTGACACATGTGGATTAAAGGACAGCAATCCTGGGAGTACGTCCTATCTCAGTAAAGGCAAAAAGTGTGCAGGGGAAGTGCTGGGGTCTTCGAGAGTCACCAAGGCATATTTTAATCTTTTAAAGATTCATATATATATTCAATCATATATAATCATAAATATATAAAAATCATATATATAATCATATACACACATATGCATATATACATGTAATCTAAGGTGGAAATACCTCATAGAAATACTTTTAATGACAAAGTTAAGAATAAGAACGCCTTCACCAAAGTGGCTTATTCTTTTTTTTAAGATTTTTTTTTGGTGTGAATGATTTTTTTTTAAAGCCTTTATCTTTAATTCTGCTTAGAATATTGCAATTTGTTTAATTTTGTTACAATATTAATTTTATAATGATTCATTACAAATATTATAATTGTAAAATTTAACTTTGTTACAATATTGCTTCTGTCTTATGTTTTGGTTTTTGGGACACAAGGCATGTGGGATATTAGTTCCCTGACCGGGGATCGAACCTGCACCCCCTGCATTGGAAGGGGAGGTCTCAAACACTGGACCACCAGACAGGGCCCACTGGGGCTTATTCTTTACAGGGATTTCATATGTGAAGCTTTATTTGTTCAGCATACCTTTATAATTGACTGGTTCCAAGTAGGTATAAGTTAATTAAACAGAATTCTGACCCCTTCACCTTCCTTATATATTACAGTCCTACCAAACTGTATTTAAATAAACCAAAGTCATGTAACCCAGCAGTGTGTGCATTTTTTACAACTTAAAACACACACACACAAATCTCATAAAACCACTTCTAAGTATTTAGCAGTCAGAGAAACACGAGGGTTCATGTCTGACTTTAATTAAAAGATCTGAAAGGAGATGTGACTTCATTTGGGGTGGATTTTTTTTTTCTTTCAAATTAAAAGCTGTCTAGTTATTACTGTCCAAAGTGTTGAAGCACAAGAAAATTTCATGCTCAGGGTTTTTTTTTGAATTCAATATATATGATCACCTACAATTTGAATCTGTCTCATGAATCATCTTATTCAGCAGAAATCTGCAAAGCTAAAATGTATTTCTAGATCACATTTGATTGGTAAATAGACAACAGTGTCAGCATAAACCAGAAGTCGTGTTGGTTCATGCGAGCGAGTTCCTGCCGCTCTTACAGTTTTGAGCCACTAAGTCAGAGCAGCCGTTGTGCAAGAGAGATAAACACATTTGCGTGCAAGCTGGAAGGGCCTACAGTACTGTACATGCTGTCTGCTTTCATCTCGGCTTGCTTTGGCCACCCTTGGTATTGTTTATTGTATAGTTCTCCTGGGTCTCTGAACATTTTGCCCTTTCGATCCAAATTTGGCAGCCTCAATCCTTCCACCAAACTTCCTTCACCTGTAAACTATGCTAGTATTTTGAGTAGTTTTTTTCATAGCTCTTGTGAGTGCTATGTGCTATAGACTGAATCTCTGTATCCCCTCTCAAATTCATAGGTTGAAACCTAAGCCCCAGTGTGATGGTATTTCACGTGGAGTCCATGTGAATGGGATTAGTGCCCTTATATAGAGATTCCGGGCTTTCTTGGTGGCTCAGAGGTAAAGAATTTGCCTGCCAAAGCAGGAGACACAAGAGATGTGGGTTTGATCCCCAGCTCAGAAGATCCCCTGGAGGAGGAAATGGCAACCCGCTCCAGGAAATATGATGGGCCACAGTCCATGGGGTCGCAAAGAGTTGTACATGACTTAGCGACTTAGCGACTAAACAACTAAGAGATCCCAGAGAGCTCTCTCGTCCCTTCTGTCAAGCTGAGGACTCAGCAAGGAGAGAGAGGAGGGTCCTCACTAGACACTAGATCTGCTGGCGCCTAGACTTTGGACTTCCAAGCCTCAAAGACTGTGAGAAAGAAATTTCTATTGTTTAGAAATCACTGTGTCTATGGCATTCTGTTATAGCAGCTCAAACATACTAAAACACTATGTTGAATACTTTCTGAGTGTGTTGCACCTTACTCTCTTTCTTCCTGTAAACTGCACAATTTTTACTGTGGCAGTTTGCTAAACACAGTTAGGAACACATATGTCATATCATAAGAGAAGCGTCTATTCTTGTGGGGCACAATCTGATACTGTCACAAAGTAACACGCTGTGGACATGACCACAACACATCATTTCCACCAGGAAATGTCTGCTGACAGCGAGGATGGTCCAACAAGGTCATGTGAAGGATTCGGACACTGGACACCCAGCGGAGCTCCCCACCAACTCTTTCCCGTGTTCACCATATGAACAGTGCTGCTGCTGCTGCTGCTAAGTCGCTTCAGTCGTGTCCGACTCTGTGCGACCCCATAGACAGCAGCAGCCCACCAGGCTCCCCAGTCCCTGGGATTCTCCAGGCAAGAACACTGGAGTGGGTTGCCATTTCCTTCTCCAATGCATAAAAGTGAAAAGTGAAAGTGTAGTTGCTCAGTCGTGTCTGACCCTCAGCGACCCCATGGACTGCAGCCTACCAGGTTCCTCCGTCCATGGGATTTTCCAGGCAAGAGTACTGGAGTGGGGTGCCATTGCCTTCTCCGATGAACAGTGCTACTGAATGACAAACCACCGAGGGCTGATTGATGGAAGTTCAGACTCTCCACATGCAAAGTCATCTGATACATGTGTGTGCATCTGCCCACTCAGTCGTGTCCAACTCTTTGTGACCCCATGGACTATAGCCCACCAGGCTCCTCTGTCCATGGGATTTTCTAAGCGAGAATATTGGAGTGGGTTGCTATTTCCTCCTCCAGGGGATCTTCCCAACCCAGGGATCAAAAGTATCTCCTGTGTCTCCTGCACTGGAAGGTGGATTCTTTACCACTGAGCCCCCTGGGAAGTATCATCTGATATGTATGTCCCCCAAAATCATAATATGCTATTTTAAAGGATTTTGAGACTGGTTATCCCATCATAACAAGCTGCTGTATTTCTCTCCTACCTAAGACAAGTTCTGAGAATATGTAGTAGATTTGGGACACGTATATCATTATGAGAAATAAATAGCAACTTTTTGTGCACATGTAGCATTTCTGTGTATCTTCTCACTTAAAGAACGTGCCTGAAAAATAGTACCATAACCCTAAGAGGAGAACAGATTTTATAAACTGGGCTTTCAAAAAAGTTCTAGTCACTGGTTCCAGTGTCTCCTGACATACCAGCCGCAGGAGGTATATTCCTAGTCTAAGGACCCAGAGCGCTCACTATACGAAGCATAGCCTTTACAGGCACTGGGATGGCCAATGTCCCACTCTGTCAGGACTGAAGGAGTTTCCAGGATTCGGGACTTCCAATTTCAAATCTGGGGTAAACCAGAGGGAGTTGGTCACCCTGATAGGAACAACAGGATTGATATGTTGTTATTTCCAAGTTGATTATAAAAACAGAGCCAGCCAGTTTTGCACTTTACTGCATGAACTAAAATATGCTGATGTTCCAATCCCAAATTGTGAGCCACAAGAGTAAGAAAAGGTTCCACGTCAAGAATGGCAAAGGATCTGTTGAAAAGAAGGTGGGAACTGAACTTACAGCCTTCTCTCCTCTCAGCCCCTCAAAGGATTTGTCATTCATCTCTCTGAATCTGTATTTCAGGCTTTCCTCTGTAAGTGTTTTATTGACGCCACAGCAGATCACATTGTGTTCTAATGAGGTTGCTGAATTCAAGACCATCAACTTGCTCCTCACCGCAGTTCTCAGCTGCACTTCCAATAACTCCATCTGTTTAAATTCACATATGCCCGTGTGGTGCTGCGTGGAGGAGAAGGCTAAGGCCACCACTCTCAAGTAACAAGAAGTGCAAACATCCCCTGAATCTTTGTGGCAAATGACACCACACTCACTGACCAGTGGCTGAGCCTGCCTACTTCAATTCAGGAAACACTGAGCATCTATTTTGAAGGCAGTCCAGTGTTTAGTGGGGGAAGAGACTGTGACAAAGACTATTAAAGTGAGGTCCCAGGGCTGTTCTGAAGCTGGCATGAACTGGTTTGTGAGAGAGCCTGATGTTAACATTTTCAGGAATTTTGCAAGCTGTTGTTAAACACAGCCACCCTTGAAACTGGCAATGGAAGGAGGTGTATTTACATCATGGGATACGGACAACTGACCAATCAGGGCTTTTCTGCTCTTTCTGGGGAGAAGGCTGTTAAACATTACCAGCACCTCCCTACTGCCCTTGACTATTGCCAGGACAACAACGACCTCTCAGTCAGTGGAAAGTAACAGTGTTATCCCAGAGGGACCAAGGCAGTGAGGAAGAAGTGGGCTTTGAGAGACGAATAAAAGTTTAGGGCTTCCCTGGTGGCTCAGTGGTAAAAAACTGCCTGCCAATGCAGGAGATAGGGGTTTGATCCCTGATCCGGAAAGATTTCACGTGCCACGATGCAACTAAGCCCATGTACCACAGCCACTGAGCTGGGCTCTAGAGCCCGTGAAACTGCAGCCCCTGAAGCCCACATGTCCTAGAGCCAGTGGTCTGCAACAAGAAAATCTAGAAAGATTGTTCTGATGAGCCTACATGCAGGGCGGCAAAGGAGACACAGACGTAAAGAACAGACTTTGGACTCAGTGGAAAAGGAGAGGATGGGATGATTTGAGAGAACAGCACTGAAACATTACCATGTGTAAAGCAGCCAGTGGGAGTTTGATGTATGATGCAGGGCACCCGAAGCGGGTGATCTGTGACAGCCTGAGGGATGGGCTGGGGAGGGAGGCGGGAGAGGAGTTCAGGATGGAGGGGACACATGCTGATGTACGGCAAAACCATCATAATATCGTAAAGTAATTATCCTCCAATTAGAATAAATAAATATATAAAGGAGAGTAGCCGCTGCTTACCAAAGAAAAGCCCGCACAGCAATGAGGATCCAGCACAGCCAAAAGTAAATACATAAATTAGTTTTAAAAAATTGCAAAAAAGTTTAACGTGTAGAAAGGAGGAAGGAAGGCAGTCTCAAATAGCCTAGCGTGCTTTGGGATGCAACGAGCGGCCTATGGGGCAGGCATGTGTTTGGATGTCAGGAAATAGATGCGGGGAAGTGGGCAGGGTAGGTAAGGGTGGGATGGAGGGTCTCACATGTCCTGCTGAGCATTGTGGGCTTTATTTTTTATGTAGGGAGGAGGTCTTGGAGGCTTTTTACCAGGGGAGTTGCCACGCCCATCTGCAACCCAAGGGCAGCTGTGTGCTACCCACACGTGAGGTCTCAGCTGCCTCTGTGAAACTGATGGGTAAACAGTTGTCTTTTTCAGGACGACATCAAATCAGATAATGCAGTAGGCTCATAAAGCGCTGTATTTGTAGTACCTGGTGTGGAAAGGCCTTATTCTGCCCATGAGAAACATCCAGAGAGGCCTGGACTCTGGGTGACACAGAAACGAAGTTTCTTTACAATAATTGCATTTTTGAAACGTAGCCCATGGGGATAATTTGGACATTTTCAGGCACCAGAAAGATGCTGTAGGTCCTTGATAAACTGTCTACTCACTTGAGTGTCTGTATTTGTCTATACATTCAAAAAAGAGGGGAAATATGCACTAACTCTGAGTTTTACTACTGTGCTGTCCTTTATAAGTCAAACATGATTTACTGTTTTTCATTAGCACACAACCTCAGACAGACTTCCAAACTGTGGTGTTTAGAATTCTGAAACACTGTCAAATCTTTTAAAGAGCAACTGCAATAAATTAGAAAACGTCATCACGGCACGCTTGTCTCGATTCACTGCGGTTACACGTTGTGGACTTGGGAGTTTCAGCTCATTGAAAATGTGAAGCCTGTAATGTCTGATGAATAAGACATTCACATCCACACAATTGGCTTCCTCCTGGTATAAAACAATTAAAGTGACAGCAGCTCAGTGGCTTGGTGGCAGGCCTGGGGTCAATCTCTCACTTCCACTGGCAACAGAATTGGAGAATGCCAGTGACAAGAGCCAGCACATACCAGGCTCATGGGATTAAGGGACGCTTCATGCCTTTTTAATGTCCACTTGTGGCTGACTGAAACAAAACACCCACGAAGTTAGGTGAATTGAGCTCTTATTGTGAGAGACAATGCAACAGCCCGTTGCCTTGTCTCCCAAACAGGAATCCCACCCACGATGCGGTGAGTCGGGAACTGACATCTTCTCTTCCCCACCTGTGAGCGGGAGCACAACCCAGAAAGATCTGATTTCCTTTTCACGCAGATGCTAAAGAACAAAGTCATCCCTTGTCTGCGTTATGCTGTTTGTTTTCCAGTCTGTTGGCATTAAAATTGCACTCCAAGCACCTATCACGTCTCATGATGCTCTAAGTCCTTTTCAAAAGATCTGACTTTGAACATTGGGGTCATTTGAAAGGAAAAGGAAAAAAAAAACAGATCTAGTGACTTTGTTGCTTATTGTCATGGGGGAAAAAAATCACCACAGTTTTATCTGAAACATAATAATTAACTGTTGGGCTTCCCAGGTGGCTCAGTGGTAAAGAATCTGACTGTCAATGCAGGAGATGCAGGTTTGATCCCTGGATATGGAAGATCCCCTGGAGGAGGGCATGGCTACCCACTCCAGTATTCTTGCCTGGAGAATCCCACGGACCCGGAGGAGCCTGGTGGGCTACAGTTCAGGGGGTCGCAAGAATCGGACATGACTTCGCAGCTAAGCAACAGTGAAAACAACAATTACCTATAATGAATACTGCATGAAGCACACAAACGTAAAAACAAGACCACCTCATCTGTCCCAATAAGCTCTTTTGGTTTTGCTCCTTTTGTTCCATTTGCTCTTAGATGCAGTGGCTTGGCGTGAGCTGTCACCCACAGTGAGCCAGGGCCTGCCATGCTAAAGTGGAAAAACTGCTTTGTTTTTTAATTAGTAACTTCCTGAGTTTTAGTGCTCGAGTTTCTATGGTTCTCATGATCAATTATTAAGCATGTAGGTCCAAGCAGGATAATAAAACTACTCATGCCTGGATTAACATGGTAAAATTAAATCTCATCTTGTTTAGTACTCTCTTGTTAAGGAAAAATTCTAACAGGTTGATTTTTAGAGACTGACGTATGCCTTGTAAAATGTAAAGAAGAACACGGCAAGTCTTTCATTCACTGAGGTGTAGTGTGTGAAGACTGTCAACACACTAGAGATGGGTGGTTAAGATAAGATGTATCTGAAGTAGGTAGGTAGAAGGAAATTACTAAGATTAATGGTGTGAAATCAAGCAAAGAAATATTTAGAGAGACTAGAAAATAATTAATGGCAAGAGGAGCTTTGTGTTAGAATAAGCTCCAAAATAAAACTATGAAAAGATCTTACCAAATCTAGGGAAAAATAGGCAATAATGGTCACTGTTTGGAGAGCTGTCTTGCTAATACACACACAGATACACCACAGTAATTCCTCTTGACCAGGAATTCTTTGCACTTGAAATCTGAACATTTGTAGGTTTAATTCTATGTATTAAACAATTACCTCAAAAACAAAACAAAAAAACAACAAAAAACAATTACCTCCAAACTGAACCAATCAATATCAAAGTTATAAAATCAATTTCCAGTCTCTCTTTCAAGCCTTATTCTGTCTTATGTGTTATATATAGAGTTGTATGTACTCTAAACATTATGATCATGTATTTTCCCAACATTTTACTAAACTTTTCAAGAAAAACAAAAGAGTTATACAGTGACCATCTATATACCTACTACAAAGATTCTACAATTAATATTTTGATGCATTGGTTTTGTAACATATCTCTTCTTCTGTCTATGCTTTTATCCATCACTTAACCTATCTTATTATTTTGATCCATTTCAAAGTAAGTTGCCGATATCAGTACTTCACCCCTAAATATGCATATTATTAATTAGAGCCCATTATATACTTATGGTTTTAAGTAAATTTTACCTATAGTGAAGAAGAAGAAGTAAAGTCGCTTAGTCGTGTCTGACTCTTTGCGACTCCATGGACTGTAGCCTGCCAGGCTCCTCAGTCCATGAGATTTTCCAGGCAAGAATATTGGAGTGGGTTGCCATTTTCTTCTCCAGGGGATCTTCCCGACCCAGGGATCGAACCCGGGGCTCCCACATTTCAGGCAGACTCTTTACTGTCTGAACCACCAGGGACTGTTTTTTACCTACAGTAAAATGCACAGATTTTGAGTACATTATTTGATGAAGTTTTAGTGGTATTACACAGGAACTGCCACAGTGCTAGGTAATAGAGAATTCAGTTTTAATTTGGAATCTGAGAATATGGTTTTTCTTACTAAAAATTATTTAATCACATCCCTCTTTTTCTACTCTTACAAACTCCTCAGTGGGCAAAACACATGAGTATGACTACCAACAACAGAATAGGCACAGAACACTTAGACTGTGATATTTTTAAACTTTCAGAGTCACTGCCAACCCCGAGAATCTCCAGAAAACTCCATCTGTGTATATAACCACATGCAGGGTTTTTTTCATACAATTTCAGTTGCAGAAATTGTATGAAAATTGTTGTAGTCACAGACCTTCTGAATTCCATTCACAGACCCATGTGCTGCAGGTCAAGAACTTTAGGGTTGGAAAGGCTGAATGTGGAGCATAAAACAGCAAGTCCACCACTGAGCTGAAATTCTAGAGAGTATGCAGAAGGAATAACTTTCCCTGAAAGTTATGTACTTGAAGGTATAATTCCTTCTGAAAAGAGGCACAGACTATGGACACGCCTGTTTAGAGTGGGTGGAGGCTGACATGGGCTTTGCAGGTGGCACGAATGATAAAGAATCCACCTGCCAGGAGACTCAAGAGACGGGGGTTTGACTCCTGGGTTGGGAAGAGCCCTTGGAGGAGTGAATGGCAAACCGCTCCAGTATTCTTGTCTGGAGAATCCCATGGACAAAGGAGCCTGGCAGGCTACAGTCCGCGGGATCACAGAGTCAGACATGACTGAGCAACTGAGTGCACACGCACACACCCAGGCTTATGTAATTTCCTACACCCTCCCTAGATGATAAAAAGAAAACCAACCAAACAAAAGCAAAATAAAAATCTCACCTAATGCACGCATCATGTTTCAAGAGGGGTGGACCCTGGTCTATGTTATTTGATGAAGGCAACTGCCCACAGGGGAAGCACAAATGGGCGTTGTGGGCCCCTAAGTAGGGATCTAAGGAGGTGATCCTCAGAGGACGAGGGCTTTTCACAGCTTTATGGATGATGCTAACCTCTATCGTCCCTATTAAGGTAGAAACACTATCAGCTGAGATTTTGCAATTGTTCTCAATATGGCCACCCATGCTTTCCCCCTCTGAAAGGGTCACAGGCAACTCATCTGAGCTGCTGAGGAGGATATACTGGGTCTCTAGTCCCCATGACAACCTTCAAGGCAGGCATTTTTATTTTATCTTTCAGATAAGAAAGCTGAAGCTTAGAAATCCGTGCTGGAAAAGTGCCTCCCACTCCTACTCTCTGGACAAAGCTTTGTCTCTCGTATCAACACCAGAGTTTCTTCTTAACATCAGAAAATGAACTCATGGTCTTTTATACCTGCACTTCACAGACTCATCTGGCTTCTCTAGCCTTACATTTCAGAACTGCGGCATTCCAGGACTTGGCCTGGAAGCATGGCATTCTGGTGATTCTTGCTCGCTTTCGTCTCCCTGATTAAACCTTACACTTATTCCCTGTTTATCGAGGCACAGGAAGAATCTGTGCCTTCCTGGCTAGGGGACAGCTACCTCAGGCTATATGTTGTCTCTCTGTGACCTGGTTTGATAGCACCCAGACTCCAAGGACCGCAAATCCTCAAGAGCCAGTTAAGAAAAAGGTAAGGGAAAATGCAGAGCCAGGGATGAATCAAGATGCCTCAGTCTTATTCCAATCCGCACATGGTTGCCATGGCAACTGCATCTAACTGTCCCTCCACCCTGCTCCTCCCACTGATCTGCTCGCTGCTTCAGGTGATCAAGGGAATCCGCACAGAATTGCTTCAGTTCTCTCATCTGCATAATTTTACTTTTATACAACTGAATTTTACACCATTTTGTCCCTTGACCATAAAATAGAGATGAAAAATTTCAAAAACAAAACACACGTACTTTTTTTGACCATGGTTTTTTCCACTGATCAAATGCAACGAGACCATTCCCTGTTTACTCTTCTTGAAGCTTTACATTTCCTCTTCCATATGGGCTCTGCCCTCAGCCCACTCACACACGCAAATACGCACCCACACCATTCCAGTGCCCGCTGGTGAAATTTTTGAAGAAACATTCTGATCAGAGAAATTCTAAACTTATAGAAATGGGAGCCTAAGCATCTTGGAGATTTGTAACTCTTCTACAATTAAGCCAAAGTGGAGGAAACATGATGAGACTCAGGTTCAATCCCTGGGTCGGGAAGATCCCCTGGAGGAGTGCATGACAACCCACTCCAGTGTTCTGCCTGGAGAATCCCGTGGACAGAGGAGCCTGGCGGGCTGCAGTCCATAGGGTTGCAAAGAGTTGGACATGACTGAAGCGATGTAGCACGCACACGCAGAGGAATCTTAGGCAAAACAGGATGTGGAATAAAGCAATCTAAACTTTCTCCATTGCAGTTGGCATGCCTTCCTTTTAAATAATAAGGGAGGCTTAATTCCTTGATTTTAAAGCATCAGAGAAAAACACGATGCTCTTTAGAGAATCTGAGGGGACAGAAAGAAAACCCTGCTGTTACTGTTTTAGTGGCTTTTGAAGCCTGCTGGCCATGGCACTGCCAACATGGATTGGGTAGTGATCTGCCATGACAAAGAGCCCTAGGAACTGTCAATGCGAGAGAGATCACCTGAACCAGGGAGCAGTTCAGTGGGAGGAGCAAGAACTGAGCAAGACCATAATGCCAGAGAGCAGAGGCGACAGCAGGAACTGAGCTCACAGGTGGAGTGAAGTGGCTCTAAGGTCTTCTGTGTGAGGCAGGCATCCTACATCTGATGATGTGTGTGTTAGTTGCTCAGTCATGTCCAACTCTTTGAGACCCCATGGACTGTAGCCCGCCAGGCTCCTCTGTCCATGGGATTCTTCAGGCAAGAATATTGAAGTAGGTTGCCATTTCCTCCCCCACGGGATCTTCCTGACCCAGGGATTGAACCCAGGTATCGAACCCAGGTCTGCTGTATTGCAGGCAGATTCTTTACTGTCTGACCTATAGGGAAGTCCCCCACATCTGGTAATCCATGAAGGGGATTGAGGAAGAGTTCACCTAGGCTGTAGTTTGCAACCCTCTTCAGACCTAGAAACCTGTGGCTTAATCTCTTGTCACATATAAACTTAGCTTGTTTCACTTTTATCTCATCCCTTCTCTCACTTTCTTTTCTTTCTTTCTTTTAGGTCACGTGTCGTAAGCATGTGGGATCTTAGTTTTCCGACCAGGAATAGAATCTGTGCTCCCTGTACTCCCTTCTCCTTGCACCACATTTTATCCATGAACAGTATGAAAAGGCAAAAAGATAGGATACTGAAAGATGAACTCCCTAGGTCGGTAGGTGCCCAACTCCTAGTGTCGGTAGGAGATCACTGGAGAAATAACTACAGAGAATGAATGGTGGAGCCAAAGCAAAAACAATACCCAGTTGTGGATGTGACTGGTGATGGAAGCAAGGTCCGATGCTATAGAGAGCAATATTGCATAGGAACCTGGAATGTTAGGTCTATGAATCAAGACAAATTGGAAGTGGTCAAACAGGAGATGACAAGAGTGAATGTCGACATTGTAGGAATCAGTGAACTAAAATGGACTGGAATGGGTGAATTCAACTCAGATGACCATTATATCTACTACTGTGGACAAGAATCCCTTAGAAGAAATGGAGTAGCCATCATAGTCAACAAAAGAATCTGAAATGCAGTACTTGGATGTCATCTCAAAAACAACAGAAAGATCTCTGTTTGCTTCCAAGGCAAACCATTTAATATATCCAAGTCTATGCCCTGACCAGTAATGCTGAAGAAGCTGAAGCTGAATGGTTCTATGAAGACCTACAAGATTTTTTAGAGCTAACACCCAAAAATGATGTCCTTTTCATTATAGGGGACTGGAATGCAAAAGCAGGAAGTCAAGAAACACCTGGAATAACAGGAAAATTTGGCCTTGGAGTACAGAATAAGGCAGGGCAAAGGATAATAGAGTTTACCAAGAGAACACACTGGTCATAGCAAACACCCTCTTCCAACAACACAAGAGAAGACTCTACACGTGGACATCACCAGATGGCCAACACTGAAATCATTGATTATATTCTTTGTAGCCAAAGATGGAGAAGCTCTATACAGTCAGCAAAAACAAGACCGGGAGCTGACTGTGGCTCAGATCAGGAACTCCTTATTGCCAAATTCGGACTTAAATTGAAGAAAGTAGGGAAAACCACTAGATCATTCAGGTATGATCTAAGTCAAATCCCTTACGATTATACAGTGGAAGTGAGAAATAGATTTAAGGGACTAGATCTGATAGAGTGCCTGATGAACTATAGACAGAGGTTTGTGACATTGTACAGGAGACAGGGATCAAGACCATCCCCAAGAAAAATAAATGCAAAAAAGCAAAATGGCTGTCTGAGGAGGCCTTACAAATAGCTGTGAAAAGAAGAAAAGCAAAAAGCAAAGGAGAAAAGGAAAGATATATCCATTTGAATGCAGAGTTCCTCAGTGATCAGTGCAAAAAAATAGAGGAAAACAATAGAATGCAAAAGAGTAGAGATCTCTTCAAGAAAATTAGAGATACCAAGGGAACATTTCATGCAAAGATGGGCTCAATAAAGGACAGAAATGGTATGGACCTAACAGAAGCAGAAGATACTAAGAAGAGGTGCCAAGAATACACAGAAGAACTGTACAAAAAAGATCTTCATGATCCAGATAATCACAGTGGTGTGAAAACTCACCTAGAGCCAGACATCCTGGAATGTGAAGTCAAGTGGGCCTTAAGAAGCATCACTACGAACAAAGCTAGTGGAGGTGATGGAATTCCAGTTGAGCTATTTCAAATCCTAAAAGATGATGCTGTGAAAGTGCTGCACTCAATATGCCAGCAAATTTGGAAAACACAGCAGTGGCCACAGGACTGGAAAAGGTCAGTTTTCATTCCAATCCCAAAGAAAGGCAATGCCAAAGAATGCTCACATTACCACACAATTGTACTCATCTCACATGCTAGTAAAGTAATGCTCAAAATTCTTCAAGCCAGGCTTCAGCAATACGTGAACTGTGAACTTCCAGATGTTCAAGCTGGTTTTAGAAAAGGCAGAAGAACCAGAGATCAAATTGCCAACATCTGCTGGATCATTGAAAAAGCAAGAGAGTTCCAGAAAAACATCTATTTCTGCCTTATTGACTATGCCAAAGCCTTTGACTATGTGGATCACAATAAACTGTGGAAAATTCTGAAAGAGATGGGAATACCAGACCACCTGACCTGCCTCTTAAGAAACCTGTATGCAGGTCAGGAAGCAACAGTTAGAACTGGACATGGAACAACAGACTGGTTCCAAATGGGAAAAAGAGTATGTCAAGGCTATATATTGTCACCCTGCTTATTTAACTTATATGCAGAGTACATCATGAGAAATGCTGGGCTGGAAGAAGCACAAGCTGGAATCAAGATTGCCGGGAGAAATATCAACAACCTCAGATATGCAGATGACACCACCCTTATGGCAGAAAGTGAAGAACTAAAGAGCTTCTTGATGAAAGTGAAAAGGAGAGTGAAAAAGTTGGCTTAAAGCTCAACATTCAGAAAACTAAGATCATGGCATCCAGTCCCATCACTTCATGGCAAATAGATGGGGAAACAGTGGCTGACTTTATTTTTGGGGGAGGGGGCTCCAAAATCACTGCAGATGGTGACTGCAGCCATGGAATTAAAAGACGCTTACTCCTTGGAAGGCAAGTTATGGCCAACCTACACAGCATATTAAAAAGCAGAGAGATTATTTTGTCAACAAAGGTCCGTCTAGTCAAAGCTATCATTTTTCCAGTAGTCATGTATGGATGTGAGAGTTGGATTACAAAGAAAGCTGAGCACCAAAGAATTGATGCTTTTGAACTGTGGTGTTGGAGAAGACTCTTGAGAGTCCCTCGGGCTGCAAAGAGATCCAACCAGTCCATCCTAAAGGAGATCAGTCCTGGGTGTTCATTGAAAGGACTGATTTGAAGCTGAAACTCCAATACTTTGGTCACTTGATGTAAAGAGCTGACTCATTTGAAAAGACCCTGATGCTGGGAAAGATTGAAGGCAGGAGGAGAAGGGGAAAACAAAGGATGAGATGGCTGGATGGCATCACCAACTCAATGGACATGAGTTTGGGTGGACTCTGGGAGTTGGTGATGGACAGGGAGGCCTGGTGTGCTGCAGTCCATGGGGTTGCAAAGAGTCAGACACGACTGAGTGACTGAACTGAACTGACTCCCTGCATTGAAGCTCTGGGTCATAATCACTGGACCACCAGGGAAGTTTCTCACTTTTTCTTACTGAATTCCTCACCCTGTGTTCCCGTCTACCATGCTTGACACCCATACTAGGTTTCTATCTTTGTCCCCAGACTCCTTTGGAAATCTTTCTTGAACATCTTTGTTGTCTAAGAAAATAACAAAGAATGATTTTCCACCCTTCCCCTAAAACACTTTATATTATCGCTAATGTTTGTAAACATTTCTGTGCTGGTCATCCGTGCTTTTCACTAATTTCCAGCTCCCTGGCTCCTGGACCCTGGGTGGAATGCCTTTTTCATCAACTGTGGAAGTCAGACATGACCATTCAAACTGCTCTGACCAATAAAATGTACCCATCCATGTGGCTGCCTTTAAAGCCAGTAATCTTCTTGCCATCTCTCTTTCCCCTGCCAAGTTGGCTGAAGAAGCCTGTATGGAGATGCACCCTTGGTTATCCTGCATCCCTGAGCAGAGCCCCTTGACAGTCATATGACCACACAGCATCAACCAGAAATAAAGGTTTATTAATTAAGCCACAGGAAAACGGAGTCTATCCTGAACGACACAATGCTTATTATGTCTAGTTTGGATTGCAAGTCCTTGGGCAAGAACTGCAACTTATCTACTCTTAAAAACAATCCTTGTGAGGCAGCAATTTTTTTTTTTTTTTTTTTTTTTTTGTGGCCATTCCTTATTACAATGGGGAAAATGAGGGGTGGAGAACACACATCATTTACTTAAGAACTCACAGCTAGTAAGTGGCCAAGTTGGAACTTGTACCCAGATTTTATTACTTCAAATCCCATACTTTTTCTACTGTATCATGATGGTGAAAAGTGAAGTGAAAGTGTTAGTCACTCAGTCATGTCCAACTCTTTGCAACCCCATGGACTATAGCCTGCCAGGCTTCTCTGTCCATGGGGATTTTCCAGACAAGAATACTGGAGTGGGTAGCCATTCCCTTCTCTAAGAGATCTTCCCTACCCAGGGATCGAACCCAGGTCTCCTGCATTGTAGGCAGATTCTTTACCATCTGAGCCACTAGGGATTATGATGGTAGTAACCCTTAAACGATGTGGGCAGGAGAGAGGATTCAATTCTGAAAAGCAATAGAACAGAATCTGATAAGGCAAAAAGAAAAATACCACAAGCCATAGAAGAAAATGCATGCTTTTGTAGTAAAAAATGAATAGCAGCAACTGGGTACATCTGTCAAGCATTATTTTATTTTTGCTTTTATTTCTCCATTTTAGCAATAGGAAAGTTTCTAGATATCTGGTGCAAAAATTGGAATTCTCATATGAATATCACTCTCAGGTTGGGTAATTTGAATTTTATATAATTTGAATGTGAGTAAAAATTTAAGGAACAGTATCTTTTGAAATTATAAGCATAAGATGTCATGTATATCAAAAAGAATCTGGAAACATACATGCCAGCTATTAATAGTGGCTAACCCTGGAAAGGGATCCAGATTTTCTGCAGGTTGAGAATTTTAAAGCTTTACTACATGTTTCTGTGAGTTATTTGAATCCTTTCCAGTATGAAAAATCCATTACTGAAATTTAATGACTGGAATAAATAACTATTAACTATTATTTTTAATGAAGTGTTTTTAAAAGTCTTTACTGAATTTGTTACAGTATTGCTTCTGTTTTATGTTCTGGTTCTCTGGCCTTCAGGCATGCGGGATCTGTATTCTCAACCAGGGATTGAACCTGCATCCCCTGAACTGGAAGGCGAAGACTTAACCACTGGAACACCGGGGAAGTCCCAGCTCTTAGTTATTATTATAATTAATATATACACAATGTGATGAATAGCTGCTGATTTGGTGAGATGGCTAATATCTGGCAATTGCAATGACAGACTAAACTTGTTCAGCACTGTTTAAAGCCTTGTGAAATATCCTTATGTTGAAGACAGAATTGTTCAGAAAAGGAAGGAAGACATGAAATAGGTTTCATCCTTCACATTGTATAGAGAAATTGAATTATTTTGTGATTTTTTGGGGGTAATGACATCTTTTCAATGTATTAGAAATGAAATGATAAAGAGGGAAAAAAGAGCTAAGATATCAATCTAAACAGAAAATAATCATGAATGTCAAATGTTGCTCAAAACTTTAACAGAAACACTTAAGACACATGTATGAAGAAAGAAAATCAAATAAGTACACCTTTCAGACACTAAAATTTGGTTAATATTAAATTAACCCTTCAAATTCAAGATGTTTTAATTTTATCCTCTTATTTACAGAGAGGAAACAAGGTTTGAATCTCTTATTTCTAAATTGATCAAAAATTATTCAACATACTGATAAACTGTTGTTCCACAGTCATACTTGATCTTAAGGTATGATACAGCATTGACAATAAGGCAATCGAATTACCTTCTTCATGCAATGACTAATTTTTTTATATTCACATTCCATACTGAGCACCGAGACAAAAGATTTGGACTCCGTAATTTTTATCTAAAACTTAAACTACAGATTTTGGAAATCTTACTCTAAATATAACAGCAGCATGCTTCTTCTGCTTATTTGTCCATCATCTATTTGTCTTAAAAATATTTAAGCCACCTCTGTATCTGCACACATACTGTGCCTTGGTCCTGAGTGGCTCTTTGCTGGTGAGCTCAGAATTGAAGGGAAGAAACTGACAACCCCATTACTTCACTGGGGAATTCCACTACCAGGGAGGGTTCTGCTTTGTCTAGATAGTGGTGCCACCTGCTTAGGGGGGAGGGGATCAACACTAGATGCTCTCCACGACTTCTTTCCTCTCAATAACATCAGGTTGATCAGTTCAGTTCAGTCGCTCAGTCATGTCTGACTCTTTGTGATCCCATGGATTGCAGCATGCCAGGCTTCCCTGTCCATCACCAACTCCCGGTGATCAGGGTTGATCAACATCTGCATTTTCTCATACTGTTTGTTCATCAGTAATAAAGGGTGTGAGTTAAAATACATGAGGAATGATTAAATAATATTCCTCAAAATATTTATGTAACTATTGGAAATCAAATTTCTTTTTTAAAAACATGACTATGAATCACAAAATAAATCTCAGCACTCTGGGATCATTCAATGCGGTTCCCTCATTCTTCCTGATCTGAAAATGACCACTATCCTCAACAAATGAAAGTAATACTTCATAATAAGAAGGGAGGAAATTACCACATGAGTGGTGAAAAGAACATTATTACTGTGTTCAGAAATATGTTTGGAAGAAGTTACAGACCATCTGTCTTAAGAGATTTCTACATACTCCTTGTGATACTTGTCCTTGATAGAGTGTGGATGTAACCCTAATGCTGAGGTAACTGTTTACTGATTCTCATGGATTTTGACTGCAATATGAAAAAGAGAGGGATGTCTTAACTATGATAGAGAGCTCACCAGAGTGCTTCTGAGTACCTCACTATATATCTGTGTGTGTGTTATGTCTGCAAATCGTATTGCATGATTTTTTCTTTTTAAATTAATTTTTGTTGGAGTATAGTGGTTTGGCAAGTTGTGTTAGTTTCTACTGTACAGAAAAAGGAACCAGCCATACATACACATATACCCCCCACCCCCACCTTCTGGACTTCCTTCCAATACAGGTCACTACAGTGCATTAAGTAGAGTTCCCTGTGCTATACAATATGTCCTCACTAGTTATTTATTGATTAACTATATGGTTTTGGTGGCTCAGATGGTAAAGAATCCGTCTGCAATGTGGGAGACCTGGGTTCGATCCCTGGGTTGGGAAGATCCCCTGGAGGAGGGCGTGGCAACCCGCTCCAGTATTCTTGCCTGGAGAATTCCCATGGACAAGAGAGCCTGGGGGGCTACAGTCCATGGGGTCACAAAGAGTCGGACACAACTGAGTGACTAAGCACACATATGTTTTTAAGCAAAATAGAATATTTTATTACGAGAGCAAAGAGTAATCATTATATTTAAATGAATTGTGTGCTGCGCGCTTAGTTGCTCAGGCATATCTTATTCTTTGTGACCCACAGACTGTAGCCCCCAGGCTCCTCTGTCCACGGGATCATCTAGGCAAGAAAACTGGGAGTAGCCATTCCCTTCTCCAGGGGATCTTCCCGACCTAGGTATCTAACCCTGTTCTCCTGCATTGCAGGTCGATTCTTTACCACCTGAGCCACCAGGGAATCCCTTAAATGAGTTAGAATTTATTAAATTTAAATTTAAAGAGATGAAATGATATAGATATAATTATGTACCGTTTTAAATAATTTAACTGTTCTCTATGACTGCTTTATTTAATTCTCGTCCTATTCTCTTACTTTATTGAAGCAATATTTTACTTTTAACCTGTTTTTGGAGATTCTTTCCTCCTACAGATTTTTTTGTAGCTCTGTTATTTTCCAGGAGTGTTACCAAGTATAAAATCTCATGTGCATATTTTTCCCTTAAAGGGTATAACTAACTAACTCTCAAAGAGAATGTTTTAATTATCACAGTCTCTGTGGGGTCATCAAGAGTCTAGACCTCTTGGTATCTAAATTCATGATCTTTCCCTGTCTCAGAATTTAAAGAAAAAAAAAAAAAACCCCAACCACATTTTGGATTCACATGGTTGCTGAAAGACTATAATCAAATATAACTCTTCGGTGAAGAACATTAACCCAAATACATATCCTGCCTGCCCCCCCTGCCCCCACCAAAAGAAGGATTCATTCAGAAGTACCTTTTTAGACTTTATCACAAACTTGGAAGACAAAGTTTTTGTAATATGTACACATACAATGAATAGAAGATTAGCAGCCATCCAGCCTCAAACCTTTCTATTCCAGAGTAGGGGCATCTTCTTTCAAAGAAATCCTATGAGAACGTGGGGATATTGGAATCCTCATCCCCTGCTTGTAGGGATGTAAAAATGATGCAGTCACCTTAATATTTATAAGAGCATTATTCATAATAGCCCCAAAATAGAAACAGCCCAAATGTCTGTCAACTGAAGAATGGATAGATTAAAATGTGCTGTATCCACAGAATGGACATGACTTTGAAAAAAGAAAAAGAATATAACACTGATGCATGCTGCAACATGAAAACATTATGTTAAGTGAAAGAGCCGATCAGAAGAGGCCACATACTGTATGATTCCACTGAAATGAAATGTCCAGAATTCCAAATCCACAGAGACAGAGAGGAGATTAGTGGTCGTCTGGGGCTGTGAGGATGCAGGGAAATGGGAATAGGGAATGACTGGTAATAGGTATGTGGTTTCTTTTCAGGATGATGAAATGTTCTGGAATTAGACTGTGGTGATAATTTGCACAATTCTGTGAATATACTAAAAACTACAGAATTGCTCACTTTAAATGGGTGAATTAATGGGTGAATTTTATGGGGTGTGAAATATATCTCAATAAAGTTGTAAAAGTAAAAGAATTCCATGTACTCTCTAGATTGCTGTTTGTCAGTCACTAAGTCATGTATGGTTCTTGGTGACCCCATGGTCTATAGCATACCAGGCTCCTCTGTCCTACACTATCTCCTGGAGTTTGCTCAATGTCATGTCCATTGAGTCAGGGAGACTATCTAACCATCTCATACTCTGACACTTTCTTTTCCTTTTGCCTCCAATCTTGCCCAACAGAAGGGTCTTTTCCAATGAGTCAATTCTTCTCATCAGGTGGCCAAAGTATTGGAGTTTCAGCTTTAGCATCAGTTTATAATGATGAAGATGATGATGACAAAAATACATTGGTGGTTGCATAGAAGTAAAATATTAGAGGAACTTCCCTGGTGGCTCAGCTGGTAAAGTATCTGCCTGTAATGCAGGAGACCTGGGTTCAATACCTGAATTGGGAAGATCCCCTGGAGAAGGGTATGGCAACCCACTCTAGTATTTGTGCCTGGAGAACCCCCTTGGACAAAGGAGCCTGGCCGACTATAGTCCATAGGGCTTGCAAAGAGTTGGACACAACTGAGCAACTAAACACACACACAAAATATCAGAGGAATATGTATTAATGCAAAGTGGTTCTTTTTAGTGAGTGTATGTTCTCTTTATGTTAGGTACTTACATTGTTTTGAATTTGTATACTGAATATGTTATTTCTGTATATGTTATTTCTGAATATGTTATTTCAGAAAAAAGTTAAGTATCAGAGTTTTTAAAGACGTTTTTACAGTATAAGTTCTGGAGGAGATAAATAAGGACTATGACTGGGGAAGGTGGTTGGAATAGAGCTTTAAAAGGTGGGCTTTAAAACTGGATAAAGAAAGGCCAAGAGGAGGACAACAGCCTTTGAAAGAGTTCTTTTATTTCTAGAATCACTGTCTATTTTCTCTGGGCTCTGAGGGTAGAGACAGATCTGTCTTATTTACACTGAGTCCCCAGGGTCTAGAATGATGTCTGAACCACAGGGCGTGCTCAAGAAATATAAACTGAATCCATGAACAAACGTGTGTTACTGGAATCCTTTTCCCAATGTGTGTCTTTATGTAAGTTTAAAAAGGGGTCCCCTTCTCCTAGGTTGATGCAGCTTCTCTCTAGGACTTGTATTTGGGAGAGTTAATCATGAGTTTATCTATGAGCTGCCCCGATCCTGCTGCCTGGCCAACCTCCCTTGTGATGGTCCCACCCCAACTGCAAACAGGATAAAGTCCATGCATCTGGGGCTGGCCATCAAAGCCCTTCTCAATGTGACCCTAATATTCCTGTGCCATCATAAACATTTCCAAACCTATTCTGTGCTCAGATCATAGTAATCCTATTCTTCCATGTGTTGGCTCCTAATACTGCCTTCATCCCACCAATACCTACGGTTGAAAAAAGACAAGCCTCCACATTCTAACACTAACACTCATTGGCTCTACAGGACACAACCTCTCGTCCTCCTATGCTCCCATTCTGACTTCCCTTCCATCTGACTCTTGACTCCTTCCTCATTTGAAGTTTTATTCTTATTCATGGGATTTAGATCTGGATTTTAGTATGAAGTAGGCACATCAGCTTTTGACTCTCAGCGTTCCCTTCCTTTGGTCTTGACTTGGCTTCCTTTGGACCATTTCCCTGGCCCCTCTAGACACAATCATCAGCCTGCCTCCTCAGGTGGAATCAGCACTTTTTCCTCTTTGAACCTATGCAACACACTATACAAACCCTTATGAAACCTTGATCATATCATATTATGTTGTTTCCTTACATCGTTTCACCTTTGGACTTTTGGAGCTTCTAATGGATGGAACCATTAGAAGGTATACAACACAATATACAGCACAAGATATTCTTAAGTGCCTAGCACCACGCTTGGCATATGTGTGTGTGTGTGTAGCAGGTATACAACATATGGAGAAAATGAATGAATGAATCATGGAAACAGAACCTGATCAGGGTAGAGAAAGTGGGATTTTGGGTGGTAAAGAATCCACCTGCAATGTGGGAGACCTGAGTTTGATCCCTGGTTGGGAAGATCCCCTGGAGAAGGGAATGGCTACCCATTCCAGTATTCTGGCCTGGAGAATTCCATGGACAGAGGAGTCTGGTAGGCTACAGTCCATGGGGTCGCAAAGAGTTGGATATAACTGAGCGACTTTCACTTTCTATTAGGGTGGACTCAGATTGTGAAAAGCCTTGAAATCTAAACAGAAGAGGCTAGACTTGTGGTGGAAAGAAAGACAGTCCCTTCAGATCTCTGAGAAAGGAAATGAAGCGATGAAAACAGCATTTAGGATGACCTGTTAGATGTCACCATTCCAGGTGGTGAGGAACAAGGGGAGCTTCTAGATGCAGCAAGGCCTCAATAAATGTTTGCTGTGTGACTGGTGGAGCCCAGAGAATCTCTTGCAGAAACACAGGTGTGAGGTGAGAGAACGGAGAAAAGTACAGACATTAAGAGACCGTTCCGGGCAATGATGGGCAGGCCCTGGAGGCCAGCAGGAGATGAAGATGAAAGGAGAGAGAAGCCACAGCGAGCAGAGTGGGACCAAGGATGAGAAGACACAAGCTGAGAGGGGGAGCCATCTTATCTCGGGAGAAGAGCCCCTCTTCGAATGCACTGAGTTGCAGGGGCTGGCATGTGCACTCACGCGTGCCTAAGTCACTGTGTAGTAAGGCAAGCCTGTGACACAATCCTTGTGCTGTTCCAAGAAGTCTTCCCTCTCGTTGGGCACCACCCCTGCCCTGGGTTTAAGTTTCTGCCAACAAAAACAAAATTACTCATAAAATGAATGGAAACAATCTGCTTCTGCCTTTTTCTTGCCACAGAGAAGATTTTTCTTAATCACTTTACTTTTTGTCCTTTGAATCATATATCCTGTTGCTTGATTAAGTCCCTTAGAAGTCTAAGCATTAGAGGTTTGCAGCATGAATCTCCGAGCTGATGTTTGCTTGTCTCATGGAAACGGATCTGTATTGGAAATCGGAACTGCCGCTAAGGTAATAAGTAGGTTCTTTCCCTCTCTGGTACAAAATTTATTCCTCAACATTTTCAAGGAAATAAGACTTGGTTAAAATATCAATAAGAACTGAGTCTCTGGATAAATCACTCAATGTAAAGTTAACTTTTCTAATATGAATCTGTTGTGTTTGAGTAGGTCTTTTTCTGTTTTTTTTAAAAACAGGGCTTTCTTCTTGTTGTCTCAAATTTTCCTTTAAAGAGGCATGGCAGGTGGTACAATTCCCATTTGAAAGGTATTTCCTGATATAAACTGAGACATGAAGGAACTTTCCAGATGATCTAGCGAGCGTGTAAGGGCTGGAGCCAGGCCTCTACAGCAATACAAAGTTCTCTCTACAAGCTCCCTTTCCTGCTACCCCTAAGGGAAAATGTCAAAATACTTTTCAGTAACTGGAAAAAAGTTGAAAGAAATATGGGAAAGAGGCTGCAGAAAACGGGGCCCTCGGACCGTATATGTTGACCCTGACTTGCCCTCCTTCAGGCACTTAGTCCTGGAGGTGACAGCGGGCAGAGGGCTAAGTGTGTGTCGCGTAAGAGCTTCATGGGATGGCTCACTTCTGCCTCCAGTCCTTTGTGGTGTCCCAGCAAAGATGGACGGGTCACCGGAGAACACGGACAAGAAGCTGGGCTGATGGCAGTGAGCAGATGGGTGCCTGGCCCTCTCTACAGGTCGGATTAGAGGACGTTTGGAGGATCTGGCCTCCAAAGATGATCTTCAGGGTTGTTTATCTTTTATTATTATTATTTTTTTTACCTTATTTATTTGGCTGTGCCAGGTCTTACTTGTGGCACACTGGCTCTTTGGTTGCAGCCTGTGGGATCTAGTTCCCTGACCAGGGATCAAACCTGGGCCCCCTACATTGGGAATGTGGAGGCTCAGCCACTGGACCACCAGGGAAGTCTGGGATGTTCATCTTAAAGAGTCTGTTCCCCTGTTCACAGCCCATAAAGTGAAGTGAAAGTCACCCAGTCTTGTCCGACTCCCTGCGACCCCATGGACCATACAGTCCATGGCATTCACCAGGCCAGAATACTGGAGTGGGTATCCTTTCCCTTCTCCAGGGGATCTTCCCAACCCAGGGATCGAACCCAGGTCTCCCGCATTGCAGGCGTATTCTCTACCAGCTGAGCCACAAGGGAAGCCCTTACGGCCCATAGCCTCGTACCTAAAATGTAGAGTCACCCCAGGCCCACCAACAATGGCTTTATTATCAAAGGGATCTTCTCCTTGGAAAAGTTATCAATGTGAAAAGGCAATTAAACTCCCACACAGTTGTACCTGATCAAGAAAGACTGTTAGCATTTTGCCTACAATTTTCCACCCTCTTTTTCAAGCATATCTGAGTCCACTTCTGTTACTGAAACGGAGTTTTACTATACGGAGCTGTTTACATCCTGCTGTTTGCACTCAGTGATGGGCACAGAGAACATTTCAGTATGTCATGAATTATTACTTTAAGGACTATTTAATAGCCTTGGCATGGAGTGCATTATTATTTAAACCTTCCACCAAAACTAGAAAGTAAACTCCTTGAAGGCAGGAATGATGTGAATTCATAATGCATTTTGCATCCCAAGCATCTAGCAGAGATTCTTTCATGATCAATGTTGATGTCTCCTTCGGGGGGAATATCTGTTTGAGTTAGTCAGGTGGTTGTGCTTTGGTATCTCAGCTGACAGGGGAAATCTGAAAACTGTGGATCCATGAAAAATGATCCTGCATGCATAGTGTGCTAAGACACTTCAGCTGTGTTTGACTTTTTGAGATCCTGTGGACCATAGCCTGCCAGGTTCCTCTGTCCATGGGATTCTGCAGACACTCTCTTTCTACTGGTGGAAAAATGATCCTATTACACTTTTAACCCACCCCAATGTCCTGGCTATGAGCTCTTGGTACTTGAGTGTAATAAAAAAAAAAAAAAAATCAAGGCTAGAAAGTTGTATGTTTAATGACAATGTTGGATGTCATTAATTTCTCAACTATATAATTCTAAATCCAAATAAGAAGACTGAACTCTTGCCCCAGCTTCTTTCATGCTAGATAAGCAGCAAGGACAGGATTAATAAAGTTGGGAAGAGTAGTCATGTGCTTACATAAGAAATCCAGTAAGTTTTGCACCCACTGGAGATTAGTGAGGCCCTTTGGAGCAGGCCCAGCTACAGAGATTTGCAGAAGCCTTGTGTCCCTGGTGGCTACTGATTAGCCTTTGGATAATACTTACTGTTCAGCATAATTGGGAGGAAAGTGAGTTTGCCTACTTGTCTATTAATAACAGTAAAATAAAATAATGGTGAAAAAAACAACCTCTTTAAAGGTGTAAGGGATAAACATTCCATGTATTTGCTCAGCATTTCTAGGACTGGAATCTGATTATTCCAATTTAATATGCTTCAATCTTTTTTGCATGACTACTCCATAAATGTTTTTGTTAAACCATGTACTCTTCTTGCATATTTCAAAGCTGAAATAGGATATTTTTATCATAAATTTAATAGTAGCAAAAGGTGTAATGTTTGGCTTATTGAAAACATTGACATTTTCAAATAAAGATGTTATATCATTCTTTAAACTTGGTCCACTGTAATGTCAGTATATTTAATCTATCACCTTCCAGTTTCAAAAGCACATGATTAAGTTATTCTTTAACAGTTGGAAATTTTACATCATACTTTTTTCTCCTTTAGTATTCCCATCCCACTTCCCTAAACAGAGTTTTATCCCAATATAATACATTCTCATCATGGAATTATGTTATCATTCTATAACACTCAATAGCATAAATATATACAGGAATCAAATTTAATTAAAAAATTTTCCTATAACAAATTGATCAAAGGGTCAAAATACTACAAAACAGAAAGTAAGTATTGAACATTAAACTTTTATTGGAAACATATCTCTTAATGAGGGAGTTGAGGGTGGCCTCTCTTCTCCCCAAGTTAGCTGATGCATCCCTAGAAACAGAGCACTTACTGTTCAAGTGAGTCTGGGTGCTTCAATTAGAGGAGGCTTTCTGGGCCTCTAAAGTGAGTCCAAAGGGCTTCCCAGGTGTTACTAGTAGTAAAGAATCCACCTGACAATACAGGACATGTGGGTTCAATCTCTGGGTCAGGAAGGTCCCCTGGAGGAGGGCATGGCAACCCACTCCAGTATTCTTGCCTGGAGAATCCCATGGACAGAGGAGCCTGGTGGGCTACAGTCCGTGGGTTTGCAAAGAGTCGGACGCAATTGAGTGACTGAGCATAAGGTGGGTCTCTATCGCTTCGTTACCTGGAGATCTGCACAGCTCATGACAATTCGACATGATAAGGTTGGGATGGATGAGAAGACGCTTTCTTTGCTAACATGGAAGAGAGGCTATTGGGAAAGGAGAATCAGGAGGTATTCTCAAGAAGATCAATTTTAGAACAGAAGAGGAAATTAGGGAAGAGTTTGGGTATAAAGGGGTACAATTATCATAGTTGGAAAACTACAGAAATAAGATGACATCCATGCTTTACAGAAACTCATAATTTGATGGGGGAGACATATAATAATATGTTAAATAATAAAATTGTATTTATATATTATTATATATAAATTAAACTGTATACAAATTACATTTTATATAAATTATATCATATAATTATATTATTAATTATAATTTTATTATTTAACAAAAATAAAATTTAATGTGAGTGCAGTAGTAAGGTACAAGGTCAAAGAGGAAGAACAATGGGGAAGTAAAAAAGGTTCTTAGAAGAGTAAGTCTGAGAGAATAAGGAAGGAGGCATCTCCACACCACCTTCAAGGTCTCGGGACGCAGTGGGGTGAGGTGCGTTTATCAGCATCACCCCCAGCACCCCCTGACTGAAGCACTGAATGGGTTTGGAAGATCAGATGGAAAGGTCAGTCATGGTCAGAATGGGAGGGTTCTGTATTCTTCACTTCACCCTCGTGCCAATAGGACCCACTAGCTCAGCGACCCCCAACCTTTTTGGCATCAGGGACTGGTTTCACGGCAGACAGTTTCCCCATGGACTGGGGCTGGGGAGTAGTTTCAGGATGATTCAAGCACTTTACATTCATTGTGTACTTTATTTCTATTTTTTTTAATCTTTTTTTAACATTTAAATTTATTTATTTTAATGGAGGCTAATTACTTTACAATATTGTATTGGTGTTGTGTACTTTATTTCTCTTGTTATTACATCAGCTCCATCTCAGATTTTCAGGCATTAGCTCCTAGAGGTTGGGATCCCTGGTCTAGAACATTTCTAAGCAGGGAGTGACTGATCAGATTGGTGTTTTGGAAAGAATACTCTCTTGGAAATAAGGCAGGTGGAGGGTGGTGAGGGACAGGAGGGGGAGTAACTAGATGCAGAGAAACAACTTAGGTAGCAGATGGGGGATAAACAGGGCCTCGATTAAGATTACAAAACAGTGTGGAGTATAGAAGAGCTAAGATATTATTCAGAAGGGATTGGAGGTCTTGGTGGTTCACTCAATGTCGGCCCATCAGCAGGATGCTGAACCCTCTTGGTTGGGCAGTTGTGCCGCTGATATAATTACAGATAGCAAAGGGAATACAAAAGCTCCCTTTGAAGACAGGGCTCACATTTTCCTCATCTTTGTTTCTACACCACCTGACAGTTATTAGTGAATACATAAATAAACTATCAGCACATTTGACCTCACTAATTCCAAGTTCCCCAAGACGGCACATCTAAGCAGGTTTTAAATTTTGTTTTATGATAAAATTTGTGGACAACTTATAACTGACCCTTCATAATAAAACAATAATCTAAAAACTGACCCTTAATAATAAAACAGTAATTTAAAATCTAGTCCAGTTGTTGAAAATAATAATACGTATTAAAAAAAACTAAACATAAACATTTTTAGAAGACTGCACCATTCAATTGGAAATGCAGCCATCGAATATTGAAATTAAGCACTGGCCTAAAATTACAGAGTCAAGACAGTTAATTCTACATGCGATAATGTGTTTACATTTTAAAAGAGACTATAGTTTAAAGTGGCATGGCATTTATTTTTTTTTCTAGATTATTGATTTATTTATTTCTGGCTTTATTGGGTCTTTGTTGCTGTGTGGGCTCTGCTCTAGTTTCGGCATGGGCTTCTTGTTGAGGAGGCTCCTCTTGTGGAGTATGGGCTCTAGGGAGCCCTGGCTTCAGCAGTAATGACAAGGGGGTCAGCAGTTGGGGGACCCAGGCTCTACAGCAGAGGCTCAACAGTTGTGGTACACAGGCTTAGCTGCCCCACCACACGTGGAAACTTCCTGGGCCAGGGATCGAACCCACGCCTCCTGGATTGGCAGGTGGATTCTTTACCACTGAGCCACCTGGGAAGCCCTAAAGTAGCATTAAAAAAAAGATGCTATTTAAAAATGTGTCCTATTTACTCATAAAAGTATCTTTTAGCTCATATGACAGCGTGGTAAATAGAGAGGGAAGGCCTGCTTCAGTTGGAAAACCAGGGACTTTAGGACTTCCCTGGTGGCGCAGTGGACAGGAATCTGCTAGCCAATGCAGGGGACACAGGTTTGAGCCCTACTTCAGAAAGATTCCACATGTTGGGGGGCATCTAAGCCTGTACCCCACAACCACTGAACCCAGGCGCTCTAGAGCCCACACCCTATAACAAGAGAAGCCGCTGCAGCGAGGAGCTGAGTATTGCAACTACTGAGCCCAGGTGCTCTAGAGCCCACACCCTATAACAAGAGAAGCCGCTGCAGCGAGGAGCCCGTGCCCCACAGCTACTGAGCCCAGGCGCTCTAGAGCCCACACCCTATAACAAGAGAAGCCACTGCAGAGAGGAGCTGAGCACCGCAACTAGAGAGAAGACCCTACTCGCAGCAACTATAGAAAGCCTCTGTGCAGCAAGGAATGCCCAGCATAGTCATAAATAAATAAATAAATAATTTTTTTAAGAAAACCACTTAAAAAAAAAATTCTGGAGATATATTTGCTACCACTGAAGTGAAGTGTTAATGGCTCAGTCGTGTCTAACTCTTCGAGATCCCATGGACTAAATAGCCCACCAGGCTCCTCTGTCCATGGGATTCTCCAGGCAAGAATACTGGAGTGGGTTACCATTCCCTTCTCCAGGGGATCTTCCTGACTCAAGAATCAAACTCAGGTCTCCTGCACTGCAGATTCTTTACCTTCTGAGGCACCAAATGGCTAACAAGGTATATTTTGTTACTTTTACCACAATAAAATTTTTTAAAAAAAAATTGAATAAAAAACAAGCTTTTTACAAAAGTCATTTTGGGTTATAATAAAATCTCTTAAAATTATTTTTCCTTTTATTTTGCATACTCTTCATTAAAAAAATGAAATAAAAGCACTAAAATTTTGGGGGGGCTTCCCTGGTGGCTTAGTGGTAAAGAATCCACCTGCCAATGCAGGAGATGTGGGTTTGATCCCTGGATGGGGAAGATCCCTTGCAGTAGGAAATGGCAACCCACTCCAGTATTCTTGCCTGGGAAATCCCATGGATAGAGTAGCCTGGCAGGTTACAGTCCATGGGGTCACAAAGAGTCAGACACGACTTTCTGACTAAGCAACAACATACAGAATTCTTTCTAGTTCACAAATCAAATATAGGTAAAGTGAAAAGACAATTATATCTCCCCACTTAAAAACGGTCTTCCTATTTGGATGGTAAAAGGTGTCTAATATTGTAGTCTTCAAAATGCTCTTAAAATAGTATTTTAAGATTAGCAAACCTGCAAATTTACCGTGTATTTTATCTATTCCGCATACATGCACACACACACACAATTCACTTCTGCCATCATCAGAACTAAAGAGTCAATTCTGACACAGTAGAATCACTGATGATACTCAAACAACAAAATACTTATAAGCAAAAATTTTCTCTCTATATATATAAAAAATTAAAGCACAAGTATGTATTTTTTAAAGAGTCCCAAGTCCAGTACTTCAGCGAGAAATATGCCAAAATGGGCCTTTATCATTATTTTTAGACCAATGATGGAATCTGGACTCTCATTCTTTCTGAATCTGTGAACTCAAAGGGAACAACTTATCATAGCATCACTATTTGACCTTGAAGGAACAGCTCATGTCATCACAGAGCAGAAGTGCTGGCGAACATTTATCTAGATGAAAGGCCTCAAGCAGTTAACCTGCTCAGCAGAGGCAATGCAACCAGGCAACAGGATAATGACCTCTATCCAAATGTGGAAGGTACATCAATTTAATACCCTGACAGCTTGACAAAAGATGATGGCGGCGCAGCAGGAAAACATTAGCCATGATAACGCAGGGTACTGTATGTGAAAAGAATGAATTATAAAGCACCGTGCTATTTGGGCCGAGCAGGGATATTTTTTTTTTTAAACCAACTTTATATTTAGGATAGTAGTCGTGCCTAAAAGCTCCTTCCATTCTTTTCTACCTGAAGAACATCCCGCTAAAAGTAAAAAGGCAGTGTGGATTAAATTGACAGCTTCAACGCAAATCAAGTTTCCCAACCGATCCAGGAAATGCTCCCCATCATTTCTGGCAGGCCTGTTACTGTGTCAGAGTAGAAAAATCTGGGCATTGATGAACTGGCTTAACCCATTTGAAAAAGATAGGTAACTCAAGTACATGTGTGTGATTTTGTTTTCTTTTTTAAAAGGAGAAGGTACTTGGTACACTCTGGGGCGCTTTGGGTCTTCAGCTGTAAACTTTTCCCACAGCAAATTCAGTTTTTTTTTTTTTAAAGCAATTTAATTTTAGAATAGTAGCATGATCATGCTTGTATGTTTGTTCAAGGACCTTTCCTCTGCGACAGGGTTTCAGCCTGTGCGGTTTTTCTCTACACATGGCAGGCAGCTGCCAGAAGCAGTGTGAGGGGTCAAAGGGCAGCTCGGCTGCTCTGTTAAATCACGGGGTTCCATCAACATCTCAGAATTCCTGCCGAGTGGGAGCTGGGAGACCACAGATTAGAGTACACTGGAGTGTGTATATTAGGTCACTCAGTGTCTATCAAAGCGATATCACGCCGGTGAGCCGTACAATAGGTTTTACTGTGCTCCGTTCAAAGAAAATGGAAGGAAAGTGGACATGTGTGTAGCAGATCACAGCTGAACACTGAATTCTTCTTGTCCTTAAATGGATGGATTTACTATCCACAAGATGAATGAAGAATAGGTGTGCAATCAATAGCTTTGGAAATCATGCAAAGCTGGTAGTTTTATTCAGTTCTCGGTAAAGGTCGTTTGGCAGATGCAAAATGAGGCCGCCACAGTCCCCGGCCCAGCACAGCCAAGGGCTGTAATCGAGGCCCCACAGGACCTGGAGCTGGGTTACGGCTATGGCCCTGGACCAGAACTCACTTTATGATCTTGGATGGTCCCCTCGGTTACACAAAACTCAGTGTCGTCTTTTGTAAATGTAAAATAATAAGACTTGTCTACCTCTCCAGATGGGTAAGCACACTAACAAACAAGCAAACAAGGATTCCTGAGAAAGGACTTTCGAAAAGTCAAAAGGAATACAGCATGATGGGATAATGTGTGGTATTAAAGAAATATTTAAGAAATGAAATTTAACTTGTATTAAGGGGTATTTGGTCTACATATAAAAATAGAAAATACATACTCCTTCAAAGCTCATTGTTTAATTTTTTTTCTTTTTAAATATATGCTGCTGCTGCTGCTAAGTCGCTTCAGTCGTGTCTGACTCTGCGACCCCATGGACTGCAGCCTACCAGGCTCCTCCACCCATGGGATTTTAAGGGCAAGAGTACCGGAGTGGGGTGCCATTGCCTTCTCTATTTTAAATATATATATATATATGTAATTTAATTTTCTTTTTAACAGAGTAAAATATGTATTCCTCAAGGAATCTTGTAGTCTTTAACAAGACAATGAATATAATATGATTAACACCATGCCTGACAAGTGAAATTTTAAATAGCTTAAAAACTTTGCTTAATATTTTATTTCTCAATTATGACTTCTGCAAGGGACTCCTTGACTGTGATTAGCATACTCCTGACTTTACACTGATAATGATAGCGAACACTAACAAAATACTTATTATGTGCCAGGTGCTGTTCTAACCACTTTACAAAAATTAATTTATTTAATTTACATGACCACATATAGATTGGCCCCAGTGATCAGGTTTTAGGCTCAGCTGCCTTCTTACAAAAAGTATCAGGCTCTGTGTTATGATCTCCTTTTGGGTTAAATACATTTTTTAATCTTGTAAAATGTGAACAAGTCAAGTATCTTTTGCAAAACAACTTCATTTCATATCCTATGATTTAGATACCACTGTTTTCACATGTTTTTAAAGATGAGAATCCTACGCCCCAGGAAGTTAAGCAATTTCCAAAGCAGCCAAGTGTCAGACCCAGGATTCATACTCAAGTAGCCTGGCTATACCAGCTGGCTCAGTGTAAAGAATCTGCCCGCCCATGCAGGAGACACGACTTCCATCCCTGAGTCAGGAAGATCCCCTGGAGAAGGAAATGGCAACCCAATCCCATTTTCTTGCCTGGGAAATCCCATTGACAGAGGGAGCCTGGCGGGCTATAGTCCATGGAACTGCAAAGAGTCCGACATGACTGAGTGTCTAGACAGCAACAGAAGCCTGGCTCTCACCACGCTTTCCCATCTCTTTGCATCACAGGGACCCAAAGACCCTGTTACCTGGGGGGCAACGTCATGATGCCCACTTAGCTAATTTGGAATCCAAAACTGAGACACACTGTTGAGACCTAACTAGTCCCTCAGAAAATAGCTCAAAATGTATCACTGCATTGAGACTGGGTTCACACTATAATGCAAGCACAGCCCTGCTTACATTAGAGCAGCCTTTTTAGCTCAAATGCAGCAATGGCCGCCATGTCAAAAATGCGCTTCCTTGGCAAAGGAGCTGACGAGATACCCAATGACCTTCTGTCCACATTCACCCAGGCGAACTTTGAACATCTGCCGCTCTGAAGGTGGAAAGGATACCACGTAACGGGACAAGCGTGGGGGGCTTTGTTTTTTCCTTCTTTTAAGTTAGAAGTATTTTCCCTTACTGTTTGGAAATAAGTCCTTGAGGTAAATCTTTAGAAGACGGTAGAGAAATTCTCAGGTTGAATTCCATTTGGTTTGTTTGCCACTAGTTGACAAAAGAGAGTGTGAGACACAAATAGGCATAGACAGAGCTGCATATAACGGCTTTGGAGCTTTCCTTTCAATAAATTCAGAGACTGTCTTTGTATCCAGTGACCTTTCAGGAGAAATTTAAAATAAAAAAAAGACACAGTACAGTTTGTCTCTACCAAAGACCCAATTATAATAATTCTCAGCTTCATCTCGTATGGTTACTTCTTAAAATTCAGCTTAGGTGGCAAGAAGTGAAAAATATTCCTCTTTTCTGAATAATATCCTCAAGGGAAGTGAGATCACGGTGCCTCCTTTCCAGCCTCCATGATGGGTGCCTTCTTTTCAGTTGATTCTTTAATGGGCTTCACTGGCGGGTCTGGGAGAACAGCGGCTGCTCACCTCTCTAAATTTTAATCAGTGAGCATCTCGGATGCAGACGGAGCTGTATTGCTAGGAGGTTAGAGAAACCAGTGAGTGTACTCTATAAGCAACAAAAACTGAAATTGAGAAGCTCTTTTCTTTAAAAAAATTAATTTATTACAATTGGAGGCTAAGTACTTTATAATATCATGGTGGTTTTTGCCATACATTGACATGAATCAGCCATGGGTGTACATGTGTCCCCCATCCCGAACTCCCCTCCCACCTCTCTCCCCATCCCATCCCTCAGGGTTGTCCCAGCGTGCCAGCTTTGAGTGCCCTGTTTCATGCATCAAACTTGGACTGGTCATCTGTTTCACATATGGTAATATACATGTTTCAGGGCTATTCTCTCAAATCATCCCACCCTTACCTTCTCCCACAGAGTCCAAAACTGTTCTTAATATTTGTGTCTCTTTTCTATCTCGAGTATAGGGTCATTGTTACCATCTTTCTAAATTCCATATATGCGTGTTAATATACTGTATTGGTGCTTTTCTTTCTGACTCACTCTACAATAGGCTCCAGTTTCATCCACCTCATTAGAACTGACTTACAAACATACTCACACCTACTCAGAGACCTAACATTGAAAGGAAGAGTGTCAAATTACTTGAGTAGTAAAACCAGCCCAAACCCTGACCTTCTAGGCTTGATTAGCACCTTACCAAAAAATATAAGGCTCTGTATTATGATCCTCTTATGGGTTCAATTCATTTTCTAACCTTGCAAAGTATGAACAATTTGCTTGCCTCCTCCCAAACAATTTCATTTCACAGACTCTGTCACTAGCAAGGCAGCTAAAGCCTAGTGCCCTGCCTTAAGAAAATTAATTACAAAGCATTTCAAGTTTAGCCTCTTTGCAAGGCCATCCTATTTATTTATAAATTTTATTAATTCTGAAGCCAGTCGCTCCTCAATGGTGTATTTATGTTCAACTAGGTCAGGTCCGCTGGGATGATATTTGGTCTTTCGGAGCAGACACACAGGGCCTGTCCAGGCAGCAGGCGCAAGCTACCAAACACACGTGTGTCCCTAAGATTTGAGTACAGGAATTTGTTAGACTTTTGTGGGGAAAAAAAAAATCAATCTAGAAAATCAGTTACGCATTTATGAGTCTTTCTGCATGAGACAGTCTACACAGAAGGCTGTCATTAACACATGGCTCCCTGACCAGGGAAACAGGTATTTGGCAAACAGTGCATGCGGAGTGACTTGTGGGAACTGGTGTAGTTACCACTGAAGGGCACCCACAAATACAAGAAGTGGGAAATAGGGAAAACTATTATTTTCACATTATACGTTAGTTTGCTCAAAAAGTAGGCACTTGCTGACCAAACCTACAAACCACACATTTTCAAGCATGTTGTAATAGAATACAATTTAGTATAGGAGAGGCTTAGGTGATATTTTTTTAAAAAAAATCATGTTTATCTTTCCCGATAATGCTGCGATTGACTAACTTTGAGAGTGATGAGTCCATAAAAAGAAATTAAAAAACAATGTGAGGGGGTGGGGTGGGAGGAAGGCTCAAGAGGGAGGGGATATACGTACACTTACGGCTGATTCATGTTGATGCATGGCAGAAACCCACACAACATGGTAAGACCATTACCTTCCCATTAAAAATAAAGTTAAAAACATTTAAAAAGAAACAACGCAGAGGCATTTGACATTACGATGCTTAAATGCACGTTAACATTCCCATGTCTCCTTTCAGAAAAGGGGACGCATGGCTTACTTGGAGAACTACATGAGCCGTTGCCAGCTGACGGGTGAAGATTACAAGCATCTGAGACGCCCACTTTCTTGGTCTTTCTGCTCTGTGATTTTACTTAGTGGAATGTGATGAATGAACACCATTTTCATTTGAAACTGTTATTAGCTGGAACTCAGTGATGCCTTAGCACAGACTATTCGAGGCTTTAGCCTTATTTTATAGAAAGGGAGTGCAAGGCCTTGTAGAGGTGAAGGGACACGCTCAAGGTCACAGCTAGTCAGTGACAAGGTTAGACGCAGCCCCAAACCCACGTCTTTGGACTCCTAACATGGTGCTCATTCCGCCTATCACCCTAAACATGATGAAAGACAGATAAATGCCACCGACGCCTTGCAGTTTCTATGTCAGCACGTGATTATGGGATGCATGCCGTCAACTCTGAACTTTCTGAGGTTAGAAGAAATGTGCAGCCATCTGAATGTCACAGGCCTGGAAGTAATCAAAAGGGGGCTGAATGTTAGTTACTACTATGCATAATGCCAGCAACATATCTGTGGTTGGTGGTGATGTATTATTAGAGCTCATGTTCTTGTCGTGACTGTGCGAACCAAGCCGTGCAGGGAACGCTGAAAAGTGATCACAAAAACACCTTTCTTTCCCCACTGTCCCTCAAGCAGCAGGGATCAAATAAACTGTTTCTCAGCTGTCTGTCTTTTAAACGAAAATACCTCCTTCGCTCTACATGTATTTGTGGCAAGTCGGTGTTTTCTTCCTTGTCTCTGTTCTGTTCTAGTTTTTAGACCCCAACCTTGGATCACCAGGGGGTACTGGGACTAAAAAGGGCCTGACATGGTGTCTTACAAATTTATCCTGGATTCCTTCAGGACGTCACAGTTTGTGTTCAGTAAAGAAAGGCAGGCAGCGTAGAACAGGCAGGCAAAAAAAAAAAAAAAAAAAAAAAAAGGTCTGCAATCGGATATTAAGTTTACGGAACCATCAGCCTCCAGGCTTGATACGTGGAGGGCTTTCCACGCAGAGTGTGGCGGCTTCCATCTGTATTTTGGGCGGGCTGCTAGGCTCCGATGCCGGCACTGCCATAATGGTGTGTTTCATTCATCTGCAACACAGCCATGTTCCTTCTACATTTAGCAAGGAAATCTTAGTTAGGTGACACCTGGCGGAGACATCTTTCGTCCACTCTGCTTCCTAACCACACACACATCCCGCAATTCCTTTATACTAATTCTGGCCTGGCTACCTACTGGCCAGATATGGGTTTTTTTTCTTTAATTAAAAAAACCCAAACTTTAATTTTTGGCCGCGCTGGGTCTTTACTGCTGCACGCAGGGCTTTCTCTAGTCACGGCGAGCAGGGACTGCTCTTTAGTTGTGGCGTGCAGGCTTCTCACTGCGGTGGCTTCTGTTGTTGAGCGTGGGCTCTAGGTGCGCGGACTCCGTAGTTGCGGTGAATGGGCTTAGGTGACCAGTGGCATGTGCGATCTTCCCAGATAAGGGATTGAACCAGTGTCCTCTGCATTGCAAGGCAGATTCTCTACCACTGGACCACAAGGGAGGCCCTCAATAGATATTTAAATATTACTTTGCCCTAGTAGCCTCATGTGCAAAATGAGTTTATATAATAATAGTAGCTCTTTCTTAGGGTTGTTCTGAGGATTTAATGAGTAGTTACAAATGCAAGGCTTACTTAGGATCTGGCATACGACCACTATATAAATATTAGTGATTATAATTATTATTTCCCCTCTACCAAGTTAAGACTTCCTCATCATTTTGGATCTCAGCTGGCTGTAATTACTTTTACATCAGTGAAAGAATGGCTTGTTACTCTAATGAACATCATATGGCTGTACAATAATTGGCTCAACCATTCACGTATTATTCAACATTGAGTTTCCAACGTCCTGGCTATGCAGATAAAGCTCTATGTCACCTGCCACTTCTAGAAATCTGTCCTTACAGCTTCCCTATGAGGTGGATGCTTTTAATATTGCCCTTTCCCAAATGGAGAAACAAAGACTTAGGCGATATAAATACGATATGCTCACACAACTAGTTCAGTGTTACATGCGAGCCCAAGATTCAGACACCAAAGCGGCTACAACAGCAACAAACTTGTGCATGTAAAGCTGCAAACTCCATTATCTAAACTTTTTCTTACTGTGTGTGTGTGTGTGTGCTAACCTGCTTCAGTTGTGTCTGACTCTGCGACCCTATAGACTGTAGCCCACCAGGCTCCTCTGCCCATAGGGATTCTCCAGGCAAGAATACTGGAGTGGGTTGCCATGCCCTCCTTCAGGGGATCTTCCCAAATCCAGGGAGCAAACCCACGTCTCCTAAGTCTCCTGCGGGTTCTTCACCACTAGCGCCACCTACAGTGCAGATCATCTAATTCTGCGATAATTCAGAATAACTGCATTGTTATTTTCCCCTTGGGCCCAAGGCCCTCCATTTAAAACACTTAACCTACGATTAGAAACGGTTACATTGCAAACCTCCCGGCAGCCGCTGCACTGGCTTCTGTGGGGCTTGGACACGCCCTCGCGCTGGTTCAGTCCAGACTTCGGGGCCAGCGGGACACAGAATGGACATACAGAGCAGTGTCAGGGGCCCGAGGAGGCAACATAATTACATTTCAGCAATAAGATCTTCTTTGCTGCTTTCGCCTGCTACAGGCTTGTAGGACACAGTTCCTGAAATGTGACTGAACGCCTCGTTGGTCAGGGGTGAGTTCCTGTCCTCACTCCTGGGGGCAGTGGGGATGGAGCTCCTGGGTGCCACCTTTAGGAGGTCCGCATCCTTGGTCTTCCTGCTCTCTGATTTTACTCAGTATAGTGTGATGAATGAACACCATTCCCACTTGAAACTGTTATTAGCTATAACTTAGTAATGCTTTAGCACAGACTATTAGAGCTGAAAGGGCTTCTGGGAGCCCCAAAGGCTATCCTCATTTTACAGAAAAGGAGTCAGAGACCTCGTTCAGAAGAAGGGACATGCTTAAGGTCACAGCTAGTCAGTGACAAGCTTAGATGTAGTCCCAAACCCATGTCTTTGGACTCCTAACATGGTGCTCATTCACCCTATCACCCTAAATGTGATGAAAGACAGATAAATGACACCGATTCCTTACAGTTTCTACGTCAGCACATGATTATAGGATGTATGCTGTAGACTCTGTGTTTGTTCATACAGATAAACTTGTTTTTTGGAAGACAGAGATAACTGAGGAGCAATGATGTAGGTATACTAAATGCACTCCTTGTATGCACATCTTCCAGGAAAGGGGTCTGGAACGGCTTTGAGAACATCGCCATCCCAGCTCAGGCTGACCTCTCTGACTGCATGGCCTTCCCTAAGGGGACCTCTACCATAATAACAGCTGAAATTTATCCATCGCTTACTACATGTCTGACACCATCCTAAGAACTTTATATATATATTGACTCCATTTAACCCTCCCAACAAGCCTACGAGGTAGATCCAATTATTATTATTACTACCATTATCTCCTCCCTTTTATTAAATGAGGAAGCAGAGATGTGGGCTTCCCTGGAGGCTCAGTGGTAAAGAATCCACCTCCAGATGCAGATTTAATCCCTAGGTTGGGAAGATACCCTGGAGGAGGGCATAGCAACCCACTCCAGTATTCTTGCCTGGAGAATCCCATGAACGGAGGAGCCTGGAGGGCTACAGTCTATGGGGTCGCACAAGAGTTGGACATGACTTAGCAACTAAAAAACAACAACAAAGGAGAAGTGTGGAGAGGTAAGCAAATCGTCCAGGTCACAGAGTCAGAAGTGGTAAGGCTGGGATCTGAACTCTGATCCTGGGGCCTCTGCTGTTCATCCTGTCCCATGTCTATAGGTGCCTTCGGTCCTTGGCTCCCTTGCCCTTTGCCCAGCCCAATTCACAGCAATCCATTTTTCCCAATTGCTCCCCAGGGGGAGCCTGCACAGGGCTGGGTTGGGCTCCCCAGTCTCCTGCCTCCTGCTTCCCCCGATCCAGGGATCCAACTCAAGTCTCCTGAACTGCAGGCAGATTCTTCACCCACTGAGCCATCGGGGAAGCCCTACTACATCCCCCATCCCTTTCCAAAAGTCTTCCTACCCGCATTCCCCAGGAATGAGTGCAAAGGTATCACTGAAGCAACCACACACACACAAATCACTTCCCTTCCATATGAAGCTTAAATAATTACTAGGAGTACACAGAGAAGAAACAGTTAATGTAAAAAAATGAAAAGGTACTCACTAATACACATACATATTTTTAGAGAAATCAGTGCTTAAGGAAACCGTTGCACCCAGTGCGCTTTCTTACACATGTGGACAGATTCTTTACTGTCAGTGCCACCAGGGAAACCCCTCTTGTACATACAAGAGGCAATAAATAAATACGTATTCAGTGGCCGAATGAATGAAGTCAACCTGGGACTGTGGAATTTTAACAGAGGTTTTTGAAAACTTACACTTGGATGTTTTTGTTGGCTGCCTTTAAGAAGATGCTCTTCTGAAAGAAAGACCATTTTGTGAGAATGTGTATAATCTAATGTTTCCACGTGTTATAAAGTCCTCCACTGCGGGTTTTCTAACAAGTCTGCTCATGCCCGCAGCCTGCCAAAGAAGGCAGTGACTGTTCTCTTTTATGTGCTTCTTTCATGACTTTTTAAAAAATAACAAACATCTGCGACACCAAGAGAAAAGTTAATCTTTCTTAAACATCAAGGTAGGAGAAGGGAGAATAGCTAATTTGCTTTCTCGACTTCTGTGGAGATTTTATTACTTCAGCATTCTGTAAGAAATGCACTTACATTTCATGTTGACGTGCTATTTTATGAACTGTTAATAGAAATTATTGACTCACAAATTGGGGGAAAAACTAAGACTAATATTTTATTTATTATGTTCTAGCCAAGCGCTGAACGCCAAGAGGACTTTAACGGTATCTACACACTTTGTTGTTTTAATATTTGGCTTAACTATTTATTCTGTAATCATATCTTAGATTTAAAAAGCCATTTTTGGCTCATTTGGTTTTTTATTTATTAAATAGTTGTCTTGTTCAAACTGTTTGGAAACAGTAAAGTTTATTGCAGTTCATTAACAAGAGTATAATTAAAATAATGAAGAGGTTGACTGACTCCATTGTAAAAGCAGGATTTGGGTACCTTCACTCCATAGCTGTTTAAGGATTAGCCTATCACAGAAATAGCTTGTGCTGTTACCTGGAATCAAAATATAAACTTATTCCTCACTCAGCTCTGGTATTAAAGAAAAATGTACTGTTTTGCGCAATAAACCCTGCAATTCAGGAGTCTCACCAGTCAGGTTTTTCTCAGGAAACACTGGAACTTATACAGTGAATGTCTTGATTTCTAAAATAAGTGAATTCAGCTTTTCAGTTTTACTTTCCACTCTTTCTAAGAAACCCGCCCTCTAGCCGCTGCCCCGTGCTGCCCTGAGAGGACGCCCTGGCCAGCCTGCCACAGACCCGGTGTCCCCGCACCTGGCTGAGTCCTTGCTGCCCACCCACCCACTTCTGCCCCTCAATATCCACACTCCTGCTGCCTTGTCCAGATCCAGGTCAAATGCCACCTCTACCAGCAGTCTTCCAAGTCAGAAGCCATCCGCCCCATCAATTTGTTGACTTCAGATATAAAGACATAGAAACAATCCCAGTTCTAGCCACTGCTTATTATTTATTTACATTTTCTACCAATGTTAGCTACAATAACAAAAAGAGAAAAATGGAAGCAATTCAAGCATTCGGCAATAAGAAGGATGGTTCAGTAAATTTCAGAAAAAAAAAACAATCAGAATAACTAACAACTTTGAGAGCTTATACAGTCCATGGAATTCTCCAGGCCAGAATACTGGAGTGGGTAGCCTTTCCCTTCTCCAGTGGATCTTCCTTGCCTAGGGATCAAACCCAGGTCTCCTGCATTGCTGGCGGATTTTTTACCAGCTGAGCCGCAAGGGAAGCCCAAGAATACTGGAGTGGGTAGCCTATCCCTTCTCCAGCAGATCTTCCCAACCCAGGAGTCAAACTGGGGTCTCCTGCGTTGCAGGTGGATTCTTTACCAACTGAGCTATGAGGTAAGCCACATTATTGAAAATGCAACATAATTTCCCTTCTCTCCTGGAGCCCTGAAGTTTACAGCAATTTTTCTGAGTTACTTCAAGATAGCCAGACCATCGAAAGCTCCCCATTGCCTGTGACCTGACTATATCAGAGCTGGAGAGAACCGTCAACCCTTTGGCCACCAGTTCTTTACCTGCATCAGGTTGGAAAGATCCCTCACTCATACATCTGCCTTGGAATGACCTTCTCACAGTCCTCCTTTTCCAAAGCTGTGCTTAATATAATGTAACTTATGGTGGAGAGGACACATGACTTTGCAGGAAGAACTACTCAGAATACAGAATGCCTCATATTTCATGAATATGTACATTGTGACCAATTCTACATCTCCAATGTAACAAGCCTGGAAATGCCATAGCCTAATGGGATGTCAAAAACTTGTGAGTTGGGCAAGAAAAAAAAAAAAGTTTCCTGGGGGCTGTAGAGCTTATCCTGGCTTTGGAGAAGGATCATGACAGATGTTCAGTGCCGGACCAGATGCTTCCGTGGCCATGAGGAACTCCACAATGAGGAGCCAGGTGTGTCTCATCAAGGGTGCTCCTGGCAAGGTGGGACTCCACATTGGATTACTTTACATGACAGGGACAGCAATTTCCACTATTGTTCATTCATAATGTGCCAAGAATCACAGGCGTAAACTCGCATCTGCCTGACCATTCTGCGAGGTCGGCATATGAGAGTAGTGAGCACTTCCAAATACTGGGCAAGTACTGCTCGAAGTCCCGTACACGGGTCACCTCTCTGTGACTTCTCATCACAGCTCTAGGAGATGTGAACGTGATTACCAGGCTATGTTTCCAAGGTCACAAAGTTAAGTGTCAGAAGTTGGGACAGCTGGGGACTTCCCCGGTGGTCCAGTGGCTAAGACTCTACACTCCCAACTCAGGGGGGCCAGATTTGACCCTTGGTCAGGGAATAATATCCTGCTTTCTACTACTAAAAGACCCCACGTGCTGCAACTAACACGTGGAACAGCCAAATAAGTAAATAAATATATTTTTTAAATAGAAGAACTTGGACAGTTGACTGTGAAACCAGAATTCCGAATGGCCATGCCACACTGCCTCAATGCCTTCCACATAATGTGAGGCGCTGCTCTCTCAAATAATTCTCCAACAGCCCTGCAAGATCAGTGCTATTATGCATACCGGAAATGAAGAAAGCGAGCCTCCGAGAGACTGAGGGACTTGCTCATGTACACAAAGCAAGAAATGACGCTACTGGGATTTGACCCTGGGTCTGTGTGAATCTGAAGTACAACCAGACCCACTACGTGACTTCCGACAGAGAGTCTCTTGTTTGTTATGAATAAAAGCTGACTGTGGCCAGAATTTAGGTGCTCCTATTGGCAAATCCCACAGGACACGAATTACTTTAGTTAGACATTGCCTTTCACACTTAAATCTTTTCTTCTTTTTTCCTTCTGTTTGTGTGTGTGTGCTGGCTGCTTTTGATAATTTTTTTGTTTATAATTGAATTCATTTGGGGCTGTGCTGGGTCTTTGTTGCTCTGCGGGCTTTTCCCTCGTTGGCGCGATAGGCTTCTCTCGCCGTGAAGCACAGCCTCCAGCACTTGCAGGCTTTGGTACTTCCAGCTCCTGGGCGCAAGAACACAGGCTCAACAGTTGTGGCTCATGGGCTTAGTTGCTCCGTGGCATGTTGGTTTTTCCTGGACCAGGGATCGAACCTGTGTCTCCTGCACTCGCGGAAAGATTCTTTACCACTGAGCCACTGGGAAAGCCCCACATCTTTTCTGCTTACAGGGTAAACATGTGATTCAGCAAGTTCTGTGATGACCCTTAGCCTCCATCCTAATCTGGACTCACACTCAAAACTCTCTTTCCACATGTTTCCCCTGCTTGAAATGCTTCGGAGCCCTGCTGGTCCCTAAGTCACGAGGGTAGATATTAATCATGGGAGACATGTAATGCACAAAATATGGAGATAATCACTGCTTAAAATAAAATATAGGTTGTCTCATCCAAATGAAGGCTGATCCAAAAATGGCAAGTCAAACCACTAACATTTCCTTCAATGCTATTTGCATGTTCTCTCATTCTGTCTACAGCTCTTGCATGTGTCTGCTCATCCTCCAGGAGTAGGTCGTGCCAAGAGGCGCAGCATAAATGGTTTCAAATGCACAGAATGTGATGGGAATCTCATTTGGAACCATATGGTCCTTCCCAAATGCTCCAAATGGCCATGACTCAAAGGTACAAGATTTAAAAAAATAATCCTGCCACCATTAAAAATATATGAATAAATAAACGACAGCAATGACTTCCTTTTCCTACTGGATTCGTGGACGAGCTGCTTCTGCTCTGTGGCTGATTTTCGGTTCAGATAACTCATCTTTATTCATTTCCTTTCAGTTATGATGAGCCATATTGAGAGCAGCTGTAGACAGGAGAAAAAAAAAAGAAAGAATCTCCTCACTCCCTCCTTCGAATCGTCAAACAGCCATTATAAAGAATCCATCTGGGCTCGGTGGTGTGTGGAGCACCCATGAAATAATAGGAAACAGGAGGAAAAAAAAAAACACAGTTTAAGCTGAATCTAACAAAGAGATTTAAAAATTATCCAAACACGTGTTTTGAGGCAAAAATCAAACTCAGAAATGATTTAATGCAAAGTCAGGTAGACCAGGACTTGAGGAAAATTATTCTTCAAATTAAATTCAAACCCCAAACAAAACAAAGTGTCCTTTAATGCTTGATGGAAAACACCAATCAGATGTCTGGTTACTAGGCAGGTAACTAGTAATGAGAGGTCTGGGGGCCAGTTCTAGTAAGAGTAACATTCAAAGTGAGAAGGGGGTGAGCGAGTGCCAATAAGCCAAAAGCCTTAACATATAATAAGAGTGAAATGATCATGTGAAAACAACTTGCACAAAGTGGAAAGAAACAAAAGAAATAAGAAAGGATTTACTTTCATGATGGAGCTTTTATATCTGCAAAGTCCTTCCAGGTTTAAAAAGCAAATGAACTGAGCATCAAAATGCAGTTATATTTCATTTTTTAAAATTCTGGATGAACGATGAATATTTTTTGGATCAAGCTTGGTCTGAATTAGGAACTAAATGCTTTTAACATTTTACTTAAAATGATTTCATCTGTTGTAATATATAAACGCAACAGAAATCTTGTTTATAGGTCATTCTACTATATTTCAATGACACAAAAATGGCTTCGGTTTCAAAGGGGAAACTTGGCAAGTGGATTACTGCATAAAATCTGCAGTCCTGTTTATTTTACAGCATTTTTGTCCCTGCGTTTTTAATGGTTACATGAACCAAATGCTTAGGCAACTGTGCCGAAGATGATTATGATTGAGAAACAAAGATATCTTAGGAGGCAAGCTGGAAAACTGCTTTGCAAGTTTTCCGAAAATGTAACTTACAGGGTAAAAAAGAATTCTAAGTAGTGTTTGTAAATGACCCAAAACACACAGCGACTAAAATTCACAAAGTTTTAAGATATTGGAAGAAAAACTAATGAAAAGACCATCACCACAGAGCACATCAAGAAAATTCAAACTTCTTTACCTTCAATTTACTAACTAGAATTAGTAAAGGTTTTTATCTCCTGTCAATCTCTGAAAGTGAAAGAAAGTGAAAATTTTAATGGCTCAGTCATGTCTGACTCTCTTTGTGACCCCATGGACTGTAGCCTGCCAGGCTCCTCTGCCCATGGAATTCTCCAGGCAAGGATACTGGAGTGGGTAGGCATCCCTTCTCCAGGGGATCTTCCTGACACAGGGATGGAACCTGGCTCTCCTGCAATGCAGGCGGATTCTTTACCACTGAGCTACCAGGCCTTCCCAATCTCTGAACTCTGCCATTTTGACACCAATGAGTACGCACGCTTGGTGACATTTATCCTTCTCTGGTGCCCCAAATCTGATTCTCTGTCCACTTCTGCAATGGCATCTCTTCAGTCTCTTTGGCTGGTCTGGTCTGTCTGCCTTCTTGACCCTGCCTCTCTCCTCCTACCCTCAGTGGTCCAAGCTCTGCTTTCTCCTGGGAGCTCAGTCTCTTACGCTGACAGGTTGCTTCTGATCATCCCACAGCAACGTGCCCTTCCTCAATCTGTCTGCTGTCCCTCTCCCACTGTGTCAACTTCAGTGGCCAAAGCCACCTCAACTCTGAGAGACTCACTCCTCCAGGCTTAAAAACTTTGACTTTTGTTTCAAAAAACTGTTTTCTCTCCTTTGGCCAATATAGCCATCAGTCATGGAGTCCTACAGATTTGTCTCTCTGTAGTTTTCCTTTCAATTCGATCTAGGCTCTTAGCACTTAAAACCTAACTGATTACTATAATAATACTAACGGTAACTCAATAATGCCAGCTGTTATGTGCCCAGCACTGCTTTAATTGCTTCATATGAATTAGAACTCTTTACATAGGAAGAAATCAAGGCACAGAGATGAGTTTCTCTGACTGAGGTCACACAGCAAGGAGAACTGCGATAGGAATCAAAGCTGTCTAGTTCTTCAGCACCAGATTAAACTGCTTCTCACAGAATCTCTTGTCCAAGCCATGCTGCACACTACATCCACTGCATATTTTCCTAAAATAGTGTTTTATATGTGGCAGTAGTCCTAGCAACTTCCATGACCCATATCTGTTGGCTGAAAATTTGAGTAAAAATTTCTGGAAATTTATCCTAGGGAAATAATTAGCAATGTATGAAAAGATTTATTTTTAGGGATCTTCAACACAAAATGATAGTTCAAACTGGAACAGGATTGTGGCACATTCATATGAGGAACTGTACACCATGAAGAGGTCTTCCCAGGTGGCTCATGGTAAAGATGTGTGTGCCTGTAGGAGACACAGGAGGTGCGGGTCTGATGATCCCTGGGTTGGGAAGATCCTCTGGAGGAGGAAATGGCAACCTACTCCACTATTCTTGCTTGGAGAACTCCGTGGACAGAGGAGCCTGGTGGCCTACAGTCCACAGGGTCACAAAGAGTCGGACACAGAGCACGCACCAACCTACCTACTCCACTAAGAATGACACTCTTGGGCTTCCCTGATGGCTCGGGGTAAAAGAATTTACCTGCCAATGCAGAAGACATGGGCTGGACCCCTGGTACAGGAAGATCCTGCAGAGCAGCTAAGCCCAACTAAGCAACTATTGAGCCTGTGCTCGAGAGCCTGGGAGCCGCAACTTCTGAAGCCTGAACACCCTAGAGCCTGCGCTTCACCAGAGAAGCCGCCACAGTGAGAAGCCCACACACCGCAACTCAAGAGTAGCCCCTGCCTGCTGCAATTAGAGAAAAGCCTGCATAGCAACAAAGACCCAACAGAGCCCCAAATAATAAGTAGATAAATAAAATCATACAAAAAAAAAAAAAGAATGACATTGCAGAAGAGTATTTGATGACATGGAAAAATGTTCAAGACTTACCAAGTGTTGGGCGGATCAGATTATAAATTATATAGAGCCATATGGAACATGAATTCAATTTAGTTAAAAAAAGGAAAAGACCCCCAAACTCCAAACCAAAACAAAACCTAAAATATACTAAAATGTTAACCAAAATTGTTTCTAAGGTACTGGGACCATAAAGGATTTATTTTCATGCTTTCCCCCAAATTTTTAATGAATATATGATACTTCATTATCAGAGCTCCCTCTTGTGATAAATGTTATTTTAAAAATAATATTCAAATCCCACTATTTCTGTAGTATCATTTCCCAGGAGAAGACAATACTTACTGTCTGTTAAGCTTTGGTTGACTTTCTCTACCTACAATTAAAGCCCCTGGGTCTAGGCTTCTTTGATTCTCTAGTCCCAACCTCTGTGTCTTTCCAGGAAACCTCAGCCAAATTGATCCCTTCGGTATGCTGTCTTACCATCAGCTACCAGCTCCGTGGTGGGTCATGGTCCAGCCAGAGCCCTGCTCCATCACTCACACCTCACTGACACATATGCATCAGTTCCTCCATTGGATTCTTAGAGTATAACTTGGATTTGTCCAGAATCATTTGGTACTTCTTTGTAGTTTTACCATGTGTGGAAAATGACTCTCAACCCATGGACCATATAGTTATTATAAAAAGTCATCATTACCATATACAAGCCAGGCCAGTGCCCACTAATGACATCTCCCACATTTAGGTGCTGAAGCTTTGTTATTTACACGCTGGTCTTAATTGCTATTTGCTGTCTCCTCTACCACATTGTTCACACTTGAGTGACAGCATTTCCCACCTCGATCAATCGGGTGTAATTACAAGTATGCTTCTTCTGCTCTTTTGCCAGTTCCTTGAGTTCATTAATAACATCTACTTAGGCTTTATAGCTGTGGCACATAGCACATAGTAGCTACTCAACTAATACTTATTGAATAAATTATAGATTAGAGGAAATGGGGGAATCTGTACTTAAAGTTAAGTTGCTTGAGGAAAATCCTGGAAGCAACTTTCACATGACTGATGACCAGAACATAACACCAAACACTAAACACCAGAAATGTTGAAAATCTCCATATGTGATACTGTTAAAGCTGAGAATATGACCTATGCCCACTTAGCTTTGCCAGATAACTAAGAGATGCATAAAAGCTAACTGGAACATGTAAGTCTTTTTTATTAAATTTATTTATCTTTAATTGACGGATAATTACAAGATTTTGTTGGTTTCCACCATACATCAACATGGATCAGCCGTAAGTATTGGAACATGTAAGTCGGGAGTTGGTGATGGACAGGGAGGCCTGGCGTGCTGTGATTCATGGGGTCGCAAAGAGTCGGACACGACTGAGCGACTGAACTGAACTGAACTGAAGTCTTACCCATCATATTAATTTCTTACATGGCAAGATGGTTCCCACCTAGAGATTTAGTGATAAAATGGATCAGGGGAGAAGGAAGAGGAAAAAAGAACTTTTACCGGTTGTGAAAATTCCCAAATGGGTAACTCTAGTTGTTACTTTCCCCTGACTATATCCTAAATTACCCTTAAGTTGCTGTGTATCTATGGAAACCAAAAGATCACACCACGATTGACAAGACAGAATGCTGTATGAATAAGAGGTCTAGATGGGAGCTATAATTTTCCTGTGGGGCTTTATAACCACACGAGGAAAGTCTGACTGGTGAATATAGCCAATCAAGCCACTGGTTGCGTTTAAGAACATGGTAATCCTAAATACACAGGCTTGGTTTTATATAATGCATGGGTATAACTCCAACTGAGTCTGCATACTGCAAGGATTTTTCCACCTCGCGTTGGCCCTAATTTCCATTTCTTTAGACTACTTCACTTCTCTCTTTGAGCTCTATGGGTCCTAACATTACGTTGTAAGTGGGAAAAATTGAGTCTCTGCTTTCCATCTTAGCTATGACCACGAGGCCATGAAATGTAGATATTTAGCTACCAGTGGATTCCGTTATCCAGCTAGGTGTGAACCTGGACCAGAGGGAGAATACACAGAGAAAGAGAAGGAAAGCATTCCTCCTCTTCATCTACGGAATAAGGAACAAATGTACCCTTCTGGAACCAAATGAGGAACTCCAAGAGAGAAGTCATTCCAAACCAGTTTTTATTTAGACTGTGGCAAAAGTATGGCAAACATGATTTAAAATAGAACTCCTAAGAGTTCAACCAGAGAAATAAAAATGGCATAGTTTAAAATGAACCCCCATCAGGGGGGTCCAGTGCTTAATAAGAGTACGAGCTTCCAATGAAGGGGGTTCAATCCCTGGTGGGGGAATTAAGATCCCACATGCCTCTAAGCATGGCCAAAATATTTAAAAAGTAAAGAAAAGACGAACCCATCATAACTCTAGAAGGAAGCTCAGGTCCAATCCCGCACTTTACAGGCAAATCACATTCCCTCAGGCTTTTCTCAGGTGAAGTTATGTTCTGCAGAAATGAGGACATGATGACACCCAGAGTTATCTGGATCTGAATAACAATGGGCCACTATGAGTAGGGTAATTCTGTACTGAGGACATGATGTGCACCGAATGGACCCTGGGATGAGGATGCTCCTCCTGGACCTGTAACTATGGTAACAAATGAGACTCACTTTGGAACTGGGAATTTGAGTTCTGTCCCAAATTATGAGACAGCCTGAAGATCAGAGTGTAAGCAAGATGGGAGTGAGAATACCAGCGGAACAGAAGAGCAGAAGAAATGGAGCAGTCTCCACAAGGGAACTCCAGTCTTCAGAACAAGCTATGTTTCCTGGGATATATGATCCTTGGGACATGGCAGGCATTAAATAAGGAACATTAATAATGGTATCTGAGGACAGTGATTGCAGCCATGAAATTAAAAGATGCTTGCTCCCTTGAAAAGAATGCTAAAAATGCTAATGCTAAAACTTAGAAATCATATTAAAAAGCAGAGGTATCACTTAGTCAACAAAGGTCCATCTAGTCAAAGCTATGGTTTTTCCAGCAGTCATGTACAGATATGAGTTGACCCGTAGAGAAGGCTGAGCAGCAAAGAATTGATGCTTTTGAACTGTGGTCTTGGAGAAGACTCCTGAGAGTCCCCTGGACAGCAAGGAGATCAAAACAGTCAGTCTTAAAGGAAATCAACCCTGAATATTCATTGGAAGGACTGATGCTGAAGCTGAAGCTCCAATATCTTGGCTACCTGATGTGAAGAGCCAACTCATTAGAAAAGACCCTGATGCTGGGAAAGACTGAAGGCAGGCGAAGGGGATGACAGAGGATGAGATGGTTGGATGGATTCACTGACTCAAAGGACATGAGTTTGAGCAAACTCTGGGAGGTGGTAAAGGACAGAGAAGCCGGGTGTGCTGCAGTCCATAGGGCTGCAAAGAGTTGGTCATGACTTAGCAACTGAACAACAAAAATAATGATATTGGTGTCCTTTCTCCATATCAACAAAATTAAAAAATACTTTAATCATTAATGAGGCAAAAACAAAATCAGGAAATAAGAATCTTATATGTGTAATAGTAAAACCTAATTTGGATCGATGGCCGGAAAGACATGTCTGAATCAAAATCTAAGGTCTAACACTGTTTAAAGAGATGCAATCATATTATCTCTAAGGATGCACAGAAACTAGAGGAGGGCTAAATCTGCCAAGGAGAGGTCCTTCCTGGGCTCACCTGGTATAAGCACATTAACAGTAACTTCAATGTGCTTGAAAATAATTTTCTTAATAGGGTAAACACTGTCCTTTGCATTCTTTTCAGAAAATTTACTGCCTTAGCAAACTAGTTTTCATAGACACTGCCTTACCAAAAATTATTATGCATTATGAAAAAAGGAAAGTGCGAGTGTTGGTCGCTCCGTCGTGTCTGACTCTTTGCAACCCCTCCTGGACTGTAGCCCACCATGCTTCTCTGTCCATGGAATTTTCCAGGCAAGAATACTGGAGTGGGTTGCCATTCCCTTTTCCAGAGGATCTTCCCAACCCAGGGATCAAATCGGGGTCTCCTGAATTGCAGGCAGATTCTCTACCATCTGAGCCACCAGGGAAGCCCATTATGTATTATACCAAAGCTTAAATGTTTAAAAAGTTGTATAAATTTAGGAGTCCCAGGTGGCTCAGATGGTAAAAGCGTCTGGCTATAATGCAGGAGACCCAGGTTCAATCCCTGGGTTGGGAAGATCCCCTGGAGAAGGAAATGGCAACCCACTCCAGTACTCTGGCCTGGAAAATCCCATGGACAGAGGAGCCTGGTAGGCTGCAGTCCATGGGGTCGTTAAGAGTCGGACACAACTGAGAGACTTCACTTCACTTCATATATGTATGTGTGGTGTATGTACACACACACACACACACACACAACCAAGACAATAGGTCTTTCTAGTTATTTTAGGCCAACGTGTAAAAAAATACCCACCAATTGTCTGAAAAATAATATAAATATATTACACTATTTTGCTACAGAGCAGTAAAAGTAAATTGGATGGACTGACAAGATTTCATGTAACTGCTACTGCTGCTAAGTGGTTTCAGTCGTGTCCGTTTCTGTGTGACCCCATGGACAGCACCCCACCAGGCTCCTGTGTCCATGGGAGTCTCCAGGCTCCCATGGACAGAGTGGGGTGCCATTTCCTTCTCCAATTTCACTTAAAGAGATAATTAATTAGCTGACAATATATTTTCATCTAAAAGGAGACTGGAAAAGGGAAATATAGTTTTAAAAATGATTTAAACACAAACTGTCCCCTCATAAAAATCATCAGTCAGGAGGCCTTACTTCCCTGGCATTAGAAGGGTTAAGCGCTCTACTAAATGCCTCTCCCACTTCCTCCCAACCAGAGGATGCTGTAATTTTTAGGATTTATGAATTGGCCGGGCTAGTCAGCATCTTGAACACGACAGACTCTGTCTAGATCTATCTCTTACCTGCTGGGAAGAGACAATTCCCCTCACACTTGGAACCCTGAAGCCCTTTAAGCTGCCCGCTCTGTAGCCACGGCAGCTGGGCCCTACACAATTCTTCATCTCCTACCACTGCGGCCTCACTAAATAAAGACCACGGTGCCTTGTTAGCCAACAGCTGAGCGTGAAATCACTACATTCCAATTCCCCACTCTCCGAGTCAATCAATCTTTTTTTTTTTTTTTTTGACATTATAGATCTCGATGCATTGGGTCAATAAAAAGATGGGGAAAATGGAGATGAATAAAATTAATGTTTCAGGGCAACCGGAACACACATAAACGACAAATTTAATTTCATATAGTGAAATTAGCATATTCATATAAGAAGGTTAGAGCTAACAAAATCAAAACACATGCTATTTAAAGTCATCATTGTACTCAGAACTTGTACGGGATATATAATGGGAAAGAGTGTAGCGACAGATACGCGGTCAAGAATAAGCTTTTGGTCAGGTCTAAAATTGTTAATGGATTAGAGTATGCTTGACAAGACACTGAGGCTGTAACATATGTTCTTCCTAAGGGGTATTAACATTTTATGCATTAGCTACATGCTAAGTGAGAGGGAGCAAGGAGAGTCTGAACCACTAACTATGAGAACATGACCACCAAGAACTATGAGAACATCACGTGCAACCAGCAGGCCTTCTCCTCACTTGGAATCCTGTGTGCGCAGGTGCCTGGGGATGGGGGGTGCAGGGAAGCTTGGCACAGGGGAGGACAGCCAAAAAGGGAAGGACACAAAGAAATAGGCTGTATCGTGTGTTGAACGTGGTGCTTTTTTCTTGAAGAAGCTCCCAATGCGAAGGGCATGTGCAGAAAAGGCCTTCAGAACAGGGAAGGAATGTTTTGGAATAAACCCTTCATCCCCCTTAAATAATATCTCATAACTTATGTCTACTTCTCTATTGGCAGGGCTACTTATACTCAGTATCCTCTAATCGTCCTTTCACGTGTATTCACATCATGATTCTTTTTCAAGACTGCAAAATTGGGACTTCCCTGTGGTCTAGTGGATAAGACTCTGCCTGCCAGGGCAGGGGACACGGGTTCAATCCCTGGTCCGGGAAGCTTCAGATGCCTAGGGGCAACTAAGCCCGTGCATCACAGCTACTGAGCCTGCCCGGCTAGAGCCTGCACTCCCTAACAAGAAAAGCTGCTGCAGTGAGAAGCCCTCGGACTGGGACGAGAGCAGCCCCTGTTCACTGCCACACAGAAAGCCTGCCTGCAGCAGTAAGGACCCAGTGCAGCCCAAACTAGGAGAAAAACAAATAAAATTAAAACAGTGCAAAATTGTTGTATGGTAAAAGTCTGAGCATCGAACAAATATTACTACTAAAAATGAGCTGGGACTATTGGTTCATCCAGAGCACTTGAAAATCATTAGGCCATTAATCTAGGGCACAGTCTCCCTAACTGTGAGGGAGATATATATATATATATATATATATATATATATATATATATATATAGTGTGTTATGTCTTTATATAAAATCTCAACAACTTTTGTTGTTAGTTTGCAGACTCCTTATAGACAGCAGCTATATCCTGTCTCCTGTAATGCCTGGCCAACAGCAAGGACTGAATAAGCATTTGTTGACTTGGATGTACTACTTTTAAACAGAAATGAAAAGACCCTGATGCTGGCAAAGACTGAAAGCAAGAGGAGAAGTGGGCAACAGAGGCCAAGATGGTTGGATGCCATCACTGACTCAAGGGACATGAGTTTGCACAAACTCTGAGAGATGGTGAAGGAGAGGGAAGCCTGACGTGCTGCAGTCCACAGGGTCACGGAGAGTCAGACTCGACCTAGTGACTAAACAATGACGACACCAGAAACCGTGTTCACACCCCCCTCCTCATGCTCCTCTGGGACTCCTGGGCGTCCCTGACCACACTCCTCATGACTCTGGGCAGACTCATGACTGCCATCTGTCTTCCCCGAAAGACTGCAGTATCCCAAAAGATGGGCACTAAGGCCAACTTGATTTTGTAGTCTAAACATCCAGAAAAGGACTGGACTTACAGGGGGCACTCCACTTTCTACCTAAGGGACTAATTATTACCTCACAAACTTCACATTTAACCAAAGATGCTGCCATCCCATCTTATTAAAGGGACTGGAAATGCAGAATTCCTGTATGAGTAAAATGTAATTATGTGCATATCATTATCTGATTTGCAAATTCTCTTTTAAAATGAATTATTTTGTATCATTCACACGTTATTTAGAATCTGGTTATGAGTTATATATGTACATATGTATATATATATAGACAGACTGATACACAAAAAGATAAAGAAACAAAATTTTAACTGCTCCCTTTTTACTTCTTGACTGATTTCCTTATGGTGATTTTACCATTAAACATGATCATTTTAAGGTTAAATATAATTAGAAGTGTAGATTAGAAGAATAAAGAATTATATTAAGTATTATCATACGAAACGGAGAAGGCAATGGCAACCCACTCCAGTACTCTTGTCTGGAGAGTCCCATGGGGGGAGGAGCCTGGTGGGCTACAGTCCATGGGGTCGTTAAGAGTTGGACATGACTGAGAGACTTTACTTTCACTTTTCACTTTCGTGCATTGGAGAAGGAAATGGCAACCCATTCCAGTCTTCTTGCCTGGAGAATCCAGGGACAGGGAGCCTGGTGGGCTGCCATCTATGGGGTTGCACAGAGTTGGATACAACTGAAGCGACTTAGCAGCAGCAGCATTATCATAGCAAAAGAGAAATAATTTCAGAGTTGGTTGTTTTCCTGGATTGTTTATCCATTATCCAGATTTTTAAGGGGGAAAAAAAAATGAGTTCAGTTTGGATCCTGAAACTCAAAGCTTCACTTCATATTTGGCAAGTCAGTAACATCTATGATAAAGTATAAGATATTTATCATATGTGCAAACATAATCTGTTAGGGGAAAGGCAACATGTTTTATACAGAGAGAGGGCATGTCTTTCCAATCATTCTGAGTTATTTGAGAGGGTAAATAATTTGAGAGAGCACATAATTTATTTAAACTTTCAAAATCCTTTGACAAGGTTCCACATCAAAGACAGTTTATAAAAGCGGAGTTAACATGGGATTGGGGAAAGTGTTTTCTCATGGAGAGAGGACTTGATTAAAGACGGGAAATGATGAGTAGAACCAACATTTTCCATCACAGAAGTATTAAAAGTAACTAGTAGCCAGCATCAGCTGTATTTTCTTTTTAATATTAAAAATTATGTTGGCATGAGAGAGAGCGAGCACACTTTAAAAAAAAAAAGAAAATGCTTTATCTGCAGAATCCATTTACCTCTTGCAGGTGAAAGAATGCCTAAAGTCATGGAAAGATCTGCGTGCATGATACAGCCAGAGAGAGACAGAGAGATTTAGGTGTTGATGGAGGTAGGGCAGTTAGGGGACCAGAAAAATGAGAAGTAAAGGATGCTCTTTATACCAGACTGGCTTATCAGCAGTTACCCAATATGTGCAGGTTTGATTACTATGTCTTGAAATGTACTTGATTAGGCAAGTCCAGTGAAACTGGGAAAATAAAATGTCTTAGGTACTGTTTTAGAGAGTGGAAGGAAAAAAACCTCAACACTTGTGTGAGTGTGTGTGTGTGTATGTGAAGAGATCAAAGAAAAACAGAGACTGAAGAAACACAATAGGAAAATGGAGGCTGTTGGTTTGTTCAGCTTAGAAAAACCAGAAGTTGAGAGAGGCAACTGGAAAAGTTTATAAAATCACAAAGGACACACGTGCGGGTGTCTATTATACTCACTGTCTGAACAGTAAAGCCAGGTAAACCCCTTTGAAGTTTAAAAGGCTCTTTCAGGACACCTGATAGGAAGGGCTTAGATTCACCCAACAGGTGGCTCTTCAAGAGAAAGCGTCTAGTGAAAAACTGAAATGGGCTTAAGGCGTTTGGGACATCCAGGGAGCCCAGATTCTTAACAGGTTAATAAAGGCAACCAGGAGCTTTCTGTTGTCCCCCTACGTTTTAAACTTCCCCTCCCCTACACCCCTCACAGACAGGGGCTGAAAAGCAGCCAGCCTGGTGAGCCACAGTTTCATTTCCCCTCTACTGATGCAGAAAATGAAGCATGAATTATGATGCTTGCATTAGTTATCACTGCTGTCAACGTTAGTCCCTAATGACCCAGTTTGGGAGGAGGGGAAGAGGGGTAGAAGGGAGAAGGTACCCGCCAAACAGCAGTGCTATCTCAAGATGTAAACGATCTTTTTCGAGGTAAAAAAAAAAAAAATTTGGCCGACTTTAAAGACTGACTTTCTTATGTGCAGTGCAGCAAAGAACAGCTTGTAGGCTGCAGATCAATAAATTCCAGTTAACTTTCAAGTCATGTTGGCATGCAGCCCTGGCTGGTTTATTAATTTACATTTCAGCCCTCTAAAAAGGTATGTATAAAGAAATAAGGCACTGTATGGATTGCAGTGAGATTGCTCAATCAGAACAGGTTTTCACATTTATTGGTTATCAACATCAGCGGGAAATCTTACAACACTGAAGAGAACAGGTTACCTCTCCTTCTGTCCCACCCAGTTAGTGTTTTTCTTAGGACTCATTCCTTTTTGTTTTTAAGAGTACTTGACATCTTTTTTTATTTTATTTTTTTAAGATTTTGATGCGGACCCTTTTTAAAGTCTTCATTGAATTTGTTACAGCATTCCTTCTGTTTCTACTGTTTCAGTGTTTTGGCCTCAAGGCATGTGGGATCTGAGCTCCCAGACCAGGGATCGAACCCACACCTCCTGCATTGGAAGCTGAAGTCTTCATTGCTGACCGCAGGGAAGTCCCGGCAGTGCTTGCTCTCTATCTGGGCAGCAAAAACCTATGGCTTTCCCCAGGCAAGTTTCAGCAACTAGTTAAGGATAAAAAGAGTGTGAATGACAAGACAGTAACACTATCTCAATGTTCACATTTCCATGTAGAAAAGCTTGTCTGCAGGGTTGCTCGGCTTGTGGAATCTCTGCTCCCAGACCAGGGATCAATCCCAGATTCCCTGGGGTGGAAGCATAGAGGCCTAATCACTGGACCACCAGGGAATTCCTTTCTCTTTTCCTGCCCCCTGGTCTGCAACACCTATCTAACTCTAAGAACATAACCTAAAAGTCTGAGAGTAGAAATGAAAAGCTAGAAATAGCTTATGTTCTCTTCTTTCGATCATCTTCCGGTTCTTCTTTTCTCATCTTTGATCCTTCACTGGGCTTGCTTTCAATATACATTTTTAAAAACCCTCTAATATCTGTCAGTGGATTTTTCCTTTTGTGGCCTTGCTCTAGGTATCGACACATTCTGGAATTCCCGCTCCAAAATAGTTACCATTTTAAGAAGCACAAACTCATTTTACTATTAGACCATGCTGAAAATTACTCTGAAAGGACAGCTGCAGTTCAAACAAAGCATCCTCTAAATGACTTCTGGATTATCTGTGTCCCCTCTCCCTTGCATTGACATAAATACGGGAGGGCTGCCTGAATCTATGAAAACTAGTCAGAGATGAAAGCTGCAGTTGAATTCTATGTACCTAATGCATTTTTGGTGGAGAAGGCAATGGCACCCCACTCCAGTACTCTTGCCTGGAAAATCCCATGGACAGAGGAGCCTGGTAGGCTGCAGTCCATGGGGTCACGAAGAGTCGGACACGACTGAGTGACTTCACTTTCACTTTTCACTTTTGTGCACTGGAGAAGGAAATGGCAACCCACTCCAGTGTTCTTGCCTGGAGAATCCTAGGGACAGGGGAGCCTGGTGGGCTGCTGTCTATGGGGTCACACAGAGTTGTACACAACTGAAGCGACTTAGCAGCAGCAGCAATGCATTTTTGGACTTCCCAAGTGGCGATAGTGGTAAAGAACCTGCCTGCCAGTGCAGGAGATGCGCAAGATGCCCTGGAGGAGGACATGGCAACCCACTCCAGTACTCTTGCCTGGAGATTCCCACAGACAGAGAAGTCTGGTGGACTACAGTCCATCCACGGGGTTGCAAAGAGTCGGACATGGCTGAAGCAACTTAGCATGCATACACTGTGTTTTTAATTCTGAAATATTCATGAAAGAATAATACCATCTAAATATGGCCCATAATGATAGCATCTTGTGTATATTTTTAAAAACAAGTGCTTATGTGGAAATCTCAGATATTTTCAGACCAATTGTATGTTCATGAAGTTTATATAGAATATTATCATTTTATTAATAATTGTGATATGTATTTAAGAGCCAGCTGAAACAATATGAAACTTACGCCACATTTTCATGTTGAGAATTTCAGATTAAAGACAGATTCACACTTTTTATTTCTGACTGCATTCAGTTTTAATCATGGTTCCTGGAGTTTCTCATGAAGAGTGAAATTGTATTTAAATAGGGCCTTTAGGGTGTTCAAGTTACAGATTAATTAACTCAATTTGGACAAGGGGCTGGGGGGCAGTGCAGTTCTCGCAGCTCTAATTTTATCTCCAGAGGTAGTCAAAGTTCCTCTAGACATCAGCAACTAAATAATTGCATAGGCTTGGACTGACTGTGATTGAAACATCTAAAATAAAGCAGGCTTGTCAAAAATCAGAAGACCAATGGTGAGTGCAGTGGGATGACACGGGACTCATTTCCATTTCCAGCACATTGTTGCCTAGGGCTATGAATGCAGCTCCCTCTCAGCTGTGGGATGTTGGGCTTCAAGTTTTATTTATTTTTTATTGGAGTATAATTGCTTTACAATGTTGGGTTACTTTCTGCTGTACAAAGAAGCGAGTCAGCTGTATGTATACATGTATCCCCTCCCTTGTGGCCCTCCCTCCCCACTCTTCTCCATCCCACCCCTCTAGGTCATCACAGAGCACAGAGCTGAGCTTCCTGTGGTCCAAAGCAGCTTCCCACTAGGCTTCAAGCTCTAGCCCAGATGCTATCTTCTCCATGAAGCATCCCCTGACTCAGTGAGGTCTGCCCCTCCTCTTTTGATTGCATTTTTTTTTAGGCCTGTATAATAGTATTCACGCTTTACCTTGAGTTAATCCTCTGTATCTCATGCCATTTACTGCCTTGTAAACTGCTTGACAATGGTGACCATTGTAATGGACTGAACGTGCCCCCCCAGATTCATGTTGAAGCCCTCATTCCCAATGCGGGGCCTTTGGTAGATCAATTAGGTTTAGATGAATTCATGAGGGTGGGATCCCCATAATAGGATTCATGTTTTTTCTTTTAATTTTATATACTTATTTTTTTAATGTTCAGCTCTGCTGGGTCTTTGTTGCGATGTGTGGGCTTGCTCTAGCTTTGGTGAGTGGGGGCTACTCTTGCTTCGGAGCATGGGCTCAGTAGTTGTGGGACATGGGCTCAGTTGCCTCGTGGTATCTTCTTGGACCAGGGATGGAACCCGTGCCCCCTGCATTGCAGGGTGGATTCTTAACCACAGGAGAACCAGTGAAGCCCCAGAATTAGTGTTCTTATATGAAGGGTCAGATATCCACTCCCCCACCCCCCACCATGCTATGTGACAACGCAGTGAGAAGGTGGCTGTCTGTAAGCCAGGAAGAGAGCCCTCCTCAGGAGTCAAGCCAGTCATTGAAAGCCCCGAGTCATGGTATTTTGTTACAGGAGCCTGAGCTGACTAGCACCACCGTGTCCTGGTCTCTCTCCCAAAGCCATCTATGGGATTTGTTGGCATAAATGTATGCCAGCTCTCTTCTGGTTCTCATTCATCTGGGCCCTTTACTTCCACGAATATCTTTCTTCCCTACAAACTTGCTAAACTCTTTTCATTTTGCTCCTGGTTCCCTGGAAACTATACGCAAACATAAACACATATAACAGTAAACCTGATTAATTGTTAAATAGTTAGAAAAGATTCTAAGGGCCAAGAGACTACTGAGTGAAATGCGCTAGTTACTTATACAAAGAAGTATGTTCTTGCCAATTCTTCTTGCAACAAAGGCTCCTTTGGGCTATTTTCACATTTGTCATTTAGGACAGAGATATAGTTATAAGAAATATTTCATTTTTCTTTTCCCTCTACTGTAAGATAAACAACAGAAAAAAGATGAAGGTAAATAGCAACTGCTTCTCACCCTCCCTGGCAGGACACCTGTGAGAGCCAGGGACTGTAGCAAAGTTCAGAACACAGCCTTTCCTAAAAGGGCAGCCTCTACTCAACCCTTGCCCGACACTGTGGTTAGAGAATGCCCAGAATGGCTCATTCACCCTTTTATTTATGTTTTAGTGAGTTGTAGCAAAAGGAAGATTTTTATGTAAGATCTCTTGTTGTTGTTCAGTCATTAAAAAATTCTCTGTTGTTGTTCAGTCGTTAAAAAATGTCTGACTCTTGGCGACCCCATGGACTGTAACCCACCAGGTTCCTCTGTCCATGGGATTCTCCAGGCAAGAAAATTGGAGAGGGTTGTCATTTCCTTCTCCAGGGGGTCTTCCCGACCCAGGGATTGAACCCGAGTTTCCTGTTTCTCCTGCACTGGCATGTGGGTTGTTTACAAGCAGGGAAGTCCAACCACATGACTATGCTGCATTAATAAGTATGCATTGCAGGCAGATTCTTTACTGTCTGAGCCACCAGGGAAGCCCCTTTCACTTGGAATGGTTTTCAACAACCCCTATTGGGGCCACGAAACAAACAAATTTTCTTCCAGACTGCCCCCACTCATATTGCACATCCCCTGGATGTAACACATTCAGTTCTCCTCTTGTGCTTTCTTGTTGACTTTCTAAAGAATATCTTGAATATCTCTTCTCAATTTCCCCAAATCCCTCTTTTTCATTCTCTTTAAAACTCATGCCAAACCAAGTCCCAATATGCCCTTCCTCTGCTCATGATTATGTATGATCTGTACCAAGAAATGTGCTGCACTGTAAGAATTCTAGCTTTTCTTCATGTTAGGTAAAAGCTTCCCAGGTTGCTCAGTGGTAGAGAATTCACCTGCCCATACAAGAAACACAGGTTCAATCCCTGGGTCAGGAAGATCCCCTGGAGAAGGAAATGGAAACCCACTCCAGTATTATTGCCTGGAAAATCCCAAGGATAGAAGAGCCTGGATGGCCACAGTCCATGGGATTGCAAAAGAGTCTGACATGACTTCAAGACTAAACAACAGCAGCAAATGGAAAGACAAATGAAAAATGATTATCAGAAAGAATTCAAGTCAATATGTCTTTTGTATCACAGTCTTCATGAAATTTGGGATTCATAACAGTTACTGAGTGCCTGTTACGAACCAAGCAAGCCATTATGCTAAATACATTATCATCTCATTTAATTTGTACAACAAGCTGATAACACAGACACTATTTCTAGTCCCGATTTACAGATGGAAAAACTTGGAGGCTTGGGAAGGTTAAGACTTAGCCCGGGTCACGGAACTGTTAAGTAGCGCAGTGTAGTCTCAAAGCCCAGATGGCTGACCCAAGTCAAAGATCTTCATCCCTAGCCTACACAGCTTCTGTGAGTTAAAGAGAGCTGCCTGGACCAAGTGAAGTCCACTGCTAACAGGACATTGTGAATGCAATGAATGACTAACCAAATGTTCACCAACATAAGGTCCCACTCTTGGGTGTGTATGCAAATAGGCAGAACAGGACCTAAAATTAAATAAAAGAGCTCAACATGAGATCAAAGCTCTTAGGACCGTCTGCCCCTCCACAACATCAAGGGCAGAAACAAGGACTAGCTAAACCTATTGCAACTTCCCAAAGGAGGTTCTATAAGATGCCCCTTTAGCTTGTTTTCTTATTTAGTCTTATTTTCTTACTACTTCCTTTTTCTTCTTTCCCTTCTCCAGGGGATCTTCCCAACCCAGGGATTGAACCCAGGTCTCCCGCATTGCAGGCGGATTCTTTACCAGCTGAGCCACAAAGGAAGCCCAAGAATACTGGAGTGGGTAGCCTATCCCTTCTACTCCAGTGTTCTGGCCTAGAGAATTCCATGGACAGTCCCTGGGGTCACAAAGACTTGGACATGACTTAGCAACTTCCACTCTCACACTATTTATTTGTATTAAAGAAGCTGTCTTTCCCCAGGATGCTCACTTCTCTGAGGACCACGTGATGGAGCTGCAACCTCTTTCTCTCTCATGTTGCCATTGCTCTCTTCTGCCTTTCATCCTTCCCTAAAGAACTGGATGGGGGAAGCGCCGGGAGGAGGACTCGCTGTTTTTCCTTTTTTAAAAATCATAAGGCTGCTTCAAGTCCATTCAGATTTAGTGTTGTCTTGGTTATATGCTAAATCTCACAGTTTTCTATAGGATTAAGTAGGGAAACTGCATTTCAGTGTTAGAAAGACAGGGGAAAAAAAATACCTCAAGCAAATGAGGGCTGGATGGCTTCTCAAGCCATCCTTCACACAGAACACCAAAATAATTCCTGATCCGCTCCTGATGGTTACTGTACTTAGCTCTAAAAATCCCAAGAAGGGACCTGGGAAATCACTTATGCAAACTTCTGGCTGCTGCATCCTTTGTTTAAAAGATATTTTAGGTGGAAACAGAGTACAAAGCTGATTAAAGTGGAGCTGCTCTGATGGGGAGAGTGAGGGGCTTGGACTCCTTCCCAGTGGGCGCCTCCCTCCCTTGCCTCCCAAGAAAAATCTTGAAGGGGATCTGAGGAGCAGCCACTGGCTTGCAAACTTGTTTTGGGCACAACTCACTGTCAAAACACGTTTGACTAAGTAACTCAGTATAGGAGCAGTTACATACACACAAACACACACTAAGACAAAACTTGGATGAAAAGTCTTTATTCTTACTACATGTGATCATCTTTAACAGTTTTCTTTCTCATCTAGACTATTCCATTTAAGAAACACTATTTCCAGTCCATGAGATTGATATCATTGCCCCTGAGAGTAAGTTGAAGAACACGGCATTCAATGACTTCACCCTCAAAATAAATTCTAAGATGAAGAAACTTTAGCTCACATTTGCATGCCCTTCCTCTCCAAGAAACTGATAAAGACGTGGCAAGTGGGCTTCCATGATGGTCCCGTAGTTAAGAATCTGCCTTGCAATGCAGGGGACTCTGCTTCAATCCCTGGTCAGGGAACTAAGATCCCAAACCCCTCAGGGCAACTAAGCCTGTGGGCCACAACTACTGAGCCTGTGTGCCTGCAGCCTGTGCCCCCAAACGAGAAGCCCTCACCCCACAACTAGAGAAAACTCACATACAGCAGTGAAGATCTGGCGCAGCCAAAAAATAAATTAATAAATAAATAACATTTATAAAAAGAAGTGGTAAGTGGAGGCACTAAAACTTGGATTTCAGGCTGATTCACTTGATCTAAGAAGGACAGATTTCCTTTGCAGGGAATTGGAATGCTGACCAAGAGAGATGTCTTTTTAACTTTTCTTATGACAAACCTTGGGACAAGTCAACTTCATTTCCACTGCATGGCCAGAGAAGCAGGCAAAGTCAGAATCAAGACAACTAAAAGATGGAAAAGGAGAAAGAGTGTGTCTGTACTTGACTCCTTTTATGGACTTCCGGTTTATGCCCAAGGCACAGCTTTCTTTTTGTCCTTGGTTCCATAAACATCCTGTATCCTTGAAATCTCCCATTCTATTAAAAAGAAGAAGAAAGAAAGGACAAGAAGACCTAGCACAGCCTCTTGACTTCTGAGATGGCCCACATTCTGTCTGTGGAGTATGTATCTCTCTAAATAAAGCTACTTCTCTCATTGAAAGAAAGAAAGAAGTCTAGCACAGTCATGATAGTAAGTTTGAAAATAAGTTGTCATTAGTATACATAAAATCTATTTATGCTACAAAAGTATCACCAACATAAAAACAAAAAACCCTTTAAAAGAAGAGTACAGAAAATATTTTTGTTGAATTAAAGAAAGTTAAAGAGAATGCAAATATACATATTTGCAGAAAGAGAACTCCCAGTGTCAATTACTTTTCCACCCTCAGGACTGTCACCATGCCAATCTAGTGGCAGCCACAGGATTTGAAGGCATTATTGAATTTCTTCACTAACTTGAAAGATCAGTCTCAAACACCAACTGTTTAAAGATGTGTCCCTTTCTATGTTTCATTTAAACAAGAGGTTGTAAGAAATACACCTTAAAATGAAAAATCTAGCCATGCCAACCTATAATAAGACTTCAAACATATGTACTTCCACACAAAATCCCAAAATGGGCTTTTATAAGTTTCTTTCTACAAAAATAAATAAGAGAAAGTAATAAAAAAAAGATAAAGCCTTCATACAGAATTGCAGCAATTATATCCCCATAGCTACACTATAACCCAAAACTTTGCAAAGGCTTTGATTATTGAACCATGGCTGAAGTGAATAATTTGCTTTTCACTAAGAAAACAAGCACATTCATTCTCACCACAATGGAGAGAGGCAGTTTTAATTAAACCTTATCAAAAGATGAATAAAGAATAAACTCAATACCCATTCCACAGAACTCTATTTTCATCTGTTTAGTTTAAGCTCGCCATGTTCATACAATAATTATCCACTGTCCAAGGAATGCTGGAGTTGTGTTAATGTTGGTAAAGATTTAATTAGCTCAATTATCTGGAGAGTATTGAATTGAGGCTCAGCACAGTACAAATTTCTTCAGGCTTTATACATACCTCTGATCAAAACACATGAAACTGAAATCTCAGTGAACAAAAGACCCTTACTTTGACAATTCTACTATTGAAACAGTTCCATACTTCATAATTTTATTACTCCAATTAAAAAAAACCCACAATATAAGTCTTTAGAAGTAGAACTCATAAGTGAAGGCTTATCTTGGTACAAGTGTGCGCGTGTGTGTGTGTGTGTGTGCCCATACAGTGCACACACTTAACTTCCTGAATCTGTAAATATGTTCTTAGAAAGTTAATTAAATTTTCCTTTTAGATAAATATTAACACCCAAAATCCAGCCCTTGGAAAAAATTTATCTTTTCAATGGAGCCTACATCCATTACCTTTCTCTCAGAAAATGAGGCATTTAAAAAGCATTGAAGGCGCTGTAACACAGACAACTGTTTCAATCTGTCAGACACCAGGGACAGGCAGTAGGGTTCATTTCAGACAGCAGATCGGCCCCCAGTGGCCTGACCTTCCTGGTGGGAAAGAGAACACAGTGCTGTGCTTGACAAGCTCAGCAACAAAGAGGTATATTCAGGTCCTCCCAACTCAGACACGCTTCTCACAGGGCGAAATGCAAAGCAGGAGGCAGAAAAGCACCACTTCCAGCAAAGCAGAGTTTACTGAGATCAGACACCAGCATCTCAATCATAACAAAAAATTAAAGTGTGTAGTAAAGTGACAAGCATCACTGTATTCACTCATTTATAATAACTTCAGAAAACTCTTATCTGGCCATCACCAGTGTGTTTGCTTCCAACCTCGCCTGTGAACCATGCTCACTGTCTTTTTCACATCCATGGAAATCCCCAAATATGACCTGATAAAGGTTTTCCTAATTATTCTACCAAGGAAGAAGGCAAACATTTTCTCTTAGAAGCTGGCTCATGTTCCTTTCAAAGTAAGCTTTCTCTTTCTACAAGTCCCAGGTTTTGCCTTTATTTTGAAACGCAGATGGACATTTCCTGGTCTTTTAGACTCTTAGACAAGCAGATTTTTCATTGCTCATTTTATTTTGAATTTGTATGGTGTCTTCTATGCAGGTCTCCAAATGAGCCAAAAATCCAGCAAAGGGATAAGCAACAACAACAACAAAAATATCCTAAAGTACTATCCTTAATTAAAAAAAATCTTAAGCTAAATTCATGTTATGTGTTATGTATTTTTACTGTTAAAAATACACATATTTCCCCCTAATCTCCAATGTCAACTTTTATAGTATATCCTGCTTGATCAACTATAAGCAATGTGTGAAAGTGAAAATGAAAGTCACTTAGTTGTGTCTGACTCTTTGCAACCCTGTATAGTCCATGGGATTCTCCAGGCCAGAATACTGGAGCAGGTAGTCGTTCCCTTCTCCAGGGGATCTTCCCGGCCCAGGAATCAAACCAGGGGTGATTTTTTTTGAAGTTTTAAGCTCCATGTAGAAGATCATAAATTTGAAAGGCACTCACAACTGCCCACATTATCCTTATAAACAAATAAACTGCTATTTTTAAAAACTCCCATTTTGTATTTTGAGTACATACTTTCCTGAACTCTAAGGATTATGGGTGTGTATAAATATAGACCAACTAGTGAAGTTGAAATGAGTCCTGGTGTCTGACCCACAAATACTGTGATGATTTAACATGTAAGCAGGTACTACAGATACACACTCCTCAATACAGATGTGTAGACTATTAGAAAAACTTACAGTGAAGAATAGACCATTGCACACCATCTAGTTCTTCTTGGGTTAGCAAAGAAGGCATCTTTTGAAAACTGGAAACAGACCATAGTCATAAACTCATGTTGCCAGTGTTGACTTGAAAAATAACCACAACCTAAAAGCTGAGAGTTATATTTTATTTGGTGGGATTTTTCAGGACTTTAATCCCAGGAGACAGCATTTCAAGTGACTCTGAGAAATTGCTCCAAGGAGGAGGTAGGGAGAGGAATCAATTTATATAGAAGTTTTGCAACAAAGTGCAGGTAGTCTAAACATCAAAAGAATATATATATATATTTTTAAGAATATTGTTAATTAAAGAAAACCAGATATCCTAAGTTAAGGAATTTAGGGCTTTTCTACCTATAGGAAGATGCAGGAATCTGGGCTCACTGAAATAATTCCTTTGATGTACACCTCACCTATCTGGGGCCAGTATTCTTTTTTTTTTTTTTTTTCCACATCCTGAGCTTCCATGTAGCTCACCAGCTAACTGGAGGGAATGGCTGCAGTCTGATGGCTGCTAGAAGGCAGGTATTCTTCCCTTCCTGAGTTCCCTCAGGCTCACCAGCTTACCTTTTGTGGCATTTGCAATTGCTGATCACGGTGACATCTTTTGTTTACTGATATGGCAGGAACTATTCCACAGCAGGAAATTCTCCACTTCTCACCAGATAAAACATAAGGTTGATTAGGTGGTGAGAAAATGCGTTCGACTTAGTTGTCTAAATAACTTGTCTTAATTTCAAATATTTGAACTTCAGAACATTTTGAAAGGAAACAAGGCAAAATGATGCATGGCAATAAAAAGCTTTTTATCTGCCATATTTTTTTTTTGAGCTTTTTTTTTCTGGTGATTGCATTAAAGCCTTCATTGAGTTTGCAAAAAAAAGACACAAGTCTGGGTTGGTTTCACCTCGTCTGCTAGCCTGCAAACACTTTTACAGTGTGACTCACTCCGTGTGGCTCAAAAAGACATCCTCGGAACTTCAGAGTATTCTGTGCAAGAACAAAGGGTGCTGGGGTTCATTTTGCAACACGAGTCATTCTTACCACACAAATTCCCATCCTTTGTGCTGGCGAAGGGGGATACCCCGAGCCCTTTGGGTTTTGAAGATCTTTAGACATACAATAGTGTGCAAACAACCCTCGAGAACATAACTTTACAAGAACAACCTCAAGGCTGAGACCAAGCCTTTGAGAAAGGCCCCTTCAGCAGATCTCCTTCTGCTCTTCACCCCGAACAAAGCCTGCCTGACAATACTGAAATCGCTTTCTTTCTTTGGATTAAACTCCCTTTGCAGGAAAAGTATGCAAATGCTAGCCACGGGTCCCCAATTGCAGGCTACTCTCAACAGCTATCTTTTCTCTGTCTGGCTCCCCGGCGGACCATCCACTGCCTGACACAGAGTCCAGCCTTCAGATTCAACATCTTTCACTGCTCTGACAGTCAGCTCCCAGGGCCTGCCATAGCCTCTAAAAGAGCCTCATTTAGTCGTAATTAATGATTCCTTGCATATTTCCTAAGGTATGGTAATTGTGCTAAAAGCCAACAAGTGAAGCATTCATTCTCCTTCTCTAGTAAATCTTTTTTTCCCCCTTCAACAGTCTTTTCTCCCTGTCTTCTTTTCACCTCACACCACCACAGCCTCCCAACCACACACACAACTTTTCTTTTTTCTACTGCTCGCTGCTAACATTTCAAGAAAAGACATGGGATGAAGGTGAAAATTGGAAATTACAGGCATACAGTTCAAAAAAGCAAAACTGACTGAATGCTGAAGGAGTGCATGAGAAGTCAAAGAAACTGAAAGAGAATTAAAAAGGAAACAGATTGTTTTGCTGACACAAGTGTTTATATATATATATAATATATGGCTTCCGAGGGCTTCCCTGGTGGCTCAGCTGGGAAAGAATCTGCCTGAAATGCGGGAGACCTGGGTTCGATCCCTGGGAAAATCCCCTAGAGAACAGAAAGGCTACCCACTCCAGTATTCTGGCCTGGAGAATTCCATGGACTCTATAGTCCATGGAGTGGCAAAGAGTAGGAAAGGTAGCAACTAGTTACTAGTTTCTGCAGCTGCTGCTAAGTCGCTTCAGTTGTGTCCAACTCTGTGCGACCCCACAGAAGGCAGCCCACCAGGCTTCTCCGTCCCTGGGATTCTCCAGGCAAGAACAGTGGAGTGGGTTGCCATTCCCTTTTCCAATGCATGCAAGTGAAAAGTGAAAGTGAAGTCCCTCAGTCGTGTCCGACTCTTAGCGACTCCATGGTCTATAGCCTACCAGGCTCCTCCATCCATGGGGTTTTCCAGGCAAGAGTACTGGAGTGGGTTGCCATCACCTTCTCCATTTCTAGTCTCCTAGAAAGTAGGAGACTGAGGGACTTTGACTTTCATGGCTTCCCAGGTGGCGCTAGTGGTAAAGAACTCGCCTGCCAATGCAGGAGACACAGGAGACGTAGGTTCGATCCCTGGGTCAGGAAGATCCCCCGGAGGAGGAAATGGCAGCAGGTATCTTTGCCTGGAGAATCCCATGGACAGAGGAGCCTGGCAGGCTACAGTCCACGGGGTCGCAAAGAGTTGGACATGACTGAAGTGCCTAAGCGTGTGCTCAGTTGTGTCTGACTCTTTGTGATCCCATGGACTGTAGACCACCATGGGATTCTCCAGGCAAGAATACTGGAGAGGGCTGCCATTTCCTTTTCCAGGGGATCTTTCTGACCCATGGATTGAAAGTGCATCTCCTGCATTGACAAGCAGATTCTTTACCACTGAACTACCTGGGAAGCCCCATACATATGTATATTTGGATATTACTTATTTTAAATGACCACATAATAAACTGGATTCAGGCCCCAAATATGTTGTGTACACACACAATATGAAAATCCTACAAATTTATTTTTGGACACACATTTTTTTTTTCCCTCAAAATTTATTTTCACCCAGAAGTGCAAATAAAAGGTACAAATACAAGGTAACGATTTTGTCTCACCAGCTCTCTTCTTTATCCTTCAGTTGCAGACAAGAGCAAGAGAAGGTCAAGAATCTTAAACTCTGACCTCTTGCAAATGTTTAAAGTCTTGGCAAGTGGCATGGGCCACTGAGGATTGTATTAATATTACGTTCTTGCAGGCAGACCAGCACTACTATGATCAGGAGATGTTTTTTCTGCTCCACCTATGAAATGCCAGGGTAATGTATTTCCTTTGTCACTTTCCTTACACATAAAGTGTACACATACACATAGAATTAGTCTTCTTTTTCCACTTATCACATGTATTTTTCCATGTTATTTGCCCCTTTATGACAGTCATTTTTAAGACTGCGTAATATTCCAGTTTGGTCTACCTAATAATTCCTTTTCAAAAATACTTTAAGTGGTCTATTCCAAAAAACTTATGTTCCATCTGTCTTATTTTAGCCATCTTAGCATTTTTTCTTTGTCATCATCATCATCATTCAAAAAAGTTACTGAATTCCTAAATATTAGGTGGCTTTACGGAATTTAAGACTCACTTTAAGGTTTTCAAATAATTTACACTTTATTTGGCTTTAGGCACAAATGGGCATGAAAACTACCGTTAACTCTTATAGGAGCTTTAAGTTCATAAACATCAGTATGAATTTTCATAAAAACATATCTGCATACCTACACAGTGCCGAGCATATTACAAGTTAGACCATGAAGATACTAAATTCTGAAACATTTCTTTCAAATTCAAAAATGACTAAATTCTTAAGCATTTCTTTCAACTTCAAAAATCATCTTTAATTTTTATCCCTGGAAAATCAGTTATATCATTCTTTAGTTTTTGCATTTCCCCTAAGTGTTGTCAGTGTGTCTAAATATGTGAAATTTTACTTATTCACAAAAGTTAAATTAAGGGGATCATTATTCATTTTACAAAAAGTATGCTAACAAAGAAGGCATACTCTTTCAACTAAAATGATGACTTCATGCATAGTTTTTCAAGAAACGCACTTATGTACGTGTTGAAAATGTATACTAAAGGAGCTGTACTCTTCCCTGGTGGCTCGGTGGTGAAGAATCTGCCTGCTGATGCAGGAGATGTGGGTTTGATCCCTGGGTCGGGGGGAAGATCCTCTGGAGAAGGGAATGGCAACTCACTCCAGTATTCCTGCCTGAAGAATCCTATGGACAGAGGAGCCTGGGGGGTTACAGCCCATGGGTCACAAAGAGTCAGACACGACTGAGTCACTAAACAACAACAGCAACAGAACAGCTCCAAGACAATGGCTGCTCCAAAAAATGCTTGTTGAAAGGACAGAAGATTATAGTATGGTGGGTCAGGTGAACATCCACTAATTCCATAACTGAATGGGCATAAATTATGACAATATAAATCATATTGTCACCCTGCTTATTTAATTTATATGCAGAGTACATCATGAGAAACGCTGGGCTGGAAGAAGCACAAGCTGGAATCAGGATTGCCAGGAGAAATATCAATAGCCTCAGATATGCAGATGACACCACCCTTATGGCAGAAAGTGAAGAACTAAAGAACCTCTTGATGAAGGTGAGAGAGGAGAGTGTAAAAGTTGGCTTAAAGCTCAACATTCAGAAAACTTAAGATCATGGCATCTGGTCCCATCACTTCATGGCAAATAGATGGGGAAACAGTGGAAATAGTGACAGATTTTATTTTCTTGGGCTCCAAAATCACTGCAGATGGTGAATGCAGCCATGAAATTAAAAGACACTTACTCCTTGGAAGAAAAATTATAACCAACCTAGACAGCATACTGAAAAGCAGAGACATTACTTTGCTAACAAAGGTCTGTCTAGTCAAGGCTATGGTTTTTCCAGTGGTCATGTATGGATGTGAGAGTTGGACTATAAAGAAAGCTGAGCGCCAAAGAATGATGCTTTTGAACTGTGGTGTTGGAGAAGACTCTTGAGAGTCCCTTGGACTGCAAGGAGATCCAACCAGTCCATCCTAAAGGGAATCAGTCCTGAATATTCATTGGAAGGACTGAGGCTGAAGCTGAAACTCCAAACTTTGGTCACCTGATGCAAAAAACTGACTCATTGGAAAGAGCCTGATGCTGGGAAAGATTGAAGGCTGGAGGAGAAGGGGATGACAGAGGCTGAGATGGTTGGATGGCATCACCAACTCAATGGACATGAGTTTGAGCAAACTCTGGGAGTTGGTGATAGACAGGGAGGCCTGGCGTGCTGCAGTCCATGGGGTCACAAAGAGTCAGACATGACTGAGCAACTGAACTGAACTTTTGTGCCATACTACATGATGGAGACAAAGTTATGAATTGAGGAAAAACCAGTAAACAGATTCCTGGATTCTAGCTTTAGATGTCAGTGGGGAGGACACAAAAATAACAGCTGACTTCAATACAGAGGGGCTGAAACTCAAACTTTGTTCCCAACAAGTGTAAAGTAGCCATACATTTATTTGTGTTCACAAAAATCATTTCATACTCTGCCAGATATCTTGCTAAACTCTCACTGATCCTCAGTCAGAGGCTGGAACATCTCAGGATTCCTAATTCAGACACTGTCCTTTCTGTCAGGGACTCCTCTCCCCATTTCTACCCATTTTCAGTCTGAGTCTTGAGAGTAACTTCTCTCTCTCCTGCTGAGAAAGCCCCGATCACTGGTCTTGAATTCCTTCCATCTAACTGAGAACTTGTGCCGGAACTCCTGTTTCTCTGATTTTACTTTCTGGATATTACACTGGCTTTAAGGTCTCACTTGCCTTTACCTAGGCTTCCCTGGTGGCTCAGATGGTAAAGCGTCTGCCTACAATGCAGGAGACCTGGGTTTGATCCCTGGGTCAGGAAGATCCTCTGGAGAAGGCAATGGCACCCCACTCCAGTACTCTTGCCTGGAAAATCCCATGGATGCAGGAGCCTGGTAGGCTACAGTCTATGGGGTTGCAAAGAGTCGGACACGACTGAGCGACTTCACTTTCATAGTGATCAAGGTCAACAGGACCAGTAAGAAGCCAGGTGGACATCATGGACTTCCTGACGTGACGATGAGAGGAACACTTCACCTTGGTGATAATCTTCCCCAAAACTCATAACCCCAGACTAAACAAGAGAAACCATCACAAGGGACATTCCACACAACACCTGAACAATATACTCTGGAAAAGCATCAAGGACATGAGAAACGGGGGAAGAGTGAGAAATTACCAGAGACCAGAAGAGGCTAAGAGGACATGGGGACTAAATGCAATGTGGAACCCTAGATGGACTTCTAGGATGGAAGGACATGCATGTGTGAAAACAGGTGAACTATAAATAACATTGTAGTTTAATTAACAGTATGGTACCTATGTTACTTTAGAAAGTTGTTAAATGTACCATTGTTATTAAGATTATTAATTTGATTTTGTTTTTAAAAAATTTATTTAGTTCTGGCTGTGCTGGGTCTTTGTTGCCGCTTGGGCTTTATCCAGTTACGGAGAGTCGGGGTTATTCTCCAGTTGTGGTGCATGGGCTTATCCTTGAGGTGGCATCTCTTGTTGTGGAGCTTGGGTTCCAGAGCAAGGGCTCAGTAGTTGTGGTGCAGGGGCTTAGGTGCCCCAGGGCATGTGGGATCTTCCTGGATTAGGGATCAAACCCATGTCCCTTGCACTGGCAGGTGAACTGAACTCTTAACCACTGGGCCACCAGGGAAGAACAAGGTTATTAATTTTAGAATTTAGGTGAAGGCTATAGCTCTCTGTACTGTCTTTACAGCTCTTCTATAAATATAAAAATATTTCAAAATAGAGAGTTAACAAATATAACCCTAAACTGACTGCAAGTCATGCTGAGTTGTTGCTTTCAGTTCCAAACCCCATAATGTACTCAGATTTTCATGAGCTACCTCATGGCAGTTCAAAAAACTAAGATCATGGTATCCAGTTCCATCACTTCATGGCAAATAGATGAAGGGAAAAAATGGAGACAGTGGCAGATTTTATTTTCTTGGGCTTCAATATCACAATGGATGGTGACTGCAGCCATGAAATTAAAAGAGGCTTGCTCCTTGGAAGAAAAGCAACGGCAACCCTAGACAGCATATTAAAAAGCAGAGACATAACTTTGCTGACAAAGGTCCATCTAGTCAAAGCTATGGTTTTTCCAGTAGTCATATACAGATGTGAGAGTTGGACCATAGAGAAGGCTGAGCACTGAAGAATGGATGCTTTTGAACTGTAGTGCTGGAGAAGGCTCTTGAGACTCCCTTGGACTGCAAGGAGATCCAACCAGTCAATCCTAAAGGAAATCAGTCCTGAATATTCAGTGGTAGGACTGATGCTGAAGATGAAACTCCAATAGTTTGACCACCTGATGGGAAGAGCCAACTCATTGGAAAAGAACCTGATGCTGGGGAAGATTGAGGACAGGAGGAGAAGAGGGCAACAGAGAATGAGATGGTTGGATGGCATCACCGACTCAATGGATATGAGTTTGAACAAACTCTGGGAGATTGTGGGCTTCCCTGGTGGCTCAGATGGTAAAGAATCTGCCTCCAGTGCAGAAGATCTGGGTTTGATCCCTGGTTAGGAAGATTCCCTGGAGAAGGGAATAGCTACCCACTCCAGTATTCTTGTCATGAAGAATTCCGTAGACAGAGGAGCCTGGCAGTCTACCATCCATGGGGTCACTAAGAGTCAGACACAACTGAGTGACTAACACTTTCACTCCCTTCTTCCACTTTCTGGGAGATTGTAAATGACGGGGATCCCTGGCGTGCTGCAGTCCAAGGGGTCATAAAGAGTCGGGCTTGACTTAGTAACTAAACTAAAACAACAACAAATAGGCAGGGAGGGAAAGACAGAGTCTGTTCTCCTGAAAGAAGTTGAATATACGCCGAATCTGCTCAGGTGGCTGTGCACAAAGTCCTCTTGAGTCGTATAAATGAGCCGTGTAAAATGGCCTGATGAGTTAGTACTAAGGATCAGAGCTCCTCTGTCATCTAAGGTCAAACCTAATGCATCTAAGGCAGGGGCAGAAGAGGCTGACAGAGGGTGTGATGGTTGGATGGCATCACTGACTTGACAGACCTGAGTCTGAACAAGCTCTGAGAGTTGGTGATGGACAGGGAAGCCTGGCACGCTGCAGTCCATGGGGTTGCAAAGAGTTGGACATGACTGAGTGACTGAACTGAGAATGTATCTCAAAAAAGGGTGCGGGCAGGAATCCCTCAGAAGAAATGGAGTAGCCATCATGGGCAACAAAAGAGTCTGAAATGCAGTACTTGGATGCAATCTCAAAAACGACAGAATGATCTCTGTTTGTTTCCAAGGCAAACCATTCAATATCACAGTAATCCAAGTCTATGCCCCAACCAGTAACGTTGAAGAAGCTGAAGTTGAATGGTTCTATGAAGACCTACAAGACCTTTAGAACTAACACCCCAAAAAGATGTCCTTTTCATTATAGGGGACTGGAATGCAAAAGTAGGAAATCAAGAAACACCTGGAGTAACAGGCAAATTTGGCCTTGGAATACAGAATGAAGCAGGGCAAAGACTAATAGAGTTTTGCCAAGAAAATGCACTGATCATAGCAAACACCCTCTTCCAACAACACAATAGAAGACTCTACACATGGACATCACCAGATGGTCAACACCGAAATCAGATTGATTATATTCTTTGCAGCCAAAGATGGAGAAACTCTATACAGTCAACAAAAACAAGACCAGGAGCTGCCTGTGGCTTAGATCATGAACTCCTTATTGCCAAATTCAGACTGAAATTGAAGAAAGTAGGGAAAACCACTAGACCATTCAGGTGTGACTAAATCAAATCCCTTATGATTATACAGTGGAAGTGAGAAATAGATTTAAGGGTCTAGATCTGATAGAGTGCCTGATGAACTATGGAATGAGGTTCGTGACATTGTACAGGAGACAGGGATCAAGACCATCCCCATGGAAAAGAAATGCAAAAAAGCAAAATGGCTGTCTGGGGAGGCCTTACAAATAGCTGTGAAAAGAAGAGAAGCAAAAAGCAAAGGAGAAAAGGAAAGATATAAACATCTGAATGCAGAGTTCCAAAGAATAGCAAGAACAGATAAGAAAGCCTTCCTCAGCGATCAATGCAAAGAAATAGAGGAAAACAACAGAATGGGAAAGACTAGAGATCTCTTCAAGAAAATTAGAGATACCAAAGGAACATTTCATGCAAAGATGGGCTCGATAAAGGACAGAAATGGTATGGACCTAACGGAAGCAGAAGGTATTAAGAAGAGGTAGCAAGAATACACAGAAGAACTGTACAAAAAAGATCTTCACGACCCAGATAATCATGATGGTGTGATCACTCACCTAGAGCCAGGCATCCTGGAATGTGAAGTCAAGTGGGCCTTAGGAAGCATCACTACAAACAAAGTTAGTGGAGGTGATGGCATTCCAGTTGAGCTATTTCAAATCCTGAAAGATGATGCTGTGAAAGTGCTGCACTCAATATGCCAGCAAATTTGGAAAACTCAGCAGTGGCCATAGGACTGGAAAAGGTCAGTTTTCATTCCAATCCCAAAGAAAGGCAATGCCAAAGAATCCTCAAACTACCGCACAATTGCACTCATCTCACACACTAGTAAAGTAATGCTCAAAATTCTTCAAGCCAGGCTTCAGCAATATGTGAACCGTGAACTTCCTGATGTTCAAGCTGGTTTTAGAAAAGGCAGAGGAACCAGAGATCAAATTGCCAACATCTGCTGGATCATGGAAAAAGCAAGAGAGTTCCAGAAAAACATCAATTTCTGCTTGATTGACTATGCCAAAGCCTTTGACTGTGTGGATCACAATAAACTTTGGAAAATTCTGAAAGAGATGGGAATACCAGACCACCTGACCTGCCTCTTGAGAAATTTGTATGCAGGTCAGGAAGCAACAGTTAGAACTGGACATGGAACAACAGACTGGTTCCAAATGGGAAAAGGAGTATGTCAAGGCTGTATATTGTCACCCTGCTAATTTAACTTATAGGCAGAGTACATCATGAGAAACGCTGGACTGGAAGAAACACAAGCTGGAATGAAGATTGCCAGGAGAAATATCAATAACCTCAGATATGCAGATGACAGCACCCTTATGGCAGAAAGTGAAGAAAAACTAAAGAGCCTCTTGATGAAAGTGAAAGAGGAGAGTGAAAAAGTTGGCTTAAAGCTCAACATTCAGAAAACTAAGATCATGGCATCCAGTCCCATCACTTTATGGGAAATAGATGGAGAAACAGTGGAAGCAGTGTCAGATTTTATTTTTTTGAGGCTCCAAAATCACTGTAGATGGTGACTGCAGCCATGAAATTAAAAGACACTTACTCCTTGGAAGGAAAGTTATGACCAACCTAGATAGCATATTCAAAAGCAGAGACATTACTTTGCCAACAGTGGTTTGTCTAGTCAAGGCTGTGGTTTTTCCTGTGGTCATGTATGGATGTGAGAGTTGCACTGTGAAGAAGGCTGAGCGCTGAAGAATTGATGCTTTTGAACTGTGGTGTTGGAGAAGACTCTTGAGAGTCCCTTGGACTGCAAGGAGATCCAACTAGTCCATTCTGAAGGAGATCAGCCCTGGGATTTCTTTGGAAGGAATGATGCTAAAGCTGAAACTCCAGTACTTTGGCCACCTCATGTGAAGAGTTGACTCATTGGAAAAGACTCTGATGCTGGGAGGAATTGGAGGCAGGAGGAGAAGGGGACGACAGAGGATGAGATGGCTGGATGGCATCACTGAGTCGATGGACGTGAGTCTGGGTGAACTCCGGGAGTTGGTGATGGACAGGGAGGCCTGGTGTGCTGCAATTCATGGGGTCGCAAAGAGTCGGACACGACTGAGCGACTGAACTGCACTACAGCCTCCCAAACTAATATACAGCAAAGATCCTTTAAGAATTAGCCTTCTAATCATTAAGGACATAGATTTTAATGGCACTGAACTGTAATTTCCAGATGACATCTGTGTGAACACAAGAATTGGAATTTTATCAACTGTACCCAGAAAAATGGAGATAGTCAATTAGATGGATAGAACTGGAATAACTTTATAGAGCAAAACAAAAATACTACAGTGAAGAGTAATGACAGAGTCAGTTCCTAGGCAGGTTGATAGGGAGTCTAGGGGTCCCCAAGGAGAGAGCGGTCTGGAATTCTCAAGGAGGAAGAAAGGACAAACTTTTTTGTCTTTCTCCACATTCCTTAGGATTATATAACAATAATGTATCCTGCCTAAGGACAGTCTTCGGATTCAACCTTCTGTTATCTTAAAATGTTAATTATGGGAGTAGACCTGGTCTTTACAAGGATGTATCTTGCCTGAGGACAGTGTTATCTTAAAATGTAAACTATGGGAGTAGGTCTGATGAGGTCTTTGCAACCTCCAGATATTCTTTGGATTATATAACTTAATTGTTAACACTAGCAAGCAGGTACTCTTTCTACCCCCTTCTGATGCCTGTGTCAGAAGCTTTCTCTATCTCCTTTATACTTTAATAAAATTTTATTACACAAAAGCTCTGAGCGATCAAGCCTCGTCTCTGGCCCCGGATTGAATTCTTCTCCTCTGGGGGCCAAGAATCCCGGTGTATTCGCGTGATTCAACAACAACCTTTCAGTAATATATTCAAGGGAGGAGAAAATGTTACTAGAATAATTAGCATGTCAGAATTAATGCCTAACAGTATGGGCAGAGAGCAGCAGCTCTCATACTTTTGGGTCTTAATGGACCCTTTATACTCTTGAAAATTATAAAGGACCCCCCCCACCACCACCCTGTGAAAAGCATTTGTTTCTATGGATTTGTTTACCATTTGTGGTTATTGTTCAATCACCAAGTCATGTCCAACTCTTCTTGACCCCATGAACTGAAGCACACCAGACTTCCCTGTCCCTCACCATCTCCTGGAGCTTGCCCACGTTCATGTCCATTGTATTGGTGATGCCATCCAACCATCTCATCCTCTGTCGCCCTCTTCTCCTTCTGCTTTCAATCTGTCCCAGCATCAATGTTTACCGTATTTGATATTAAAATTTAAATTTAAAAATATTTATTAATTCTTTAAAAAGAACCTAAAAGCATGTTAACATAAAACACTATTTTGATAAAATAACCATATTTTCTTTAGCAAGAGGGGTTATACTGTTTCACAATTTTGCAAAACTTTTAAATATCTGGCTGATTAGTAGACAGCTGGGTTCTCATAACGGTTTCTGCATTCAATCTGTTCTATGATATGTTGTTATAGTTGAAGCAACTGAAGAAAGTATGGCCTCTCACAGATAAGTAGATGGAAAAAAACAGAAGTATTTTAATAGTCCTTTCAGGTCATTGTGGTTATATATATTTTTATAATATAACAAAACTCAACAAGTGGTAGTTTCTTAAAGATTAGTTGCACTGGGAAATCTGAAACCATATCAACGAATTCTTTATATTCTGTTACTTTAAAATCAATTGGTGTCTTTTGTACTTTTAGAAAACATTTTATCCATGCAACGATTTTGTACAATTATGCACTGGTCATTTGGAAAGTACTGATTCAATAATTTATCTAAGTCTTTCAAATGTTGACACATTTCACTATACAATATCACAAAATCACGTTTGCTTATTTCACCACCCATCTCATTGGAAAAATGTTTGGAAAGATCTCAAGCTCATGGTAGCAAATAAAGTTTTCTGTGATTTCCCCAAATCCCAATTTTCCATTGGAAGCTTTAATTTTATCTTACGAAGAAAATACTATTGGTTGTTTTCCTGGGGTGACAGATTCATTTTTGAGAAAATGTCTGCCAAATATTCAAGTCTGAATCACCATAACCAGTAACCACCATCAGTCAGTCATCCATTAAAGACCATGTTTTCAGGGGAAAAACAGCCAGTTTCCTTTACAACCCAAAGACTTGCACCCCAGCTTTCCCTTGAGACAACCAGAGTAATTAGGTACACAGTGGAGATGGTTTATGCAAACTTCCCATTTAGACACACTGAATATTAAAATTCCTAGAGAAGGAAATGGCAACTCTCTCCAGTATTTTTACTTGGAAAATTCCAAGGACAGAAGAGCTTGGCGGGCTATACAGTCCACGGAGTTGCAAAAAGTCAGACAGGACTGGGCACACACAAAAAAATATTTAAAATATATCTATTCAAAGGCAGAGTTTTAATAAAATTAATCATTTTTATTGTTTCACCAAGAACATTATTAAGTGAAACTGGACTTTAAAAACAATTGCCACTGTGTGACGGTAGAGAAAAGAGTGCCTAGGAAGACGGTTTGGTGCCACTGCCTTGATCCATGTTAAGAGCCAGTGGCGTTACTTCGTTGCTTTTGCATCGTTGGTGCAAATGCCAACACAGTGCAAAAGGCAAAGACCATCTTAGTATTGTCGTGAAGTTAGTCTGGACCCCCAGGGAGCTTCTGGGCATCCCCAGGGCATATAGACCACAGGAGAACTGAGATAAAGGGGACAATTATAAGGATACCATTTCTTGTCTTTGGAACTAGAAAACTTATCTAAGAGGAATCCACAAATCCGATGGTGAAACTTTCAACAACAAGGTCACTTAATCCACAGAGTTATAGAAAGATTCAACAAAGAAGCCGACTCATCGGAAAAGACATTGATGCTGGGAGAGACTGAGGGCAGGAGGAGAAGGGAACGACAGAGGTAAGATAGTTGGATGGCATCACTGACTCAATGGATGTAAGTCTGAACAAGCTCCAGGAGATAGTGGAGGACGGGGAAGCCCAGCATGCTGCAGACCACAGGGTCACAAAGAGCTGGACACGACTTAGTGACTGAACAGCAACAACATGTAGGTACAAATAAGAATCTTTATATTTTGTTCAAATAAAAGGATTCAACAAGGAGAATAATAAATATAACATCAGTATGTATCAGATATTATTCTAGTTGATGGAGAGGAGATTAACTGCGAAGAATGCAACAAAGTGGAGAGTCTCAAAGTCTGTGAAGGCAGAGCTGACTTTGGAAGGCCAAGGTGAAGGCAGAGTATGCAGAAAAGGGTGAGAAATGAGACTGGACATGAACAAAAGCTGCCATTCACCTCCAGCTCTTCATGGCCAGATGTCTTTGGCTGGCCTGTCTTAAGAAGTAGTAAGGGCACCTTACTTCAAGCTTCTGAAGGCTGAGAAGTCTTTGGGAAGACAACGAGACCCAAATCTCCTGTTAAAAACATTTTTTTGATAATCTTTTCTCTCAAAATAATTGACTTATTCATATTTCTAATAGATCTGTCAGTCATTAACAAATTGAGTTACTATGGAAGAATAAAAAATCTTAAGTTTAGATGAACCATTTCAAAAATCTTTTTTTTTTTTTTTTTAAAGGCCAGTTCCTGGACCACACAATAAAGCCCCCAAATGAGGGGATGAGTGGATTCACACTGATGTTTAAATTTTTAGATTTGACAAAAGTAATGCAGGCAATCTTGACAGCTATATTCAGTAGCTTAATGCTAAGCTTTTTGTGCTGAATACAGAACAGAATGAATTTTCCACCAGTGTTTCAACTAGGAGGTTTTAGGATTCCTATTCATTTCAGACAGCAGTCTGAAGCTGCTTGATAAAACAAGTACTGGCTATTTCGTAACTGCCTCATAAAATGTCCCAATATTTAAGAGAAGAGAAAACTCAAGACAAAAACATTTTGAAAATATATGTTGTAACCAAAATCTGGAATGCTAAGTAAACATCCTTTAGTGTTCAGCCAGAAAGACTTGCAGGTGAGGCAGCTGTCACTTAAAAAAATACAGTGAAGACCTCCATGTAAAAGATAAATGATATTGCAAAACTTTCTTATCAAAAGCAAATACATTTTCTGATGCAATTTATGTAGGAAAAAGCTTTACACTAAAGCCCATTTAATATACAGTAAAAATACTGGAACCTTTAAATCTGGCATTTGTTTTAACTGCATGCTAGGCAATTTGATTTTCTGTTTTGCCACTACACTCTCTTTACAAATTGCAGATTAATTCTTCCTATAAGGACACCTTTTTATTTTAGCTTTGTTTTTGAACTATGGCTACTGGTAAGTTGTTGATTTTATGATAAAATATCAAATTATAGATTAACTACAACTAGGCAGGAATGAAACTGGAGAGCTGTTCCTTTAAAAAAAAGGAAGATAAACATGTCAACATTGGACCAAAATATGATATAGTCATATTCTAAAATATACATATATATTTTAACATGGATTAGATCTAAATCTCCCAAAGGGCAAACACACTCCTCTGTAAATGAGATTGCATGAGAATCTGGAACCCGGTTTGATTTGTGCAGCCTAGCTAACCACTGAAGATAAACACCAAGCCTGTTATAATTCCATATGCAACCGAGCTAGTCTTCCACACCAGCAGAGCAAAAAGAAAAAAAAAAATCCGTCTTATTTTCTAAAGTTGCCTATCTCCATCTATTTCTGTGGAATTGCCACAACTGCCCAGATAAAACATTTGAGAGTATGTCAGCTTTAATTAATGTAACATGACCTGATCATTTCCACAGTTAAGAATAAAGAAGTTTGCATTTTTTAAATCCAAAGCTCAACCTGGAGATTATGCTAAGCTGCTTCATTCATAGTCCACACTCCTCGGCTCATGTCAGAAGGACAGCATTTGTCCCCTCTAGTGATAAACAAATTATACATGAAATCAATTCCACTTCACAATCATTTTCCCTATTGGGTATTATCTTTCCTTCTCTGCTCCCTCCAGTTAAGCCCGCATCCTGTAACTTGCTAATGAGCTGGGGGCTTTCTGTTCCAGGTGGCACCCCCTGCCTCGAAGTCATGACATTTCCCATTTCGAATGCTGCTGGCATTTTTCGACAGCTCCTGCTAACTAGCCTTTTTGACCTGCGCTAAGAGGAACTCATCTGATCGAATCCTCTAACCTGCCAATCATTCCAGCAAATGATCTTCACAGTCACTCCCAAGGCAGGAATGGAGAAAAAAAAAAAAAAAAGGGAAGCGCAAGTGAGAGAATGAGGGAGTAGGCAAGCGGCTGCCTCTGCAGCTACCTAATGAGAATACTTTAAGTCTCGGAGGCAGCTGAAACACTGAAAAACTGGTGGGAAAATTAGGACACAACTGAATGCCTGGCTCTGTAATTACTGATTTCTTTCCATCCTGAGATCATTTTGAGAGCAACACCTATGAGATGTGCCAATTTCTAAAGAACACAAGAACACCCTACCTTACACTGAGAAAATAGATGTATTTCTCCTGCCACTATCAATATGCAATTCTCATAATCCCATTCTGTCAGACAGCCTCCTTTGCAGAATTAATCATGTGATGTAAGCTCGTTAAATGTGCATCTGTAAACTAAGGATGATTATCATGCTGGCCACAGTGAAGAAAGGACCTCTTTTTTTTTCTTCCCCAGGCATATTTTAAATGTTGCCACCATTTAGGAGGGTGTTGATTTTCATATGTTTACATAAAAACAAATAGATGTGGTGAAGGTTGGCACTGGGCTCCGGGAGGATTTAAGACTGACAACATTGGATAATCTGGACATTCTTGATTTTAAAGGGAGGTAAAATAGTTTTTTTTCTTTCCAGATTTTTCTTCCCTGTGCATAATCGGTTTATTAAGTGGGTTCCCAACCCACAGAATAACCCAATTACTTTGGGAAAAAAGATCCACTATGTGGATCTTTGGTAATGTATCGTAATTCTAGAGATCTTGACATGAAGTAGATTTGTTGACCGAGGAATGATACAATATAATTACGTGTTATCATTACACCATTTACGTAATAATGTAAAATAAATACTGTACATGATTTCATTGCACATGATAATCAAACATCTTTCCCCATTTATAACAATTAGGCCAATAGCCCCATTTACAGTAATTATTATATGTAATTGAGGGCATTTTACTAATTGCATTGAAAATGATAATCCAGAGCAATTAAAAATCCAAGGGCACTATACATGGTGCAAACTACATTAAAAGAATGGTGATAATTTAAAGGAAAAAAATTCAGCCAAGTATGGAAGTTAACAGCACAGTATTTGACTCCATGCTTGGCATACCAGGTAGAATTTATTCTGAGACAAATTTCCATCGATTCCTCAAACTTCTGCATTGTTTTTGTTCTAGAACTTGTGCACTATTTTATCAGCTGGAGAAGTTATCCTTTGTTTAATCTATGATGTTATCCTAACGATTCTAGGGCTGTTGACAAATTATTCCATTTGGCTGGGTGAGTGTACAGAGTGTATGTGTTATGTATGTATGTGTGTGTGTATGTGTGTGTGTGTGGTAGAGGAGACAGCTATCCTAAATTCCAAAGGAGACCCACTATATTATTCATTTGCACAACCAATTTGATGTTCTTAAAAGCTTTATTCATTGAAGCATGTCCAAGTTTTGCAAACATTTTGTTAAATATATTTGTAATAATTTAGCTAAAATGTTTAACTTTGTAAGACGTGAAATCCATTCAGGTTGCGGTTTTCATCACATTGGCTATCTGTCTAGAATTTTAATGTGTCTAAGGACCGAATCCCTGGCTTTTGTCCCAGGGCCCCAATGTCTAACCCTCCTGGTTCCCTCTCCCATTTCTTCCCAGACAAAGCTCGTCTGTGAGGAGTATCTCAAGAGTGGTGAGCATTTGGGGACAATGGCAATAGTTTCAAGCTTTTTTTTTCTTTTTTTGCCTTCCCTTCTCGGCACTGTCATTTAGACATTGTCCTCCACGCGTTCAAATGTCATCCCAGACCATCAGCCCACTTCAACTCAAACAGACTCCTTTTATGCTCAGACACTTCTTAGAGCATCTGCAGACCACAAAGACTGTGTAGTGGGACTCAGCCGCTCTACTGGTATTAATAATACAATACAGTGCACTTAGGGCACAGACAAGTCCCTCTGTATCCCAAACTCTTAAGAATCAACATTAAATGAAGGGGCAAAATAGAGCACCTGGACTGATTATAACCCCTTGTTCTATGTGACAGCTAACTTGATAATAGTTTGGCCAAGCAGTCTAACAGAGATCTTGCTAGTAGCTTTATTGCATCTTGTGCCCACTATATATAAGAAAACTTCGCTCATATTATGCTGCTGGCTAAAGAGTCCCTAAGAAATTAATTTAGGTTTTAAAAAGAACAGAAGACGCAAGTTGCAGGGCTATTCTCACCACCCCCTCTTCCCCATCCCCCCAATCCTCAATTTGAAAGCTCATCTGACCTGGAAACACTGAATCACAAAAACATAGTCAAGTTTTGAGCCTCCATGGGCTGATGAACCAGTTTGTGGAGCATCAAACCAGTTTCTTCTCTTTTAGCCATTTCGCATTTAAAAACTCTCAGTCAGAGAAAGGAAAGGGAAAGGCAAAAGCAAAAAACCTGTAGTTTTAATGTAAAAAAATATTAACTCTGAATTCTCTGTGTTTAAGAAAAAACATTGAAATGTTTAGAGGTAATGGAGGATCATGTGAAGAAAAACTGGTTTAGAAAAACAATGTGGATGTGTACACATGTGTGTATCTGTGAGAAAGAGAGGCAAGAGAATGAATATGATACAGCAAATGGAGTAAAAAGCGAACATTTGGGGGAAGCGGGTGATGGGTATCAGGCATTCTTGGTACTACTACTCCTGCAACTTTTCTGTAAATCTGAAAACATGTCCATACAGAGAAAAATATATCCTTTAAAAAATGCACTCTGGATGCACGAAGCAGGATACAGTAAACGTTCTTTTCATTCTGCTTTGTGACAATCCCAGGATGTAATTAAGCAGATTAGGTAGTAAAGCACTTTGGTGAGCCCATTCACAAAGCTGATGGAGTGTCGGGTACAGAGCAGAGGTGAGCCAAAGGAAGAGGGGAGTGGAGAGGCAGAGAAAGGAGGAGAGAAGAGAAGAGAAGACAGCAGACAAGTATCTGCAGATGCCCCATAGCCTCTTATTTTGCATCAGGGTTCAGAGGAGGGAATAGACTCTCTAGGGTAGAGGAGAAAGTAAGGAAAGAAAGGTGGGGTTGGGGTGGGGAAAATAAGCCACATCCCAGCCTTTTCTCAATCAAGTGTTCACAATGGTTCGAAGCACTGTCCATTTCCCGAATAAGATTTCTTAATCTGCAGTAACGAGGAAGTAAAGACAAAAACCAGGGATTCTTTCAAATGAAACCTGAGAGGAAGACTCAGGCTTGTTTCCCCCTCTGCCTGTTATTTCCACAACTATGGAGACAACAGAGATAAAACTGTAGTTGTTTGATAGGAAAAAAATTTGCAGAGTCATGTAGACAAGAACAGTTCTTGCAGGGGAAAAAAAAAATCATAAATCTTCCCGCTACTGAAACAAAACTAGATCCAACACTTGAATTTCTTATACTGTGGTAAGTACTGCTGCTGCTGCTGCTGCTAAGTCGCTTCAGTCGTGTCTGACTCTGTGTGACCCCATAGACGGCAGCCCACCAGGCTCTCCCATCCCTGGGATTCTCCAGGGAAGAACACTGGAGTGGGTTGCCATTTCCTTCTCCAATGAATGAAAGTGAAAAGTGAAAGTGAAGTACTAATGGGTGTTATCTCCTTTTGTGTCTTATCGTTATGAAAATGTAACATGGCTCAATAAGACCTTTAGTCAAAAATATCATACATGAGACTTCCCTGGTGGTCTGGTGGTTAAGAATCTGCCTTGCAATGCAGGGGACATGGGTTTGATCCCTGGCTGGGGAACTAAGATCTCACATATCACGGAGCAACTAAGCCTACACACCACAACTAGAGAGTCCCTGAACCACAAGGAAAAGGTCTCACACCACACAACGAAGATTCCTGCATGCCACAAATAAGACCCCATGCAGCCAAATCAGTCAATCAATTGATTAATAAATCACACACTGAGGACATTTTTACTCCATTAAAACTGGAGTTTCCCTCTATTTTGTTATTATTTGCTAAGTCATGTCCGACTCTTTGTGACCCTATGGACTGCAGCATGCCAGGCTTCCCTGTCCTTCACTATCCTGGAGTTTGCTCAAACTTGTCTGATTTTGCCTTGATAGAGTACAGACCAGGCCAAGCGCCTTCTGGCTATACCTTTTCTAGAAGGTTCAGAGGCTGCCAAGCCCAGAGTCCTCTTCTGAGGGGCTGTTTCAGGAATGGCTGGCCACCCATCATCTGACTGGACCCACTCAACAGCCATGCTCTCCCTCCGTGATGATGGGGACACCAAGTAGAGCGGCTCTGGAGGAGGGTTTGAATCTGAAGGAAAGAGTTCAGCAGTAGGCTACCCCAGAAACAAGAGAGACAAGAGAAGCGAGCTGTATGAAGAAGCAGATGGGTCAGCAGAAGCCATGAGATGCAGAGGAGATTAAAGCACTGTTAGTCAATGCAGCGGAGAAGGCAATGGCACCCCACTCCAGTACTCTTGCCTGGAAAATCCATGGATGGAGGAGCCTGGTGGGCTGCAGTCCATGGGGTCGATAAGAGTCAGACACGACTGAGCGACTTCACTTTCGCTTTTCACTTTCATGCACTGGAGAAGGACATGGCAACCCACCCCAGTGTTCTTGCCTGGAGAATCCCAGGGACGGCGGAGCCTGGTAGGCTGCCGTCTATGGGGTTGCACAGAGTTGGACACGACTGAAGCGACTTAGCAGCAGCAGCAGCAGCAGTCAATGCAGAGACACAAGAGGTCACAGGCTGGTGGAGAGCGAGGGGGCTGTTTCTCCAGAAGCAGGTACGAGAGTTGAGAGGATGGCTGAGTTTGATGGCAGACAAACCACAGCTCCTGTCAGATCCTGACAGACATTCAGTCTCTTGTGAGGTCTGTCCATGCAGCTTCTCAGACTGTCCACCTGTTCTTCCTTACTTTCCCACACAATCTCAGCCGAGACCACAGTCAACCGAGGAAACCTCACCATGCTTCCTTCCCTCAGAGGATCCCTACCCATGCTTCCTCTCAGGGGCTTCTGTCCCTGGGGGCATGGAACATGTCACCCAATCTTCATCTCTGTCCCTCTCTGTGTCACCCAACTTCTTCCTCACTTGAGTATGTCTCTCTCTCAAACATTCTGAGCTCCTCTGAAGTCATTATGTTCTAAAACTGAAATATAATTTTGCTGAGTGAATTCAGTTTAATTTCCCTGATTCCTCTTCACAAAAGCAGGCAGGAGAAATGCCCTTCACCATTGCTGGGCAGCAGAACCTTCTGTGATGCTGAAAAGGTTCTCTCTCTGCCCTGTCCAATATCGTGGCCCCTGGTCATAGGTGGGTCATGGGCACTTGAAATGTGGTACTGCTCCTGGGGATACAGAGTTGTAATTTAGTTTAATTTTAATTAATTAAAAATAAACTTTAGTTAGCTACTTTAGATAGATAGGTGCCTAGTGGTTACCTTGTTGGAGAGCACAACTTTTATTAATAAATAGTAATAAAGCACAACTTACTAATCTTCCTTTAAAAAAAAAAAAAGAAGGGAAAGGAAGGGATAGATTTTCCCATTTTGTCTTTATCTAGTCCTGACCCAAATAAGTTAATTACTTTACTTCATTAATGTATAATTCTTAAATATTTACTGAAGAGGTCATAATATGTGGTTCAAAGGCTACCTGCATCAACATTCTTTGGGGTTTTAAAATGCAGATTCACGTACTCCAGGAACCTAGATTTTTAAAAACTCACTAGGGAAGACATCCCCGGTAGTACAAGCGGATGAGGATCCCCCTGCTAATGCAGGGGCCACGGGTGCCATCCCTGATCTGGGAAGATCACACACGCCACGGGGCAACTGAGCCTGTGCGCCCCAACTACGGAGCCGGTGCTCTCGAGCCCGTGAGCTGCTGCTATTCACCCTGAGCACACAGAGCCCGTGCTCTGCAACAAGAGGAGCCACTCAGTGACAACCACGCACCACAATGAAGGGCAGCCCCCCATCACCAAGACTAGAGGAAGTCCACAAGCAGCAAGGAAGACCCAGTGCAGCCAAAAATAAATAAGTAAACAAGCAAACAAATCAACTGGATGTTCAGATAGCGATGCCAGAGTCTTAAGCACCAATGCATTACATTTTGTCTGGAGTTTGGTTTAAAAAAAAAAATCCTTGTCTTATTTAATCAAAAATTTGGGGCAATGTCTACATCCTACTATTTACCTGGCAGCCTACTTCAGGAAATTATTGCTTGATGACTGAGTCAAACAGAAAAAGTCTACTACATGTTTTCTTCCATTTTCATTTCATACTTACATACCGTTGATTAGCAAAGATATATACTAGAAGCAAGGAGAGCGTCACCAAAATATGTGAGCAGTTAATTCTTGCACCTGAACCCAATACAGCTTTTTCATGCACCAGACAGACATTTGTATATTTATTATGAATTTAATAGGGTTTGAAGACCAGTGCATTCATTGAAAAGAGATGTTCCATAATGAGCATATACTATTTCAGGAAAATTATAAAACGTCTGTCTAAAAGATCAGAGACCATTCTTATCCCTTGTATTCAGCAAAAGGAGAGCAGACAGAGTGACTATGCACTTCCTGTCTCAATTTAGAATGACTGGAAAATTAAGCTCAGCATGGGGTGTATTTGGTATTGCTGTGCACAAATATAAGTGATACTAATGGATGTGATATTCAATATAGTTTCTGGTTTTTCCCTTGGGGAACATGTCTATGCACATTTAAGGCGCTCTCAGACTTCAAGAAAATCCTATCCTTCCATGCTGATAAAAAGATGGGACAACCTATGCAATCTGTGGTCTATTCACATCTTTAGAGGATAACAAACTGTAGGAAGCACAGGATTTTGATCATCCATTGCCTCCTATCCCATTTTTAAACTTTGGGGCATGTGGTTTTCTTTTCATTTCATTTGTTTACAAGACTCTGAAACCAAAATTGCTTTCTATTGCAAAGCAAAATGCTCCTCATTAGCTTTTCCAATAAGGCCAGTTTATGCAAATCCAGAATTATTAACTAAATGACTGAAGTGACCTTAGTATGCAAGTTTAGAAATAGTTGGGCACTGGTATAGGAGAAAAACTAAGACTTGAACTCCTACTGTCCATCACTTCAAAATCAGAAGTGATACAATGCATTTTCCATATTTACCTCTAACTCCCCAAAGAAAGGTAGTTAAAATGCTAGATTACAGTTTGAGCCTCTGTGAGCCCTCAACCTCTTCCCTCTTCCTCTTTTTCCCAATCTCTCTAAGGTTTATAAAGAATTGGGACATTTCAGGAAAATTTAAGATGCCACAGCTTGCTCTAAACAATTAGTTCATCAACATCAAAATCTAGGGAAATATATATTTTCCTTACAAATACCCTTATTTATATAGACTTTTGACTCTATAATGTCTGCAATATAGACACTGATATTCAGCTATTGATCAGAATCAGCTCCACTATGCAGGATGTCTCAGGCCAATATATAGGCTATGTTATTTAATCTCTAAGAGAAACCCATTTGATTAATGTAAAACCCTAGAAAGGCAAAAAATTTAAGTGATTTCTTTTTATTTTATTTTATTTTTTTTTACTGACAGAAAACTCTTAAAATCCAACTTCCATGCAGCTTTTCTGAGAAAAAATAATTAGATGTTTCCTCAATATAATGTTGAATCAAACAGAGGCATTTGGATTTCAAAGAAAACAACAAAGACAATAATGATAATAATATTAAAGCTTTAAAAGTTGATGTGAAAAAGACAAAATTCATAGAGAACATATTTGTAGTATTATTAGATAATTCTAGAAGAGATTCTAGATATATTCTAGAATCTAGTTTAAAAAGCATACTACAAAGAAAAATCATCTTTGTAAAGGCTTTTGAATACCGATGACTAGTTCTGAACAGCTCTTTCAAATCCCTTTTTGCTCAGCAATTTTTGAGACCTTATGGGGAACGCTTCTGTCCAGTGAGCCTGATTTAATTTATATGGAAAAGCTGACCTAAAGCACGTTCTAGCAGTTTTGACTGGCCAGGCTCAGCTCAGAGAGACCTCCAAAGAGCACAGAAGAAAGGATACAGCCTTGCGATGGAAATTCAGGCTTGCGTGTGTGTGTGTGTGTGTGTGTGTGTGTGTATGAGGCAGCAGCACAAATGAAGTTCACTTTTTGTTTTGCTCTACTGAATTAAGGGGTTTATAAAGCCAGGGGCTCTCATTATGGTAATGCAGGTTAAATACTTTAAAAAGCATCTGCTGTAACCCTCAGGAATTAAAACCATTCTCAGAACCAGGGGATAACTGGTCAAAAACGCAGCCCCACGCTTTGTCCGACCAATTGAAGAGAGACTGTAAATGCTGCTGGGCAAATAAAGCTATGCTTCTTGGTAGCTTTTCATCCAATATAGAGAAATAAGCAGAAGAAGGAAGAATCTTACTCTTATGAATGAAATGGCAAGTCTACTAGTAATACTTCCTGACTGGCATTTATACACCATCTTTTATCAATCTGGGAATCTACTCTCCAATCACTCATAAATCACCACCGAACTCCTGAGAGGCCAAAACTGACCCCCACATTCATTGAGAGTCCTCAAAAGCTGAGTCCGCTGGTATAGTCTAATCACCCAGTAGACAATGTGGACAATTAATCTTCTGATAGTTCAGCCTGTTAATATATTTCAAATTAAGAGTGAGAGGAAGAAAGAGGAGCTCCTGCAATACTGTCTGTATCTTTGGATTCACTGGAACATTTAATGACTGAACAGTGACACAAGCAAGTAACATATGGGCCAGCAAATAAAAAGCCTTCCCCACAAAAAAGCTGATTCCCTATATCCTTCAGAGTTATGTTGCATTAAACAAAAAGGTATATATCAGCATAAACCTCCAAATAACCCAGACATTCCCAACTGGCAATAAAGACACAGCCTTTTCAGAGGTTGCCAGCTTATGCTTGTTTCTGTAATTCCTATATGATAACCACTGGGACAGTCTGACATGCCTAGAGATTGTCTCGTTTAGGTTCTACTTTCCATCTGCAGAACAGTAAAGGTCAAAGAATCGGAAAGAAGGAAAAGAAAAGGTTCGCCATGATAAGGATTGTACCAGGGGCCACGCAGGAATCAGAAGGGGGTGAAGTGACCCAAATGGCCACTAAGCAAACGTAGGGAGCCCATGTCCTTTTCCAAGGAGGTAGACAGTTCAGCTCTACACACAAACTCCTGGCATGAGTGTGAGTGCAATACGGCTAGAGTTGCCGATTTTTCAAGAAAAGCCAGACATCTAGACATTGTGTAAAATTACCCAATTTTAAAATGAGAGCAACCAAGGGAAAAAAAAAATGGCATGGGCCACACACAGTAGCTCTGTGACTTAGATATCCTCCAAGATTAACCATTCCTAACCTCAGTGAAGAATGTGTGAGTAGGGAAATGATTTGCTTATGACTACAATGCTTTGCCTATGCCTATATAAATAAAATACCATTTTGGTCAGGATCCAGAAGGTGTCTAGAAATATGGAAATGACTTCAACTTGTAACGAAGGCCATAACGAACATAAAAGAGTCACTGGATAGAAAAAAACAAATCTGAAATATTTCATTTGAAAGATCGACTTGGTGTCTTTTCACAATTATTTTCCATGTAGAGTAGATCACCCTACCTGTGCTCTTGAGAATGCTGTGCGCATCAGTGCTTGCTATTTGATAGACTTTTGCCATAACTATTGTTTTTCCCAAAGGTCCTCATGCTTTCTCCAGCTTCCGGTTGCAATCTTACATTTGGGACGGTAAAAATAGAAGACACTGTGGACAGAATAAAAAGTTTCCATATATATATTTCCATTTATATATTTATATATAATCATCTCTTTCAAAAAGTGAGGTAGAAATGCAATGCTGGACGTCCAGTACATGAAACAAAATGGCATACGTTGGTCTTTGAAATTGTCAAGTTGTCATAGCCACACACAAACACACAGATTTACACAAACACACATATGACAGGACAGTCTGACTTCCCCTCCAAACCACAGCTCAGTTGACCTCTCATATTTCTCTGATCTAGAGCAATTAGCTTGAATTTGGAGATGAAATATTTTGCCCTTTCTTTGTGCCATTCTTCCATTCATTGTTTGGAGAAGTATCTATTGAGCCCCATACTGTTTCAGGCTTTCAGAATCCTGTAGTGTATAAATCAGAAGGAAAAGAAACTCTGGTGTTTGTAGACTTCATTTAGGGCAAACAGATGATAAATGGGCCTTAGGAAGCATCACTATGAACAAAGCTAGTGGAGGTGATGGAATTCCAGTTGAGCTATTTCAAATCCTGAAAGATGATGCTGTGAAAGTGCTGCACTCAATATGCCAGCAAATTTGGAAAACTCAGCAGTGGCCATAGGACTGGAAAAGGTCAGTTTTCATTCCAATCCCAAAAAAAGGCAATGCCAAAGAATCCTCAAACTACCACACAATTGTACTCATCTCACATGCTAGTAAAGTAATGCTCAAAATTCTCCAAACCAGGCTTCAACAGTATGTGAACTGTGAACTTTCAGATGTTCAAGTTGGATTTAGAAAAGGCAGAGGAACCAGACATCGAATTGCCAATATCTGCTGGATCATCAAAAAAACAAGAGAGTTCCAGAAAAATATCTGCTTCTGCCTTATTGACTATGCCAAAGCCTTTGATTGTATGGACCAACAACAAACTCTGGAAAATTCTTAAAAAGATGGGAATACCAGACCACCTGATCTGCCTCTTGAGAAATCTGTATGTACGTTAGGAAGCAACAGTTAGAACTGTACATGGAACAACAGACTGGTTCCAAATCGGGAAAGGAGTATGTCAAGGCTGTATATTGTCACCCTGCTTATTTAACTGATATGCATCATGAGAAATGCTGGGCTGGATGAAGCACAAGCACAATCAATCAAGATTGATTCCAGGGAGAAAAATCAATAACCTCATGCAGATGACACCACCCTTATGGCAGAAAGTGAAGAAGAACTAAAGAGCCTCTGGATGAAGGTGAAAGAGGAGAGTGAAAAAGTTGGCTTTAAAACTCAACATTCAGAAAACTAATATCATAATATCTGGTCCCATTACTTCCTGGAAAATAGATGGGAAAACAGTGGAAACAGTGGCAGACTTTATTTTCTTGGGTTCCAAAATCACTGCAGATGGTGACTGCAGCCATGAAATCAAAAGATGCTTACTCCTTGGAAGGAAAGTTATAACCAACCTAGACAGCATAATGGAGAAGGCAATGGCACCCCATTCCGGTACTCTTGCCTGGAAAATCCCATGGACGCAGGAGCCTGGTAGACTGCAGTCCATGGGGTCTCGAAGAATCGGACACAGCTGAGCGACTTCACTTTCACTTTTCACTTTCATGCATTGGAGAAGGAAATGGCAACCCACTCCAGTGTTCTTGCCTAGAGAATCCCAGGGATGGGGGAGCCTGATGGGCTGCTGTCCATGGGGTCGCAAGAGTTGGACACGACTGAAGCGACTTAGCAGCAGCAGCAGCAGCAGCAGCAGCAGACAGCATATTCAAAAGCAGAGACACTACTTTGCCAACAAAGGTCTGTCTAGTCAAAGCTATGGTTTTTCCAGTAGTCATGTATGGATGTGAGAGTTGGACTATAAAGAAAGCTGAGTTCCAAAGAATTGATGCTTTTGAACTATGGTGTTGAAGAAGACTCTTGAGAGGCCCTTGGACTGCAAGGAGTTCCAACCAGTCCATCCTAAAGGAGATCAGTCCTGGGTGTTCATTGGAAGGACTGATTTGAAGCTGAAACTCCAATACTTTGGCCACCTGATGTGAAGAGCTGACTCACTGAAAAGACCCTGATGCTGGGAAAGATTGAAGGCAGGAGGAGAAGGGGATGACAGAGGCTGAGATGGTTGGATGGCATCATTGACTCAATGGACATGAGTTTGAGTAAACTCCAGGAGTTGGCAATGGATAGGGAGGCCTGGCGTGCTGCAATCCATGGGGATCACAAAGAGTCAGACACGACTGAGTGACTGAACTGAACTGAACTGATGATAAATACTCAGACAAATAAATCAAGTAGTTTTAAGTGTTATGAAGAAAAATAAAGCAGGGACAAGAAACAGGAAGTGCTGTGGTGGAAGCAGGTCAGTGAAAGCTTCCCAGGTAAGGTACCTTTGAGCAGAAAAGATGAGAGGGCAAGTCATAGCAAGATCTAGAGGAAGATCAAGGATGAACTGAAGAAAGAGCAAACATCAAAGCCTTTCTAAGGAGAAGAGGCAAAACAATTAGGAAGTTACTATAAAAATGCAGGTGAAAGACGATGGTAGGTGGCATGGGGTTGGTGATGGCAGGGGAGAAGTTAGGATGGTCTACTGATCTACTTTGAAGGTGTGCTAACAGGGTCTATGGAAGAACTGGGTTTGGGTGTAACAAAAGAAGAATCCAGGGTAACTTCCAACAACTGGAAGAATGACATTGCCATTTATGAACAAGATAAAGACTACAAAATGAGCAAGTCTGGGGGAAAAGATAAGGAGTTCAGTTTTGGTAATATGCAGCTGGAGATGCCTACTAGATATCCAAATGGAGATGTTAAGTAGGAGCTGGATATGCAAGTCTGCAATCAAGGAAGATGGGCCTGGAGATTGAAATCTGGAAGCTGTCAGTATACACAGATGATATCTAAATCATGAGATTAAATAAGATCATCTGGGCTCTTGGGAGTGTATGCAGATGGGAAGATCTGAGGATTAAGCCCCAGGGCATTCTAAGAGTGAGAGGTTTGGCAGATGAGAAATCTGCAAAGGAGAGGGATGGAATGGGGAGGGAGGAGGGAGGAGGGTTCAGGATGGGGAACACATGTATACCTGTGGCGGATTCATTTTGATATTTGGCAAATCTAATACAGTTATGTAAAGTTTAAAAATAAAATAAAATTTAAAAAAAAAAAAAAAAACTACAATGAGATAACACCTCACACCGGTCAGAATGGCCATCATCACAAAGTCTACGAACAATAAATGCTGGAGAGGGTGTGGAGAAAAGGGAATGCTCTTGCACTGTTGGTGGGAACGTAAATTGATACAGCCACTATGGAAGATGGTATGGAGATTCCTTTAAAAACTAGGAATAAAACCACCATATGACCCAGCAATCCTACTCCTAGGCATATACCTTGAGGAAACCAAAATTGAAAGAGACACATGTATCCCATTTTTCATCACAGCACTATTTACAATAGCTAGAGTATGGAATCAACCTAGATGTCCATCAATAGATTATTGGATAAAGAAGTTGTGGCACATATACACAATGGAATATTACTCAGCCTTAAAAGGAACACATTTGAGTCAGTTCTAATGAGGTGGATGAACCTAGAGCCTATTATACAGAGTGAATTGAGTCAGAAAGAGAAAGATAAATACTGCATTCTAACACATATATACGGAATCTAGAAAAACAGTACTGAAGAATTTACTTACAGGGCAACAATGGAGAAACAGACATAGAGAATAGACTTATGGACATGGGGAGAAGGGAGGAGAGGGTGAGATGTATGGAAAGAGTAACATGGAAACTTACATTACCATATGTAAGATAGATAGCCAACAGGAATTTGCTGTATGGCTCAGGAAACTCAAACAGGGGCTCTGTATCATCCTAGAGGGGTGGGATGGGGAGGGAAATGGGAGGGGGTTCAAAAGGGAGGGAATATATGTATACCTATGACTGAGGTTTGACAGAAAACAGCAAAATTCTGTAAAGCCATTATCCTTCAATAAAAGTTGAATAAATTTTTAAACATAAATAACAAAATGATCAAAAAAAAAAAAAAAAAAAAAAAAAAGAAATGTTTAGCCGAGTGAAAGGAAAATGTCCTGTCCTGGAAACCAAGTCAAGGAAATATTACCAGGAGGAGATGGTGGTCAGTTGTGAATTACGCTGATGGGTCAAGATGAGGGCAAAGATCCACGGATAGAGCCTGAAACGGACAGCTGTGGCATCTTGGGTGCAAAAGTTTGGCACAAAAGGATTTAAGAGAAAATGGAAGTCTAGGAACTGGAGCAGTGAGTATATTTCAACAGGGTGAGTTTTATTTTTAAAAAGATGGCATGGAGATCCATTCAAGGCATGATGTTTTAGGATAATATACAGGACATATGTAGGAATAGGTTAGAAACCCTACCAACAGAAGAGCTGGAAAGGTCCTCAGGGATCACTGTGTCTCTAAATGAGAAGCCGGAAACCCACAGAGACTAGGGCGCTTGTCCGAAGTTGCCTGGCTAGTTAATAGTGGAGCTGATGCTATAAAGCTAGAGTCCAGGCGGTCTGATTCCCAGTCCAGCGCTCCTCACACTGCACCGATTTGTTGGCCTTCTTTTACTGTAGATCTGAGCTTTGTGAATTAGCAAATGAATGTAATAAAATCAAGGACTCTGCGCTATGAAGTGTATTTTGTTCATTTACTTTGACAAGGGTAGTTCAGCTTCAATAATTTATGTAACTTGATAGTATACACAGGAGAATGCCCTGTGGTGTATTTGGGGAAAGTAATGAATTTCTTCTAAATCAGCCCTCGATTTACTTCCCTGCAATTAAATCTTTGTGAAGAAGTGGGGCAAGGCTGTTGGGGTTTTGGGATAGAGGGAGAATGACAGGGTGCCCCTAGAATTAGCCAGCTTTAACCGTCAGATCCCCAGGTAACTGTGCCATAATTCTCGCTTGATGAATTTATAATTCCTTCTTCAGTGGCACACTAATATATTACTTCTAAATTTTGGTATTATGTAAACTGGTGAGGTTTTAAGGACTAGCACAATAAAGACATTATATTGTTATACGTTCTTCCAAAGCAAATAACAGTCTGGCATCAGCATATAACTTCATTTTTATAAGAATTCATGGAATGACTACAGGGCTCTGGGTAAACCAAGGTTCTAATAACATTTGATACTCATCTCGAAAGGTCTGCTACATTAAAAGTAGGCCAAGAAGGCTGGAGCCCACTTTGAACTTACTTTTGTTACAATCTTCTTCTCTTTACCTGGGTTTGCTTTCTGCTTGCATAAGTGTTTTCTCTTTGTGGACATTCTTTTCTTTAAAAAAAAAAATGCCATGATCTATCTTTAAGAATGTGATGCTGTGGACTTAATTGTATCCCTCCAAAATTCAAATCCTGGAGTCCCAATGTGATAAGCTTTTAGAGATGAGGTCTTTGGATAGAAATTAGGGTTAGATGCAGTCATAAGAGTGTGGCCCTTAGCATGAGATTAGTGGCTTATAAGAAAAGGAAGAGAGAGAGATGTCCCGGTTTTTCTCTGTCTGCCATGTGATGATAAGGGAGGCAGCTGTTTCATCGGGGACCTTGATTTTGCAGACACCTTGATCTTGAACTTCTAGCCTTCAGAAATGTGAGAAATAAATGTTTATTGTTTAAGCCCCAGTCTATATTATGTTGTTATTGCAGCCTGAGCAGATTATGTATTAAAGTGAGGTTCCTAAAGCTGGTCAGTCTAAAGCATGACTTGGTTGCTAAGACAATCCATTTATCGGTTCTGCAACACTTCTTTTCAGATGGCCCTCTTTCCAAATCTCCTTGAAAAGGAGGGTATGAGGATATGAAGATATGAGGATACTGGCACTGCTGCTGCTGCTGCCATTTGCCAGGTGGTGAACTTTTACAAGACTCCACATTAACATAAGATTTAATTTTAAGAACTTCAAGAACTTCTAAATACATTCTGCAGAATATTAACCTAGATAACAGTCACCAAAACCAGTCATTTCACCTAAAAAGAAACTAGTTCCCAAAGTCTCCAGAGCCTAGAAATTCTTTGTTTTGTAAACATGTTTACAAGGATGACCACGTTGTTCGAGATGGAAATGACTGTGGTATTTAAGACTGGGATTGTCCTTTCTTGCGACTGGATTTATGCTTCATAATGATTATCTACTAGACACAGAAATAGCATTTCTGTAACTCAAAATTGTTACCGGAGGCATTTAGCAGAATCTTGCTTGAAAAATATAATGATTTTTCATCTTTATTCTCCCCCCTTCAAAAGGTTTCACTGCCCCTGATGTTCAACGTTATGCAAAGGCGTGTTTCTGCCAATGAATATCGCCTTATGGTTATGCTTCTGCAAATAGCCTGCTGTGAGCTGATAAAGGGATTAATGCAGCCAAAATTCTTAATCTGTGAAATTACAAATTAAATTCTCATATTAAAAATACCACCCTGAGGTATTTTTTGTGGTTTTAATTCCCCTCTGGTGTTCTGCATACATTGTGCTTGTTAATGACGGGGACAAGGCTGTCTCCGTTGGCAGCCTGCTGCCGAGTGATAATGTGGAGGCATTTACTTACTGATAGAAACCGGATTTAACCACCGGCTGATAAACTAAGTGGCAAGTGGGTAATAAGTCCATATTAACAAAAAAGTACTACTACAGAATTCAGAATTCATAGACCATCAAAATCCTGGCTTAAACTCAATCATTAAGTCAGATGGGATTGAGATGTCACCAAGGAGGAGTGCCATCAAGTTACAAGTTATACTAAAGGGGAAAACAAATCACGTGTTCAAATTCGATGAGCCAGAAACTCATTAGTTTGTTTTCAGTATGGGAAGATGTGTCACGAATTGATTATTTTTCTACAGGGATTTCATCTTTAATTTTTTTTTTTCTTAATGGGGATAGCAGTAGTAATGATCAATGGGTAGACTATTGGAAAGCAAGTAGGGAATATCGGATAATATGGACTTGGAATATATAAACTACTGAAGAAGATTAGTACAGGGTAGTAGTGGGTTAATACTACTAGAGTCTAGAGTCACTTTAGAGTTAAAAAAAAAAAGGTAATTAGAATTCATTGTGAGATAGAAAAGATTTAGGGTAGGAACACCTCGAGTTGTTACTTGGGATTTAGTTGCCAAATAAAAGGTTACTGTTGTCAAGGAGATTCCAGTGCTATCATTGGGGGAAGTCTAAAGTCTAAGAGAATAAAGACATAACTTTTATGTATGGTGCATGTGTGCATGCTAAGTTGCTTCAGGCATGTCTGACTCTTTGTGACTCTACGGACCATAGCCCACCAGGCTCCGCTGTCCAGGGGATTCTCCAGGCAAGAATACTGGAGTGGGTTGCCATGCCCTCCTCCAGGGGATCTTCCCAATTTAGGGATCATCGAACCTGCCTCTCTTCCATCTTCTGCACTGGCAGGCAGGTTCTTTACCACCAGTGCAAACTGGGAAGCCCATGTCCATGGTAAGTGATGTATATTCAAGGATTAACAATGACATTATAGATAGCCATCCATATATGCAGTATATGAATTTTTAAAGGAATAAGAAAAGAGTATGAGAAGAAATATCTCTCACTGGCATTTGGAAAGAATGTATCACCACTGAACAAAAGTGTTCTTACTGCTACAGCATTTTGCAAAATTTCACAAGAATTTTGTTTCACACTTTGGAAGAAAGATGAGATCCTCCCAGTCATAAATCCTCCCCCAAATATTTAAAATGTAATTGGAAAAGGCTGTGTAAATATGAACACTTGTAAAAACAAAACAAAAACCCACCCAGGAATGTGTTTTGTTTTAAAAGACCCAGAGAAGAACTCTGTATGAATACCAAGAGCATTTGTAGTTAAAATGAATTACATGTCTTCAGTTCTTACATGTCAATTCAGTGCATTAGCCAATTGCCAACTCTGTTCGTCAGCTCACTACATAGCAGCCCTTTTTAAGGTTATTGTTACAACCAAGATAGTCTCTGAGAATCAAACAGAAATGAATCATTTCTACTCCGTGTTCTGCAGCCAGTTAAAAAGTACTGTACGCATAAAGTACTAAATATGTAAATCATATTTTCCTTCTCCTTTATGACTGCTCAGATCATTTTTTTGGACACACACATAATCAAATACAAAGACATGCAGCTGCTGACTGCAGAGCAGAGATAGCAAAATAAGGAATCCATTTTCTTCCTGTGTCTGGTAAGCTCACAATTGAATGGCAGGATTCTACTAAATACATATGCACACCACCTCCCTTCCCCCATTCCATCTCTCTCTCTTTGTATACACACACACATACACACATACACGTGTAATGCATATATTAACATAAACACACATAATATTACGGAAGCACAAACATGTGAACCCCTCTACATGTATGTTACACATGGATGCTAAAATCATGCCCCGGCTTCAATTAGATGTTCCAAACTTGTCATACTCACTATCAGTCAGTTCCCATAGCCGTGGGGGTAGGTCACTAAAATACTCGTGGCTCAAGGCAGCCTGAGCTGATAGTCTGTTCTTTGGGGAACACTGGAGGAGCTTGGAGGCCAGATCTTCTGCATGATTCACATAGCTGAGCCTGAAAACACAAGCAAAAAAGGGAGAAATCAGAACAAACAGAAAGTCCAAGTAAGACATGCTGTTGTTAGTTGCTAAGTCGTGTCTGACTCTTTGGACCCCATGGACTGCAGCATACCCGGCTTCCCTGTTCTTCACTATCTCCTGCTCAAACTTATGTCCATTGAGTCAGAGATGCCATGCAACCATCTCATCCTCTGTCTTCTGCTTCTCCTCCTGCCCTCAATCTTTCCCAGCGTGAGGGTCTTTTCCAGCGAGTCGACTCTTGGCATCAGGTCGCCAAAGTATTGGAGTTTCAGCTTCAGCATCAGTCCTTCCAATGAATACTCAGGGTTGATTTCCTTTAAGATTGAGACATGAGGCTCACCTAATTTTTCTGGGCTTATTTATTCCCGGACAAGAAAACAAATTAAATTGGCCTTTGAAAGTAAAAAGAAGCAGCCTTCACAGTAGTTCTTAAAGTATCTGTTACTCTAAACCAGGTTTTACTCTTAGTATCCTCATTGATCTAACATATTTCTACTATGAGCTGAGGGTTGATGTTTTCAATATAGAATTAGGTCCCCAGGTAGAAAATTTCAGAACATAATTTATCAAATAGTAGCCACAATTTGCTCAGAGAGTATATGTACTGCATACACATCTGGATATATTTACAAGGAAATTAATATAAAATAACCAGGAGAATTAAATCTTCTATTAAATTCTCTAGTTACTAAAGTTACTTTTCCTCGAAGGATTTACATTTTCTTACATTGAATGAAAAATTATTGGAATAAATGCCCTTTCAAATATTAACAATTGTAATATTAATGTGCAGGTTAACAAAGGGGATGAGCTTAAACCATATGGGACTGAATCAATTCAAGGTGACCTTTAAAACAACAGTAGATAGAAAATACGTGTTTCAAGATTACCAAAAAAACAGAAGAGTAAAATTTTCCATGTGGTACAACTTTCAAATGAGTAGCAGACCACACTGTACAGCCCAGCCTTGTTTTTCATGGAATCTCTTTTTCACCTCGCAGAGCAATCAAACCCAGAGAGTTAACCTAAAGATGATGGTTAAACTCTTCCTAAGAGTGACTACCATTTACGAGTAGCTGAACATGTGTCAAGCACATTCTTACGCACTTTTCACAAACTCTCATATTTATTATTTGGCAAGATAACTCTGTTTCCATCTTGATATCAGGGGGAGCTAAGTGAAAGTCAGAGAAGGTAATAAGTTGCCCAGTTAGCAGGTTGAAAGGATTCCAATCCATCTAGAAATAGTTGACTCTAAAGTGGTTTGTACGTACCAAAACTCTCAGAAAGTTTCGAAAGGCTTTTATCCACAGATTCCAGAGTTTGTGCAGTAAGATGCAGTTAAGTCAGTGGCTCTGAGACAGCCAAAAGAATGTGAAGAAAAGCTGCATCTGCTAGTGGGTATTCTTTCAAAAGCCCTGACACTTCAAAAAATGCAATTAACCAATAAACATTTTTCCTCAATGACCAAAAATTCTCTCCCTCCCCCTCCTCAAGCATCTCTTAAGGGCTGATTTAAAATTATTAATGGTGTGTGTTGGGGGGGAGGATGGGTTAGGGGTGAGGAAGAGGAAAAGAGCTCATGAGTTTGGGAAGAAAAAGAGAAAAGGAGGAGAGCAAAGAAAAATATTACAGTATCCAAAGATCTAGTCTAAGCGACCTTCTCTCTAAATCTTTGTAGGTACAGGTCTCACTGATGGGGGTTCAGTGTTTGGCTATTGCAAGGGATGTTTTTAAAAAACTGATCAGCGTATTGGTTTTAAATTTCTACCTGGCAAAGAGAAACCTGTCTAAAGGAAAAGGAGGCGTTCTTAAAATTCTCTGTGCTTTTTCTCTTTCTTTTAATAGGGTCCAGGACCATCCAAGTCATTCTTTCCTCTTACTAAGACTATTTCGCTAGTAAAACATTTTCATTAACATGTTGCTAAACATCAAATGCAAACTTTGAGATAGGTAGACTTCATGGTAAAAACTTCAATTATATTGAATGTATAGTTTATGTGTAATCACAGTGAATAACATATTGGTATCAATTTTATACAGTTTTGATAAAATACAACACCAGAGCCAGACTGAGAGTAGATATGAGTTTTGGCCTGACTCTGTTACAAGCGAGATGAACCACATTACGCCTGCAGTCCTTCCAGCCTCAACAGGCCATGAATCATCCTTGCAGTGTGCTTTCACTCTTTTGAAGAATGATAAGTATCTAGATTTAATGTAAATGCATAAATAATATTTAAGTATGATAAATTGGTAATATTTATGATAAATATCTAGATTTAATGTATATACACCTGAATATAGGTAATTAACCATGAAGACATTTCCCTTTCCCCAAATAGACCAAACTTGTTAATAAAGTCAATAAAACAATAAAATGTGTATTTATGCTATTCAGTTTATGCACAAACATTTGAATTATTCGTCTAGTCAAGGCTATGGTTTTTCCTGTGGTCATGTATGGATGTGAGAATTGGACTGTGAAGAAGGCTGAGCGCCGAAGAATTGATGCTTTTGAACTGTGGTGTTGGAGAAGACTCTTGAGAGGCCCTTGGACTGCAAGGAGATCCAACCAGTCCATTCTGAAGGAGATCAGCCCTGGGATTTCTTTGGAAGGAATGATGCTAAAGCTGAAACTCCAGTACTTTGGCCACCTCATGCGAAGAGTTGACTCATTGGAAAAGACTCTGATGCTGGGAGGGATTGGGGGCAGGAGGAGAAGGGGACTACAGAGGATGAGATGGCTGGATGGCATCACTGACTCCATGGACGTGAGTCTGAGTGAACTCTGGGAGTTGGTGATGCACAGGGAGGCCTGGCGTGCTGCGATTCATGGGGTTGCAAAGAGTCGGACATGACTGAGCGACTGATCTGATCTGATCTGATAAAATTTTAATTTGGAGAGTTTGCTATCTTGTATTTTAGGAACCACTTTTTGGGCTTGTGTGGCTCAGTGGTAAAGAATCCTCCTGCCAACGCAGGAGACGTGGGTTGGATCCCTGGACCAGGAAGACTTCACGTGCCACGGAGCAGCTAAGCCGGTGTGCCACGACTACTGTGCTCTAGGGCCCAGAAGCTGCAACTACGGAGCCCACGAGCCACAACTACTGAAAGCCACGTGCCCAGGAGTTGGTGCTCTGCACAGGAGACGCCACCGCAATGAAAGGCCCAGGCCCCGCAACTATGAGCCGCCCCTGCTCGCTGCAGCTAGAGAAAAGCCTGACCCAGCACAGCCAGAAACAAACAAATGACCATGTCCACTCCAACTCTCCACATGGACTTACCACATCACAGTCTTCATCATTACCAGAACCCCTTTTTGAGTCCATTTAAATAGTCTGAGATATGATACTTCTGGGATGTCTTATTTGGAAGTTTTATCCCAAGCAATTAGTTAACTTGATCAGGATGTTAGAATGACTGTGGCTGTTTTCGGTCACCCACTGTGATGGGAGCCAAATTTTGTTTTATATATGGTAAAGTTAGATAATTAAAAGCTTAGCTCTCTAGCACTGTTATCTCTTCCTGGTATATTCAGTTTTTAATCCTTCTGTGATGACCTTGTTTATCTTTAATAAAATTTTCTGAGCTAACATTCTTTTTTTCTCATTAATGTAATGACCTCAGCTTTTTTGTTTGTTTAGTATTTGCCTGGTATACCTTTTGTCACCCTCTTTTATTTCACACCAGTAATTTTAAGGTGTCTCTCATAAACATTTCATAATCCCTGTCTTCTAAGGAGAAAATTTAGTCCATTTATATGTCATGATTACTTTACTGATATATTTGGAATTACTGCTACCATTTTAATCTTGCCTCCTATTTTGTCCTGCTTTTATGTTTTCCCTCTTTCCCTATCTTCTTTGGATTGAGTTTTAAAATTCAACATTTTCCATCTTCTATTTTAGAAGTTATACATTCCATTTCCATGTGTTTACTTGTTACTCTTTCCTTTACTTTTCTCATTTCAATATATTTATTTCAATGTTTAGAGTCGAGCAGTAAGTTTCATAATTTGTATTGCGACAAAGTATTTTTCCAAAGAACTATAATCATATAACCCAGAGAGTATATATATGATTGAACTAACATCCATATATAGCACCATTTTACCAATTACATAATCAGACAAAATATCAAGTGTACAAATATTAAGTTATACACCTCAACAGGAATATAAAATGTTAGACGTCTGCTCAATTTGTCAACAGAAACAAATTTCTCCTTTTGTAAGAAAGACAGAAAGAAGCAAAAAAGTTTACAGTCTCTGACAACAACTGTAGGTAAACAATTTCCAATAAATACTGGAAAAAATTAAAGGATTTTCAGAAATTTTGATTTAGAATTATTTTAGCTAAAACAACAGATCATGTCTACCTTTAAAAAAATATTGGCTAAACTAAGGGGCATATTCCATATGTCCTACATGAGACAAACACAGTGTTTTGCCAAAAATACTTAACAGCTCACTCCCAGTCTGTTTTCAGGCCTTCTCTTTTAAGTTGCACCCTGAAGTGTAAACATTAAATTAATTTTAAGACATTTTTGTCTGGAGACATTAAAATATGTACTTCTGTACAATGTGGACTTTACATGAACTTTACAACCAGAGATTTGTGATTTTAAAAATGGAGCTTTTCATAACAACATGAAATGAAATTTATAGAAAGACATTAAAATCCTGATGATGGGAAAGATTGAAGGCAAAAGGAGAAGGGGGCAGACAGAAGATGAGATGGTTAGACAGCATTACTGACTCAAAGGACATGAATTTGAGCACACTCCTGGATTTAGTAAAGGACAGGAGAGCCTGGCATGCTTCTGGCATGGGTCGCTGAGTCAGACAGGACTTAGCAACCAGACAAGAACAAATTAAAAAATCAACATAAAATTTGATCAAAGGCCAACAAAATCTGTGGTTATACAAATCTTATGTATACTGTTTTAAATATGGCAGATACAGACATAAAAGAGCAGGCAAGTAGTCATACAGGCCCTCCTACCAATGTCTGAAATGACCGAAGGGATAAACCACAGAGGACAGTTCCTGGGATTTTAAATCTGCACGATATTAAAAACATACAAGTATCGTGCTGGGTATTTCAGCACCTAGTCTCTCTAAAATTCTTATGTATTGATAAGATTCTGGACTGGGAATAGATTTGAAGACTTATAACCCAATACTGCATGGTTTCGGGAAGGTCAATTGATCAAAATGATAAGCATCTTTAAATGCTGAATAGCAATATTTTTTTGCTAAGTTTCCAAACATGTTGACTGTAATCCAAACACAGAGGCTGCAATTCTGCTAAGCTTGAGGCCTGATAAAAATGCTTATCAGCGCTCGTGTGAAAGCTTCATTAGACTTATCATTCACCACTGCCAGGAGCCGGCATATTGCATATTGAGTGCATATTGCATATTGAGTGCAGCACTTTCCACAGCATCATCTTTCAGGATCTGGAATAGCTCAACTGGAATTCTATCACTGCCGGGAGCAGGAACTCCGCCCATGACAAAGGTCATGAGTAAGGAGGCTCGGCATACGCAAAGGCGGAATCGAGCCTCAGGAGTCCCCCTGGAAATTCTCGAGCATCTACCCCCAAAACCAGAGTCTGCCTACTTTCTGCTTTGTGCTTTCACCTACACCTCTGACTTTACGGGGGGCTGTCCCCCACTACCTCTCTCTGAAAAAAGAGTTAGCTTACAGCTCCAGTTAATAATTCCTGGGTGTGACAGTGTTTCAACCTACAAACTCCTTTGGAAGTCCTCTAGCCTGCCTGAATAGGTTTTTCTGGCCACATGTGATTGTTCAGAGCCTCCCAACTGTGAGAGGCAGGAGATGTTCTAAACTGTCTAAACACAGATTCTTTTGAGTAGTTAAAAGATTGATTAGAAATTGTATTGGTGAAGAGTTTTTCACTTATTGAGCCAATGTTTGCTGCTAAGTCTCCATACTCCTTACCTACTGTGTCCTTGGCAGTGTATTGATTGATATAATGGGTGTATAGAATTGTTAAGTAGTAGCCTCAATGTTTGTAAGCTTGGACCCTTGAGTTAATTCTTTTCTTGATTGAGCCCACCTCACCTTTGCCCTATAGGAATGCAGCTTTGTCCAGTGCTTTTTTGGAGGCTGGTGCCTGACTTTAGAATAATCATCTTTAGAGAAAAATAAGTTTCTTAAAATGTTAACAGGCCTCCTGGCCAGAAGATGATGTAATTCACCTGAACTTTTGCATATGATAAGTTTGAAAGCCTGGCTTCGATTAGGACCAGGAACTGCTGTCCTTGCATGACTCCACCCCTTCCCCCATTATCCTCTATGCACAACTTAAGGTATAAAAACTACTTTGGAAAATAAAGTGCAGGCCTTGTTCACAGAAACTTGGTCTCCCCATGTCGCTCTCTTTCTCAAATTCTGGCTGAGTCTCCATCTGGAACGCGGAACCCGCCATGCTTGCTAATTATGCCTGGGCTTCTAAGATCCGACCGGGGAGGCCTCAGTGTCTCCTCTCCTTCGGGAGAACGGAAGGACGCCTGCGGCCTAGGTAAGTGGTGCAAACTTCTTGTCTTGAAGTTTTATTGGTCTCCCGCGTAAACCAAGCTACTCAGCCTCTTTTCTCCACTGAATTTTCCTACTGAGCTATCCTCATTGTATTACTCTTTATATCTCTGAATAAATAAATAAATAAATAGGTTGCCTATGCCGTCTCTCCTTCGAATACCCTGGATCAGCCAGGGTTGGACCCCGGCACACCACATCTACATGTTGGCTAACACATACAATAAATTGCATCCAGTCCAAGGTTCCAGTTCCAAGGAAATTAAGACACAGAAGAGTCTAGACATAGAAGAGTCTAGCCTTACTGACTACAACAGTAGGGTCTAAGACGGCTAGTATCCATGAAGTGCAGCTGGATTTTAGAACAATGCTTCCCCATATACAAAAGGTGCTTGTTTTTAAAAATCTTGGTTCCACTTTTTTTCAGAAATTTTACTGCATCTTCATATTCCACTCTGCTTTCAATTAATGGGGCTTCCCTGGTGGCTCAGACAGTAAAGAATCTGCCTGCAATGTGGGAGAGCTGGGTTTGATGCCTGGATTGGGAAGATCCCCTGGAGGAGGGCATGGTAACCCACTCCAATATTCTTGTCTTGGAAGTCCCATGGACAGAGGACCTGGTGGGCTACAGTCCATGGAGCTGCAAAGAGTCGGACACGACTGAGCAGCTAATACACTTTCAATTTATGCTAAGACAACAAACGTTAGAGTTCTGCCCAGACCTGTAACACACTGATAATTCTTTAGGAAACTTCATTCTTTTTGGCCACACCACACAGCGTGTGGGATCTTATTTCCCTGACCGAGGACTGAACCCTTGCACCCTGCATTGGAAGCACAGAGTCTTAACCACTGGACCGCGGGGGAAGTCCCAGGAAACTTCATTTTACAAGACACAATCAGTCATCCACAGTCCAGCTAGATGGCAGGGCATCACCATTCTTCAGCCAACCAAAAACCTGATGACTTTTCTCCACAAAAGCAGTATTGTAAGCTGCTTCACATATTCTTACCGTGTGCTAACACCACACTTTTTAAGTTCCTCTATGCATTTGTTCCTCTACGCATTGAAAGAGATGGGAATACCAGACCACCTGACCTGCCTCTTGAGAAACCTGTATGCAGGTCAGGAAGCAACAGTTAGAACTGGACATGGAACAACAGACTGGTTCCAAATGGGAAAAGGAGTACATCAAGGCTGTATATTGTCACCCTGCTTATTTAACTTCTATGCAGAGTACATCATGAGAAACGCTGGGCTGGAGGAAGCACAAGCTGGAATCAAGATTGCTGGGAGAAATATCAATAACCTCAGATATGCAGAGGACACCACCCTTATGGCAGAAAGTGAGGAAGAACTAAAAAGCCTCTTGATGAAAGTGAAAGAAGAGAGTGAAAAAGTTGGCTTAAAGCTCAACATTCAGAAAACTAAGATCATGGCATCTGGTCCCATCACTTCATGGGAAATAGATGGGGAAACAGTGGAAACAGTGTCAGACTTTATTTTTGGGGGCTCCAAAATCACTGCAGATGTTGATTGCAGCCAAGAAATTAAAAGATGCCTACTCCTTGGAAGGAAAGTTATGACCAACCTAGATAGCATATTAAAAAGCAAAGACACTACTTTACCAACTAAGGTCCGTCTAGTCAATGCTATGGTTTTTCCAGTAGTCATGTACGGATGTGAGAGTTGGACTGTGAAGAAAGCTGAGTGCCGAAGAATTGATGCTTTTGAACTGTGGTGTTGGAGAAGACTCTTGAGAGGCCCTTGGACTGCAAGGAGATCCAACCAGTCCATCCTAAAGGAGATCAGTCCTGGGTGTTCATTGGAAGGAATGATGCTAAAGCTGAAACTCCAGTAGTTTGGCCACCTCACGCGAAGAGTTGACTCATTGGAAAAGACCCTGATGCTGGGAAGGATTGGGGGTGGAGGAGAAGGGGACTACAGAGGATGAGATGGCTGGATGGCATCACCGACTCAATGGACATGAGTTTGGGTAAACTCCGGGAGTTGGTGATGGACAGGGAGGCCTGGCGTGCTGTGGTTCATGGGGTTGCAGAGAGTCGGACACGACTGAGTGACTGAACTGAACTGAACTGATGCATTTGTTAAAGGCACACTAGTTGGATTGTCCTGTGTATGTCTTCACAAGAGGTGGTCTCTCCATTTGAGCCACATTAATTTAGGTTAAAAAAATACTCAATGGGATTATATGAAAATAAAAATTTTGCATATAGAACACAGAAGTGATGCAAAGGATGATATAAGGAAATGAACACCCACTTCAATACACTAAATTTGAAACTCTCAGTGTTTTGTGTATGAGGCTGGGAGTAATGGGAAGTGAAACGATCTTCCTGGCGAGCCCTAGCAAATCTGTAATCCAGTAATGAGGCAACAGAAAGGAAGCTCCTTAAGTTTAGCTCACCTAGGTCAGAACTCTTTTTTTTTTTTAATTTTAAAACAACTTATATATTTATAATTGGAGGATACTTGCTTTACAATGTTGTGTTGGTTTCTGCCTTACATCAACATGAATCAGCCATAGGTATACATATGTCTCCTTCCTCTTGAACCTCCCACCCCATCCCGCCCCTCTAGGTCATCCCAGAGCACCAGGCTGAGTTCCCTGTGCTATACAGCAACTTTCCACTAGCTGTATGTATGTGTGCATGCTTAAGTCACTGCAGTTGTGTCCGACTCTTCGCAGTCCTATAGACCATAGCCAGCTAGGCTCCTCTGTCCATGGGATTCTCCAGGCAAGAATCCTGGAGTGGGTTGCCATGCCCTCCTCCAGGGGAGCTTCCCGACTCAGGGATCAAACCTGTGTCTCTTATGTCTACCTGCCCTGGCAGGGCAGGAATAGAGACACTGACATGAGAACGGACTGGTGGTCACAGCGAGGGAGGAGAGGGTGGAACATGCTCTCTCAATTCGTCCCACCCCGTCTTTGCGCCGCTGTGACAAGTCCGCTTCCTGAGTCAGTGTCTCTGTTCCTGCCCTGCAAATGGATTTATCAGCACAGTGGTGTCTAGATTCCATATATGTGTGTTAATACATAGTATTTGCTTTTCTCTTTCTTAGGCCAGAGCTCTTGTAACCTGCTCTCCTGGTTTTAAGTCAATCCTCCTGGGTCCTAGTTAAGCCCTCTGATGGATCTTCTTGGTGACACAGTAATGAATTTCTATAGTTCACTTGTCTGTTTACAGGTCATGCTGTGTTCCTAGCAAGAATCTCCACTGCACTCCGGAAAACAAATATGTGACCAAGAACATCACAGGATTGCCCAATCTACAGCCAGCGGAGTTCTCTTTAGGGTAAGCTAGCTTAGTGTTTTTAATACCATCAAGCGCATCATAAAAGCTTCCACATTATATACCTCCACCTTTGGTTCTCCAAGTGTGTGGGGCTCCTTAACTTTCTAAATACTTGAAGTTCAAAGTGACACCTTCTCTTTACCCTCCTGCCAAACAACAATGACAAAAAATAGAAACACTTGAATATTGATGACACTGGTCCCCTCTTTCATGTTATACTGTCTAATATTTTATTTCTGCTTTCTACACAAGGACACACATTAAACACTATTTTCTTTATTATTATTAAAGTTTACCTGTGTTTATCATTTATTTAATCAGCTTTCCTTGCACGTTTTAGGCATTCCTTTCCAGGTAACTTTTTTGTATCTGAAATACAAACTTTACAAGTACTATAACTAAAGAAGTGAAGTCACTCAGTTGTGTCCAACTCTTTGCGACCCCGTGGACTGTAGCCCACCAGGCTCCTCCGCCCATGGGATTCTCCAGGCAAGAATACTGGAGTGGGTTGCCATTTCCATCTCCAGGGAATCTTCCCAACCCAGGGATTGAACCCAGGTCTCCCACATTGCGAGCAGATGCTTTAACCTCGGAGGTTGGTGGCAAATTCTCTGTTTTGTTTTCATACAGGGTAATGGTTGCCCGGTGATATAATTCTAGGTTTAAAGCATTTTCCCTTAACTCAGAAGATACCATTAAACAGGCTTCTCTCGATGCCTGTTAGCTCTTCTCTTCCTGCTCAGAGTTCTGTAGGTGTGATGTATGGGCTTCTTTTGATTTAACCTGCTTGGTATTCACAGTGTTTCCTGAATTTGAGGTTGCATGTCTTTCATCAATTCTGGAAGAAGATCTCAGTCATTACTTTCTGAATATTGCCTTAGTTCAATTCTCTCTTCCCTCATTTTGTATTAATAACACCAATGTAATGCCATCTTATTAAATTTTCCATGTCTTCAGTTACTCTTTCATATTTTCCATCTGTTAGTCCCTCTGTTCTCCATTCTGGGTAATGACTTCAGAGCCATCTTCCAGCTCAACTAACTCTAATCAGGGCCATCTAATATGCTGTTTTACCTAGTCATTTTGTTCTTATAAATTCTTTAAATCTCTGACAAATTTGCATTTTCAACTTAAATGGTTTCCTGTTCAAGTTTTTAATGTGATCTTTTACTTTTTTGGGCTTCCATGGTGGCTCAGATGGTAAAGAATCGCCTTCAGTGCAGGAGACCCAGGTTCGAACCCTGGATTGAGAAGATCCCCTGGAGAAGGGAATGGCAACCACTCCAGTATTCTTGTCTGGAGAATCCCATGGACAGAGAAGCATATTTTAAATATAGTTTTGTTCTATGATAATTTCTAATACCTGAAGTTCTGGGTGAGATGGAGGAGTCCAGTTTTGTTGCTTTTGCTACTGAGCGTCACTCACGATGACTTTTTCATGTTTTATAATTCTGGATTTGGGGCTCATGCTTGGCTTTGATAATCCGTGGGGCTCCTGAGGTGTCTGGGTTGAGAATATGTTTCTTTATATGGATTTTCTTATGCTTCTGCCAGGAGCCCTGGAGCTCTCTCAACATCTACGAACTCCAAGTTCTTTCTGCTGGCTTGCAAGACCAAGTGAGTTATGTAAACTCAAACCTAAATGTGTAGGATTCTCAGGGGAGTCTTTTTCATCCCTAGTCAGAGCCATGGCCAACAAAAACAACGGTCCTTGCAGTCTCTCTTTGCTGGAAGTAGATTTTTTTTTTTTTTTTTTAAGCTAGCCCATTACTGACTGAAGTGCTTTGAAGGCCTTGACTCTCTGTGGGGAATCTCAACTCCTATACCATTCCAACTTTCTCAGGCCCAAAGTCTTGTTTCCTGACCCCCAGATGGCTCCATGGTCCTGTTTTAGGAACACCTCCAGGGCAGCTCCAACTGTAGCCCTTACTTATCACTCTGTGTTTTCCATTCTTGGCCCCTGGAGATTTCACGTAATGTCTTCTTGGTTCAGTTATGGGTACACATTTGAATGGATGTGCTTGTATTTTATCTTGCATTTAGGTGATTTTTAGTGGTAGTAGAACAGACTTTCCTACTCCCCACTCATACTCTATGATCTAAGTAGCTACTATAAAATCATCTACACTTGCACTTTTTAGGCATTTCTCCTTGGAATAGTCAAAAATTGGTATTGCTATTTCACCTCTTTTTTTTTAATTAATTCTTTTAGGTCACCTCTATTAAGCCTTGAAAACTAGCTTAAGTGAAGTTGTTTCAGGCTAATGTTCCTTCTACATGCAGCTTAAAAAAAATAATTTTAAAATTTATTTATTGCTGTGCTGGGTCTTTGATGCTGCACTGACTTTTCCTCTAGTATGGCAAGCGGGGACTTCTCATTGAGGTGGCCTCTCTCGTTGCCATGCACAGGCTCCAGGGCTCGCAGGCTTCAGTAGCTGTGCCACAGGGGGTCCGTAGCTGTGACTCCCAGGCTCTAGAGCACAGGTTTAATAGTTGTGGCACAGAGGCTTAGTTGCTCTGCAGCACGTGGGATCTTCCTGGATCAGGGATCGAACCTGTGTCTCCTGCTTTGGTAGGCAGGTTCTTTCCCACTGAGCCACTAGGGAAGCCCCACCACTCAACTTTATAGATGACTTTCAAGCACATTTTCCTAAGTGGAAGAAGCCGAAGGCTACATACAAATGATTTTCTTTAGATGACATTCTGAAAAAGGCAAAATTATAGAAACAGAAAAGTAATCAGAGATTGTCTAAACCTGGAGGTAGGAGAGGTTAAGAAAGGGGCACCAGAGGATATTTTTCAAATGGCTCTACGTTTTGATCAAGGGGGGACAGAGATCAGGGCATCTAGAGATGTGAGAGGGTAGGGTCAGGGGAATCTGTCAAGGAAATTCAGCGAAGGAAGCAGTTTGGAGAGATGAAGTGTTACAGGTTTGTCACAAGGAATATTTAGGTATCATGGGTGGAGGCTGGCTACAGTGAGTGACTGACATTGGGACTTCTGTGTCCGAGGAGAGCCCTGATGCCTCTAGGGATGTCCCAGCAAATGGGGAGATTCAACTGCTAATGGTGAGTCTCCCCAGCTATAGAGTTCAGTGCTGGATCCCAGGTCACTGAGTGGGGGTCTGCCTTAGGCTGTTGGAACTACGCCTGTCAGCCCACAGGGTGAGCTCAACCAGCTCCAAGTTCCTGGAGGGTCACAAAAATCAGGAAGGGTACATGTGACAGAAACTGTCATGTTTATTTCTCATTTATTTATTGGTCACACCAGGTGGCATGTGGGATCTGAGCTCTGCAGCCAGGGAGCGAACCCCTGCCCCCTGCAGTGGAAGTGCAGGGTCTTAACACTGGATCACCAAGGAAGTCCCATATATTCTTTTCTTTTTTTTAAGTAAAAGATGTGTTTGTTGTTTGTGGAAACTCTCTGGGAAAAATCTTAAGGAATTTCAAAATTATAAATCTGTGTGACAATGAAGAAAAACAATATCTACTGAATTCAGAGGTTTTTGTGTGTGTGTGTGGAGAGAGTCTTATGATTGACTTTCAGACAAATGCTTTTAATATAGTTGAAAATAACAGCATTCTGCTGTTTAAATCATAACAAACTTGCATCCTTTTCCGAGTCCCTACCTATGCAACACACACACACACACACACTCACACACTTTACCTGAGGTAGAAAAAAATGTGCAAGGATATAACATGAGTAGCAAAAAAATATGACTAGAGAGCAGGATATTTTCTTCATCCCTTGTGCAGTTTTTTCCACCTTAGAAATGAGGCAGATGGAACAGACGGTCGTTAAGGGCTGCGGGGCTCTCACATCAGGTGTCCTCTGACCTCGGAAGAACCTGAGTGTGGCTGGGAGGCAGGGAGCATGCGTACAGCTGTGCTGGCTGGCCGCCGCGCATCCCCCACAACTTTCTCCTCTAACGTCCGGACAACGGTCCAAGCAGGGCCTCTCACTTCCCTTCACCCAGTCTGTCAACGAACTGCTTTACAAGTTCACCCAGGTTTCTAAGCCATCTTGAAAATAAAGAGTAAAACAAATCCAAAGCCCTTTGTCACACTAAAGAAGATGGTTATCACTGGGTAGAGAAAATTGAAAGTACAGGATGGGGACCACCCTGGCGGTCCAGTGGTTAAGACTCCATGCTTCCACTGCAGAGGGCACAGGTTCAGTCCCTGGGAGGGGAACTTTACATCCCACATGCTGCTTGCTGTGGTCAAAAAAAAAACCAAGAAAGTAGAGGATGAAAACAATGGTGCAAAAAAGAGGAAGAATTGGGTGATGGCAAGGAAAAGAGGACCACTTCTTATATTGCGAGTTCCTGGTACAGTGTGGGGACACAGTATGTGTTGAACAACTGAGTGTTTCCTTGAGAACTGACTGTATTCATTTTCATACTTACAGAGGTTTTACCTTACCTGAGACACATGAATTTAAAAAATAAACAATCATTTTGGGGTGAAAACATGTTAAGGCCAGGTTCTGGTGCTCACGGAACATCTTCAAAGTAAACACACTTCAGAAATAACTGTTTTTTAAGTGGGAAGGAAATTCATCCTTGTGTTTTTAAAGTCACTTTATAAACTGGGACAGCAAGGGTTTCCATTTGTTTGTTGTTTTCTTTTTTTCCACATTGTAGTTTCAAGTGACTCCCTCTAAAACTGATGATTGGCTTGTACAACAACTAAAACAAGTTACATTTTGTTCCTAAGAGCTGACTTCTAAATATCTCTATAAAAATCCTGACTGGGATTTATTAACATTTTTAGCTCATGAAAGCGGGACATAAAGAGTAAAGGTGTAGCAAGTTCAAGATGCATATTAAGGTGTTCAGTGGAGATACCTATTTCCATAAAACGGCTTAAAAGGCAATGGAAAAAGAAGAGAAAGTTCTAGAATATTCCTCACTTGCATTCTGTGATGGAAAAGAACGGTGTACTCTGCGGGCTGATGTCTGAAGCATAGGAGTATGCTCGGTCTCACAGAGCTGGAGATAGAGTGACCTGGAGGGGATGATCGGGAGGGTCCATACTCATGCTTTACTCACGGCCACTCCTGTCACAGAGCAAAGTCAGAGGACCTGGGTCCATGCATTGGGCAGTGCACATCTTATCTCTGCCGCAGTGATGCCAACATGGGCGCTGGCCACTGGAATAGACCGCAACTGAGCTCTTGAAAATGATTTGTGAAGAAGCCCACCCACCCACAAAGACAAGGCTGACTGTTTCCTCAGCTGTACCGACCAGAACTGTCAGAAACAGCACTTTCTCATCTATTAAATGAGCCAAATGCTCATTTAATCACCTTCATATCAAAGTTCTGACTTAGAGGGAAGACCGTGGTCATAAAACTTTCACAAAATGAGTTACTAAAAAGAAAAGCAAACAGGTTTTATTCATTTTGCAAAGAGGGGTTAGTAACTGGTCAAGCAGAAGATGAAGGGAATCCCTTACACTGGAATAAACTCTTGGAAGACAATAAACACTCATATAAGGCAAGATTTAGGTCTGGGCTGTGAATCTCAAGTCCAGGTGCTGGGTTGTGCAATGAAATTAGAGAGGCAAGGTTCTATCATGAAGACAGAGTTGTTTAACGCTGGGACTTTCCTTGTCAATGCACAGCTGGTTAAAATAATAATAATAACAATAATAATGAGTCCTCCCTTCAAAGGTAAACAGATAACATTTTTATATGAGTTTCTATGAATAGGTTGAGTTTTGTTGTGCACAGAAAATTGTTCAATTCTCATCCATCTACTCTTGTTAAACTGCTTAATGATACAATCGCCTTGGAAGACCCTCATTCCCATAAGGGTCAGCTTACGTGACTGTTAAAATGCTATAATGATAGTGATATATACAGAGAGCTCTATGGTCTATGAAGTGCTTTCACACATACAATTTTATTTGACCCAGATCATCAAAGGCTACACTTACAAAATGGAAAGTGTCGAGATTTCTGACTCTTTAGTGTCCATTATCTGTCATGCCAAAGATTTACTGTATATATATATATATATATATGTGTTTGTATATGTGAACACATACAAATAATGTATATATACACACACATACACCAAGCTATATGTTACTCAGTTTGTAAAGGGATTATTGGATTAGACTCAGTCATGTCCGACTCTTTGCGACTCCATGGACTGTAGCCCTCCAGGCTCCTCAGAATACTGGAGTGGGTTGCCATTCCCCTCTCTAGGGGATCTTCCCGACCCAGGGTCTCCTGCATTGCAATCAGAGTCTTTACCATCTGAGTCACCAAGGGAAACCCATGTTATTATCATATCAGATCAGATCAGATCAGTCGCTCAGTCGTGTCTGACTCTTTGTGACCCCATGAATCACAGCACGCCAGGCCTCCCTGTCCATCACCAACTCCCAGAGTTCACTCAGACTCATGTCCATCGAGTCAGTGATGCCATCCAGACATCTCATCCTCTGTCGTCCCCTTCTCCTCTTGCCCCCAATCCCTCCCAGCATCAGGGTCTTTTCCAATGAGTCAACTCTTCGCATGAGGTGGCCAAAGTACTGGAGTTTCAGCTTCAGCATCATTCCTTCCAAAGAAATCCCAGGGCTGATCTCCTTCAGAATGGACTGGTTGGATCTCCTTGCAGTCCAAGGGACTCTCAAGAGTCTTCTCCAACACCACAGTTCAAAAGCATCAATTCTTCGGTGCTCAGCCTTCTTTACAGTCCAACTCTCACATCCATGTTATTATATATAATGCCAAAAATTTATTGTACATATGTATGTAAGTATATATGAGCTTCCCTGGTGGCTCAGATGGTAAAGAATCTGCCTGCAATGTGGGAGACCTGGGTTCAATCCCTGGGTTGGGAAAATCCCCTGGAGAAGGGAATGGCAACCCACTCTAGTATTCTTGCCTGGAGAATCCCACGGACAGAGGAGCCTGGTGGGCTACAGTCCATGGGGTCGCAAAGAGTTGGACATGACTGAGTGGCTACCCTTTCATCTCATTTTTCTTCATGTGTATATATATACACATACATATAAATTATATATATATATATATACATACATACATACGCATACACCAAGCTATACATTACTCAGTTTGTAAAGGGATTACTGGATTACTTTAAATTTCTTAAGGACACCTTACCTGTTTCTGTATTTCTCTTCCTTTAATTCTGAACTCTATTGCTATAGAGACTATTCTTCCTTTATTCTCGCCAACACTTTCAGTGCCCTTACTAGATACTAAGACAACAGGGAAAGTCCAGCCTTAACATGAACAAGATGAAGAACCCCAAAGCCAGTATACTAATCTGCACTGCTGGGTCTTTCTTTCAGATCTAACCCTTACTCAACATATGGTCGCCCTCGCAGTAAACTCTATCTGGTGGAAAAATACAGAAAGTGCTGTAGAGCCCTGAGAAGGCTGTGAATGAATCGAGTTTTTGAAAACCCTAGCACTGACCAAGAGTATTACAAACTGCCAAAAAGTGTGCCAGAAAAAGGAAAACGCTAAATTCTTGCTTTGGATTTCAGAGCTTAGCTATTTACCCCCAATTTCTGCTTTGATTTTATTTATTATAATTTTCTACCTTCCCCAGAAAATAAGAGATGTCATTGAATTTAAACATTTAAGTTCAGTCTGAAATCAAATAGAGTGGTCTCGTTTTAAAAAAATTGGTTGTTAGTCACTCAGCAGTGTATGACTCTTTGGGACTCCCAGGGACTGCAGACCACCAAGCTCCTCTGTTCAGTGAATTCTCCAGGCAAGAATACTGGAGTGGGTAGCCATTCCCTTCTCCAAGGGATCTTCCTGACCCAGGGATCAAACCCTGGTCTCTTGCATTGCAGGCAGATTCTTTACCATCTGAGCCACCAGAGAAGCCCCAAGAACACTGGAATGGGTAGCAATTCCCTTCTGCAGGGGATCGTCCTGACCCAGGGTTAACTTTTGTCTGTAACTATACTAGCCTTTCGGAGAAGGCAATGGCAACCCACTCCAGTGTTCTTGCCTGGAGAATCCCATGGACAGAGAAGCCTGGTGGGCTACAGTTCATGGGGTTGCAAAGAGTTGGACATGACTGAGCGACTGAACTGAACGGAACTACAGAGCTACAGATTTTCATAGTTACATTTCATAAATCTAAGATGCAGATATTATCATTAAATATTCATGGGGAACAGTTAATATAAGTGAACTCCTTGTTATATTCTTTGCAACAAAAGCCCTGTGTATTTACACTTACTTTTACTTTACCACAAATTTAGATCATGCTCCCATGCAACCTGCTCATAGGAAAGGAAGAGCTAACTGGTTGACCACACTGTTTTCTGCAGAGATGCCACTTCCCCAGCACACAGTAGCAGTGACTTTTTTGAGTTGTAAAATTGTGGTTTTTAGTAGTTTATATAAAACACTACAACCCCCATGCATCTCACCTCTAATTCTACTCACTACATAATTTTTAAAAATTTATTGAAGATTTATTACAGCTTGCCAAATACTGACAATTTTCTTATATAGGAATAGCACAAAGCTGTCAGGCATTATACTTACATTTTAGAAAACATTCCTAGATTTTGCTGAATAGTATTCATAAGACATTATATTTTTGTTTAGTATTTTACTTTAATAATGTGGTGAACAGCAGAAGAGGCAGAAAGAGCGACTTTTCAATCTTCTGATTGAAGGACATTGTAGAAAAGGAAGTATCTTCTTTGAGTAAAATAAATGAAGAAAAATATGGAAATAATAATTAATCCTTGTAATCAGAAGGTTAAACTTATAGTATATTAAAAAAAATTCTAAACTCACAAATAGGTGTAGAATGTCTTCAAAACCCAAAGGATGTGCATTCAACAACAGAATTCATTTCCAGCCTCCCAGTTATTTTGCTTATTGTTCAGTTAGAGTTCATAAACTCTAACCCTTCATAACCACGTGACCTTCCCCCACGTAAAATTCCACTGTTATCTGAAGGATATCAACACTCGTAAACTTTCTGACTTCTGCATGCAGAATTAGGATAAAATTACTAGCCCTCTTCTACTCCACAGGACTGTTGTAAAGATTGATCTTTTCTTACCCAAACTTGTTGAAATCAATTAAAAGTATCATATTATTTCACCTATTTCACAAGTTTTCCAAACATTTTTAGTAAATCAAGAGTGAAGCAAAGTAAATTGCTAATGAATTTTCTACCCTTGTGATGTTTTTGATATTTATGTTATTGAGAGAATGAAGATTATCCAATTTTCCTGAATTCAAAGTGGCTGATGATAGCACTGTTTCATCTGAAAAAGACAACTCTCATTTTTTTGATGATAGAAGATTGCACCAAGAGATTAAATTCAAATCTTCCTCTATCAAAAAAGAAATCAATCCACATTAAAGTTTAGCAATGGCTCATGTTTTTACATTTCAGATGGATCAGTCATAAATATTTAGTCCAATATGAAAAGCATTTTCACTCTAAAATACTCCTGCAAAACAGTTTAACTTATTGGTGCATCTATATTGGGGTAAATTGAGTTAATGGAAAATGGTAACTTCACAGCCTTTCATGCCTCTGAAACCCTAGAGAAGCTACAAATCTCATCATCAGAGGCTGGTATTGGAAGCGGATATTTGCTTTGCTAGAATGGATCCCTGTGTCCTTTCACTGTAAACAATGCTAAAAATAGCTCCTGAAAGGTATCATTTTGTGTGATAATATTTCACCAAAAGAGAATAAAAAAATATTCTTTAATCCTGAACAAAACCTCTTCAAAGTTTATGTTCTCAATAAACCTTTCACTGAGAACTGAAAATATAACTTAGTAATGCAATAAATGCCCTAACAAATATATCAGATTTTTCACTTAATGCTTTTTACAGGCTTAAACCAAATGGACTAAAAGGAAATCACCTTTTACAGTCCGATTCCTACAGGAAGAATGCCTTGCTGTTGTGCTTTTTAAAGAAGGCATGGTGAATTTATATCAACTTTGGCAAATCTTGGAGGCATGATAAAAGGAAGAAAAATATCAGTGCAGTTAACATTCCACATAACTCTTTCTTCGCATGTTTATTTCCTTAGAGACTGGACATGATCCAAGATAACAAGAAAAATGTAAAAAGGAAAGTTTTTTTTTTTAAAGCAAACATACAGTTTAGCATCCTGTGATGATATAGAAGAGATAATGTTTCCCTACCCCTTAAAAAAAAAAAAGGAATTGTTGCCTTGTAGGTTAAAGATATTAAATGGTTAGGATTGGAGAAAATCACCAAAGCCAGTTCTCCATTTAAATTCATATGAAAGAATATTCAGTTAGGTCAGAGCTCATGGGTTATTAAAGTTTGGTTCCAGGCAAATGTTAAATATAATTTTCTAGAGACTCTCTGTTTCTTTATCTTATGACACTGCATCTGGAATTTGAAAATATGATTTCATTATGATGTAAAGAAGTGGTGGCCTGTGTGTTTATATCTAAAACAAGACTTGGATTAAGACTGACAAGTTGGGTGGCCTCTACGAGAGGCTGATGATCTTTAGGAAGAAAAGTCAAATAGTTTTTAATGCTTATTGCTCCTAAGCCTCCTATCTTTCCTGCAAAGAGTGTCCTGTTGGCCGCACAATGAACCAACTACCTGCTGAACTATCTATTCATCCCTGATTGTCACAAAAGACATGACCAGCCAGCAACAGACACCTTTGTTTTAAATACTATGGGAGGGACTTTCCTGGTGTTCCAGTGGTTAAGAATCTGCTGTGCAATGCATGGGAGGAGAGTTCGATCCCTGATCAGGGAACTAAGATTTCATATGCCGTGGAACTACTGAGTCCAAGCTCTAGAACCTGGCCGAGCCTCTGGGCTCGGGAAGCTAGGTGGCACAACTACATAGCCCTTGTGCCAAAATGAAAGATCCCACATGATGCAAATATGACCTAATGCAGCCAGATAAATGAATACATGTTAAAAAAAATACTATAGGAAGGTACACAAAGGAGACAAGGCTTTTATTGAAGATTCACATGTGCTAGTGACTTTGCATACACAGTCTCCCTTATTCAGCATTCCAAGCTATGAGATGATCACTACTATCTCTTCTTATAGACGAGGGAACTGAGCCTCAGAGGGGAGGAGCCCACAGCCAGAGTCACATAGCAAGTGGGGGTAAAACATGTTACATGTCTCGAATGCAGGAGCTCTCTTCTCTATATCACCCTTCTAGAGTCTCTATTTATATCTTTCCCTCCTCATTATAAAAGTAAGACATATCACTCTAGAGAATTTACAAAATCTTGAAACATATAAAAGAAAATAAAACATTTCATATCTCTATAAATTAGAGATAGTAATTTTTTTTTTAAATCAATTCATTGTTTACTACTGTGTGTATACTGCTGCTGCTGCTGCTAAGTCGCTTCAGTCGTGTCTGACTCTGTGCGACCCCATAGATGGCAGCCCACCAGGCTCCCCCATCCCTGGGATTCTCCAAGCAAGAACACTGGAGTGGGTTGCCATTTCCTTCTCCAATGCATGAAAGTGAAAAGTGAAAGTGAAATTGTGTCTGACTCTTAGTGACCCCATGGATTGAAGCCCACCAGGCTCCTCCATCCATGGGATTTTCCAGGCAAGAGTACTGGAGTGGGGTGCCACTGCCTTCTCCCACTGTGTGTATAGGTCTGAGCAAATACACCATTTTACTTCTTTGCAATTTTTATCACTGCATGGGCTTCCTTGGTGGCTCAGTGGTAAAGAATCTGCCTGCCAATTCAGGAGACTCAGGTTCGATCCCTAGGTTAGGATGATCACCTGGAGAAGTATTCCTGCCAGTATTCTTGGCCTGGAAAATCCCATAGACAGAGGAGCTTGGCGAGCTAAGTTCAATGGGGTGGCAAAACAGTCAGACATGAATTAACAATTAAATGATGACAGTAACAAAAAAACCCCTGTATACATTTTTTTCACATAAAATTACCTTTTAAAATCCAAATTTAAAAAGCCCTCTTTAAATTCCTGAAAGTCAAACTTAAGTCCATACTGAGGTCACATTAGTTTCTGGGGGTCGGGAATCCAGGAAGAGCTTCACCGGGTAGTTCTGGCTCCAGGGCTCTCCCAAGGCTGCAGTCGAGGTGGTGTTCAGGGCTGCAGTCACCGGAGGCACTACCGGGCCTGCTGAGCCCACTCCAGGTGGCTCGGCCACATGGTTGTCGGTAGGAGGCCTTAGTTCCTCACCGTGTTGGCCACTCCCACACCGGAGGAAGTGTTCACAAGACATGGTGGCTGACTTCCCCAGAGTCGGTGAACGGAGAGGGGAGGGGGGCAGTCAGCGGCAAGATGGCAGCCTCAATCCATCATTTCTGCCATATGTGACTGGTCACCAAGACCAATCCTAGCACAGAGAGAGAGGGACCACCCAAGGGTGTGAAGACCAGAAGACAGGCTCACTGGGGGACCATCTCAGAGACTGCTACACCATACTGACGACTGGAGAAGAGATCTAGTGCTTTTCTAACTGTGGCAAAGCACAAGCAGTGAGATTTTCTTTTCTTGAGCTCCAAAATCACTGTGGATGGTGACTGCAGCCATGGTATTAAAAGATGCTTGCTCCTCAGAAGGAAAGCTATGAAAACCTAGATAACATATTAAAAAGCAAAGACATCACTTTGCTGACAAAAGTTCGTATAGTCAAAGCTGTTTTTTCCAGTAGTCATATACGGCTGTGAGAGTTGGACCATAAAGAAGGCTGAGCCCTGAAGAATTGATGCTTTCAAACTGGTGTTGGAGATGATTCTCAAGAGGCCCTTGGACTGCAAGGAGATCAAATCAGTCAATCTTAAAGGAAATCAACCTGAATATTCACTGGAAGGACTGATGTTGAAGCTGAAGTGACAATACTTTGGGCATCTGATGTGAAGAGCCAACTCATTGGAAAAGACCCTGATGCTGGGAAAGATTGACGGCAAAGGGAGAAGGGGGCGGCAGAGGATGAGATGGTTAGATAGCATCGCCAACTCAATGGACGTGAACTTGAACAAACTCAGGGAGATAGTGAAGGACAGGAAAGCCTGGTGTGCTTCAGTCCATGGGGTTGCAAAGAGTCAGATATGACTTAGCGACTGAACAATAACAACGACTAAACATATGTAACTTAAAATGTGTTATTTTCAAGTGTATAATTCAGTGACATTAACTGCATTCACAATATTGTTCAACCATCACCAGTGTCTACTTCAAACCTTTTCATCACCCCAAATAGGAAATCTATATCAATTTAGCAACACTTTTATTAAAATAATGTGACAATAATAATAAAGACGATTTTTGAAAAGTAGAAAAACAATTATCTCAAAATCTGCTATTTTGTATATTACACTTCAGTCACAGTTCATAGACATAATTTTCAAGTTAATATATCAATATATATATAATTTTTTATTCTTTTTTCCATAAATAATTTGAAGCATTCCCTATGTTTTCACAGTTTTCATAATACCATCCTAACATTGTTGTGTAATATTCCACGGGGTTGGGACCTCCCCAGTGCTCCAGTGGTTAAGAACCCACCCTGCAAAGCAGGGGATGTGGATTCCATCCCTGGTTGTGGAAGTAAGATCTTACATGCCGCAGAGCAACAAAGCCCACACACCGCAACTACTGAGCCCTCATTCTCTGAAGCCATGCGCCACATCCAGAAAGTCCACGCACTGCAATGAAAGGTCCTACATGTCGCAATTAAGATCTAAAGCAGCCCCCCAAAAGAGTCTCAAAAAATATTTAAAAATATTCCATTGGGTTCACGAGTCATGACATATTAAATATTTCCTTATTCCCTTAAACTTGGTTAAGTCTTTACTTTTAAAAATTTAAAAGTACAACATAGTAATGAGATTCTTTGGGCAACTAGGTTTTTATTCCATCATTTATTTTCCTGGGAGAAGCACTAAAGAGTCAGATTCAGTTCAGTTCAGCTGCTCAGTCATGTCCGACTCTTTGTGACCCCATGGACCACAGCACTCCAGGCCTCCCTGTCCATCACCATCTCTTGGAGTCCACCCAAACTCATGTCCATCAAGTCAGTGAGGCCATCCAACCATCTCATCCTCTGTTGTCCCCTTTTCCCTCTGCCCTCAATCTTTCCCAGCATTAGGGTCTTTTCAAATGAGTCAGCTCTTTGCATCAGGTGGCCAAAGTATTGGAGTTGCAGCTTTAGCATCAATGAACTCCCAGGACTTATCTCCATTAGGATGGACTGGTTGGATCTCCCTGAAGTCCAAGGGACTCTCAAGAGTCTTCTCCAACACCACAGTTCAAAAGCATCAATTCTGTGCTCAGCTTTCTTTATAGTCCAACTCTCACATCCATATATGACCACTGGAAAAACCACAGCCTTGACTAGATGGACCTTTGTTGGCAAAGTAGTGTCTCTGCTTTTTAATATGCTGTGTAGGTTGGTCATAACTTTCCTTCCAAGGAGTAAGCGTCTTTTAATTTCATGGCTGCAGTCACCATCTGCAGTGATTTTGGAGGCCCCCCAAAAGAGTCAGATTACTAGGTCATAAACTTGATTCCCTAGGCTTCCTATTGGATGTCACATCTCAGCTGTGGAGTAGGAAATGACAACCCACTCCGGCATCTTTGCCAGGAGAATTCCATGGACAGGGGAGCCTGGTGGGCTACAGTCCATGGGGTCACAAAGAGTAGGACCTGACTGAGTGACTAACATTCACTCACTCTCAACTATAACCTACAAAGCCTTTCCTCACCTGGCCTCTGCCTCCAGTCTCTAATCCCATCTCCTTTCACTCTCCTTACACTTACTACACTCTTACCACCTTCGTTCTTAAACACATATTTCTTGAGTGCCTACTATGTGATGGACTATGTCATAGGTTCAAAGGATATAGAAACAAAATAGTCAAAATTTCAGCTTTCCTATGGCTTACAACTTGCCAATGCTATTTCTTTTAAAAAAAAAGTCATACTGCCATGTTTTATTGTCTTCATGTACTCATCACTCTCTGAGATTACTTGGTTCGTTTTGTTACTTGTTTATTGTCCTAGATACTCTAGAAGGTAAACTCTATGAAAACAAGATCGTCATCTGTGCATTCCCAAATATCCAGAACGTTTAGACGATGCTAAGCCATATTTCTTGAATGTGCCATAAATGAATATGTTTACAGCTTTTAACATGTTTCCATAACGTTTTCTACATTGTTTACCAGTTTCTAGTGCCATCAGCAGTAAATAAATGGGTCCATTTCTCTATACCAGCACTGCGGTTTAAGAAGGGCTTCTCATTGCTGTGTCTTCTCTTGGCGCTGAGCAAGGTGCTAGGTGTGGCTTGTGGGTGTCGTTGCCCCTGGCAGGTGGAATCTTCCTGGAGCAGCGATTGAACCCATGTCTCCTGCATCGGCAGGCAGATTCTTAACCACTGGACCACGGGGGAAGTCCTATCTTACATGTCTTGATTTCCTTCTACCTACCAGGCCCTGGGCATCTCTGGTGGCTCAGACAATAAAGAATCTGCCTGCAATGCAGAAGACCCAGGTTCAATCCCTGGGTCAGGAAGATCCCCTGGAGAAAGGAATGACAGCCCACTCCAGTACTCTTGCCTGGAGAACCCCATGGACAGAGGAGCCTGGAGAGCCTCAGTCCATGGTGTCCCAAAGAGTCGGACACTACTGAGCGACTACCACATACATACATACACCAGGACCTAGGGTGCTGACCTCAAGTTCAGATTCATCAAGACAACAAAGCAAAAGCCTTTCTTCTACTCTGCCATCCTCATTCCTCCTTTTCTCTTCCCAACCCTCCTGTCCAAATGGCCCCCAAACAGAGTGACTCACCCTCACTGTGAACCAGGGCCTCCAGAGCTGCAGAACATCAAGCTGACACGCACTGAAATATTGAGTAACTGCTTTGCGTGTTTGGAGAGGGATTACTGTTAACTACTTACATGTCCAGGACTGATGCTGAACTTAGTCTGGAGAAAACATTTCTTACTGTGTTTGTTTTTGTTTTGTGGTTCAAGGCCTGGAAAATAATTTATCCTACTCTGCGATATGATGTATGTTATAAATACAAGAACGATCTGAGGAAAGATTGTCTTTAATTTTTAGAAAGATTATTTTATATATTTTCATTAAAACACAGCATTTCCCCTTACATTAGAATGTGCAATTTAGAGAGTGATTTTCAGCAATGAACCTACAGGGTGCATTCCAACTGCAGAGGAGTTAAGAACTGGTCCCTTACATTCTTCTCCTAGTTCTAAGCCTTTGCCTCTGACCTTTCATTTTTGGTCTCTATACCTGTATGAATCTGCACATGATTACATCACTGTTATCAAATAGAGTACAAGAGCTTCTGGAGTTTGCAAACAGCTGTTCGCGCACAGAAGTAGTTACTACATTACAGAGACTTCAGGCCAATGATTTCCCTGCAGATGACTCCCATGTCCATTAACAGGAGGTCAACCCGTCTTAAAATGGCAGGGAACGTGCTTTGTGCATGGGAGCCCAGTCTTAAAGCCCACAACTGACATAAATACACTACCATGTATAAAATAAGGACTTCCCTGTAGCTCAAACGGTAAAGAATCTGCCTGCAAAGCAGGAGACCAGGGTTCGATCCCTGGGTCGAGAAAATCCTCTGGAGAAGGGAATGGCAATCCACTCCAGTATTCTTGCCTGGAGAATTCCATGGACAGAGGAGCCTGGTGGGCTACAGTCTGTACGGTCGCAAAGAGTCGGACACAACTGAGCGTGTAACACACACACACGTATAAAATAAATAGCTAGTGGGAAGCTGCTGTAAAACACAGGGAGCTCAGTGCGGTGCCCTGGGATGACCTTGATGTGGGGGATGGGAGTAGGAGGGAGACTCAAGAGGGAAGAGATATATGTATATACTTATAGCTGATTCAAATTGTTGTACAGCAGAAACTAACCCAAGTATACTCCAATTAAAAACACAAAGCCCATTACTAACAAGGTGTTGACCAGAAACTCATGATCCCTTCCTATTTTGTTCCCTCGTGCCCTGTGGTGTGGGGTGCCTAGGCTTTTCCAAGAGGCCAGTCTCTTAAAGAACAATGTGGCTCCCGCTCTGCCACAGCGTGAGGACGTTGTGGATCTGGGCTACCAAGAGTGGATAGACGGTGAGCACAGAATAGGCTGAGGCTGTCTTTACTGAAAGTGAGCACAGCCTTTGGGCTGCACATTTCTTTCTTCTTGCCCTTAATGCTACATTCACCTCTTTATAGAAAGTGGTTTATAATGCAAAGATGCTATTCCATACCCACTTGGGCTTAGAGGTCCCCCCCAAACTGGCATAATTGCTGAGCTCTTTATTTTCTTGAGCTCTAATTCTATCTTTACAGCTGAAATAAGAGAACGATAAATGGAGAGAATTTTAAAAACTACACACTGATTATCATCTGGGGTCCAGGTACTTAGAACGGCCAGGTATATGGAAGAAAGGGTGGATTTAGTCATGTGTCCAACATGAGGCAGAAGTCAGAGCCATGACACAAAGCATTAAAAAAAAAAATAAACCTCTTCTGTGTCTTAAAATCAGCAATATCAGTATATTGCAAAAAACTGAGACATGCATTTACAGATCATGTGTAAACGTATGGAAGCATTTAAAAATGATTACTTGGGAACTAGTAAGAAAATTTTAAAAGAATATTGAGGTCACTTTAGAGTGGATGGAACAAACGTAGGCTTTCTTGGTAGTCAGTGTAAATAACTGTTGCATATATATATATATTTATATATGAAAGAAAGTGAAAGTGTTAATCGCTCAGTTGTGTCCAACTCTTTGCAACCCGTGGACTGTAGCCTGACAGGTTCCTCTGTCCATTCTTACTCCAGGTGAGAATACTGGAGTGGGTTGCCACTCCAGTCTCCAGGGGATCTTCCTGACCCAGGGACTGAACCTGTGTCTCCTGTACTGCAGGCAGATTCTTCACTGTCTGAGCCACCTGCAGAGCCCCACATATAATGGGGGGGGGCATTCGAATCCAGGAAGTATGCTAACTTGCGCCAAGCCTATGCAGCTTTCAGGCACATTTTAACACATTCCCAAGTTTTCTTCCTATATTTAGGAAAAACCAGATCTAGAGGTGGCAGGGCTGAGGTGGTGAAATGGCCAGTGCCCCTGGAATCAGGGCTGTCATATGCCATGCTTTGAAATTCCATTCTGGATACCCAGGAGAGATATGTTCAATATTCAACAAAATCGAAGAATTTGAAAACTGAAAATTTCTCAGATGTTCTCAGAGAGAGAAAATCCTGGGGCAGAGTCAGAGGATTTGGGTTTAAGCCTACAGCTACACGAGAAAGAAAGAAGCAAGAGAATAAAAGCCTGGACAGGAGGTTTTCAGCAGCAAAATCTAATCCCCTCACAATATATTCTGGTGAGATACTGGTTAGAAACTGATCAGAATTTATGCTCTGTTCTGCACCATGTAATTTGGTAGCCACAAGTCACAGATGACTATCAAATTAAAATTAATTAAAATTAAATAAGATAATGATGCCTATTTAAATTAATTAAAATGAAACAGGACCAAAATTTAGTACCTCCATTACAATAACCACAGTTTAAGTTAATGTCCCAATATGGCCAGTAGGTACCATATCAGACAGTATAGATATAAAACATTTCTATCAATGCATAAATAAAGATCTTTCCAATATCTGCTGCAGCTTCTAGAAATTTCTAAAAGAATAATTTAAAAAAAGAATTATGTCATTTATACAGCAGGATGATTTTATTCTTTAGATGAAGAATACAGACTGGATTGAGAAAATCAGTGAATATAGATACAGAGAAGAGGGCTAGGTGAGGGATTACTCCAAAGATGTGGCTGGTAAGAGAAGACGCCTAAAATCCTGATGGATGGAAGATATCCCCGTGGAAACATTTTTCACTTCCTTGGGAAGAAGAGACATCAGAATTCTTTCAGCATCACAACTTAAAAGTGAGGAATGTGAGATAGCTGAATTCTAAGAAAGGAGAGTAAAGCCTGATTTGACCACTGGATAAAATTAGAACTCGGGGTACAATTTTAACCTTCAGTCAAGGGTGACCAGAAATGAGAGGTAAATGGAAAAATCCCATTTGTCTTCATCTTTATAAAAATAATATATATTTAGTTCCATTTGGAGACAAAGGCATGGAATCTGGTCTAATTTAAGTAGCCTCCAAGGTAGCTGAGCCAATATATAAAAAATGTTGGCCATTCAGGGACTTCCCTGGTGGTCCGGTGGTTAAGAATCTGCCCTGCAATGCAAGAGATGCGGGTTTGATCCCTGATCAGGGAACTAAGATCCCACACGCCATGGGGCAACTAAACACAAGTGCACCACAACCAGAGTCCAGGCACCGCATGGACAAAAGACCCTGCATCACACACAGAACATCCTGTGTGGTCTAACTAGTGAAGTGAAGGGAAAGTCGCTCAATCTAGTGAAGTGAAGGGAAAGTTGCTCAATCGTGTCCAACTCTCTGCAACCCCATGGACTGTATAGTCCATGGCATTCTCCAGGCCAGAATACTGGAGTGGGTAGCCTTTCCATTCTCCAGGGGATCTTCCCAACCCAAGGAACAAACCCAGGTCTCCTGCATTGCAGGTGGATTCTTTACCAGCTGACGCACAAGGAAAGCCCAAGAATACTGGAGTGGGTACCTTAACTGTTCTCCAGTGGATCTTCCCGACCCAGGAATTGAACTGGGGTCTCCTGCATTGCAGGTGGATTCTTTACCAACTGAGCTATGAGGGAAGCCCTGAAGTCTAACTAAGATACAACCAAATAAATAAGCATTAAAAAAAAAAATGTTGGCCATCCAAGTAGATGCCCAAAGTGGCAGACAGGTGCAGCCAATCAAACCATGGGGAAACACTGACTTCTCTATTTGAGATATCTTGTTTTGCTAAAGGTTGAAAAAAAAATCAGTTGCTTATCTTACATATTTTACGGAGATCAGTTCAGTTCAGTTCAGTCACTCAGTCACGTCCGACTCTTTGCGACCCCGTGAATCACAGCACACCAGGCCTCCCTGTCCATCACCAACTCCCGGAGTTTACTCAAACTCATGTCCATCGAGTCAGTGATGCCATCCAGCCATCTCATCCTCTGTCGTCCCCTTCTCCTCCTGCCCCCAATCCCTCCCAGCATCAGAGTCTTTTCCAATGAGTCAACTCTCCGCATCAGGTGGCCAAAGTATTGGAGTTTCAGCTTTAGCATCAGTCCTTCCAATGAAGACCCAGGACTGATCTCCTTTAGGATGGACTGGTTGGATCTCCTTGCAGTCCAAGGGACTCTCAGGAGTCTTCTCCAACACCACAGTTCAAAAGCATCCATTCTTCGGCGCTCAGCTTTCTTCACAGTCCACCTCTCACATCCATACATGACCACTGGAAAAACCATAGCCTTGACTAGACGGACTTTTGTGGGCAAAGTAATGTCTCTGCTTTTTAATATGCTGTCTAGGTTGGTCATAACTTTCCTTCCAAGAAGTAAGCATCTTTTAATTTCATGGCTGCACAGTGATTTTGGAGCCTCCAAAAATAAAGTCTGACACTGTTTCCACTGTGTCCCCATCTATTTCCCATGAAGTGATGGGACCAGATGCCATGATCTTCTTTTTCTGAATGTTGAGCTTTAAGCCAGCTTTTTCACTCTCCACTTTCACTTTCATCAACAGGCTTTTTAGTTCCTCTTCACTTTCTACCATAAGGGTGGTGTCATTTGCATATCTGAGGTTATTGATATTTCTCCCAGCAATCTTGATTCCAGCTTCTGCTTCTTCCAGCCCAGCGTTTCTCATGATGTACTCTGCATATAAGTTAAATAAACAGGGTGACAATATACAGCCTTGACTAACTCCTTTTCCTATTTGGAACAAGTCTGTTGTTCCGTGTCCAGTTCTAACTGTTGCTTTCTGAGCTGCATATAGGTTTCTCAAGAAGTAAATCAGGTGGTCTGGTATCCCTATCTCTTTCAGAATTTTCCTCAGTTTATTGTGATCCACACAGTCAAAGGCTTTGGCATAGTCAATAAAGCAGAAATAGATGTTTTTCTGGAACTCTCCTGCTTTTTCCATGATCCAGCAGATGTTGGCAATTTGATCTCTGGTTCCTCTGCCTTTTCTAAAACCAGCTTGAACATCAGGAAGTTCATGGTTCACGGAGATAAGTAGCTGGTTTCTAACCTTTTTTTTCCCTCCCAGACCATGCTGCCCCCTAGAGGCCACAAGAATATACACATATGTGAAGACAACGCACTGGCTTCCCTGGTGGCTCAGAAAGTCAAGACTGCGGGCAAAGCAGGTGATCCAGGTTCGATCCCTGGGTTGGGAAGATTTCCCTGGAGGAGAGCATGGTAACCCACTCCAGTATTCATGCCTGGAGAATCCCATGGACAGAGGAACCTGGTCAGTCCATGGGGTCACAAAGAGATAGACACAACCAAACAATTAACACTATCACTTCCAATTTTTTCAAAGATAATGCATAAATACAGGTCAGTTATATCCAAATTAATAGCATCAGCAGTAAATATAGTGAAAAGGAAGGGAGGCGGTTGATTACATCTATTGTCCAAAAGCCTTTAGGATAAAGATAAGAAGCAACCAACATTTATAAACCTTGAATAAACCTTAGAGCTTCATGGGGAAGCTGAAGCTCTAGGATTTTGGCCATCTGACGCGAATGGAAAACTCACTGTAAAAGCCCCTGATTCTGGGAAAGATTAAGGGCAGAAGGAGAAGAGGGCATCAGAGGATGAGATCACTGATGGAATGGACGTGAGGGGTCGCAAAGAGTTGGCTACAACTGGGCAATCGAACAACATCAACAATAAACCTTACCTCTTTCGCTGACATAAATATGAGAATCATAAACAGCACTGTAGTCCTATAATGGCATTTTCCTGGAGAAATTTAAAAGCATGTCAACAGTCATGTTTCCTCCGTTTCAACTAGGGAGGAGAGAGTGTGAAGTAAGAGGAAGAAAAATGATTGTGTGGCATGACCATTTTAATTAACATCTCCAAAGTATATCTAGTTTTGATATGAAACATTATATTAAAACAAGGCCCTGAGATGGGGAATAAAAGCCGATAAATTTAAGGAGTGCACGTGATTTTATCCCTGCTAAGAGTTTAATCTTTTAAACCTTGGCTGCAGTAAAGTGGTCAAAATCTGGCCTAAGAAATGAGAACTACTCTTCATCTTGACTTCAAATCAATTCTTCCCCAACGATCATGCCATAAACACACACACACACACACACACACAGCTGGCATGTTTATTGGTTTATTCACTAAAGGATTTAGCTGGACAAACATCACAAAGATGATGGCTGATTTAATTGAATTTATGATCAAATGTTTTCCATTGCAGGAAGAGTGGGAAATCACTTATGGGGAGACTTGAATAATTCAAGGGAAGTTCTCTATTTGGCACTCTTTTTGTATATCAAGTCTTGAGGGATTAAATTCAGCTGAGGACCAGCAGAGAATCCACATACAGATACACAAAGATATGCTGGCTAATAATGCAGTGAGGGCCAGAATATCGATCCCTTTGTGTTAACATTTCTATTCGTATATATGTCATTTATAGTCAGGGTAAGTAATAACAACCACACACAGACACATCTCTCACTCTGAGACTTCCATTTTAAATCACCACTGGCTTTTTCTGCTACCCCCCAAAATGTAGAAATGATCTAAAAATACTCTTTCAGATAAGACAAATAATAATTGACCTGCAGATTGTATATATGTGTGTTTAAGCCTTTTTCATGTATCTTTATTGTTTTTGTCAAAGACGAAATAAAATCTATTGTTAAAGTCACACCCATGACGGATACAACAAAGTAACATGGGCCTTGTGCCTTGGGTTATGGACTTGGCTCAGTGTCTGAAAAAAAAGGCAGTTTCCTTTGGTGTCCCCTCCCCATCTGATTGTCAGTGATGACAGGCGAACCAGACTAAAGTCATGCTCCCAGCCTTTATTCTCTGTGTTTCTAAACATAAGTCTTCCCCACGTAGGAGCTGCAGTCAATAAGAATAATTACTTTGAGTCTCACAAATGAAACCCTCAGGTCAAGTGCACACCCAGGTTCTATGTAACTGGTTTGGGCTTACCCAGCAGCTTATGTACAGAGTTCATGTACATGTACGGAAGAGGTCTAAAAGAGGCTTTGAACTTGGTAACAGTGCTTGTCTATGGGGCTTCTTTCACTTTAATTAGGAAAACTGTCTAATAAGATGAGTTTCAAGACCTAGGGTAAATCACAGTTTTCCATGAATTATGTACAACACTATTTGCTAACATATCACTCTTAGGAAGGAACTGCTGGGGAAGAGGATTCTTGTTTCTACATAAGAAGTATTTTTAAAAAATTATCTGGTGTCCAAGAAATTCAGCATATGAATTTCTAGAAAGGCAGAAGGAATATTCCAGATATCTGAGGACCCTTTATAGCAGTGGTACTCATTTTCAAGGACAATTACTTTTCTTGAAATGAATGAAACCCTTGGACTGGAAGGAAAGGGCAGGGCATGTTGAAAAACACAAGTGGGGTGGGGGTGGAATGTAATCCTGCCAAGGGTCTTAAGGACTGAAAATCTGGGGCTCAGACTGGCTAGTGAGCTTCCTGAATATTAAATGGTTCAGAAGTAGATCTAAGATTGGAACTTGGCCCCTATTATACCAAAGCTTATGTGGCTTTCAAGTGATTTCTGGCCGTTTGCACCAATAATGAGCTTTCATGGGCATCTTTCCCCTTTTCTGTTCTTTTTTGATTTGTATCAGCAATATTTATTGACTGTATTTTTACCAGATCAGTAGGACCACTGGCTGCCGAGCAGATGTCAGAGGCACTTGTCAACATGAACAGTCTATTAACTGTCTCTTCACAATGAGGGGAAGTTGAGCCCCAGCTTTACAGAAAGTCTCCCCAAAGGATGAGGGGGGCCCCTTGTCCTCACAAATGATTGGGTCCCTTGTCCAATCCTAATTTTCATGAAAATCAACCAAGGTCAAGTGTGAAGTGGACGACAGTCGATACAAGAGATGACACTGTTGTTCAAGCCATCCTTTCCAGTGACAACTTATGCTCATATTAATTTAGAGGCTGACGATTCACTAAATTCATAAATATTTGCTTAATCAAAAGAAAAATGAAAAAAATAAGTGCTGAGGAAAGGGATCTCAAAGCCAGCAATTTTTAATAAATGAAGAGCAATACAATTTTCTGCATTTCTGTTCATGCTTAAAAATGTTGCATATTTTTTCTTTCAACACCAAGGCAGTTTTATTCCAAAAAGTAAAACTGATTTAACATTTTGAAAATGTATCAATGTAATTGTCCAATTTAATAGAAAAAAATTTTTTAGGCTTTTTAATTTTTTTTTATTGAAGGATAATTGCTTTACAGAATTTTGCTGTTTTCTGTCAAACCTCAACATGAATCAGCCATAGGTATACATATATCCCCTCCCTTTTGAACCTCCCTCCCATCTCCCTCCCCATCCCAGCCCTCTAGGTTGATACAGAGCCCTTGTTTGAGTTTCCAGAGCCATAGAGCAAATTCCCATTGGCCATCTATTTTACATATGGTAATGTATGTTTCCATGTTACTCTTTGCAAACATCTCACCCTCTCCTCCCCTCTCCTCATATTCATACGTCTATTTTCTATGTCTGTTTCTCCATTGCTGCCCTGTAAGTAAATCCTTTAGTACCATTTTTCTGGATTCCGTATATATGTATTGCTGCTGCTGCTGCTAAGTCGCTTCAGTTGTGTCCGATTCTGTGCAACCCCATAGACGGCAGCCCACCAGGCTCCGCCATCCCTGGGATTCTCCAGGCAAGAACAGTGGAGTGGGTTGCCATTTCCTTCTCCAATGCATGAAAGTGAAAAGTGAAAGTGAAGTCGCTCAGTCGTGTCAAACTGGTAGCGACCCCATGGATTGTAGCCCATCAGGCTCCTCCATCCATGGGATTTTCCAGGCAAGAGTACTGGAGTGGGGTGCCATTGCCTTCTCCGATATATGCATTAGAATACGATATTTATCTTTTTCCAACTTACTTCAGATGCGGCAATTTACAATGTTCTGAAGTTAAAGAATTAACATATGTCCCCACAGGGGCCATGAGAGGCTTATTTAGTAGGTGGAGCTCCTCTCAATAGCATCTCATATGTGGATAAGGGGAAGTTGAGCCTTTCTGCATTTTCTGATCAGAGTTGAGGGAGTTCAAGGAGGCCGGGAAAACAGCAAAGAGGTGAATTCTTCAGGGAGTTCAAAAAGGGTAGAGAGCTGTGTGTCTAACCCCTAGAAGTTCCCAACAGCAAAGAGCGGAGAGAAAAGGAGAAGGAAATGCAGGGTGAGGGGATGAAGGGTGAACAGGAGAAGGGATGCAGACACCTGAAGTAGGCAGAGCTCTCAGGAAGGAAGAGCATGGCCCCTGGAAGGAGGGGCAGGGGCAGCATGTCTGCTGGGTGCCCTGATACTTCCACCATTCCCTCTGCAGATTTATCACACTTATTGGGTCCTCCAGAGCTATTATCTTTTCAGTGTTAGCCTCTCAGTCATATCTGACTCTTTGTGACCCCATGGACTGTAGCCCGCCGGGAACATCTGTCCACGGAGCTCTCCAGGCAAGAACACTGGAGTGGGTTGCCATTCCCTTCTCCAGGGAATCTTCCCAACCCAGGGATCAAACCTGAGTCTCCTGCATTGCAGGCGGATTCTTTACCATCTGAGTCACTAGGGAGGCCCAGAGTTTTTACAAACAAAAGACAGAGGTGAGAAGCAAGCACATCGAGCACGATCCTCAGGCACTTGAGTGTAAAATGCAAGGACTTCTGAGCACAGAGTTTCCAAGCATCAGACACCCACACTTGAATTACATTGGTGGGCACCTAAAATAAATGGATAGTTTACATGCTGAGCCACAGCTGTGTTGCCCAGTTTGGTAGCTACCAGTGCCAGCTATTTACATTTAAATTACAGTACGTCTCCCACATTCGAACCTTCACACTGCAAACGCTCAAGACGTGAATGTGCCCTGTAAGCTAGCTGCTGTACTGTGCTATTGAACTTTTCAAGGTACTATATGCTGCAAGATTAAAAATGCTCTCTTTATGTGTTGCGTTTGTCTTTTACATATTATTTCTGTGAAAAGTATTATAAACCAGTTACAGTACAGTACTCTATAGCTCATTGTGTTATTTGGGTACTTAGGCTGACTTTGTTGGACTTACAAACAAATCGGACTTACGAACACGCTCTCAGAATGGAACTTGTTGGTATGTAGGGCACTTACGGTAATTAAATTTAAACGAAATTTAAGATTCAGTTCCTAAGCCACATTTCAAGGACTCAGTGGCCACGGTGGGCTAATGGCTATTGCCCTGGGCAGTGCAGATTACAGATTTTCATCAACAGAGAAGGTTCCGCTGGATGGCACTGACCTACAGGGGAAAGAAATGTCAGGCCAAATTTTTACTTTCTTAGAGACGATGAGCTTTCCTGAGAATAATCTCTTTTATTCTCTTTGCTAGGATGGAAACAGGCTTTTTCCTTATACATAATTTTGAGCGGAGCTAATGTGAACCAGGCGATATGGAACCTTTAGGGTCAGGGGCCTATGCTTGTCACCTGATTAGCCAGAGATTGGGCAAAACAGGCAGTGTCTGACCGGATGACGGCTGGGTTTGCCTTCTCTGCTCTGCCTCACCCCGCAACTCATCACTGAGTAGGAAACCCCAGTACAACTCATCACTGAGTAGGAAACCCCAGTACAACTCATCACTGAGTAGGAAACCCCAGTAAAACTCATGAAAAGCAGAAAGGCCCAATGATGTCCTCTCACCCATCCACCCCTGAAGCCTGTGAATGTGTTACTTTTCAAGCAAAAGGGACCCATCCTGAGGGTACAACTAAGGTCTTAAAATAGAAAGGTTAAGCTGGATTGTACAATTTGGAAGAAGGGACCTTTCTCTTCCTGGAGGCAGAATAGATGGGACAGAAGGGCAAGAGAGAGAGCGAGTTTGAAGTATGAGGAGACTTGTTGCATGGATGCTGGTTTAAAGAAGGAGGTGGCATGATGACAGGGAATATACATGGCCTTCAAGAGCTGGGGTAGGTCCCCAACTGACAACCAGAAAGGAAATGGGACCTCAGTCCAACAGCCATAAGGAACTAAATTCTGCAAACTATCTGAATAAGGCTGGAAGCAGATTCTCCCCAAGAGCCCTGAGACAAGGACCAGCTACCAATACCTTGTTTTTGGCCTTGTCAGACCGAGATCAAAGAAACCAGCTGAGCCCATCCAGGCTCCTGCCCAAGAGAAGACAATACATTTGTGGTGTCTTACATCAATAAATTTGTGGTAATTTTCTACAGCAGCCACAGAATACAAATACACCATTTTATATTGTGGAGAAGCAGACAGCCTCCTCAGTTCACAGTTCAAGGATCTGTCTTGGGGAACAGTTCAAGAAAGCCTAATTCTATCGTCCTTTCAGGGAAACGAGCAGCCCAGCTGCTCTTGGAAACTTTTTGCTGTTTCAGAAGTGTGGTTGGGTTTTATCCCTTAATAAGCTGATGGGAGAAAGAAGGTTTTAGCTGCACCAGAAGTGTGTACTTTTGAATGAACAGTCCAACACATAATCTGAAAGGATGAAAAACAACGGCTATTGCCAACTCCCAAGCCTGGCACGTACTGCCAATTAGTAAGAGGGAAGATGGATGGTTTCTGCCTATCAGAAGGGAAACGAAAAACCTGTTCTAAAAGGTAGCAAAAGGCATGGGGCCTGCCCTCGGCCTTCACCAGGAGTTACTAATGTCAGCGAATTCTTTGCTACACAAAGAAAGATGTGGACAAGAAATCTGGCAATGACACGAAATGACAGAAGGTAATTTCTTGGGGCAGTGGGAGTTGTGTGGAATGGGCAACAAATTCCACCAGCAGGGTCTGAGTGGGTGGCTGGCAGGCCCTTCATCTCCAGCCCTTGGCTTGTCACCAACCCGCCTTCATGCCAATGGCACATTACTCGGCAGTGGCAGGAGACTCCTTGGTTGATGGTGTGGGTGGTCGGCCTGCTACAAACACTATTCCGCAGGAGAGAGGAAATCAGGTCTGTACTCCATCCCCGCTCTCCCATTGCTGAAAACCTAGATCTGGAATGAACGACACCAGGCCCCAGAAGAGATCTCCTGACCCAGAGTCACAGTGAGAGCAACAACAACAAAAATCCGGCACCGATAACCCTGTTTGAATATCAGGGTTTTCAACATGACAATACTTCCTAAGATTCACTCTGGGGCATACCATCTAAGTTGTAACTCTCAATAGCATGGATCGACTGTCCTCGGCATGCTTTTTATTTCAAGCTATAAAGTAAAGATGATAATATCTGCCCTACCTTCCAATATTGTTATAAGCATATGAAGATGGCCCAACATATGTGAGAGCCAATTCTATATTGCAAAGGGCTGTCCGATGGTTTATTACCCATCACAGTCAGGACTCGGAGAAGGCAATGGCAACCCACTCCAGTACTCTTGCCTGGAAAATCCCAGGGACGGCGGAGCCTGGTGGCTGCAGTCCATGGGGTCGCACAGAATTGGACACGACTGCAGCGACTTAGCAGCAGCAGCCTCAGGACTATGGATTAGTGAGTGTGTGTCAGGCTTTTTACCAGGTGCCTCTCACATGTTATCACTTTATGCTGTAGCTACTATCAGTGATCAGGGCTAGGCCTTTGACAGATTTGCCAGCTTTTGCTTAGACAGCCTTCTCTTCATCCCCTGGTAGCTGCCTCCAACGTGCATCTCTGGACAGACTTTTATGCTGTCTTCTTTGACTCCCACCAGAGCCTGGAAGGCATTTCCTACTTGAGGACCTCCTCCTCTTTCCTCTTCAAGAATCTACTCTTTGGTTTTCTAGAAGAATTGCTCTCTGTTCAGTGGCAAGGGGGTGAATAGATCAGATAAACATCACACCTCCATAATGCTTTCAGTAACTGAACTAATGATTCATCCTTCTGAAAACAAGTCACCCCAGAAACTGCTCTGAACTGTGATTTTTTTTGTAAGCAGGCAGGTGAGACCAGGAGCTTCTGAACAATACCCTGTGTGGGTGTCCAAGGTCAGGACAAGAGACCTGCTTGGATTTGACTGTCCAAGTGTTAAAAATCACATTTTTAAGGGTGTGGAGAGGAACTACATCCCTCGTAGCCTCCGATGCTGGACTCAAATCCCCAGAGCTGGGCGGCTGACAACTGCTGCTCAGTTCATCCTCTGAGTGAAGAGAAAGGAATTCCAGAACGTCTGCTTTACTGTCCGCTTTACTGCTTGTCACCTTAATAAACCTATCCCTAAAAAGGTGATGGATGATGCAAAGAACCATCTCTTTGAAAATATGCTGAGAAGAAATCTCCAGGCACTAAATATATTAAAACTGTCACTCTGAAGTAAACAGAATTATAACAAAAATGATCAACAATGAGGAAAAAAAAAAAAAGTGAAACTGGAAAAAGAGGATTCAAAGATCTGGCTCAACTCAACTGCTCCTCCTAGTGTCAAAAACTGTTCTTACCTTCCTCTAAGATTTCTAAGCAACTGTAGAGAAATTGAAAGCTTGGACTTCCTCTGCAATACATTATTACTTTAGAAAATTTTAGGTCGACTTTGAACAATAAGGCAGAGTAGAAAACAGGGCTTTTCTTTCTTGAGAAGTCACCTACTTGTATCTTAATGGAATGCAATAACATATGATAAGAAATATACAGTAGAGAACCACCAATATAAATATACAGAGTGAGATTTATGTTACTCCTCTAAATATTATTTTAAATACATTGTGCTTTATGAACATGGAGCACAACTTTCTAGCAAGCCATTGCCACTTTAAAAATATGTTTTGGAAGTTAATCATCAAATCAGATAAAACATTCAAAGAAAGTTCAAGAATGCCAAGCAAGAAAACACTTCTAAAGCTCCTAAATGAGGGTTTGCAACTCTACTGGTATCTGACAATACATGCAGGTATATGTTATCGTCTCTATTTTTGCATTTCCGTTAGGGTATCCTCACTGTAATGTCTCTGAATTTATTGCACATCTTAAAGTGTCATCTTTTCTTTTTTTGAATTCTTAGGGAAATCTAGTTGGACTTACTAACTAGAAGGCTTATAAGCAGAACTAAAGCATGGGGGTGGAGGGAGTAGAAAAGGCTGGCTAACACCTGTTCAGTGTCTGTGGACATGCTTTGCTTTATCAGCCATGAAATTTGTTTTCCAAATCTGACTTGGTGGTTTATCCTTAGTTCTCTTTTTGCTACTTTCAAACCTCCAAAATTGTTCAGCTGCTAAAAAGTTCCAAAACAAGCAAATGCATTCCTGGAATCCTACCCTTAACTTTGCTGGATAATATATACTAAGGCTTCTTCTCCAGCCAAAATAATAAAAGATCTTTTAAGTGGGTGGAATTCTTGGTTGATTGCACATGCATGCCAATGTCAGACAACTATAAATAGAGAGATCTGGAAGAAAAATAGGGGGAGTCTTTATAACTCCAAGGAAATAAAATGGAATGTTTTGAAGGCCACTGGAAAACAGAACATGTATTTATAAAATTAAGATTTGTCTCTCTTTAGTCCAAAATCCCCTTCAAGCAAGAGAGAAACCACATGGATCATGAAATTCCAGTAGGAAGGAATAAAAGGACCTTCTTTTCTGTATTAATATGTATTTATTATTCTCGATCCTATAATTAAGACTTCTTCTTTATATTGTCCTTTTCGGTTTAGATATCTGCTGAATCTTATTGATATTCTTCTCCGATCACTGCATTGTTTCACCAGAATACTAAAAAAATCTTTCAAAGGATAAAACTATGCCCATGGTCACTGGTATAAATGAAGTCAGCAGGGAATTGCATGGGAGTTACCTAGGGCAGACTTGGTCCCAAAATAAACTGGGTCACTTGTTACAGCTGTTCAAAGAGATGTAAGGCTTCATTTCTCAAGAAATTCTTATTCTCTTAGGCAGGTTAACATACCCACTAGCTTCAACAGCTGTGTTAATACATATTCTTAAAGACTGTGATTCTTAATTCTGAACAGTGACTTACACTTCTCTCTTAACCTGCCCATCTTATATTAACCTGTCTAAACTGAATTCAAGCCAGCCCTTGCAAATTAGTTCACTTTATTTTGAACCTATTACTGCTGTACAAGAGAATTTAGCAATTGCTTTGGTTTCGTAATTGTGCTGTCGACAAGCAAATTAGTTAGCAGCGAAGGAGAAAGCCAGCATTTGCCTAATGGTCCTTAAATGCCATTCTTCTCAAAAGTAAAATCATATTTACTAAGTCTAGCATCTTTTAAGAAAAAATTCAAGATTGAGCACAATGTCCAGTTTTCAAAATTTCTACAGCAGTAATACTGGAGTGTTAGCCAGCCAAATTTTGTTAGTGATGTTTATCATTTTTATTGAGACCTAATGCTGAAGCTGAAGCTCCAATACTTCGGCCACCTGACTCAAAGAGCTGACTCATTGGAAAAAAATCCTTATACAGGAAAGATTGAAGGCTAAAGGAGAAGGGGGCGGCAAAGGATGAAATAATTAGATAGCATCACCGACTCAATGGACATAAGTTTGGGCAAATTCTGGGAGATAGTGGAGGACAGAGGAGCCTAGCTTGCTGCAGTGCATGGGGTTGCAAAGTCAGACACATCTTAACGACTGAACAGGAACTGTGACATGAACAGCACCTCTCAGAGAAAGGAAAGCATCAGGTCTTAGATGGTCAGAATGAAGCAAAGCAATGCAAAGCTTGAATAGTACTTCCATTGTTTTTTTCTTTTTGAAAGACACGAGCCAGCCTAGTTTCTCCTGAGACAGAGTGATGTAAATGGACAAAAGTATCTTCTCTGAGAGGTGTCCCACTAGTCACTATGAATGGTTGAACAAAAAGAGGCCATCCATCTGGGCATACAGATGGTAGGTGCTGAATATAAGATGCAAAGATGAGACTGGAGTGGGTCAGGTGTAGATGCTGTTGGGGTACCATCCACAGGAGGAGCGGACCCAACATCATGTAGCATTATCAGCTGCCCTCCCCCTCCCCTCCCTTGTCTTTCTTTTCTTTTGACATAGAAGAACTGTATTTATTTTTGAGATAAAGCATGTGATAAAACAGCATGTTTGTATTCTCACATGTAACATATACAATTTTGGGGTCTGAATGAATATGCACTAAAATATTAAAACTGACTTATTTAGAAGAAGAAAAGGTAATTGAGCATTAAAGAAAAGCCTACCTAGATGTACTTTAGTTTACTACAATAGACAGTATTTCCGAATCATGGTGGCAGCTATCATGGACTGCCTGTACCTAACTGCCATTCCTGTTTCCTCCCTACTAACAAAACCCTGCCTTACAGGCAGCAAGATGTCAGGGCCGGGGGACAAAGTGGTCCACCCCTCCCTTTTTACCAATGCCCAGCCAAGGGAGGGTATGCGGTCTGCCCCATCAGAGAGACATAGGGATAAATCTCTCTGGGCATCTCCAAGTTATTCCTCCCTGATACGAGCAGGATGGGGAGAAAGTTCCTTTACTGCTGTCTACTTTGCTTCCTGCTTTGGTTCTGGACACTGTCATTTGAAGAAATGCTGCTGAGTTGTTACAGCCACTTTGTAACACCAAGGATGACAGAACAAACGCTTCCAAGAAAATCTTGATGTCTTCCTGCCCTGTCCTTTCTCAGCTACTCTAAGTGGATAAAAATTGCCATTTATTTTCCCGTGTGATTTGTAAGTCATTTCAGCTCTGTCCCTCTGAAGGAAGGAAATGGAGGGTTAGTTAAACTGAAGGCTGTTCTCCACAAACGCTACTCTGTATAGATTCGCCAGTTTTTCTGTTACTTCAGAGATGGAGTTAGGAGATTCAACTGCTTTATCAAGAATTGTTTCATAAAATGGATACCAGGTTAGTCAAAACTATTGAGCAGTTATGAGAAACGTGTTTGATGATTTAATTAAAATGGGAACTGTATACTGAAGATAGTACCTGGTATATGAAAGCACTTAATTAAAATATGTTAGACCACTGATCAGTGAAGTTAGGGTGGAGGAGGTTAAAAGGGTGAGGAACACACACAGAATGTCCCCACCCAGCTGAGGGCGTGCTGCCCAGGGGAGACTGTAGATATTAAGAACTGACCTTTCAAATGGGAAATGTGAAGTTCTGTGTTAGACAAAAATAATTATACTGGTGTGTTCTTCTAAGTATGAATTTAATCAAAATAAACTGCCAAATCTTTCAAAGAGTCCACTGAAGAATTTAATGTATTCATTTCATGAGTTCCTCATAATAAGCTGTCTGATGTTATCTACTGACATCATTGATTAAAGGCATTTTTATTATAAAAAGTTTCTATTTTTTCCGTAATTGATGACATATAAAATTAAACATGTCAAAAGAGTAAAAAGGGAGACAATAACACTAAATTCCCTGTAGACAAAATTTTGTTATGACAAATAATAGTTAACTTAATCAAAGCAGAACCAGTTACCTTTTCCCCCAACATAGTTCTTGAGATGTGATGCTCACAACCAAATGGGAGTGACTCAATTACTCTGCTTCCTAACTTTCAAAGATTTACTAGCAGTCTGGCTTACAAAAAAAAAACAAAAAACAAAAAAACCCTGAATCACTTGAGACACTCAGATCATCAGACATCACCAAATTTTGAAACCAATCAATAAAACAATTTCAACAAGGTGTGATGACAGAATAGAAATTAAATCAACAGTGTACATATATTCCAAGTGGCACATGTACTTAGCTCCCCATTAAGGCTCAAGGGAAAAAAAATTAGGTAAACTGAAAACATTTGAAAGATCAGTTTCATCTAGCTCAAAGGTTGTCACCAACATTAATCAGATCAGAAAGTCAGTGGATATATTATACTTAAGAAACATCATTTTAGGATGCTAAAACATTTCTTGGAATCTAGTTAGAAGAAGAGAGACCACAGTGAATTTCAAAATTAACAACTCTAAAGCAATGAATACAACCTCACTCTGCTCATAGAAGAGTGTTGGCTCAGGTGAAACACAGGGGCTGGCGAATAGGACTAAATAACTGTCTAATGGCTAAATGAATGGATGACTAGATAATTGGGTGAACAAATGAAAGAATGTCATGAACTTATCAGGAGAGTTTTAAAAATTAAGAGAGATAAAGAGAAAGCATAATCTGCATTAAAAACTTACTTATTCCATGCTTGTCTAAGGTTTTTAGAGCTGTACAGGGTAAAGCGTTCTGAAATAAAAAAGAAAAATGATAAACAGTCTTTATTTCAAATGTCCATATTGACAGTATGTTTAAAAAAAAAAAAACTTTTAAAATGTTACTGTTGGATTTAGCCATGCACCCCACTCCAGTACTTTTGCCTGGAAAATCCCATGGATGGAGGAGCCTGGTGGGCTGCAGTCCATGGGGTCGCTAGAGTCGGACATGACCGAGTGACTTCACTTTCACTTTTCACTTTCATGCATTGGAGAAGGAAATGGCAACCCACTCCAGTGTTCTTGCCTGGAGAATCCCAGGGACGGGGAAGCCTGGTGGACTGCTGTCTATGGGGTCGCACAGAGTCGGACCCGACTGAAGCGACTTAGCAGCAGCAGAAGTATGCTAGATAAACTAGGTCTTCACCTCAGATTAAACAGTTATAAAGAGTCAACCAAGAAGAGCTTAACACTTTAAGCAATGAAAGATTGTTTTCTTTTGTCTAGAGTGACTTGTTTCATAACCTGGCTTCCTAGTAATTCTTTCTTAGAATAAGTTTTAACTGGGTTGAAAAAAGAAATTCAAGTTCCAAACCTGAAAACTATAGGTACATTTTTAGAAGAATACTGCCACATCAGTCCAGTGAAACCTGCTGTTTTCTCAATGAAGACATCTTTTTTTTTTTTTAACATTTTAAAATGTTTATATTTAATTAAAATTTTTTTATACAGTTTTTAAAGGTTACTTTCCATTTACAGTTATTACAAAATATTGGCTGTATTCCCCGTTTGTATGATACATTCTTGAGCCTATCTTATACCCAGCAGTTTGTGCCTCCAATTCCCCACCTCTACACTGCTCCTCCACCCCCTACCTCACTGGTAAACACCAGTTTGTTCTCTGTATCCATCCGTCTGCTTCTTTTTGGTTATTTTCACTAGTTTGTTGTATTTTTTTAGATCCCACATATGAGTGATACAGCATTTGTTTTTCCTCTGTCTTATTTCACGTAGCATAATGCCTTCCAAGTCCATCCATGTTAGTTCATTCCTGGGTTCTTCATTTCTTCCTACATTTCCACATTTTTGTCTGGGGTCCTTTTCTTCTACTTCAAGGACTCCCTTTATTCTTGTTGTAGTTCAGGACTTGGAATGTTTGTATATTCTCTAGAATATGAGGTCATATCGCACCCCACTCCAGGACTCTTGCTTGGAAAATCCCATGGATGGAGGAGCCTGGTAGGCTGCAGTCCATGGGGTCGCAAAGAGTCGGACATGACTGGGCAACTTCATTTTCATTTTTCACTTTCATGCATTGGAGAAGGAAATGGCAACCCACTCCAGTGTTCTTGCCTGAAGAATCCCAGGGACGGGGGAGCTGGTGGGCTGCCATCTGTGGGGTTCGCACAGAGTCGGACATGACTGAAGCGACTTAGCAGCAGCAGCAGTCTTAGTTTTAAAAATTTATTTACTTACTTTAAATTGGAGGATAATTGCTTTACAGTATGGTGTTGGTTTCCGCCATATATCAACAAAATCAGTGATAGGTATACGAATGTATAGGATACGAATGTATCCCTGACCAAATACAACAGTGCTGGACCTCCCTGCTCATACTATATAGTATTTACACATATGCAGAGCCAAACCACCAATGTCCTACAGTGAATATTTACATTTACCATTGAACAATCTTTATTAAAATTTTAAAATGAAAGCGTACATGTTTTACGAAGCTGAACAATAAAATGGCATAAAATATATATTAATAATATTTTCTCCTGCTCCCCATTTTTCACTTTTAATGATATAGCAATGGTTAATGGCTTGGTATGTCTCTTTCCACATGTTTATGTTTATAAATAAAAATCTATCCATATATACAAATATATATACTATTTTAATTTTTAAATGGATTGTACAAAACATTCTCTGAAATTCTGTAGGCATCTAATAATATATATTGAATAGTCCTTCAAATGAAAAATATTTAACAACTGTTTCAAGCCTGTGTAATATTCCAGAGGATAGAATTACAGAAACTATGTGACCATTCTCCTACTGATGAAAATTTAGGTAGTTTCCAGTCCCTTTTTGTCTTAAAAACAATGTTTCACTAAATAATCCTTGCACATCTATTTCTGTATACTGGTGCTTTCTTTTTTGTTACACAGATTCCTCAATATAGAACTGCTTGGCAAATAGTATGCATATTTCAAACTTTAGTAGATGGTTACTTTTCATTTCCCACCAGCGACAAAAAATTAATGTTTCATATTATGCATCCCTGGGATGCAAGGACAGTTCAATATATGCAGATGAATAAATGTGCTACATCATATTAACAGAATGAAAGATAAAAATCACCTGATGATTTCAATAGATGCAGAAAAAGCATCTGACAAAATTCAACACCCATTCATTATATAAACTCTCAATATATTAGGTATGGGTGGAACATACCTCAACAGAGTAAAGTCTATATATGACAAGCCCACGGCCAGTGTCATACTCAATGGTGAAAGGTACAACTCTTAGAGAAAAAGACAAGGTATTTACTCTCACTATTCCAATTCAACACAGTATTGGAAGTCCTGGCCAGAGCAATCAGCAAGAAACTAACAACAACAACAAAAATAACTGAAGCCAACCAACCACACACCCCTAAAAAAAAAAGAAAAAAAAACACATCTGAATTGGAACAGACGAAGTAAAATTGTTGATGTTTGCAGATGACACGGTTTTTTTTTTCATAGAAGATCTTAAAGACTCCATCAAAAACCTGTCAGAACTAATCAACACTATCAGGGAAGTTGCAGGACACAAATTCAATAAACAAAAATCAGTTACATTTCTATATACTAACAATGACTAATCTGAAAGAGAAACAAACAATCCTATTTACAACAGCATCAAAACCTATAAAACACCTAGGTTTAAATTTAACCAAGTGGGTAAAAATCTGTACACTGAAAGCTATAAGACATTGATGAAAGAAACTGAAGACACAAATACATGGAAAGACATTCCATACTCATAACTGGAAGAACTAATACATTGGTAAAATGTTCATACTCCCAAAGCCATCTCTAGAGTTAACATAATCCCTATCAAGATTCCAACGGCATTTTTTACAGAAATAGGAAAAAAATGGCAAAATTCACACAGAACCACAAAAGACCAAAGCAATATGGAGAAAGAAGAACAAAGTTGGAGTTATTATACCTCCTAATGAGTGAACTCTGGAAGTTGGTGATGGACAGGGAGGCCTGGCGTGCTGCGATTCATGGGGTTGCAAAGAGTCGGACATGACTGAGCGACTGATCTGACCTGATCTGATCTGAATGTCAAACTATAGCACAAAGCTACAGCAATAGGAACAGCATGGTACTGGCATTAAAACAGACATGTGGAACACTAGTGGAACAGAATCGAGAGCTCAGGAGTAAACTCATGCATAAAATGGTCAACGTTTGACAAGAGAACCAACATACTCAGTGGAGAGAAGATAGTCTCTTTAATAAGTGGTGCTGGGGAAAAAATGATACTCAAATGAAAAAGAATAAAACTGGACCTCTATTTAATATCACTCAAAAAACCTGGAAAAAGACTAAGGACTTAAACGCAAAACCTGAAACCAAAGAAGAAAACCAGGAAAAAGCTCACTGACCTTAGTCTTCATAATGATTTTATAGTTACAATACCAAACACAGGGAATAAAAACGAAAATAAACAAGCGGAACTACACCAATCTAAAGCGTTCTGCATGGCAAAAGAAGCAATCAACAAAATGAAAGCGCAAGCTACAAGATGGGAGAAAATATTTACAACCACATATCTGAAAAATAGTGGTGCTGAAGCTCAGTCGCTTCAGTTGTGTCCAAGTCTTTGTGATCCCCTGGACTGTAGCCTGCCAGGCTCCTCTGTCCATGGAATTTTCCAGGAAAGAATACTGAAGTGGGTTGCCGCTTCCTCCTCCAGAGATCTTCCCAACCCAGGGATTGAACTCCTGTGTCCTGTGTCTCCTGCACTGGCAGGCAGATTCTTTACCACTAAGCCACCTGGGAAGCCCATCTGAAAAATGGCTAAAATCTAAAATATAGAAGGGACTCATACAAGTCATTAGCAAAAGAACAAATAATCCAATTAAGGAATGGACAAAGAGCCTGAATAGACACGTTTCCAAGGAAGATATTCACACGACCAAGTATGTGAAAAAGTGCTTGAGCTCACTAAACACCAGGGAAATGAAAAGCAAAACCACAGTGAGATTTCACTTCACACCTGTTAGAATGTACAGAAATGTAGAGAAAAGGACACACTTGGGCACTGCTGGTGGGAATTTAAATTGGTACAGCCACTATGGAAAAGAGTATAAAGGTTTTTCAAAAAATTAAAAAACAGAACCACCACATTATCCAGTCATTTCACTTCTGGGTATGTATTTATATCTGAAGGAAATGAAAGAGATTTCCACACTCTTATGTTCACTGCAGCATTATTTATAGCAGCCAAGATATGGAACCACCATAGGTATCCCTTGGTGGATGAATGGATAAAGAAAATGTTTATGTACACACCAAAATGTTGCTGTTGTTGAGTCGCTAAGTTGTGTCCAACTCTTTGTGACCCCGTGGACAGCAGCACACCAGGCCCCCCTGTCCTGCCACTATCTCCCCGAGCTTGCTCAAACTCATGTCCATTGAGCTGGTGATGCTTATCTCATCCTTGGTCACCCTCTTCTTCTGCCCTCAGTCTTTCCCAGGATTCTGATCTTTTTCAATGAGTCAGCTCTTTGCATCAGGTACAAAAATTGGAGCTTCACCTTCAGCATCAGTCCCTCCAATGAATGTTCAGGTTTGATTTCTTTCAGGATTGACTGGTTTGATCTCCTTGCAGTCCAAGGGACTCTCAAGAGGCTTCTTCAGCACCACAGTTCAAAAGCATTAATTCTTCAGTGCTCAGCCTTCTTTATTGTCCAACTTTCACATACATATTCAGTCATAAAAAAGAAGGAAATGTTGCCATGTGCAATAACATGGATGGAAATTGAGGGCAGGATGCTAAGCAAAATAAGTCAAAGACAGAAACTGCATGATCTGTCTTCTGTGTGGAATCTAAAGAAATACTTAAACTCATGGAAGCAGAGAGCAGACAACAGATGTGGCTGAGGCGTAGGGCTGGAGATGGGCAAAGAGATGAAAGTAGTCAAAGGCTATGAACTTCCAGTTATAAGATGAGTAGGTTCTGGGGCTGTCATGTAAAGTGTGGTGACTCTAGTTTACAATACTGCATTGCATATTTACTTGAAAGTTGCTAAGAGAGTAGATTTTGAAAGCTCTCACTACAAAATAAAAAATTGAAACTATGTGAAGTAATGGCTGTGTTAACCAAACTTATGGCAGCATTTTGTAATATATTCACATATAAAATAACTGTGTTGTGTATCTTAGACTTACTCAGTGCTGTCAGTTATAACCCAATAAAGTTGAGGGAAAAGACGCTGTTCTACCAAATAAAACATGGAGGTCTGATGTACAGTGTGAGGGACACTTTGGGTTGGGTGGCAAAGGAAGGTGAATTTCAAAGAAAACAGTCAATCAACACAATAAACAAAGATCCCACTAGAAACCTCAGTGGAGTTTCATTGAAATATGTATTTATCTGAAAAGGCTGATATATAATTTTTGTATATAAAAATATATTGCATCTTTCCATTTATTAAAACATTTTTTTGATCATGCAATTTTACCTATAGGAATTTACCTAAAAAGTGAATTGAACGTAAAAGTCAAGTGAACAAAAATATATGCACAAGAATATTTATCAAACAACTTTTTTTCATTGAAGAACAGTGATTTACAATACTATAGTAGTTTCAGGTGTAAAACATAGGGATTCAATATTTTTATAGATTACATGCCATTTAAAGTTATTACAAAATAATGGCTATATCTCTCTGTGCTATACAATAAATCCTTGTTATTTATTTAACTTACACACACTCAGTTCAGTTCAGTCACTCAGTCATATCCGACTCTTTGCAACCCCATGAATCGCAGCACACCAGGCCTCCCTGTCCATCACCAACTCCCGGAGTCCACCCAAACCCATGTCCACTGAGCCGGTGATGCCATCCAACTATCTCATACTCTGTCGTCTCTTCTCCTCCTGCCCTCAATCGTTCCCAGCATCAGGGTCTTTTCCAATGAGTCAGCTCTTTGCATCAGGTGGCCAAAGTGTTGGAGTTTCAGCTTCAACATCAGCCCTTCCAAAGAACACCCAGGACTGATCTCCTTTAGGATGGACTGACTGGATCTCCTTGCAGTCCAAGGGACTCTCAAGAGTCTTCTCCAACACCACAGTTCAAAAGCATCAATACTTTGGCTCTCAGCTTTCTTTATAGTCCAACTCTAACATCCATACATGACTACTGGAAAAACCAGAGCCTTGACTAGACGGACCTTTGTTGGCAAAGTAATGTCTCTGCTTTTTAATATGCTGTCTAGGTTGGTCATAACTTTCCTTCCAAGAAGTAAGCATCTTTAATTTCATGGCTGCACAGTGATTTTGGAGCCCCCCAAAATAAAGTCTGTCACTGTTTCCACTGTTTCCCCATCTATTTCCCATGAAGTTATAGGACCAGATGCCATGATCTTGGTTTTCTGAATGTTGAGCTTTAAGCCAACTTTTTCACTGTCCTCTTTCACTTTCATCAAGAGGCTCTTTAGTTCTTCTTCACTTTTTGCCATAAGGGTGGTGTCATCTGCATATTTGAGGTTATTGATATTTCTCCCGGCAATCTTGATTCCAGCTTGTGCTTCCTCCAGCCCAGTGTTTCTCATGATGTACTCTGCATAGAAGTTAAATAAGCAGGGTGACAATATACAGCCTTGACGTACTCCTTTTCCTATTTGGAACCAGTCTGTTGTTCTATGTCCAGTTCTAACTGTTGCTTCCTGACCTGCATACAGGTTTCTCAAGAGGCAGGTCAGGTGGTCTGGTATTCCCATCTCTTTCAGAATTTTCCACAGTTTATTGTGATCCACACAGTCAAAGGCTTTGGCATAGTCAACAAAGCAGAAATAGATGTTTTTCTGGAACTCTCTTGCTTTTTCGATGATCCAGTAGATGTTGGCAATTTGATCTCTGGTTCCTCTGCCTTTTCTAAAACCAGGTTGAACATCTGGAAGTTCATAGTTCAGGTATTGCTGAAGCCTGGCTTGGAGAATTTTAAGCATTACTTTGCTAGCGTGTGAGACACGCCAGTGTCTCTTAAACTTAGCTTTTAAGGACTTCCCTGGTGGCACATTTGGTAAAGAATCTGCCTTCAATGCAGTAGACTGCCTGCAATGCTAGAGACCAGAGTTCAATCTCTGAATCAGGAAGATCCCCTGGAGAAGGAAATGGCAACCCACTCCAGTTTCTTGCCTAGGTAATCCCATGGACAGAGGAGCCTGGAGGGCTATAGTCCACGGGGTCGCAAGAGTTGATCACAACTTAGTGACTAAGCCTCCACCAAACGTAGCTTTTAATATAAAATACAGGAAAGAGTGTACTTTGATAAAGGTTCAGAAAAATGTTTATTTTTTTAAATCTTTCCATTTAGAAAGGATTTGTGCATACAGCAGAATTAAGTGATTTCTTTTTCATATTGATCTCATTTCTTTTTCATAATTTAATACTTAATAGACTTAATTCTGCTTTATATTAGTTGGTACCTTTTGTTGATGTTATCTGCTTTGAATTATAAGTTTTTAAAGAAGAGAATCCAAATGATTTATATTGCTTTTCCTTTGGTATGTTTCACATGTAATAACACTGTTAGATAAAAAGAACAAAAAGAAATTTAAGAACATACTCAGCTTCCTATCTCTAAATACAGAGTTCATTCAAAAGAAATGACTAGAAATCTGTGCAATGATTCATTCATTCAACTACTATTCATTGAGCAACTACTGCATGCCAATATACTTCTTGGAATGGAAGATATGGGAGAGAACCAGAGAGAAGACCTTCTTGCCCGCAAGCCGCTCATATTCCAGGAGGGGATGTGAACCTGGAAGAACAGAGTGGCTGGAGCAGGCAGCCCGGGAAGACGGGTGGAGGGCTGGCTCACACAGATTCTGTGGCCTTTAGCTTGTGATTTAGAATTTTTTTTAAAGGTTCACTCTGGCCTCTGTTTGAATACACTACCATTGGAGGCAAAGATGGAAGCTGGGAGATCGATAAAGGTTACCACAACAGTTTAGGAGAGACAGGACGGGACACGAGCTATGGCAACAGAGTGAACGTAGAGAGAGAAGACAAGCTGCAAACATTTTCAAGGTAGAGCAAGTAAGATTTGCTGATGAACTGGACATGGGGTGACAGAAAGGTAGGGGTTGGGGTGACTCGTGCAGCAATTATCGCTCTCCAATTTCCACGTTTCAGAGATTTGGAATTTCATCAGTTCAGTTCAGTCACTCAGTCGTGACCGACTCTTTGCGACCCCATGAACCGCAGCGCACCAGGCCTCCCTGTCCATCACCAACTCCCCAAGTTTACCCGAACTCATGTCCATCGAGTCGGTGATGCCATCCAACCATCTCATCCTCTGTCATCCCCTTCTCCTCCTGCCCTCAATCTTTCCCAGCATCAGGGTCTTTTCCAATGAGTCAGCTCTTCGCATCAGGTGATATTACTCTGAGAATGCATTAATACTCCCATGATGACTCCGAAACTATTTGACATTTGCATGGGTTTCAGTCATCTTTTAAGCAGAGGTAGTTGTCAAAATCTTTAATACTCTGCAAGGCTTGGACCAATCAGTACAGAAACTAGCCATTATGCTTCAGTGGTGTGCACTAGCTAAGGAGTAGCCCTGATTACAAACATTCACTGTTTTAAAGCTACAGGCAAAAGCGCTCACCAACAATTATGTACTTATTTGGTTCACAAGAATGTGTAACATTTGCATTTATTCTCTACTAGACTGCATTATATAAGACCCAACATAATTCAGTCAGTTGGTGTAGAACAGAAACATAAAGCCATATTCTAGGTTTGAGAATTAACTGACAAAGAAAGGAGAAATGGCAAGAACAGCTTTTTATGGAGGTTTAGAAAAATTATTATTATGTATAATAAATATAGTCTGGTATTTTAAAAGCAAGATATACTTAAAAATTAATTACCTCAAATGTCCTTGTAATACAAATTTGATCTCCTTAACTTTGTACTCCCCACATACAATTTTAATAATTTGCTATGATTTCAGGAAGGAAGAAGAATTCCATTCCAGATAACATTAATACAATCTTGCATTTCCTAATAAATTATCATTCTTAGCAATTAATGACTGCACACAAATATGAGCTCTAAGGATTGCCTCTATTTAGAGTTTGACAGGATATGCTAATAGAAAATTTTTTTTCAGAAATACAATATGTCAGTTTTAGCTATGCATAAAAGAGCCAAAATTGATAGCAAAACATGCCACATGAAAGTGGAAAAAATAACAAAGGAAAAAGTCTTCCTTCATTTACTTTCCGTTACTACTCACATGAACTCTTTTTTTAAAAACTTTTTATTTTGTATTGGGGCACAGCCGATTAACAATGTTGTGATAGATTCAGGTGAACAGCGAAGGGCCTTGGCCATACATACACATGTACCCATTCTCCTCCAAACTCCCCTCCCACCCGGGATGCCATGTAACACTGAGCAGAGTTCCCTGTGCTCTACGTAGGTCCTGCTGCTTATCTATTTTAAGTACAGCAGTGTGTATATATCCATCCCTACCTCCCTAACTATCGCCTCTCCGCATCCCTCCCACCAGCAACTGTAAGTTCATTCTCTGTCTGTGAGTCTCTGTGTGTTTCCTAAGTTCCTCTGTCTCATTTCTTTTTAGATTCCACATATAAGGGACGTCAAACTCTAAATTCTTCTAGCAATGTCACCTGCCACTGGCTCGTATGCCAGGCACTCCACGCACCATGGGCACACAGAAATGAGGACATCCTGCTTATAATTCGGTGGCCCAGCAAAGTAAATACAGAATTACCAACACAGGGTGAAAAGTGCTTCAGTGTGGATATGGACACAGTCCCCTGGGAGCCCAGAGGCAGCGCCACTAACTGCATCTGTTTTCTTTTCCAAATGAAGACAGGATAAACTCAAATATCTGAAGCTACTGCTGGTAACACAAGACCTGATCTCTTGCATCCAACATCGTTCAGATCTTAACTGTCAAAGCACACAATTTCAAACAGAGCTATTTCCAACATTTTCTGATAACGTTTAGAATTAGATGTTTTAAATTCTATTTTGAAAACCATTGCATCATGAGTAAAAATAATGTTCCATTAGCATGAAAGCAACCTAATTCACTAGGTAAGTTTTGAAAACAAAAAGGGGCTTAAATTAGTGTCCCAAATCAGGAAGAGGTGTATTTAATAAAACAGTCAACTGCTTATGCACGATTTTCACAGATTATTCCAGTATTTGATTAGGAGTGCCTCACACTGTTCTCCTTCAGTTAGGTTTATTCTGTCACTACTTTAACGTCAGCTTCTCTTTCCAATTATGTTTAAACTAGAAGTTTAGAATGCGGTGATTTAAAGCACTGGCTAACTCACAGTGTAACTGAGAAGTGCAATTAATTTAAACCTGCAGGCTGATTTTCACCTTCTCTTATTGCAGGGACGCGACAGAGGATGGTCGCACCCAGCAGGGAGCCAGGGAGGAGAGCTCAGAGAGAAGAAATAGCTTGTTCTGCGATGTGATGGGGGTGGGGGACAGAGGCTGGAAAGGTTTTGCTCACACTGCCATGCTTATAGGCAGTGATTCGCTGCAATTTCATGGGAAAATACTGGTGAACAATGCTATACATTCTGAACTTTCCCAGCTTAAAAGAGCTACATCTGAGATGCAGACATAAAGAATGGACTTGTCGACATAGGGTAGGAAGGAGAGGATGGGATGAATTCAGAGAGTCCCACTGACATATATACACTCCCATGTGCAAAACAGATAGCTAGTGGGAAACTGCCGTATAGCCCAGTGAGCTCAGCTCGGTGCTGTGTGATGACCTTGGCGCCCTGTGATGACCTCGAGGGGTGAAATGGGGGGTGGTGGGAAGGAGCCTCAAGAGGGAAGGTATATATGTAAACATATGGTCAACGCATGTTGCTGTACAGCAGAAGCTAACACAACATTGTAAAGCAAGTATGCTCTAAATTAAAAAATTAATTTAATTAAAAATAAGAGAGCAAAGAGCAAAGGGAAGAAAAAGAACTAAACCTGAATGGCTTGAGGCAGTGAGAAAACAAATAAAACCTAAATTGGAATTTTCCCATTTGCTTATATGGATGTACTGTATACTCTAGGAGGGTACTTTTAATTTTTATTCTCCGTATTGCCTTCTCACCAGCGTATTTTTTGGATCTCATAAGACACTGCTATGTTTTTAACTTCAACAATGGGAAAACTTATAAGTAAGTAGTCAAAAAACCAACCAACTAAAAACTCCAATAATGTTCAAGGGACTTGGAAGGCTAACCCAGGATTTTTAAGAACACTTCTCTTTCTCTTTTTGGATTTAATAGCAGTGAATTTTTAAATAATATCCTGGAATAACTGTAAATCAATATAAAAATGAGTACATCCAAATTGCCCTAGGAAATGTTAGATGTACTTTATAATGAGTGCCTCTAAACCATATATTCATCTATTCAAAATTTCCATTCGTTAGGGCTATTTTGCATTTTAACAAATGCATTTACTCTTGCCTCCGGAGCCTGTCAGAAAGTAGTAATGATTGAAGCCAAGAGCTGTGGCCAAGCTATCATCTGGCTCAGGTATTGAACCTGATGCCTGTCTCAAGACAGTTTCAGTGGAGCAAAAAAGGTCCAGTCCTCTGCAAGGATGAACAGTAAACAAAGTTACGGCTCACTCTCTGATGTTCCCAACTATCTGTCTAATTGCTTATGTGGCAGATTATAGCCATGAATCCTTTAGAAGACATGAGTAGTCCTCATTCGCTCACTTGCTCTACAAATACTTCTCATGTACATACTGTTTGCCAGGCACTCTGGAAAAGCAGCGCACAAAGCCTACAAGGTCATCCGCAGCCTACAGTGACTCATGGAAGCCAGCGTCAAGGGGCCATCCATAGGAGAGAGTTCTATTTACAGGCTTTCAAAAGAATCTGTATGCATAAGACTGTTCTATACATCAGTATTGAAACATGTAAAATATCATGTATGAAACGAGTTGCCAGTCCAGGTTCGATGCACGATACTGGATGCTTGGGGCTGGTGCACTGGGATGACCCAGAGGGATGGTGTGGGGAGGGAAGAGGGAGGAGGGTTCAGGATGGGGAACACATGTATACCTGTGGCGGATTCATTTTGGTATTTGGCAAAACTAATACAATTATGTAAAGTTTAAAAAATAAAATAAAATTAAAATAAATAAATAAATAACTAAAAACAAACAAACAAACAAAAAGAATCTGTATGCAACACTGACTTTCTTATAGTTATTAGGAAAACCAACCCAGTGGTCAACATTTCAGCTGATATTCTGGCCAAGATATAGAAAAGTTGGATCTAAAATATCTATAGTCCTCAGACCGGAAGTAAGAGTTCATGCATAACAGATGAGAGTTTGGGGCTTCCCAAGTGGCTCAGTGGTAAAGAATCTGCCTGCCAATATAAGAGACTCAGGAGACCTGGGTTTGATCCCTGGGGAAGATCCCCTGGAGGAGGGCTCGGCAGCCCACTCCAGTGTTCTTGCCTGGAGAATCCCATGGACAGAGGGGCCCGGTGGGCTACAGTCCACAGGGTCGCCAAGAGTCGGACACACCTGAGGGACTGAACAGGCATTCACGCAGGCAGATGAAAGTCTATCCCAGAGAGGGCTACACTTGTTCCAAAATACAGGGATTTTTAGATGTCTCAACTCCAAAAAAGCACAGTAATCCAAAAAGGCATTTTAGAAATACTTTGTGTGTCTGCACAACTGCAACTCACAGCTTTAAAACACTTGCTTTCCCCCAAATATATACTGGCTGTGATCTGACACAGCCCCAGCGTTACCAGCGAGAAGCTCTGATGTGACACGTTAACTCAGAACAGAATCATACCGCCCTGCTGCAAAACCCGGAGGGGTTTCCTGCAAAGGCCGAGTAGCCATCTTCAGTCCTGGAAACAGGGGACTGAAGCACCCTGCCGTGTGACCCGGCTGCAGCAAATCATCTGTTCATTACCAACGGAGTGCGTTTTCAGAGAGCAATCTCTGGGCTTCCCTGGAGACTCAGTGGTAAAGAATCCACCTGCCAATGCAGGAGACAGGGGTTCGATCCCTGGTCCGGGAAGATCCCACATGCTGCAGAGCAACTAAGCCCATGTGCCACGACAATTGAGACTGTGCTCTACAGCCCAGGAGCCTCAAGTACTGAGCTCATGCTCTGCAACTACTAAAGCCTGCACTCCACAACACAGGAGAAGCCTCCACAAGGAGAAAACTGCACACCGCAGCTGGAGAAAACCCCGCACAGAGCAGTGAAGACCCAGCACAGCCCAGATACATAAATTAATTAAATTGAAAAAAAAGAACAATCTCTGAGCAACTTCTAGAAACAGACATCTACTCTATTCATTGAACATTCTTACTTCCTATGGCATTTAGTTTTCCTAACAGATAAACAAACATGGTTTCGTGTATGCACGTTCCCAGCTGAGGTCTTCACACCAGCCACACCTTTCTCAACCTAAAACTTACAGGACACTTCTCTTGCCATAAGATGATTTTCTTTAGAGAAATAAAGTTTAATCTGTTGGGCATTTATCACAAACTGTACTAGTCACCAATGAGATGGAATCCTTACAGCTCCCAGAAAAGAAGGGAGAAGAGAGATTTTGTGTCTCAGTCTCCATGCATCCCCACCCATGCCTCCATGCAAACTCTGCACAGGGAGAAAGAGATCAGGAAGATGGCACCTTCGAGGGGAAATGTGAGCCATCAGGTGCCGCAGGTCCCCTACATATGAACCTTCAAGGTGCGAACTTTCAAAGATATGAATGTGTGTCTGGCTCCAGCAAGGGATGTCAGGTGTGAGTGAAGCTGCAGCTTGCCCCGTCTCCTCCTGCTGAGAGTCCTTCAGCTCCACTGCCTCCCCCTCCTCCCCTTCTTCTAGTCTTCCTGCCTGTTCAGTCGATGCCAGCCCCCGCATGTCAGCTGTTGTATACTGTACTACTGTACTTTTCAAGGTATTACAGTCTAAGATTAAAAATGTTTTCATTATTGTTTGCTTTTTATGTATTATTTATGTGAAAAGTCTCATAAACCTATAACAGTACAGTACTCTATATCTGACTGTGTTAGCTTGGTACCTAGGCTAACTTTGTTGGGCTTCATGAACAAATTGGACTTAAGAACACACTCTCGGAATAGAATGCGTTCGTATGTAGGGGACATACTGTGGTCTGATCACTTCTTTCTACCAGTGACTAAACTGAGGTTAGAAAGGTTGAGTTGCCTGAGGTCATGATACAGGCAAGTGGCAGAGGCTGAAACAGGATTCAGCTCCTGGTTTATCACTTGTTACCAAAGAGCTGGGTGATCCAAGCCTCCTGTTTGATACTTAGCACACATGTCCTGTGTCCTACTGGTCTGCAACTTGATTTAGTCCACATAACAACACTGTGGGCGAGGGGATAAGATCTTCTCCATTTGACACACAGAGAAACCGAGGCACTGAGACACTGGGCACCTTGTCTGTGTCACACAGCTCACAAGCGGCAGAGCTGGGATCTGGATGTGGAGTCGAGGCTCGCAGCCAGGACACCATGACACCTCTGTATGTCTCCACTGGAAGAGACGTGAAGCTTGACCTCAGCAATGCACAATGCTGGCATCAGCACCAGCAGATCAAAGTTCCTTTAACTAAAAAAACATGCACACTTCCAACTATAAGACCTTCTGGAAAAGGCAGAAAACTAGAGACGATGAAAAGATCACTGGTTGCCAGGGGCTAGGGGGGAAGAAGGGATGAATGAGGGGAGGACACAGGATTTTTTCAAGAGTGTGAAATTACTCTGCATGGTAAACATGTGTCCTGATACATCTGTCCAAACCCACATAATGTACAGCACCAAAAGCAAAACCCTCAATCATGAACTCTGACGTATAATGATGTAGGTTCATCAGCTGAACAAATGCACCACCCTGGTGGGGGATCTTGATAAGGGGGGAGGCTGGGCCTGTGTGGGGACAGCAGGCGTATGGAAAATTTCTCTACCTTCTGCTCAGTTTTGCTGTGAGCCTTAAAATGCTCTAAAAAAATTTAAGTCTACTGTACTCCCTAGTGGTGCAGTGTTTAAGAATCCGCCTGGCAGTGGTGGAGACACCGGTTTGATCCCTGGTCTGGGAAGATCCCACATGCAGTGGGGCAAGTAAGTCCATGCTCTGCAAGTACTGAAGCCTGTGGGCCCTAGAGCGCATGCTCCGCCACGAGAAAGCCCGCTCGGCACGACTGGAGAGTGGCCGCCATTGCTGCAACTAGAGAAAGCCCACACGCAGAAGACCCGGCACAGCCAAACAGAGAAACAAACGATGAAGTCGACTTTAAAAAGCAACAGGGACACAAGCAGTACTCGCCCCACCCCCGACTCCCTGTCCACACGCTGCAGAGCCTCAGCCTTTTAGTTTAGAGCAAATCTGTCCTGTGTTCATGCGAAATGCCAGACAAATGTCCGCCAAGTTCCAGCGATCCAGGACATATTACTTAAAAGAAAAAAGACAGATCTTTCAGTGCCTCAGTTTCCTTCACAGATGGGAGAAATAGCAGTATTTACCTCCTAGGATTATTGTGAATCTTCAATAAGAAAATCCCCTCAAGAGCTGGGAAGAGTGTCTAACGCATAAGAAACTTTCGATATCTGCTAGCTATTGCTACCACTGGAAATTACTATTAATAATAAGCTTTAACAACAGATCATCTTGTACCGTTATGCTGTAAATACACAAGGCAGACATAGGGTATATTGAAAGCAGTGTTACTCCAGGGAGGGTAAATACTTAAGCTATTCTAAATTACCCTCTGTGGCAAGAGTTAAAGAAACGAATAAAAATCACAGACAGGTGAATACTCTTCAAACTCCTGTGAGTCTATGATTTTAACGCACTAGTGGAGAGCAAGGATTGGCTTTCTGAGACAATATCAATTGTCCTTTTTTAGTTGAGAGACTATGAGTTGACGCTACAAAGCTGGCTCCAGAGGCAAAACCATCTGTGCACATACACATTTATGTCTTTTCTGAATAATCTCAACTTTGTTCACCCCTACAGCGGCTCATCAAGGGTGGGTGTAAGTGAAGGAAATTTCACCACTATCTTAAAACTGAGCTAATTGTCAGTAGTCCATTTATTATGTGTTACTTAAATATTTGGGGGGTAAAATATTACTTAACTAAAATCTTAAATGGCAAATCATTCAATATCACAGTAATCCAAGTCTATGCCCCAACCAGTAACGCTGAAGAAGCTGAACTTGAACGGTTCACCTACAAGACCTTTTAGAACTAACACCCCAAAAGATGTCCTTTTCATCATAGGGGACTGGAATGCAAAAGTAGGAAGTCAAGACACACCTGGAGTAATAGGCAAATTTGGCCTTGGAATATGGAATGAAGCAGGGCAAAGACTAATAGATTTTTTCCAAGAAAATGCACTGGTCATAGCAAACACCCTCTTCCAATAACACAAGACTCTACACATGGACATCACCAGATGGTCAACACCAAAATCAGACTGATTATATTCTTTGCAGCCAAAGATGGAGAAGCTCTATAAAGTCAGCAAAAACAAGACCAGGAGCTGACTGTGGCTCAGATCATGAACTCCTTATTGCCAAATTCTGACTAAAATTGAAGAAAGAAGGGAAAACCACTAGACCATTCAGGTATGACCTAAATCAAATCCCTTATGATTATACAGTGGAAGTGAGAAATAGATTTAAGGGACTAGATCTGATAAATAGAGTGCCTGATGAACTACAGATGGAGGTTCGTGACATTGTACAGGAGACAGGGATCAAGACCATCCCCATGGAAAAGAAATGCAAAAAAGCAAAATGGCTGTCTGGGGAGGCCTTACAAATAGCTGTGAAAAGAAGAGAAGCAAAAAGCAAAGGAGAAAAGGAAAGATATAAGCATCTGAATGCAGAGTTCCAAAGAATAGCAAGAAGAGATAAGAAAGCCTTCTTCAGCGATCAATGCAAAGAAATAGAGGAAAACAACAGAATGGGAAAGACTAGAGATCTCTTCAAGAAAATCAGAGATACCAAAGGAACATTTCATGCAAAGATGGGCTCGATAAAGGACAGAAATGGTATGGACCTAACGGAAGTAGAAGATATTAAGAAGAGGTCACAAGAATACACAGAAGAACTATACAAAAAAGATCTTCACGACCCAGATAATCACGATGGTGTGATCACTCAACTAGAGCCAGACATCCTGGAATGTGAAGTCAAGTGGGCCTTAGAAAGCATCACTACAAACAAAGCTAGTGGAGGTGATGGAATTCCAGTTGAGCTCTTCCAAATCCTGAAAGATGATGCTGTGAAAGTGCTGCACTCAATATGCCAGCAAATTTGGAAAACTCAGCAGTGGCCACAGGACTGGAAAAGGTCAGTTTTCATTCCAATCCCAAAGAAAGGCAATGCCAAAGAATGCTCAAACTACTGCACAATTGCACTCATCTCACATACTAGTAAAGTAATACTCAAAATTCTCCAAGCCAGGCTTCAGCAATACTTGAACCATGAACTTCCAGTTGTTAAAGCTGGTTTTAGAAAAGGCAGAGGAACCAGAGACCAAATTGCCAACATATGCTGGATCATGGAAAAAGCAAGAGAGTTCCAGAAAAACATCTATTTCTGCCTTATTGACTATGCCAAAGCCTTTGACTGTGTGGATCACAATAAACTGTGGAAAATTCTGAAAGAGATGGGAATACCTGACCTCCTGACCTGCCTCTTGAGAAATCTGTATACAGATCAGGAAGCAACAGTTAGAACTGGACATGGAACAACAGACTGGTTCCAAATAGGAAAAGGAGTACATCAAGACTGTATATTGTCACCCTGCTTATTTAACTTCTATGCAGAGTACATCATGAGAAACACTGGGCTGGAGGAAGCACAAGCTGGAATCAAGATTGCCAGGAGAAATATCAATAACCTCAGATATGCAGATGACACCACCCTTATGGCAGAACGCGAAGAGGAACTAAAAAGCCTCTTGATGAAGGTGAAAGAGGACAGTGAAAATGTTGGCTTAAAACTCAACATTCAGAAAACTAAGATCATGGCATCTGGTCCCATCACTTCATGGGAAATAGATGGGGAAACAGTGGAAACAGTGTCAGACTTATTTTGGGGGGCGCTAAAATCACTGCAGATGGTGACTGCAGCCATGAAATTAAAAGACGCTTACTCCTTGGAAGAAAATTTATGACCAACCTAGATAGCATATTGAAAAGCAGATCATTACTTTGCCAACAAAGCTCTGTCTAGTCAAGGCTATGGTTTTTCCAGTGGTCATGTATGGATGTGAGAGTTGGACTGTAAAGAAAGCTGAGCGCCAAAGAATTGATGGTTTTGAACTGTGGTGTTGGAGAAGACTCTTAAGAGTCCCTTGGACTGCAAGGAGATCCAACCAGTCCATTCTGAAGGAGATCAGCCCTGGGATTTCTTTGGAAGGAATGATGCTAAAGCTGAAACTCCAGTACTTTGGCCACCTGATGCGAAGAGTTGACTCATTGGAAAAGACTCTGATGCTGGGAGGGACTGGGGGCAGGAGGAGAAAGGGACGACAGAGGATGAGACGTCTGGATGGCATCACTGACTCGATGGCCATGAGTCTGAGTGAACTCTGGGAGTTGATGATGGACAGGGAGGCCTGGCGTGCTGCAATTCATGGGGTCACAAAGAGTCGGACACGACTGAGTGACTGAACTGAACTGGAAATCTTCAAAAAAAAAAAAAAAAAAAAAGCTCTTTTCCTTCTACCTCTACATTAGCAAAAGAGTTATTGTTCCATAGTCATTATCAAGGGGTTTCCCAGGTGGCATTAGTGGTAAAGGGCCATTGCAGGAGACATAAGAGACTCAGGTTTGATCCCTGGGTCGGGGAGATTCCCTGGAGGAGGGCATGGCAATCCACTCCATTATTCTTGCCTGGAGAATTGCAGGGACAGAGGAGCCTGGCGGGTTTAAGGAGTCAAGAAGAGTCGGACATGACTGAAGTGACTGAGCATGCATGCACACAATCATTATCAGAAGAATTTCACTACATGTAATCTCACTACATTTTCTCTGGCATTTCTTGGACAATGTTTGTCTCCCTCATTATGGATGCCCTCTAGTGAAGATAAATGGGAAATTCTTCAAGCAGATACCCAGAAAGTCAGTATAGACAGACCCTTCCTTGCACTGAAATGAATTTCTACAATTTATAAAGATATCTCCCCCCAACAGGTTTGCCTATGGGAGAAGAGCTGAATTATTAGTTTACATTTTCAGTAATTATCATGATTTTTGGCTATTTAAAATTTTTATTTTATAGTGTTGGCCACATGTATGACTTTTTTTTTCTGCATATCAAATCCTTAGTCAGTTATAAACGGACCTATGGGGAAAAGCCTACAGCCCATGTCTATGGCATCACTGTTAACTGGTGTGAAAATAATTACTCCCTGAGCCTGGATTTGCTATTATGCACCCTTCTCAGCCCAGAGTCGTGGGCAGATACCATCAATCAAGAAGAGTTCACACTTGAGATGAAGCCCCTTTCCATCTCTGAAACAGGTTCGTGACTTTTTGTAGCCAGCAGGTCCTTCAGAAAACATACAATATCAGTTTCCTCCTCTGCTCAAAAACCCTTCGCTGATTCCTTTTGCACTTCGAGTAAAAATCCTAGCTCTTCACCTTGGCCATCAGGAACCCACCCCTGCTGCTCCATTCGCGCTGACTTGTAATTTGTCTTCTACCTGTCTCCCCTCTGGCACGGACGCCTCATAAACCACGGGCTTATCTGCTTTGTTCGCAACTGTGTCTTTGGCACCTCCAAGGCTGCCTGGCACCCAGGGAGCACTTGTTAAGAATCCGAGTACATGAGAGTGTCTGGAGCATCTGGCTCTTGCTGATTGAAACGTGAGCTCTCGGCTCCAGCATTTTCTCCCCTGCTCACAGCCGCCCGTGACTCACAGCACGAGGGCCAGGATCAGAAAGTCCGAACGTCCAGACAGTGTACCCTTCTGGTCACGTTTAACACTGTTTAACTTCCTCTGCTCTGTAAAGTTCATGTACCCCCTAAATGTACTAATTAACTGGCTTTTTCACTGTGGAACTGTAGTGGTATTTACTGGGATGAGGAAGCACAGAGTTGAAAAAGGTGGTGGTCGATGGTGCAGGGAGACAGCTTTAAATGTCCTGAGCCTTAGGGCAGGCAGACCCACAAGGTTTTAGCAATAAAATCTGAGATAGGACTTCCCTGGTGGCTCAGTGGTTAAGAATTTGGCTGCCAATGCAGGTTTGGGGGACACAGGTTTGATCCCCAAGTCTCAGAAGGTTTCACATGCCCATGGGGCCACTAAGCCCATATGCCACATCTACTGAACCCACAAGCCCCACCAGAGAAGGCCCCACAGTGAGAAGGCTGCCCACCACAACTGCAGAGTAGCCGCTGCTCGCCACAAGCAGAGAAAGCCCGAGCGCAGGCAGCAATGAAGATCCACCACGGCCAAAAATGGATAATACACAAATTAATAAAAAATCTGAGATGATGGCTATAGATTTGCAGAAGAATCTTTCAAGTCAATCTTTATAACCGTCACATAGTTACGCCCTTGAATATTCAGACATAACCCATGACTGTTACATTAACTATCAAGCACTCAAAAAAAAAAAAAAAAAAAAAAAGACATAAAGAGGGATTCTTGAGGAAAAGCATAAAGTGGGAAAGGAAATACCTGGTAAAGGACACAATATAAATGGTACAAAATCCTAGTTTGTAGATACATGCTCTTAACAATTTAAAAGCACCTTTATATTAGTTCAAATCTTAAAAGTAAGTATGTAAAAGGTGGTAAACAGAATGTAAAAATGGATGATCTCATTTAACCGCCACAGGGCTTCTGTGAGCTGGAGGGAGTGGATGGGAAGCTTCCAGAAAAGTAAGGAAGATGACCCCGCATGTCCACAGCTGTCCCCTAACAGCAGGTGTGGTCTCTGCAGGCCAACATCCTGTCAGGAAACTGCCCTCCTCTCAACCTCCCTGCACTGAACATCCCACTGAACAATTTTTACTGCTTGCAGTTTTCCCATCACCTTTTTAAAGACAAGGGGAAAGTCCTGAGGGGAACAAAGGCTTAGGCTTCAGATCTCCTCTGGTCTGCAAATCATGAAACGGAGCAGTTCCCATAACATGTACCAAGGACTGGACATTTAAAAGGAAACATCCACAGAGGGAGTTTGGAGTTGACAATTTATTGGAAGCACAAGTTTCAAAGAAGATACCCCTACTCACAGAGGGTAACACTAGCAGGTAACTTGCCAGGTGTTCAAGTGGGAAAGGACTCCACCTGTCTGCGCAAGAGCTGCCGGAGACTTGGTTCGATCCCTGGGAAGATCCCCTGGAGGAGGAAATGGCAACCCACTCCAGTGTTCTTGTCTGGAAAATTCCATGGATGGAGGAGCCTGGCGGGCTACAGTCCATGCGGTCACTAAGAGTAGGACACGACTGAGAGACTAAACCACCACCACCACCAAGGGTAACTTAGCAAGTAACATGATAACCACTCAGTTATTCTAAATACCAAATGAGATAATATGTTGAAATGTTTTGTAAGTAGTATTGATTAAAATACAACATAAATATAAGGTGTTATCATCATGGTATCTATTCCTGAAATAATTTACATCTTCCCTCTGGAATTAAGAAGTCTGGATCGATTTAGTTTGGGGACTTCAGTTCGGCCTGTGAATAGGCAGGACTAACAAGTTTTTTACCTCATTACAGAAAATGAGTACAACTAAATCCAAACTCGCCTGTTGCCTTCAAGGTCAGTATGTCTGTGGGCTTAGTTTTGGGCACAAAATGTTTAAAATATTATCATCTTGCAATTTGCTTCCAACAGCTAATTCTTTTGTTTTTATCTTACTGCATTTACTGCAAGAAATTCTTGCAGACTTTAACAAACTTTCCTCAAGCTGCTTCTTGGATTAGATAACTTCTCTTCAGAATAATATAATCGCTTTAGAAATTCTCTGTTTCCTTGCTTGATTCAGGAAAACAGAATTATTTCAGTCTAATTTCATTACTTTGAATTGCTTCTGGTCTAGGAACATTTTTCTCTCCCTGAATTTTACAGTGGCTTCCTTTTCTAAACTCCTGAATAATAACTGGTCATGAAATAGTTGCTGAATGCCCCCTGTGTTGGAAGCATTTAAGAGATGAATACAAGTATCATACATGGACTCTACATGTTATTTGGGGCCCAAACTATTTCATGTAAAAGTGATGTTTGTGGTTTCTAAATACAGAAATCAGATCTTTCTATTTTTTTTTTTTTTTGTGGCTACTTTCTTGTTAGCCTAATTGTCAAGAAACTGTCCATTAGAAGAATGTCAATGAGAAATTATAATATAGATGCAGCAACATGATCCCCCATGGTTCATTCTGTAAAAAAAGAGCCCTGAATTGAAATCCAGGCTGAGATCTCCTGGGATCTACTTCCACCTGACAGTGACTTTGGGGAAGTCCTTTAATATCTCTGACCTCAGCTCCTTGCCTTACGAAAGACTGAGCAGGGCGAGACGCCCCGTGGAACTTCCTTCTGCTGTAATGTTCAGCTTGCTTCAGTAGTTAAGGCACAACCAAAATACCACTTTCACTCCCAGCTCAAGGAGTCCTGCAGTTTTCCTTGACAGCAGGGAACTGCAAAATCTTTTCAGAATTCTGTTCCTCACACCGATTCTACCTGTCTGGAGAACCTCAAATGCCTATAACCTGCCTATAGAACCTATATTCTGCCCTGATCTGGGATTACCACAATTCTCAGGCCTGTTCCCTACAGACTGGCAGGTCATGCGAGGCAAACGTGGGCTTGCCTCACACAAGGCAGGATGTCCAGCATCCTGGCTTTATCTTCAGACAGGCAGTGTTCCAGCTCAGCTGAGTCCAGCTCTTTGTGACACCCTGGACTACAGGCCACCAGACTCCTCTGTCCAGGGATTTCCCAGGCAAGAATACTGGAGTAGGTTGCCATTTTCTACTCCAGGGGATCTTTCTGACTCAGGGATCAAATCTGTGTCTCCTGCATTGCTGGCAGATTCTTTACCACTGAGCCACCTGGGAAGCCCCACAATTCTACAAAATCCAATCAATCCCTCCAAAACATACACAAGATGTTTTTTAAAAATATTAATGCTCTGCCTTATAACCCAAAATTCCAAGCATCACTTCATCAGAGGTATATGAGCCATGTGGCCTCTGCTGATGTAAAGCAGGCAGGACAGAGTGGTCCTGGGACCCAGATGGGAAGACTCTTCTTGTCCCAGAAGGAAATGGAGCAGAGGGCATGACACAAAAGCATGCTGGGAGTGAGTCACGGTGAACCAAGCGAAAGGGCAAATGTCGTCATTTTGCGATGGACTCTTACTTTTGATAGACAATGAGGTTTGGCTGGTGATGAATCTCATCAAAGGTGACAGAATGTAGCGCTAAGAATACCAGGGTGTCACCTCGCACCTCTGAGGCTGATCCACAGCAAGCATCCTGGAGATGGTGGCAGAGGAGCCACTCTGGTACGAGAGGTGGGGGGAAGGGGGAGAGGGGGGAGAGAAACATAGAGAGGACCGAAGGGAGAGGCAGAGGGGGACAGACCTCTAATTTTTTTTATTATTGTGGTAAAATATAAATATTTTATATTTATATTTTATAAATATAAAATAATTATAATATAAAACACACTCTTTTAACCGCCTTTAACTGTACATTTCAGTGGCACTAATGCAGCCTTCAACATCATCCACTTCTTAAATTTTCTACCTTCCTAAGCTGAAACTCTGGCCCCATTAAGCACTAAGCCCCCATTCCCCCTCCCTGCCCCCGCACTGCCGGCGTACTTTCTGACTCTACAAATTTGATTATTCCAGGTACCTTGTACAAATGGAGGGTTTCCCAGGCAGTGCAGTGGTACAGCCGCCTGCCAAGCAAGAGATGCAGGTTCAATCCCTGGGTTGGCAAGATCCCCTGGGGGAGGACAGGGCAACCCACTCCAGTATTTTTGCCTGGAGAATCCCACAGACAGAGGAGCCTGGTGGGCTACAGTCCATGGGGTTGCAAAGAGTCGGCCTCGACTTAGGGACTAAACAGCAGCAGCAGCAGGTACCTCATATAAGTGGAATCAAACAGTATTTGTCTATACCTACTGTATACTGGCATGCATTTTTAGGGTTAACTTCATATATGGAGAGACCTCTCATTTGGAGATCATAAACCACAGAACTTGAGGCTGAGCGAAAAGAAATGAGAAGGCAGTCAGGTTCAAAGAAGACAGACTCACTTCCCAATTCTTTAGAGAGAAATTTAAAGAGAAGTGAATGATGAAAGTTCCAAGGTTGGATTCCTTATTACATGTAATACACGCACGTGTGTGTGCACATGTGCACCTGTGTGTTACATATATTTATTTATTTTCTGCAGCTGCGGCCTGTCCCCGCTGCCTGGTTGCTATGGAGACCAGAGGTAAAGGAATTTTGTGTTAGCATAAATATAAGTGCAGAGGAGGACACATTCATGCTAAATACTAAAGAATAAATCCCAATTGTTATCTAACTGTTCCTTTAATATCTTAACAATTGTTCTCAAAATGTTCCTTCACTTTGACCATACTTTCCAAGGGAAAACGTGTTAAGCTCTGAGCTAAAATGGAGCAGTTGAGAAAGTAAGACCATCTTATTCATGCACATTTCCTCATCTCCCGCCTAGACTACATCATGGTCTCCTAACTGACCTCCCCGATTCTGCATGGGCTGCCAATCTCAGCACAAGACCCAGTGTGATATGATTTTACCATCATGTGACCCAGGTCATGGGCTATCCTGTACAAAATGGCCCTGTGTTTTCTGTCTTGCTCAGAGTAAAGGGTGAAGGTCTCCTCTCAAGGTTCTTTCTGACCTGCCCCCGTGCTCTTGCCTCTGACCTCATTCTCCACCGCTCTCCTTCCCACCCCAGGACCTTTGCACTTGCTGTTCTCTCGGGAAAGTTCTTCCTTCAAATACCTGCCTGCTTCTCTCTCTTCCTGTCCCTCAGTCAATCATTATCCTTTCAGTGATGACGGCCTTGATTCTGTTTACAATTTAAAAGTGTAAGTCACTCCCTTCCCTGGAACTGTCTGTACCCATTTGTTGTTCTGTTTCCCTCTGTATACTCTCTACCACTTCATAATCTACTTTACTTACCATACACCTCTCCCACCTACCAGGGTCTTGTGTGTTTTGTTCACTGCAATCTTCCCACTTGCTAACCATACAAATGGTGCTCAGCACATACTGTTGCATTAATAAATAAGTTTAACTTATTCTATAGAAATAAACTATGAATCAATGAATTTTTAAAAAGCCCTATTAGGAATTAAATGAGCAGATGCTACATTCAAGAGACTCATGGTCTTTTTAAAAAATATAATGACTGTACTGTTCTAAGCCACACAGATTTCTTTACTCTTGAGACAATTTAAACAAATCTAGTAAGATATGTGAACAAAACAAATTGTTTTGTTCTAGTAAACAAAAACAATTTAAACAAATCTAGTAAGATACGTGAATGAGGCTTATTTTAAAAATTGGTTAAAAGTTAGAAACAATCATTTAAAAAATTCCAGAGATGCAAAAGCTTTTTATAGAAAAAAGGGATACTTTCTCTAATATATAAAGAATTCCTAGAAATTAATTAAGAAAATGACAAAGGACACATAACTCAACTGTAAATTGGGCAAAAGTGATTAGCTGGTCACAGAAAAGGAAATACAAGAGATTCTGAAAAATATGAAAAGATGCTCAACCCATGCAAATTAAAACTATATTAAAAACTTTTTTGTCAGCTAACAGGCAAAATCAAAAAGTCTGACTATACCCCGTGGAGTGAAGAAGAAGTTCTCATGCATTGCTCATAACAGCCAAATGGTACCATCCCTTTGGACAACAGTTAGAACTGGAAATGGAATAACAGACTAGTTCCAAATAGGAAAAGGAGTACGTCAAGGCTGTATATTGTCACCCTGCTTATTTAACTTATATGCAGAGTACATCATGAGAAACGCTGGGCTGGAAGAAGCACAAGCTAGAATCAAGATTTCCGGGAGAAATATCAATAACCTCAGATATGCAGATGACACCACCCTTATGGCAGAAAGTGAAGAAGAACTAAAGAGCCTCTTGATGGAAGTGAAAGAGGAGAGTGAAAAAGTTGGCTTAAAGCTCAACATTCAGAAAACTAAGATCATGGCATCTGGTCCTATCACTTAATGGCAAATAGATGGGGAAACAGTGGAAACAGTGGCTGACTTTATTTTTGGGGGCTCCCAAATCACTGCAGATGGTGATTGCAGCCATGAAATTAAAAGATGCTTACTCCTTGGAAGGAAAGTTATGACCAACCTAGACAGCACATTAAAAAGCTTTGTCAACATTAAAATTTTAAAATTTAAATTAAATTAAAATTTAAAAAAACATTAAAATTTGTCAACATATTAAAAAGCTTTGTTGACATTACTTTGTCAACAAAGGTCCGTCTAGTCAAGGCTATGGTTTTTCCAGTAGTCATGTATGGACGTGAAAGCTGGACTATAAAGAAAGCTGAGTGCCAAAGAATTGATGCTTTTGAACTGTGGTGTTGGAGAAGACTCTTGAGAGTTCCTTGGACTGCAAGGAGATCCAACCAGTCCATCCTAAAGGACTGATGTTGAAGCTGAAGCTCCAATACTTTGGCCACCTGATGTGAAGAGCTGACTCATTTGAAAAGACCCTGATGCTGGGAAAGATTGAGGGCAGGAGGAAAGGGGATGACAGAGAATGAGATGGCTGGATGGCATCACCGACTCTATGGACATGAGTCTGGGTAAACTCTAGAAGTTGGTGATAGACAGGGAGGCCTGGTGTGCTGCAGTTCATGGGGTCACAGAGTCGGACATGACTGAACAACTGAACTGAACTTTGGACAACAATTTCACAGAAGTGTTCAAAACTGTAACCGTATACAGCTGACCCTTGAACAACAAAGGAGTAAGGGGCACCGACCCTCTGTGCAGTTGAAAATATGCCTATAATTTACAGGCTGCCTTTGATACCTGTGTTGTACCTCCGCAAGTCAACCAACCATACTGCAGAGTGTATTAATGGAAAAAATGCATGTATAATGGACCCATACAGCTCAAACCCATGTTGTTCAATGGTCACTGTACAGTTATTAAATCTTGAACCCTACTTCTGGTCATTTATCCTTCAGAAAAACTTGCATACATGCAATGTGCATATTTATGAGTATATATGTATAGGGTTGCAATAATTTACAATAGCAAAACACTGGAAACAACCCAAACATCCACAAGTAGGGACAGGTTCGTGCCTGGTCAGTGGCTCAGTTGTGTCTGACTCTTTGTGACTCCATGGACTATAGCTAGGATTCTCCAGGTAAGAATACTGGAGTGGGTTGCCATTTCCTACAACAGAGGATCTTCCTGCCCCAGGAATTGAACCTGCATCTCCTGTGGCTCCTGCAGTGGCAGGTGGATTCTTTACTGCTGAGCCACCTGGGAAGCCCAGGGACAGGTTAAATCCACCCAGTGTAAAGCTATGTGGCTGCAGGAAGAGAGGGAAGCCACCACTGACCTCCTCTATATGGTGACAGGAAAGGACCTACAGAATGCATTCATGAGAAGAGCAAGACCCCAAATCGTGTTTAATACGGGAAATACAAAAACAGACATTCACAATTTCTTACATTTACATACATGAAAGAAATATAAGGGAAACTAACGAAATGGGGGCTTATCGCAGGGGCAGTGGTTCTGGGGAAGAGGGCAGGGGGCAGAAAGGGGTGGGAGGCCTTGCACTGTGTTCCTTTATAATACTGTTAGATATTGTGAGTTGCTTAAACTTATTATCTATTCAAAACCTGGGCAAAGGATGTCCAACCTAGTAATCACATTCCTTGGTATTTACCCAAAGGAGCTGAAAACATATGTGCACATGAAAACTAGGCAGGCTTAGCTTCCCCATTATCAACATTCCCTACCGGAGTGGTACCTCTGTTAACGACTGATTAACCTACGTCGACACATCACTATCAAGTTATATTCAGGTTCACTCCTGATGTTGTACTTTCTCTGGATTTGAAAATCATACGTAAACATGTATCCCCCATTACAGTATCACACAGAGCAGTCTCACTGCCCTAAAAATTCTTCATGCTATACACACGTGAGGGCAGGGAATATATGGGAAATCTCTGTCCTTTATGGCCAATCTTGCTGTGAATCTAAAACAGCTCTAAAAGATAAAGTCTTTGAAATAACTAACTAGGAATAAATAAATAACAACAACAGAAGAACTATGTCAAGGCTCAGCTAGGAGTGAGCAGGGCCATGGGAAGGGAAGGTGGACAGAGCAGGACAGAGGAGGCAAGAGAAGTGAACCCGTGGACATGTCCACCGGAAACCCTGCACAGAACTGGATAACAATTTCAGCCAGCCCAGTCTCTGGATGTCCAAAGGGCCCATCGGTGTTTCTGGAATGATTTCATGTAGTTAGACTGAAATTGTTTTCACAGGTTAGACAGACCTATAAACATTATTTTTAATAGGGGAAAATGAACTAAAGTAATCTGGAAAGTGTTTATCCTGTGATATCTTATACCTCTTGGTCCATTATGAAACACCATAACGACTTTCTACCAATTTAAAAATCAGTGCCATTGAGGGGTTTTTAATTTTTCCTTTTAAAAAATAAACTTGATTTACTTTTAAAAAAGAAGATGAAGAAGAAAGACAACCTGTGCAGGGATGTTTATAGCATTTCTACTCATAAGTGCCAAAACCTGGAACAATCAAGATGTCCTTCAGTGGGTGAATGACTACATAAGCAGGGGTGCATCCAGATAATGGGGTATTATTCAGTGCTAAAAAAAATGAGCTATCAAGCCAGGAAAAGATCTGGACGGACCTTAAAGGCATATTAGTAAGTGAAGGCAGCCAATCTGAAGAGGCAACATCCTGCATGATTACAATTACATGACATTCTGGAAAAGGCACCACTATGAAGATAGTAGAAAGATCAGGGGTTGCCAGGGGTGAGCAGAGAGGGAGGGGTAAAGAAGCAGAACACAGAGGATCCTTAGGGCAGTGAAGCTACTCTGTACGATACCACAGTGGTGGCCAAAAGTCATTAGAGGCTTCCCAGGTGACTCAGGGGTGAACAGTCCGCCTGCCAATACAGGAGACACAGGTTCAATCCCTGGATTGAGAAGAACCCCGGGAGGAGGAAATGGCAACCCACTCCAGTATTCTTGCCTGGAAAATTCCATGGACAGAGGAGCCTGGCGGGCTACAGTCCATGAGGTTCTCAAAGAGTTGGATACAACTCAGAACATACACGCACAGAACCGTAGAGTGTACCACGCCAAGAACACACCCTAATGTAATCTGGACACTGAGGATAATGATGTGTCAGTGGAGGTTCATCAGACTGTAACAAATGTACCAGCTGGTGGGGGACACTGATAAATGGGGGAGGTTGCACATGCGTCAGGGCAGGGGGTATACCAGAAGTCTCTGCCCCTTCTGCTCAGTTTTGCTATGCACCGAAATCTGCTCTAAAAAAGAAAGTCTATCAAACAAAGCAAAACAAAGTATGTCTTCAAGGCTCAGACGTTCTTATCATCCCTGAGACTTATTGAGGCACTCTTTGGGGACAGAATGCGGAGGGGGAAAGTGGGGTGGGGCAGGTAGGCCCTAGGACTAGAATTTCCCCTCCGGGAATACGTAACTCCTTCCCCAGGACTCCCTGATGGTCTCAGAAGACTCCCTTTGTCTCAGTCTATTATTTTGTCTCCTTGACTCCGCCCAAGGGAACTCAGGAAGCATGTATCTCATCTACTCTCACCCACAAGCCCTAAGCATTATGTGGAGCTGTTTTTTGCTTGTCAGCATCCATACCTTATGCACATCTAAACACATTATTCTTCTGGATCCCCGTTACTTTTTTTTTCTTCTTCTTCTTAATTTTACTTATTTATTTTTGGCTGTCCTGGGTCTTTGTTGCTGTGCCCCCAGGCTTTCTCCAGTCGTGGCGCTCAGGCTTCTCATTGCAATGGCCTCTCTTGCTGCGGAGCCTGGGCTCTAGCGTGTGCAGGCTCAGCAGTTGTGGTGCAGGGGTTTAGCTGCCTGGAGGCCTGTGGGATCCTCTGGGACCAGAATTCTCAACCACTGGACCACTAGGGAAATCCCCCCTTACCTTTTATATATCTGTGGTTGCACTTATACATAAAATTAATAACTTAAACATATATATATGTGTGTGTGTGCATACATATACCTTAATTTATATATGTCTATCATCAGAGTCACATAAATAATGCTTTAACATTTAATATATACATATACCTTAATTTATACATGTCTATCATCAGAGTCACATAAATAATGCTTAAACATTTAATATAATTCAGGGAAACAGACATTTATTGAACCAAAATATGTACTATTCCGCGTCCTTAATCTCATGAAGTTCTCAAACTGTTAGTTCAATTTGAATCACATCATAATACTTTCCCAGAACACATTTAATAAGTGCTTTTGTATGCTGTTGATGGAGATAAACCTATTCACACCAAGATAAACCACTTACTCCATGTTTTCTTGTCCAGACACTTGGCAGACCAAATGACTATCTTAATTATTCCTTTCTGCATCTAACTTTATTCAACTCTTTTCATATTCTCTGTTTTATTTCCCTAGGACTTAAGGTTTTAGATATTAACAGAAGGAAGCTAGCCTTCTTCAAGACCCCACATTTGGAATATTTATTAAGAGCTCTGTTCTCCCGTAAACGCAATAAAAGTAGTTAGAGAATGCTTCTTGCTCAGTTAAAGAAAGAGAAATCCACATTCAATTGATAACTTTCTATAGTCTTTCAGGACACAGAGGTTATTTAAAATATTCAGTAAAAGTACAAAGAGTCCTTGGGGCAGCCAAAGAAGATAAAAGAATTCTCAGCACACTGTATACCTTCAGAAGAGAAATATTAAGAATAAAACTAGTTTCCCATCTCAGTCATTCTTTGGGATTGATAAGTTAATTCCTGATGGTGCCCCAGAAGAGAGGAAGGGGAGAAAAAGAATGTACTTGACTCCTGTATCAGTAATTATTCATAGCTCTTTCCCCTTATAAAGCAATAGACCATTAGATCGTCCATAAAATTCCTTTCGGTAATTTAATGGTAGGGCTTCCCCAGTGGCTCAGATGGTAAAGACTCTCCCTGCTACACAGGAGATCCGAGTTTGATATCTCGGTTGGGAAGATACCCTGGAGAAGGAAATGGTACTCCACACCAGTATTCTCTCCTGGAGAATTCCATGGACAGAGGAATCTGGTGGGTTACAGTCTGTCAAAGAATTGCAGAGTCGGACACGACTGAGCAACTAACAACGTTAACTTTCTGCATTTTATAATTCATGTTTTTTAACCGAGAAAATAAAAACAAAAGCATACTTTACAGTAATTTATCCCACATATTTTTATTAAGTTTCCAATGCTAAAGCTTTCATTTGCCTATAAAAATTACATAGACCATTTTGAGATTCTTCTTCCGAGTGTCATTGAAACTGGAAGTTTCTTGACTGCCACCTACTGGTAAGAAAAAACTGACAGCATTTTAAAAGTTTCACATTTTCTCTCAGATTTTCTGGTTCAGGCTGTAAATATTTTAACATTTTCTTTTTAAGTGGAATGCTGGACATATAGAACATTTTCTATGTCTAAACTCAAATTAATTGACCATGTATTACTAGAGTTTTTAAACATAAATCAAATATGATTTTTACTTTTTCCAATTTAACACTTTTTTAGTATTATTACTAGAAATCACACAGATGGATTATAGCAGCTAGATTTAAAGTTTGTTTTTTTACAGACATGGAAGCTAGTCTAACTGAGGATGAAATGAGAGGTCACTTCAAGATTAGCCAGTGAAATCAAACAAAAAACATATGGTGAAACACTGATGGGGGAAGTCGTTCAGTCTATTTTCACCAACAAATAAACCGTGAAGACGAAACAACTCCAGTAAGAGGTAGAGTACACAGTGGCAAACGTAACCAGAATTTTCCAGGTAAGATATTAGCCTCAGGGAGCACTTCTATACGTTCACCGTTCGCATGTCAGAAGCAGTCTTGTAATCAGTGAAACATACCTGGCTTAAAATGTGGTAAAGAGTGAACTCCGGGCCACGTGTCCTCATTGGGCGTTCCAAGGACCTAGTGGAGAGCAGGAAATTGTGGAGACAGACTTATTATTTCCAAAGCACTCAAGATTCTCCAGTGTAGAAAACAATACACTGCATATGATGAAACTCTTGATTTCCTTTTTTCCGTTGTTGTGTGCCAGGGATTCTATTTCAGTAAAAACAGCTAAAGAGCCACCCGAGTCGAATGTCTGTGTTTTAACAAATGCAGCTAAATGCGGTAAGGCAAGTTAAATCTGCTGCGTTTTATCAACTCCAAACTTAAGAAGTAGGCCTGGCACGCAAAGGATGAGTTGTCATCTTCACAGAACTGAATAAAGTATGTATGTGCCCCTCCTGACTCTTTCAAGAGCTTTTGTCCTTCACGGCGCTATCAGACATGTCATCTTTAACAGTGCTAAGAATTCTGTAACTTCTTCCCCCACATCTGCTCTCTGGGTGGCACAAGGTTTCAAGGAAACAGGACAGACGGCTTGGGATGCTTACATTCTGCACTGGCCGCCCTATTTGTTCTGGTTAACAGCTTTAGTCTTGTGACACACAGCTTCTTCACCCCCACATACTGTTCTCCCTACACTAGCTTTTCCTTTCCACACTTTCAGTTTCTTTCCCCATGCTGCTGCTGCTAAGTCGCTTCAGTCGTGTCCGACTCTGTGCGACCCCATGAACGGCAGCCCACCAGGCTCCCCCGTCCCTGGGATTCTCCAGGCAAGAACACTGGAGTGGGTTGCCATTTCCTTCTCCAATGCATGAAAGTGAAAAGTGAAAGTGAAGTCGCTCACTTGTGTCCGACTCTTCGCGACCCCATGGACTGCAGCCCACCAGGCTCCTCCGTCCATGGGATTTTCCAGGCAAGAGTACTGGAGTGGGGTGCCATTGCCTTCTCCATTCATGGTCAACTACAAATTGGCATTTGCCAAGCTTCCCTGGTGGCTCAGATGGTAAAGAATCTACCTGCAATGCGGGACACCAGGGTTCAATCCCTGGATTGGGAACATCCCCTGGAGGAGGGCATGGCAATCCACGCCAGTATTCCTGCCTGGAGAATCCCATGGACGGAGGAGCCTGGAGAGGTGTAGTCCATGGGGTCGGAAAGAGTCAGACACCACTGAACGACTAAGTATACAGCACATCACAAGAACACTGCCAGTGACTGAACAACAAGGGTGTCTGCCATCTGCCTCTGAGGAGACTGAACCCTGTTCTGCATCTGTTGACCTTCAACACCCCTGAAGGAGTTCAGGGTGGAGTGAAGCACTCTGTGCTCCAGGGAATCTGCTGGGACAGGGCTTTAGATAGTTGGATATTTTCAGGAACTGATTTCATAATCCCAATCCTTACATCTCTTCATATCTAGCTGCTGCTGCTACTGTGCTAAGTTGCTTCAGTCGTGTCCGACTCTGTGCGACCCCATAGACGGCAGCCCACCAGGCTCCCCCGTCCCTGGGATTCTCCAGGCAAGAACACTGGAGTGGGTTGCCATTTCCTCCTCCAATGCATGAAAGTGAAAAGTGAAAGTGAAGTCGCTCAGTTGTGTCCGACTCTTTGCGACCCCATGGACTGCAGCCTACCAGGCTCCTCCGTCCATGGGATTTTCCAGGCAAGAGTACTGGAGTGGGGTGCCATTGCCTTCTCCCAACTAGAAAAATCACTAAATCCCTTCATGGTGACGTCAGCTCCTGGTGACTGGCAGAAAAGCTCTTGTACAGTAAGTGTTTGATTGCATTGAGCTCCCCCTTCACCAGACCCTCATATACCAACCTTCCCCCACTGCCTCCTTGGAGCGGTCTCTCAGAGACATCAGAGGTGCTGCCTCCTGGGCTAGTGTCCTCATTTTGTCCCGAATAAAACTTAACGTGCGACTCTCAAGTTGTACATCCTTTCTAGCCGACCATCTACTTTTCTATCCCCACGTCCACTTAATAAATATTCACAACATGAAAGTTGAGAATTACATTTTATTTGGTGGAATTTTTAGGACTTCAAGCCCAGGAGACAGCATCTCAAGTGAGCCTGAGAGGACTGCTCCAAGGAGACAAGGGATGCTGGGGGAAGAGTCAGGTTATGTAGAAGTTTTACAACAAAGGTCAGGGAGTCTGAACTTCAAAAGTTTTTGTTTTTTGCAAATTAAAGAAAACCAGATATCCCAAGTTAAGGAATTTAGTGCTTTTCTCTGTATGCTGCTGCTGCTGCTGCTAAGTCGCTTCAGTCGTGTCCGACTCTGTGCGACCCCATAGAGGGCAGCCTACCAGGCTCCGCCGTCCCTGGGATTCTCCAGGCAAGAACACTGGAGTGGGTTGCCATTTCCTTCTCCAGTGCATGAAAGTGAAAAGTGAAAGTGAAGTCGCTCAGTCGTGTCTGACTCTAGCGACCCCATGGACTGCAGCCTACCAGGCTCCTCTGTCCATGGGATTGTCCAGGCAAGAGTACTGGAGTGGGGTGCCATTGCCTTCTCCATTAATTAACACTAATATTCATAGGGACTAGATATGATAAACAGAGTGCCTGATGAACTATGGACAGAGGTTCGTGACATTGTACAGGAGACAGGAATCAAGACCATCCCCAATAAAAAGAAATGCAAAAAATAAAAATGGCTGTCTGAGGAAGCCTTACAAACAGCTGTGAAAAGAAGAAAAGTGAAAAGCAAAGGAGAAAAGGAAAGATATACCCATTTGAATGCAGAGTTCCAAAGAATATCAAGGAGAGATAAGAAAGCCTTCCAGTGATCAATGCAAAGAAACAGAGGAAAACAACAGAATGGGAAAGACTAGAGATCTCTTCAAGAAAATTAGAGATACCAATGGAACATTTCATGCAAAGATGAGCTCAATAAAGGACAGAAATGGTATGGACCTGACAGAAGCAGAAGATATTAAGAAGAGGTAGCAAGAATACACAGAACTGTACAAAAAAGATCTTCATGACCCAGATAATCATGATGGTGTGATCACTCATCTAGAGCCAGACATCCTGAAATGCAAAGTCAAGTGGTGCTTATGAAGCATCACTACGAACAAAGCTAGTGGAGGTGATGGAATTCCAGTTGAGCTATTTCAAATCCTGAAAGATGATGCTGTTAAAGTGCTGCACTCAATATGTCAGCAAATCTGGAAAACTCAGCTGTGGCCACAGGATTGGAAAAGGTTTTCATTCCAATCCCAAAGAAAGGCAACGCCAAAGAATGCTCAAACTACTGCACAATTGCACTCATCTCACACGCTAGTAAAGTAATGCTCAAAATTCTCCAAACCAGGCTTCAGCAATACGTGAACCGTGAACTTCCAGATGTTCAAGCTGGTTTTAGAAAAGGCAGAGGAACCAGAGATCAAGTTCAAAAAAGCAAGAGGGTTCTGGTAAAACATCTATTTCTGCTTTATTGACTATGCCAAAGCCTTTGACTGTGTGGATCACAATAAACTGTGGAAAATTCTGAAAGAGACAGGAATACCAGACCACCTGACCTGCCTCTTGAGAAACCTGCATGCAGGTCAGGAAGCAACAGTTAGAACTGGACATGGAACAACAGACTGGTTCCAAATAGGAAAAGGAGTACGTCAAGGCTGTATATTGTCACACTGGGCTGGAGGAAGCACTAGCTGGAATCAAGACTGCCGGGAAAAATATCAATAACCTCAGATATGCAGATGACACCACCCTTATGGCAGAAAGTGAAGAGGAACTAAAGAGCCTCTTGATGAAAGTGAAAAAGGAGAGTGAAAAAGTTGGCTTAAAGTTCAATATTCAGAAAACGAAGATCATGACATCATGAAGTCCCATCACTTCATGGCAAACAGATGGAAAACAGTGGAAATAGTGGCTGACTTTATTCTATGGGGCTCACAAATCATTGTAGATGGTGACTGCAGCCATGAAATTAAAAGACGCTTACTTCTTGCAATGAAAGTTAAGACCAACCTAGATAGCGTATTGAAAAGCAGAGACACTATTTGCCAACAAAGGTCCATCTAGTCAAAGCTGTGGTTTTTCCTGTGGTCATGTATGGATGTGAGAGTTGGACTATGAAGAAAGCTGAGTGCCGAAGAATTGATGCTTTTGAACTGTGTTGTTGGAGAAAACTCTTGAGAGTCCCTTGGACTGCAAGGAGATCCAACCAGTCCATCCTAAAGGAGATCAGTCCTGAGTGTTCATTGGAAGGATTGATGTTGAAGCTCAAACTCCAACACTTTGGCCACCTGATGTGAAGAGCTGACTCATTTGAAAAGACCCTGATGCTGGGAAAGATTGAGGGCAGGAGGAGAAGGGGATGACAGAGGATGAGATGGTTGGATGGCATCACTGACTCAATGGACATGAGTCTGAGCAAACTCCAGAGATAGCGAAGGTCAGGGAACCCTGCAGCCCATCGGTTGCGAAGAGTTGGACATGCCTTAGGGACTGAACAACAGTAACAACCAAGTCTTATAAACAATGGCTAGTACAGCCAGAATGTGAAATTTGTTCTCTCAGTCCTAATAAAGGTATAATTGATACCCTGACTGTACCTGCTTCTACAATGTTTATGTTACAAAGCTTTTTAACCAGCACTATCCTCCTCCATAACCAGAGTTTCATTTCAAAGTGATAATACCATGTTCATCTCACAAAAATCACCTGCAAAGAAAAAATACATTAGACTTTCTTTTTCAGTCATTAGAACATTGACTGGTGAGATTTCACGTCACAAAAAAATATTCCCCTGTCTACGACTACTAGGCCATTTGCACAGGAGACAGAAAGTGGACAAAGGAAAAGAAGAATTAGAAGTCAACGCTGCTTCTGCAGGAAACACTGCCCATGGCAAAGCACTGAAAATACAATATTCTCAGGCATCAATCATAAAGGCAAGACTGACAAGTTCAAGGACATCAGATCATATATAAGGACCACTGAAAACCCTTCAATGGCTCAAGCTCTATAACAGCAGCCGGTATATTACAGTGAAACTTGTGCCGTTGTTATTGTTGTTCAATTACTAAGTTGTGTCCTACAGTTTGTGGACCCACGGACTGCAGCATACTAGGCTCCTCTGTCCTTCACTCTCTCTTGGATAAGTGAGAGTTTGCTTAGATTCATGTCCATTGAGTCAGTGATGCTATCCAACCATCTCATTCTCTGTGGCCCTCTTTTCCTTTTGCCTTCAATCTTTTCCAGCATCAGGGTCTTTTCCAGTGAATCAGCTCTTTGCGTCAGTTGGCCAAAGTATTGGAGCTTCAGTATTAGTCCTTCCAATGAATTTTCAGGGTTGATTTCCTCTAGGATTGACTGGTTTGTTCTCCTTGCTGTCCAGGGGACTCTGAAGAGTCTTCTCCAACACCACAGTTCAAAAGAATCAGTTCTTAGGCAGTCAGCCTTCTTTACGGTCCAACTCTCACATTTGTACTAAAGAGGAAAAGTTAAAATTTTACCTCCTTCTCCTTCTGCCTCTGTAACTCAGCTTGCTCCTTGCAAAGTCTAGATGATGTAGGTCTCAGAAAATGGGGACTCACAATACTAGGAACTGGAGCCTATCTCATCCACCCTTGTCCTGCTCTTTGCAATCCCCCTAGCCCCTGCAAACCCACCTGCTTAATCATGCCTGTCTGGGTGAATAAGAACTCTGTAACCCCTTTGTTCGGGGCTCAGAGCTTGTAGTGTTAACTCATAATAAACCTGAGTTCTCCAATTCTCCTAGTGTGGTGCTTGGTTTCTGGAGTACTGGTTTCTGCAACATTTTTGGAGGCCCCAGTGAGATTCCAACCACACCTGCCCCTTGAGCCAGGCAGACTGGTGACTCGGCTGGACCTGATCGGAGGTGCCGGGAGACGAACGAGGAGGCGTGCCGCCTGACGGTATTTGCGTTCTCTTTCGGACGGGCGTTCTGACTCTCTGGATGGCCGAGCGCTGACCGGACTCATTGAAGGGACGGACCAACTCACCAGGAATGGCCACAGGATCAGGTAAAGCCCTGGGGCCAGTCCCTAGTCAGGAGGTGCTACCCCGACGGGTAGAAGAGGAGACGGATCACTTCCTTGGAGCTCTCAGGAAGGGAGCATCAGATAGGGAGACCTGGGGCCTCCGGAAAAGGGAGGTATCGTGACCTCTGGGTGGTTATGTATGCGTGATTGCTGACTGAAGGAAGTGAAAGTGAGCTCCAAAGTCCTCAGGCTACGGAGCCTGAAAGGGTCCAAAGCCTGTGGTCCCGTGACGACCTCATAAGGCTGAAAGGCAGTACCAGCCTCTGGGGGATTTGATCCCTCCCTATGAGGCTGATCCGGGTCGGGGGTTTATACTGACCTCCCAATGCTAAGAGGTGTCTTAAGTCTCCCTTGGGAGAGCGGCCAGGCAGACGAAAAATGAACGGGAATGAGTGTGCAGCCTGATCCGCTTGTGCTTCAGGCTCCACTGTGTGGCTTCAGGGCCTTCGTGGCTACAGAGTCCCAGTGGGCCCTAGCTTGCGGTTCCGTGGTGACCTCACACGGCTCAAGGCTGTGTCTGCCTCTGGGGTACCAGAGAGACAGATCAGAGGTTTACACTGATTTGCCAGTGCTAAGAGGGATCTACATTCCCCCCAGGGACGCAGCCAAGTGGGCACCTGAATGGTCTCCTTCTTTGAGGGGGCGCCCACCCTTGTCTGTCTTTGCACCACCGACTCAGGGTGGGAAACACAGGTAGTGAGAAATTAGTCAGTTCAGTTCAGTCGCTCAGTCGTGTCCGACTCTTTGTGACCCCATGAATTGCAGCGTGCCAGGCCTCCCTGTCCATCACCAACTCCCGGAGTTCACTGAGACTCAGGTCCATCGACTCAGTGATGCCATCCAGCCATCTCATCCTCTGTCATCCCCTTCTCCTCCTGCCCCCAATCCCTCCCAGCATCAGAGTCTTTTCCAATGAGTCAACTCTTCGTGTGAGGTGGCCAAAGTACTGGAGTTTCAGCTTCAGCATCATTTCTTCCAAAGAAATCCCAGGGCTGATCTCCTTCAGAATGGACTGGTTGGATCTCCTTGCAGTCCAAGGGACTCTCAAGAGTCTTCTCCAACACCACAGTTCAAAAGCATCCATTCTTCAGTGCTCAGCTTTCTTCACATTACAACTCTCACATCCATACATGACCACAGGAAAAACCATAGCCTTGACTAGACGGACCTTTGTTGGCAAAGTAATGTCTCTGCTTTTGAATATGCTATCTAGGTTGGTCACAACTTTCCTTCCAAGGAGTAAGCGTCTTTTAATTTCATGGCTGCAGTCACCATCTGCAGTGATTTTGGAGACCCTAAAAATAAAGTCTGACACTGTTTCCACTGTTTCCCCATCTATTTCCCATGAAGTGATGGGACCGGATGCCATAATCGTAGTTTTCTGAATGTTGAGCTTTAAGCCAACTTTTTCACTCTCCTCTTTCACTTTCATCAACAGGCTTTTTAGTTCCTCTTCACGTTCTGCCATAAGGGTGGTGTCATCTGCATATCTGAGTTTTTGATATTTCTCCCAGCAATCTTGATTCCAGCTTGTGCTTCTTCCAGCCCGGCGTTTCTCATGATGTACTCTGTATATAAGTTAAATAAGCAGGGTGACAATATACAGCCTTGATGTACTCCTTTTTCTATTTGGAACCAGTCTGTTGTTCCATGTCCAGTTCTAACTGTTGCTTCCGGACCTGCATATAGGTCTCTCAAGAGGCAGGTCAGGTGGTCTGGTATTCCCATCTCTTTCAGAATTTTCCAAAGAATTGTGATCCACACAGTCAAAGGCTTTGGCATAGTCAATAAAGCAGAAATAGATGTTTTTCTGGAACTCTCTTGCTTTTTCCATGATCCAGTGGATGTTGGCAATTTGATCTCTGGTTCCTCTGCCTTTTCTAAAACCAGATGGAACATCTGGAAGTTCACGGTTCACGTATTGCTGAAGCCTGGCTTGGAGAATTTTGAGCATTACTTTACCAGCGTGTGAGATGAGTGCAATTGTGCGGTAGTTTGAGCATTCTTTGGCATTGCTTTTCTTTGGGATTGGAATGAAAACTGACCTTTTCCAGTCCTGTGGCCACTGCTGAGTTTTCCAAATTTGCTGGCATAGTGAGGCAGCACTTTCACAGCATCATCTTTCAGGATTTGGAAGAGCTCAACTGGAATTCCATCACCTCCACTAGCTTTGTTCGTAGTGATGCTTTCTAAGGTCCACTTGACTTCACAGTCCAGGATGTCTGGCTCTAGTTGAGTGATCACACCATTGTGATTATCTGGGTCATAAAGATCTTTTTTGTACAGTTCTTCTGTGTATTCTTGCCATCTCTTCTTAATATCTTCTGCTTCTGTTAGGTCCATACCATTTCTGTCCTTTATCGAGCCCATCTTTGCATGAAATATTCCCTTGGTATCTCTAATTTTCTTGAAGAGATCTCTAGTCTTTCCCACTCTGTTGTTTTCCTCTATTTCTTTGCATTGATCACTGAAGAAGGCTTTCTTATCTCTCCTTGCTATTCTTTGGAACTCTGCATTCAGATGCTTATATCTTTCCTTTTCTCCTTTGCTTTTCGCTTCTCTTCTTTTCACAGCTATTTGTAAGGCCTCCCCAGACAGCCATTTTGACTTTTTGCATTTCTTTTCCATGGGGATGGTCTTGATCCCTGTCTCCTGTACAATGTCACGAACCTCATTCCATAGTTCATTAGGCACTCTATCTATCAGATCTAGTCCCTTAAATCTATTTCTCACTTCTACTGTATAATCATAAGGGATTTGATTTAGGTCATACCTGAATGGTCTAGTGGTTTTCCCTGCTTTCTTCAATTTCAGTCTGAATTTGGCAAGGAGTTCAAGATCTGAGCCACAGTCAGCTCCCGGTCTTGTTTTTGCTGACTGTGTAGAGCTTCTCCATCTTTGGCTGCAAAGAATATAATCAGATTTTGGTGTTGGCCATCTGGTGATGTCTATGTGTAGAGTCTTCTCTTGTGTTGTTGGAAGAGGGTGTTTGCTATGACCCATGCATTTTCTTGGCAAAACTCTATTAGCTTTTGCCCTGCTTCATTCCGTATTCCAAGGCCAAATTTGCCTGTTACTCCAGGTGTTTCTTGACTTCCTACTTTTGCATTCCAGTCCCCTATAATTAAAAGGAGATCTTTTTGGGTGTTAGTTCTAAAAGGTCTTGTAGGTCTTTATAGAACCATTCAACTTCAGCTTCTTCAGCATTACTGGTAGGGGCATAGACTTGGTTTACCATGATATTGAATGGTTTGCCTTGGAAACGAACAGAGATCATTCTGTTGTTTTTGAGATTGCATCCAAGTACTGCATTTTGGACTCTTTTGTTGACCATGATGGCTACTCCATTTCTTCTAAGGGATTCCTGCCCACAGTAGTAGATATAATGGTCATCTGAGTTAAATTCACCCATTCCAGGCCATTTTAGTTCGCTGATTTCTAGAATGTCGACGTTGACTCTTGCCATCTCCTGTTTGACCACTTCCAATTTGCCTTGATTCATGGACCTAACATTCCAGTTTCCTATGCAATATTGCTCTTTACAGCATCGGATCTTGCTTCTATCACCAGTCACATCCACAGCTGGGTATTGTTTTTGCTTTGGCTCCATCCCTTCATTCTTTCTGGAGTTATTTCTTCACTGATCTCCAGTAGCATATTGGGCACCTACCGACCTGGGGAGTTCCTCTTTCAGTGTCCTATCATTTTGCGTTTTCATACTGTTCATGGGGTTCTCAAAGCAAGAATACTGAAGTGGTTTGCCATTCCCTTCTCCAGTGGACCACATTCTGTCAGACCTCTCCACCATGAACCACCCTCTACTTTGGACTGACTCCCTGAGCTGACATCTAAGAGATTAAGTTTTCCTGAAAACCCTGCCAGGTAGATTACATTTGTTAACATGGGAGGTTCCTCTAAGCCAACAGTTTTAGGTTTCATGATAACTTTAAGAAGGGCTTTGCAGGAGATTGGAGAAGGCAATGGCACCCCACTCCAGTACTCTTGCCTGGAAAATCCCATGGACGGAGGAGCTGCATTCAAGTTGGCCCCCAGGAAGCTTTAGAACTTATGTGAGCTGGATTGGCCAGCCATTGACATTGGATGGCCACCAGAGGGCACTCTCGACCTGCCCGCTGTCCCAGCAGCGCGCCAGGGAGTCTCCGGGAGTCCAGGACATCCAGGTCAGCTTCCATTCATAGACTCCTGGCTTCTAATAGCACAGAATCTGCCCCCTGGGCAAGAGTCTGCACTAACAGACAGGGACAGAGTATGGTATTTGTGACCCAACCACTCAGAAAAAAGAAAGAAGGAAAAAACCTATATTCCAGGGCGATCCCATAGAAGACCCACTGCTGCCCCTGCCATATGTTCCCCTGACTCCACAAGCCCGGGCACAGCCAGCGCCGGACCCACTGCCAGACAGTCCGCCTCCCACCATGTCCCCCGCACCACTTCATCAGCAAGACTCCAGCCCCGAGCCAGTAGGGACGCGGCTCTGCTCAGCCCAACTATCTAACCAGCTGGCCGCGGCCCATCAGATGCCACTGCAAGAAACTCGAGGTCCTCAGCAAGTGAACGGGGCTGGCTCAGTCCAGCTGGTCGCTCCCTCCTCTATCACCAGCCCTTCAGCACTACTGATCTCCTAAACCAGAAACACCATGACCCAGCATACTCTGATAAACCACAGACCATGACCGACCTCCTACAGTCCATTTTCCACACCCATCAGCCCTCCTGGGATGCCTGTCACCAGCTCTTTATGCCTCTCTTCACCACTGGGGAAAGGCGATGCATCTCGACAGAAGCCCAAAAATGGCTCGGAGGTCAAGCCACCACAGCGGTCTTAGATATGGAAGGATGGGCATGAGAGGCGATGCCGGAGATAAGACCTTGTTGGGACTTCCATACCAGAGAGGGACAAGAAACCTGGGGTCAACATATGATGCCCTTCTACAGGTACTTCGAGCGGGAGCCAGAAAGCCCACCAGTATGTCCTAACTGACAACAGTAATCCAAAAAGGGGATGAGATTCCCCCACCGATTTCTATGAAAGACTGTGTGAAGCATTCAGACATACACCCCCTCTGACCCTGAGACAACCAAGAATCAGCGGATGATGAAGGCTGCCTTTGTGGCTCAATCCTGTGCAGACATCCAACAAAAGCTCCAAAAGCTGGAAGGCTTCGGTGGGATGAATGCCACACAGCTCCTGGAGGTAGCAAATAACGTCTCTGTGGACGGAGACCGTGAACCCCAACGAGAAGCAGATAAAAAATGAAACAGAAAGCGGCCCTGCTAGCAGCGGCATTGAGGAGCTCAGATCCAGAGGAACAGACCGTTCCCTCGTGGAAAGGGGACACTAAGCAGAGACCGCCACTATGCTACGACCAGTGCGCCCACTGCAAAGAGACTGGACCCTGGAGGAATGAGTGCCCTCATCGCAGAGGGACATCTAAAGGGTCAAAGAAGTTCAGTCCATCCAACAACGAAAGGTACCAGCCTGAGCCGGCTGTCCAAAACCTGATCGGCCAGAGCAGACTCAGACTAGGGGAGACCAGGCTCCCTGATCCTGGACCCCTGGGAGCCCATGGTCACGATGAAAGTTGGGGGCCAATCAATGACTTTTACGGTGGACACCGGAGCTGAACACTCCGTGGTAACCACACCTGGGCTCCCCTCACAGGCCGAACAGCAACTGTTGTTGGGGCCACAGGGGCCACGGCAGCCCTCTCATTTTGCAAGGCCCATTTGAGTCAGCTAGGGGGCCATCTGGGGACTCATGAATTTCTGTCCTTACCGGAATGCCCCATTTCCCGGCTGGGTAGAGACTTACTGACAAAGCTGGGGGTGCAAATCACCTTTGCCCCCAGAAGGCCCACGAGCCTCACCCTGGGGAGCCAATCAGCTCTGATCATGGCTATGGCCATGCCCAGGGAAGATGAATGGTGTCTCTATTCCTCAGGGAGGGAACAAATAAATCCCCCAGGCTGCCAAAAGAATTCCCTGATGTCTGGGCAGAGAAAGGGCCCCAAGGTTTGGCCCAAAACCATGCCCTCGCTGTAGTGGACCTGAGGCCAGTCCTTCTGTCCACTCCTGCTGGACAGAAACGATATCCAGGACCACGGGAGGCATGCCTGGGAACGCGGGACCACACCCAGCGCCTACGAGATGCCGGGATTCTAATCAAAAGTCAGTCTCCCAATCAAAAGTCAGTCTCCCTGGAGCGCTCTGCTCTTGCCAGTCAAAGAGTCTAGAAGCAATGGCTACTGCCCTGTCCCGCACCTCCGCGCCGTCAACAGCGCAGTGGTCACCATCCGTCCAGTGGTCCCAGATCCCTACACTCTCCTGAGTCTCTTACCCACTCAGGCAAGCTGGTTCACCTGCCTCGATCCCAAGGACGCCTTCTTCTGCCTGTCACCAGCCAGCCAGCCCTTGTTTGCATTTGAATGGGAGGACCCACACACCGGGAGAAAGAAACAGCTGACTTGGACTTGATTGCCACAAGGCTTCAAAAACTCACCTGCCCTGTTTGGTGAAGCTCTGGCTGCAGGCCTTGCTACCTTTCCCGAAGAAACTTTCAATTACACCTACTCCAGTACGTGGATGACCTGTTGCTAGCAGTCCCGCCCAAGGGGACTGCTGGAGAAGCACCAAAGCCCCACTGGCCCTACTCTCCACCACATGGTACAAGGTGTCATGGAAAAATGCTCAGACCGGCAGACAGGAGGTCAAGTACCTGGGGTTTGTCATCTAAAAGGGAGTCGGGAGCTTGGACATGAGAGGAAGCAAGCCATCTGTTCAATACCTTGGCCGAACAGCAAGAAAGAAGTCCGCGGGTTCCTTGGGGCTGCCGGATTCTGCTGAATCTGGATACTGGGTTTCTTTGAAATTGCCAAGCCTTTGTTTACAGCCACAGCAGGGTCTGGTAAGGACCCCCTAGAGTGGGGACCTCAACAGGAAAAGGCCTCCAAGGAGATAAAGAGACTCTTGACCAGCGCTCCAGCATTAAGGCTGCCAGATGTGACACGGGAATTTAACCTCTTTGTACATGAGAAAAATCCCACTGCACTGGGGGTCCTCACACAAACAGTTGGGCCAAGCAGCGCCCAGTTGCAAACTTGTCAAAGCGACTGGATCCAGCGGCCGCAGGGTGGCCGGCATGCCTCCAGGCAGTAGCTGCCACTGTGGTTTTGGTCAGAGAAGCAGATAAGCCTACTCTAGGACAAAATGTAAATGTCTGCACTGATAACAGCCAGGGGCATAAGTGGCTGACCAGCTCCTGGGTGACGCGCTGTCAAGGACTGCTTTGCGAAAACCCACAGGTCCAACTCGAGACTGTGCGGATGCTGAACCCCGCCACATTTTTACCTACGGAAGCGGGAACCCCTGACCATAACTGTGAGGAGCTCATGGTGAAATTGACTCAAGCCGGCCGGTCCTGACAGACATTCTTCTCCAGAACCCAGAACTGGAACTGTTCACTGACAGAAGCAGTTTCATCAAGACGGGCAGTGCAGAGCAGGCTCTGCCATAGCAACAACTGATGAGATAGCGAAAGCTGAGACCTTGCCACAAGGGTGGTCAGCACAGCAGGCTGAGCTGTGGGCACTCGCCCAGGCGCTAAGGCATGCTGAAGGGAAACGAGTCAGCATCTATACTGGTTCAAGGTATGCCTTATGTACATAGAGCCATTTATAAAGAAAGGGGACTATTGAAAGCAAGGGGAAAGGAGATTGAAAGCCAAAAAGAAATGCTTCAGTTGTTAGAAGCAGTCTGACAGCCTTCCCAAGTGACAGTCATCCATTGTAAAGGACATCAACAAGGAACTGATCCAATCAGCAAAGGAAACTGGTTGGCTGACCAGGCAGCCAAGGAGGCGGCGACCCAACCGATCCCCAGAGTTGGCCCCAGGTCAATCTTTAAGGTTCTCTTGGCACCAGAATTGCCTCCATCCCCGAGATACACCAAGGAAGATCAATGGGCTCTAAATGAGGGAGGAATAAAAGAAAAAGAGGGCTGGTGGAAGCTCCCAGACCAAAGACTCTCTGTCCTCAGCAAATAACAATCCAGCTGGTAAAACAACACCATGAGACAACTCCCTTAGGAAAAACTGCGCTGGAGAGTTTACTGAGCAGCTACTTTCATTCCTCAGCTCCCAACCCTGTGTGTCCAGATCAGGGCCAGATGTGACTCGTGCGCAAAAACGACGCCAGCCAAGGATCTGGCTATCAGAATATCAATGGATTTTCACTGTCAACCCTGGACTCCATCGCTGACTGGTATTATTGCTGTGCTCTTTGCTACAGGACTAGTTTCAGTCACACCCCAGGACTGGAATTTGGGTCAGAAGCTGCGGTTAGCTGTCTGTTACGTCACTGTAGTGGGAAGCCTCATTCTTATTAGATGTCTCTTATGATCGATTCTCCCTACTAACTAAATAGCTCCACAGTATAGCTGACCTATCTTCACGATAGGCTCAGTTGCTATAGCATGACAACACAAAGATGGAGAGAAAACCTTTTGCTAGTGTTCAATGATCTGTACAGCACGGAAAAGGGCCTTCAAAGGACAGGAGAGAATACAGACATGGATAATAAGAGAGGGATTTAAGATCAAGAAAAACATTTAGCATATATACAGTAGCAGAAAGCAAAGACCCAAATACCAGCTATTGGTACCAAATGGTCTCCCTTCCCTATATTCATACATACACAGCTCCCAGAAGGTATCTCTGTGATTTCCTGGACTTTTAAGCCTCTGGCAAGAAAAAAACAAGGGACTATCTTACTCTCTCAGTAGAAGTTGACACTATTTGACCCTGAGGAACTCTGATTTTTTTAACCATCATTGAAAATAACATTTTCAAATAAAGTTTTCTAAATATTTTCATTGTAATTGTCAAGAGTTTATGCTTTCTTTTAAAATGCTCTGCCTAAAAAAAAAGATGTGATTTAAAATCGAATTAAACTTTAACAGAATAAGAACATATCCAACGTATCTTATAAACATGACCATTACTTCCGTTTATCACATGGCTCACAGGGGAAGGACGGACTGTGAGTTCTGGGTTAGTAGATGCCAACTATGACCGTGTAGCACAGGGAACTATATGCAGTGTTCTGGGATAAACCAGAAGAGGAACTATGACTTATGACATCAAACTTACTCATCTGGTCTCACCTATGTGCTGACAGGTACAGCATAAATCCCACCTACCAGGTGGGCCTCTCTGATGGGCAGAGGAAGATGCTGAGAAAAAGTGGGCCTCTCTGCTCAAACACCTCCTTTACCAATAACAGGAGAAAAGTGAGTTCCTAACTTTCAGAGCTCAGAATGTTCTAAGTCTGTGAGAAACACTGACTTGCTCTTCCACTAATTCTCACATTTGCTAGTCTTTGATTTTGCACAGGTCCCAGAGCTGCTAAAACTGAGCTCCTGGGCTTCCTCGGAATAATACCTGTGGTTGAAATAGAACATGCACGCGCGCTCCGTCGTGTCTGACTCTTTGCCATCCCACAGACTGTAGCCCGCCAGGCTCCTCTGTCCATAGGATTTCCCAGGCGAGAATGCTGGAGTAGGTTGCCATGTCCTCCAGGGGATCTTCCTGATCCAGGGGTCGAACCTGCAACTCCTGTGTTGGCGGTGGATTCCTTACCCCTGAGCCACCTGGGAAGCACTGAAACAGAACAAGGACTGCTAATAGCATTCCTGGACCCAGGGGTTAGGGAGGTCTCTAACCGAGACTCCAGTGCAGGGGAATTCTAGCGTATCACACAAGACAGCTACATACGAGGCTGCCCTAAGGAAGTGATGAGCATGGGACGTTCTGGGGTCCCAGGTGGAATGCTCAGTTTTCCAAGCTGCGTCTTCTACAGTCATGTTGACGATTCCAAACTGAGTTAGCAATGGGGCTAAGGGAATGGAGAACGATCGACTAAATTCCATGATTTTGAAACTGACTCTCCAAAAGTCCACGCATACAGTGTCTCTACAATCACGACTGCTTCACAGCTGTGTGCTACTTTAGGTTCTGGAAGATGTTTTTTCTGGTTCCTCGGTGAGGAGTCCTCAATGCCAACTTGTGAAGAAGATTCACAGAACTGGGCTTGGATGTTACACACTCTGCTTGGAACAGATGGTATAAAGATCAAAGATGAGCCGAGGAGAAAGTAGAACTTCCTAACTCTCATCCTGTGCGTGCACTCCCTAGCAGAATAATGTATCAGGTGGGTGGACCTGGAATTTAAGATCAAGCTGGTTTGATTAGGGAGACTATGCTTTTAAGAGCTGTGCCATTGCATGCCCTGGGGGCGGAGGGAGGTGATCAGAGAATGTGGCTCAGATGGTGTTAAATCATTCACAGCCAACTAGCCTGTCTCTGGAAGGAGGTTCTGAGTATTAGGAGCAAGGCTTTTTTTAATTCTCTCTCTCTAGTCCAACACACACAGGCTAGGTACCATTACCAATCTCTTCAGCATTTCATCAGTGAATACCTTGTATTTTCAGATGACACAAAACAGAAGGGATGTGTAATTTTTTTTTTAATGATTTATCTCTTTATTCATTTTTGGTTGCGCTGGGTCTTCGCTGCTGCTGCACGCAGGCGTGCTCTTGTTGCTGGTGAGTGGGGGCTCCTCTCCAGTGGCAGGGGGCAGGCTTCTCATCGTGGTGGCTTGTCTTGTCGAGGAGTACAGGCTCTAGGCTCACAGGCTCACTAGTTGTGGCTTGCCGGCTCTAGAGCACAGGCTCAATAGTTGTGGCACATGGGCTTAATTGCTCCACAACACCTGGAATCTTCCCAGACCAGGGATTGAACCCGTGGTTCCCGCACCAGCAGGCAGACTTTACCACGGAGCCACCAGGGAAGCATGGGCCGTGTCACATTCTGATGGCTGAGCCAGCGTTACAAAAATATTTAAAGTAGGAACAAGTAGGAACAATGGGGTGAGATATGAGTCGAGGCCCAAGAAGGGCATGTGGATGACCAGAGCTATAAAACATGGAGTAGACAGCTTTAGGAGGCTCCATCAGACCCCAGGCTTGGGCTGCACCACATCTGGCCTGCAGACAGAGCAAGGATCCAATTCTGTGTCCACAGGCACAAGGGTTCTGCAGAGTGAACATCTGGTACAATGCTGCCAGTCTGGGCCACGAGATGAGGTCACCTGTTTACATCTACCTGCGTTTGCATTTGGCCATAATGATAAACTGTAAGGCAGATGGGAGAAGTGAGCTGATAGGGGATATATGAAAGTGGGTAGAGAAGGTATGGATGAAAGCGTTCCTTCTCTATTTTCTAACTCAAGTATATGTCAAAGTCAGTTATTCTGCAGGGAACAAGTACAATCAATGGCTAATGTCAGCATACCTTCTGGTATCAACATAAGCAAAATATCTGCATGCATATGGGGTGTGTGTGTGCTGTATCTGTGTATATACACACACAGACACACACACATTTAATTTCTTTCCACCATCATGCCTTATGCCTTACCAATATAGTCAAAACTATGGTTTATCCAGTAGTCATGTATGGATGTGAGAGTTGGATCATAAAGGAGGCGGAGTGCTGAAGAATTGATGCTTTTGAACTGTGGTGTTGGAGAAGACTCTTGAGAGTCCCTTGGACTGCAAGGAGACCAAACCAGGCCATCCTAAAGGAGATCAGTCCTGGGTGTTCATTGGAAGGACTGATGTTGAAGCTTAAACCCCAATACTTTGGCCACCTGATGTGAAGAACTGACTCATTGGAAAAGATCCTGATTCTAGGAAAGATTGAAGGCAGGAGGAGAAGGGGACGACAGAGGATGAGATGGTTGGATGGCATCACCGACTCCATGGACATGAGTTTGAGCAAGCTCCAGGAGATAGTGAAGGACAAGGAGGCCTGGAGGTTGCAAAGGAATCATGACTTAGCAACTGAAAAACAACACAAGTGCCACTGGATAAGGGGTTAGTGTGTTAAGATGCTTCATTTTTGGCAGTGGCCACTGAGATGTGAGTTGAATGCGGGATTAGAAAAGCTGCTTTAACATGCTGTGTGATTCCAGGTTAGAGCAGCAGACTGCGGTGAGCTTCTGCAGATCAGGAAGCTTTACCTACGACTGGCCAGCAGAGGGAGCAGCTGGACCACGGAAATGAAAAGCCACTGGGCCTTAGCTGCAGAAAGCAGAAATCAGCGGCTCAACTGAAGCTGCTGGATTGAAAAAGATCGTGTTTCCAAAATACCCTGTGGAGTTTCCAACACAGCAAAGGCTTAGATGGGAAGGAACTGAGATATGGAAAGGCCGGCCCTTAAGAGTTTTATTTAAAATGGGTTCAATTCATGGGCTAGACCATACAGACCTGACTTAGTGGTGCTTGGCTGCACATGGGAGTCATTCGGGAAGCATTAAAAAATACAGATTAAAAAAAAAATTTCTGGAACTTCCCCGGTGGTCCAGTGGTTAAGACTTCATCTTCCAATACAGAGGGTGTGCGTTCGATCCCTGGTCAGGGAGCTAAGATGCCATATGCCTGATGGCCAAAGAACCAAAACATAAAAACAAACAAGATGCAACAAATTCAATAAAGACTTAAAAAAAAAATACTACTACGGCCTGGGACCCACCTCAAAGGTTCTGGTTTAACTGGTCCAAGGTGCAGGCTAGGTATGTGGAATTTTCCAAACCTCCCCAGTGCTTCTAATGTTACAGCGATGACTTGGCTTGCTGACTGGCCTTCATCGAGCTAGGCCATCTCTCTGAGGCCCTCCGTTCAGTCAGACGGTATATAGGTCTTTTTTTTTTTTTTAAGTCTTCAGCCTCAGTCCAGAGGGTTACAAAAGATTTTCAGTAGATGAATGAACAAAACAAGCAGTTGGCTCTTTATTAGAGAAATCAGAGGTTAACTTGCAGTTAAATTCGAGACTACTCCAGAAAGTGCTTTCAGAACCTGGAACATTCTATAGCGAAAGGAATTTACAATATGTTTTCCTCCAACAAAAATTTTTTTATTTTTCTCTCTCTCTTTTCTCCTGCTATTCCAATTTCCTGTCGCTCTGGCCTCGGCGCCCTCATCGATCTCACTCTCATCTCAAGGCTTCTCTCTTCTTTTCACTGACTGATGATATTGTGACAGGGATGTGACAGGGCTGCAGAATGTCAGCCCCCTGCTGTGGGAGCCGCAGGGACACCTACGCGATGCTCAAGAGCCTGAGGGTGGAGGCTGCTGAGGCTGGAGGGGGCAATGTTGCCAAAGCAGATGCAGCAGAATGAGGCTGACTGCCTGAGGCGGCTGCACAGAAGAGGAGGAGAAAAGCAGAGTCCAGAGAGAGGCACCTGGAGGCAAGAACACTGGACGCCAGAGCCAAAGGGGCCCCCGGACGAGCAGCATCACCTGCGGAAGAAAGCTCAGTCCTTGCTCCTGACCTGAGGAGTCGGAATCTCTAGCTCAACACGAACCGTGCTTCCAACTTAAGTGTCAGCTGAGCCGCTTTGAAAGAAGTCCTTCTAACTGAAATTTTCAACCAAGAAAACAAAGTCCAAGCATTAGGCAGGAAGTTATCACCCCAGATATACCTTCACGTCCAGTTCCCATGGAAGATTATTTGTTCAGACAGCATTCAGAAGAGAGAGATGGGCGCCTCCCATCAGGAACTCGTGCAGATGACAAAAACCGCAGGGAGCGTGGCTCAGCGCTCTGTACGTCAGAGCTCGCCCACCAGCACCGGCTTTCCTGTCCTTACTTTAATAGTCTTATACCCTAGGTGTCTCTTACAGCAAAACGCTTAAAATTATCTCTCAATACTGGCAGGATGTGAAGAACAATAATAATGAAAGAAATACTCCATTCATCCACTGATGTTCTTGGTCCGCAAACTTGAGGCCAATTAAAATCCGATGGCAGATAAATGTGTCATATGTGACATAAAACACATGCCTAGATGGATTGTCATCTTCTTGCATGAAAGTAGTTTTCCTATTTACTGAGCACTGACTCTGCAAGCAGTGTGCCGATTACTGGGAGACAGAAAAATGTGTAACTACATTTTGCTCTTGAAAATGCAGTATTTTAAATATTCATTTTTATTACATTCACATTAAAAAGGACAAAGCCGTTGAACCGATTCATAACACTAGGAAACTCTGACATCCTTGAGAGTGTTTTAGAAAATAATATAATTTTCAAAACATCTTAGTGTGAAAGTATTAGTTTCCTGTGGTTGCTTTAACAATCACAGAGGAGGTGGCTTCAAGCAACAAGACATTTAATTCTCTTGAGGTTCTGGAGTCAAAAGTCAGAATCACTGGGCTGAAATCAAGATGTCAGCAGGGTTACCCTCCTTCTGGAGATTCCTGGGAAGAATTCTTCTCTTGCCTGACCCGGCTTCTGGTGGCTAAGGGCATTTTCCACTCTGATTTCTGCCTTAGTCTTCACACCGCCTTCTCTTCTGTATCAAATCTTCTGGCTCTCTCTTAGAAAGACTGCTGACTGCACTGAGGCCCCTCCTGGATAATACAGGATAATCTCCCCATTTCAAGATCCTTAACTTAATCCCATCTGCAAAACTCCATTTTCTAAATAAGGTCTAATTACAGGTCTGGGGACCAGGGGCTCATGTCCTTTGTTTTCGCTATGTAGCCTACAACAGAGTAGAATGACCGTTTACCAGACACTATTTCTAATGATACTCAAAGTGGAATTTCCACATATACAACATGAAGGAAACCCAAATGCTGTGAAACCACGTCTACTTGCAGCAATAACTTCACATAAGCCGCCTGATTGTTTGCAACGTCACACCTATTATTTCATACGAGCTGTGATCAAGCCAATAAAATAGGACAATATTGGCAACGCTGCAGGTGAGAAAACTGCAAAGCAAGGCGCCTGCCTCAGCGTCCTTGAAGAGAGCAGCAGAGCCAGGACACAACCTGGATTTGGGTCTGATGACCTTCTCACGTCACTTGGACGCCAGGGCAAGACTGTTCACAGAACTGTTAATTCCCCTCAGTTGACCCCTACAGCTCCTTACACATGTGAGACCAGCAAAGACTGGAGCCAGGCAACCTCTCTAGCTGTGCAGCCCCTTTCCTCCCAGCGGGCGCTGCCTATGCTTCTGCTGACCTACTGGACATACTGAGACGGGTTTCAAAGTCAAGGAGAGATGCTCTCATATAGCTGTGCTCAGTCGCTTCAGTCCTCTCTGACTCTGCGACCCCATGGGCTGTAGCCCGCCAGGCTCCTCTGTCCATGGGATTCTCCAGGCAAGAACACTGGACTGGGTTGCCATGCCCTCCTCCAGGGGATCTTCTTGACCCAGGGATGGAACCTGGGTCTCTTATGTCTCCTGCAGTGGCAGCTGGGTTCTTTACCACTAGCGCCACCATAGCTATTTACTAAGAAATTTGATTTTGTCATTTATTCTTACTCAACCCTGAGGATTGTTAATGAAGTGCTTATCCCTCAAAACCAAAAGGAAAAAAAAAAAAACAACCCTGTTATTTTTTTCTTTCTTTGGACCTAATGAACAGAATTTTGTTTATATTAACATAATAAGCACCTGTGAGTTCATCACCTCAGACAAGAGCTAGAATATTTAATTAACAACTGCTACATCTAATCCTCAGGATTCCATGTGATCATCCAGCCTCCCCACCCCCACCAGCTGTAAGCTTCATCCTGAAGCACATTCATTACTATGCCATTCTTTGAAATGTAGTTTTATTGTCCTTATAAAGATCATAAAATATTTTTAATTATTTAAAAATTTCTAAACATAATATGTGAATACACACATGCTCAATCATGTCTAACTCTTTGGGACCCTGTGGACTGTAGTCTGCCAGGCGCCTCTGTCCATGGGACTTTTCAGGTAAGACTACTGGAGTGGGTTGCCATTTCCTTCTCCAGGGGATCTTCCCAATCCAGGGATCGATCTGCGTCTCCTACACTGCAGGCAGATTCTTTACCACTGAGTCACTAGGGAAGCCCATACAGGATACAGAACTGTAGCCAATCTTCTGAGATTTTTTTTGACTTCACATTTTATTGCTAAGATTCATCCAAACCCTATCCTATCATGTGAATGGAATATTATTCATCCATGCTCTTACAGGCAGGCATTTGTGTTGTTATAAGTTTCTGTACAGTATTGGGGAAGGAGAATCGCATGATGGACAAATGCTAAGTTGAAAGCTCAGCAGAGATCTTATTATCCTTTCACTGTTGTAAGATTCCATAATACAAAAAATAAAATATTGGCATCTAAGATGGAGTTGCGTTCTAACAGTTTGAGAACTGCTTGGGATTCAAACATATTTCCCCAAAATAACAATTCTCTCCCCTGGCTGTTGCACAAAAGCCTGCTGAATTTATAACAAACCAAAAAGTGCCATGGAGCCAAACCACTCTGTACAATAGGGCTTCTGATCAAGATGGAGCTGTGTGGGAATCACAGTGGTTTCTATGGAGGTGGCCAGGGAGCAGGACAGGGCTCCTGTCCCCAAGACTCCCCATGCGGAAGTGGGGGGCGGAGAGTCCAGCCCAGAGGAGGGAGACCAGGCTGGCCCAAGGCTTCCAAGTCCACGGAGAGGCTGGGATGCGGACTGAAGCCAAGGAGAGGCAGGAGTTGTGACTTGGAAGAAATGACCAGCACTCTGGCAGAAAGGGTGAGGGGTTGCCAGAAAGTAAATCATTTTCTCTGCGTTGGTTAGTACCGGTTAATGGGGAGTGGTGGATCGGTGGTAAAGAATCCACGTGCAATGCAGGAGACAGACGCAGGAGACTCAGGTTCAATCTCTGGGTTGGGAAGATCCTTTGGAGGAGGACTTGGCAACCCACTCCAGTACTCCTGCCTGGAGAATCCCATGGACAGAGGAGCCTGGCAGCCTACAGTCCATGGGATCGCAGAGAGTCAGACATGACTGAACGCCCAAGCACGTGTGCATGCACAATGGGGGGCAAAGCAATGGGGGCGGGGCGGGAGGCTGCCCTTGAGGTGTCTCCACTGGGTGACAGGCTTGGGTTTTCTTTCTCTCCTCGCAGGCTGTGTATGTCTTCATTCACAGAGGTACCTATTTGCACTGAGGATGGGGTTTTGGAGAGGTAGAACTGGAGGAGCTCCTGAAAGAAGGGGCAAATATGAGAAGGAGGTGCCCCCTCCCCTGTGCTGTGTCTGCGTTGGTGGGGGCAGGGAGGGGCGGAGGAGGAGAAGGGAGAAGAGCATGGCATCAGCAGCTGTGCAGAGAGTAAGGGCTGAGCCTGTATCCCGAGTATATAGGTCAGGGCTGCCTATCAAAAGGAAATCCATACATTCACCTGTGCTAAAAAAGGATGCGGTTATTTTTACAGCTTCGAATGGGGTATGCAGGAATGTGTTAGTTACAACTAAACCTCTGGTAAGTTTACCCATAAAAAAGCTGTTAAGAAATTGAGGTCAAGCTAGTTCTATAGCATGTGCTACATTTGCAATATTTTATTATAGTTCTGGCAACTGTGTATATACTATTCAGATATATGCAGTTACAATGTCAACATATATATGTATATTATTAAATAGTATTCATTTATTCGGGGCTTCCCTGGTGGCTCAGGGGTAAAGAATCTGCCTGTCAACGCAGGAGATGTGGGTTTGATCCCTGGGTTGGGAAGATTCCTTCGAGAAGGAAATGGCAACCCAACTCCAGTATTCTTGCCTGGAGAATCCCCATGGACAGACGAACCTGGTGGGCCATAGTCCATGGGGTCACAAAGAGTCAGACACGACTTAGTGACTAAATATCAGTATTTATTTATTCATAAATGGTTATTGTGAACTTGTTATTGCCAAGGACTGTGCTAGAAGCTGGGATGCAACTATGGAAAAGGTAGTCCTTGACAAATGTGATCTTTATGATAAACTCCAGGTCCTCCAGGGACGTGCTCCTTCCTGGTCAAGAATATATTCCCAATTTCAACACAACACTGTCTTGGCAACTGACATGAAATATCACAGACTTTCCCCCTACAAATGGATTACTTATTCCTAAGAGACCAAGCGGGTCACGAACTGGTATTTAGAATACCAATGCTAAGATTTAGTTTTCACAATGTAAAACCAGTAAATTACTTAGAGTGGAAAATGAGGCACTCGATCAGGAAGTATGGCAGCCACTGAAGTCCTGACAACTTTGGACATTCCTGACAACCACTGGCACATCATGAGAGTTGGAATTCTGCCATTCTCTGGACAGCACTGAGCTAAAGGTTCATCAGTGTTACAAGGAGTTCATTGTAACTTTTCAGTTTGCTGTTATCCTTAATTCTAAATTCTAATCTGGTATTAATTTACCTTCATTAGTATCAGATTGTTGTGAGCTATCTTGTTAACTCCACATTATATTTTAATTCATTTCTGCACCAAATGCATATGTGGCCAATTTCCAATAACTAGAAATCACGACAGTTGTGCATTGTGAGTTATAAACGAGTCAGCTAAGAGACTAATGCCAAAGCAGATATATACCTAATTCTTCTTTACCCCTTAATCTGTGTTTTTCATATACTTGTTGCTATGGACTGAATCTTGTGTCCCCCAAAACTCAGATGTTGACACTGTAACCCCTCATGTGATGGTATTTGGAGGTAGAGTCTTTGGGAGATAATTAGGACTATGTTAGGTCAAGAGGATGAGGCCTTCATGATGGATTAAGGTCCTCATAAAAAGAGGAGACCACCCAGGATTGCTCTGTGTGCACAGTCCAAGGAAGGCCATGTAAAGACATCGACAGGGGCCTCACCAAGACCCGACTGTGCTGGCATCCTGATCTAGGGCCTCCAGCCTCCAGAACTGAGAAAGAAGCATTCGTTACATACGCCCACCAGTCCATGGCATTCTGTCACGGCAGTTGGCAGTGACTAGGAAACTCACGCTGGACGTCCCTGGTAGTGTGGTGGATAAGAATTCGCCTGCCAAGGCAGGAAACCCAGGTTCGATCCCTGGTCTGGAAGATCCCACATGCCGTGGAGCAACCAAGCCCAAGAGGCCCAACCACCGAGCCTGTGTGCTGCAGCTGCTGAAGCCGTCGAGGCCTAGAGCCCGTGCTCCGCATCAGAGGAGCCGCCACAGTGAGACGCCCGCACCTGCAGCGAAGAGCGGCCCCGCCGCTGCAGCTCGAGAAGGCCCACTCGGAGGAAGGGAGGCCGGCACCGCCAGAAGCAAAGGCGTTACAGTTCATTTAGGGCTTCCCGGGGAGCCCAGCGGGTAAAGAATCTGCGTGCAATGCAGGAGACCCTGGCTCAATTCCTAGGTCAGGAAGATCCCCTACAGAAGGGACAGGCTACCCACTCCAGTATTCATGGGCTTCCCTCGTGACTCAGACAGTCAAGAATCTGCCTGCAATGTGGGAGACCTGGGATCGATCCCTGGGTCAGGAAGATCCCCTGGAGGAGGGCATGGCAACCCACTCCAGTATTCTTGCCTGGAGAATTGCCATGGACAGAGGAGCCTGGCGGGCTATAGTCCAAGGCGTCACAAAGAATCAGATGCGACTGAGCGACTAGCACAGAGTTCACTTGGGCTTCCCAGCTGGCGCTAGTGTTAAAGAATCCACCTGCCAATACAGGAGACACAAGAGATGTGGGTTTGATTTTTCCTGGGTTGGAAAAATCCCCTGAAGTAGGGAAAGGCAACCCATTCCAGTATTCATGCCTGGAGAATCCCATGGACAGAGGAGCCTGTCAGGCTGTGGTCCATGGGGTTGCAAAGACTCAGACAGGACTGAGTGACTGAGCAGGGCTCATTTTTAAAAAAAGACACAGGAACTTAGAGTTATCTCCACAGTTAGATAGAAAAGCACGGGCTGGTAGGCCAATGAGATGTTTCGCCTGCCTGAGTGTGCCAAGGAAAAGGAAGTGAGCGCCCATCCTAGGGGAGGTTCAGGTGAGAAACACAAACTGTTCATCTTGCATCACACGAGTCTGGACAGAGACTTTACAGTGTTCAAAGGGCTTGGGGGGAGGGGGGATTCAGCATCTCTGACTATGAAAAGTGACATAATGAAAAAAAGCCCTAAATGGGGATCTCTGATTTATACAAAGACATACAGATGGTGTCTGAGATAGGTCGAGTGACTTACAACCACCGCCCAGCCAAGGGTGACAGGTGTGGGGAGGGGAGAGGGATAGTCTCCGAACTCTAGAGACCTAACAGGCTCCCTGCCATTCAATTATCCTGTAAAAATAATTTAAATACTCGTGATGACCTCTGACCATGAATTTTATCCTCATCTGAAGGATAAAAAGGGGGTTAAAGATACCCAGATAAATGAGGTGTTAGCCAGCAATGGCATCTCTTCCTATTCCCCAGCATACTTCTCCAAGACCATCCTGTTTTGTTATTTCTTGAGAAGCTGTTTTTACCCTGGATTATCAATACATCATAAAAGATTGCTGGCATGGTTTATCATTTTCAGTAAAGGAGAAAGTTTCCCCCAAGTTCGGAATCTCCACGTTGACACGCGTGGCCTCGTCACATGGCAGCTGTCAGTAGCCGCTTTAGCTCCCCTTTCTCAAGAAGGCAGCGTCCAATCATTTCCTCCCCGCTGTGCCCCATTCTCCCGCTGAAGGTTATAGGGGACAAAGGACAACCTTACAAGACTGCCTGTCGACAAAAGGGGCAAAGGACCAGTCCACACAAGGCACAAAGCATCCTAATGACCACAGTCACTAAAAAGGCAGAAGACTTAGTTCTTTCAAAGAGCTCTCCTAGACTTTCTAACACTCAGTCGCCTCTGTTTCTTATGATGAAAAGAGGCTCCCACTGCAACAAGCTGAGTAACAGAGGTTGAGGGTGGCCAGGCATTTTTTTTTTTAACTTTTGGTACTGGAGTGTAACTGATCACCAACGTGTGACAGTTTCAGGTGAAGAGTGAAGGGACTTGACCGTACATATACATGTATCCATTTCCCCAAAACTCCCCTCCCGTCAGGCAGCCGCGTAACACTGAGCAGAGGTCCCTGTGCTATTCAGTAGCTCATCGTTAGTTTGGATAGGCATTTTTGAAAGATAAAAAATGAGAATTCTGGCCGACAGCACTGCTGCCTAAGAGTCCAAGGGACTCATTCTTTTGGTATAAGTGAAATCGAATTAAAAACGGAAGGAAACACTCACTGCTGCTCTAACTTCCCTACGTTGCTTTAGAGACAGCGCGCGTGCAGGTGGCCCAGTCTCACTTGCACAAGATTGCCCTCAGTGGATACATTTTCAGACTGCACTGTAATTTACAAAACATTTGTGCCTTTCTTTCTCCTACAAGCATTATCAAAAGGGGCAGAAGGCAGATGATCGAGGTCATCTACAGTCCCTTAGAGCACCGGACTTGAGTCCAAGTACAATCACCATCATTTTCAGCACTTTCTCATTCCACGGACCATGCTCACATAAGTGCAATAAAACTCACTATCCTCTGCTAGCTTACTCACTGAGGAAGCCTTAAACCACCTCCTGCTTGAACTGAAAAGCTAGGTTTCCCCAAGATGCCTCTGAAAATCCTTTCCATCTTTAGACCATCCCCTGAAAGAAACCCATCTCTTCCTTAATTGGCTCTTCTGTCACTGATTTCAGAGTTAAAAGATCCAAACAGTGCCAAGCAATTCAGTTTTGTTATGGCATGTTCATAACATAAAACAGACTTGGATTCTCTCATTCACATGTCCTATGAGAATTAGAAACAAACTGGATTAGAAACAAACACTTTGAAAATACTAAGACCCAACCAAGACCTCACTTCTTCTTGAAATTATTATGCACTTTATTATAAATTAATATATTTTACTCACAGACAGTTAAACAGGAAGGCATATGTATAAATAACAAAATCACTCACAAATAGCACCATTAACAATTTGTCTTTTTACTCACACTAGTCATGTTTTATGTGACAGTATTCTTATTTAATGCTATATTATGAATATTTTCCTTGGTAGGGGAATTTGTCTTGAGGTAGTACGCGCCAGTGGAACCATGTGACTTAGGTCATCTCCAGAAGAGGTGTATGCTTCTAGGTGCCAGCACCGGAGGGGACCTCATCCACTGTTGGTGATGCCAGTGGCCAGGCAGGTAGACAAGCAAAAGGCCTCAGGACACAGAGCCCCAATTCTAAAGTGGCTTTAAAGTTACTCGACATTACCTGCATTTGAGGCCAGGCTCGACTGTGTTTGGAGAAGAGGGTAGGGTAGAAGGTTGATAACAAGAAATGCTCGCAGTTGCAGATTTCAGAATGCACGATGAAAGCTTGACATACTCAAGGGCTGCTACTCAGGAGAGGTGTTTGGAGAGTGTCAGCTGAGAGCTGAGGGAAAGGAAGGATCAACAGGTGTTCCCTTGGTGCAGGACATGTTGATACATTGCCTTATGTTTTAACTGGAGGATAACTGCTTTACACGGGTGTGTTAGTTTCTGCTGTACAACAACGCAGATCAGCCATAATTATATGTTCCCTCCCTCTTGAGCCTCCCTCCCCACCCCTCTCCACCCCTCTCGGTTACCACAGAGCACCGAGCTGAGCTTCCTGTGTTACGAAGCAGTTTCCCACCAGCTATCTATTTACACATGGTAGTGTATATATGGGGGCTTCCCTGGTAGCTCAGCTGGTAAAAGAATCTGCCTGCAATGCAGGAGACCTGGTATGATTCCTGGGTTGGGAAGATCCCATGCAGAAAGGTTAAGTTAGCCACTCAAGTATTCCGTCAGCTCAGATGGTAAAGAATCCGCCTGCAATGTGGGAGATCTGGGTTTGATCCCTGGGTTGGGAAGATCTGCTGGAGGAGGGCATGGCAACCCACTCCAGTATTCTTGCCTGGAGAATCCCATGGACAGAGGAGTCTGGTGGGCTACAGTCCATAGGGCTGCAAAGAGTCGGACATGACTGAGCAACTAAGCACAGCACAGTGTCTACATGTCAGTGCTACTTTCTCAATTTGTCCTACTCTCTCCCACCCTCTGCTGTGTCCACAAGCCCGTTCTCTATGTCTGTGTCTCTATTCTTGCCCTGCAAATAGGTTCATCAGCATCATTTTTCTAGATTCCATATATATGAATTAAAATAGGGTATTTGTTTTTCTCTTTCTGACTTACTTCACTCTGTACAATAAGCTCTAGGTTCATCCACCTCATTATGATTGACTCAGATTTGTTCTTTTTTATGGCTGAGTAATATTCCATTGCATATATGTACCACATCTTCTTTATCCATCCATCTGCTGTTGGGCATCTAGGTTGCTTCCATGACCGGGCTATTGTGAACAGGGCTGATGTGAACAAAGGGGTACATGTGTCTTTGGTACATCATCTATTCAATTCTTTTAACAAAGCCTTCATGCAGGTCATATGCCTCCATACTACAGATGAGGAGACTGAGGCTTAGAGGTGCTAAAAGACTTAAATAAGACCTCACCATGCAGACAGAGGAGGCAAGATTTGAAAGGGGTATCTGGCTCTAACTCCTTATTTAATATGATCCTGCTTCTAGGTGCTAGGCTCAGGCTGTATCCTTCCTTCTGGGATGAAACTGTCCACCCCCACTCAGTCATCTTTCCAACTGGGAAGCTACCATCACATCCTGGAGGAGGCTAGGGAAGAGAGGGGGTGGGGGAGTGGGGCAACTTTAATATGATTAGTGAACTCATCTCCTCCTTGTCCTTAATGGCCTCCGTGTGTTTCATGCTATTTCCCATTTAGCTCTGAAAAGAGTAAATAATCGCATTATGGTCTACCAGACAATCCAGCAAATGGAATTAGCTTAAGTAATCAGCTATATCGCTCAGTGATTAAGAGACTGTCTACCAGACCTGACCAAACAAAGGTTGCGGTAGGCACTGTGAGAGGAGCATGGCCTCCAAAATCAATCTATCTGTACTCAAACCTCTACTTAATATTGTGAATGCTGTAACTTAACTCTTTCATTCTAGTCAGTTAACCTCCTTGTGCCCCAGTTTCCTCTTTGGTAAAATGCTGATAACAAAGAGTACCTACTTCATCGGGTTCTTGGTAAGAAGATATACGCTAATCTATGCAAAGTACTTAGAGCCCCATGGGACACCCACTGGCACCCAATGATTAGCTGCCAAAGTATCACTATTACCACCATCACCATCATTTAATAGGTTTAAGACACAGTTTTCTTTTATGGTGATGGGATAATAATAGCATCTATTTCACAACATTGTGAGAGTTAATGAGATAATGAATAAAAAATGCTTACTGTGTAGCTTTAGTAAAGAATCTTTGTGCAATACGGGAGACCCTGGTTTGATTCCTGGTTCAGGAAGATCGCTGGGAGAAGGGAATGACAACCCACTCCAGTATTCTTACCTGTAGAATCCCATGGACAGAGAAGCCTGGCCGGCTCCAGTCCATGGGGTCACAAAGAATCAGATGACAGATCGATTAACACTTTCACTTTCAATGGTGGTAGTAGCAGAGGTATTAGAAATATTTATCTATTTCCTCATTGTTGCACTTTTCTATTCAGAAATCTTGTGACTGTTTAGCGACTCCAAGAAGTCTTATTTTGACAGCAAATAATATGAATATTTAACATTTTTTCCTAACTTCTTCTGCAGAACCATGTGTTAATTTATAATCCCACCAAGAGTTTGAGAGTATGTATTTCATCTTGCCAAGAACAGGAGTGACTGTTTTGAAAAATCTTCCCTGAAGGATAATATATCTGGCTGTAGCTGTGGAAGTCAACTTTATGTGGTGGTCACCATTACCATGATTAAGACCAGCAAAAATCAAACTGAAATTCTGTGTTACCATAATACAGAAAATAGATGCCTCAGGAGCAGGAGCCACAATGCATTTATTATGAAGGCAGTAAACCATACACTCTGACAAATGAACAAGCCTTGATGAGAACACCACCTTCCACCATCTGAGAGGGTGGTCCTGTGACAGGAAAAATACGACCTCAGGACGCACACTGCGTCCTCAACAGGACAAGGAAATCAATAAAAAGCACAGTTCACATACTTCCAACGAAAAACCAGGGGCTGTTAGTACTTTGGAAAGATTGAGTTGTTTCATTAGATGAAAAGTGTCTCCTTCCAGGGCTTAAAATACTGATGCCCCCAAGAGTTCTTCCTTACCGCCACACAGCATCAGTCTTAAAGGAGATCATGGTAAGAGGCTCCTGAAGCTACAGGAAAGTTAAGGCGATGCAGTGTCTCATACTGCAGGGAATAATTCTCCTTAAGAGGTCATATGTCAGTCTAGAAGGCGCTGACAAGCTTTTTTTTTTTTTTTTAAGTACATTGGAAACAAACTAAAAGAGATTCTTTTGGGTCATTTTCATCTTGAACACAAATGAGAAAAAAAAGTTGCTAATAAAAATATAACACACGTGCCTGTGTCTTATAAGAACTAGACACCCAACCATATTTATATAAATCTCAGTGCAATCTTGGAGATCTCTTGTGACCTAAATGATGGTGACATGTTTGTCTCTGGAGTAGAAATCTGGTACAGGGGTCCTGGGCTAAGAGGTATGTTTTTCACTGGTTACTATTTTGTACTATTTGAATTTTTTAAAATTATGCACATTTTAATTATTTTTTAAAACATTCATAACTATGTAAAATGGAAATATATACAAAATATACTGGGACATTGGGAAACTCTCTGTGTTCAGTCACATCTGACTCTTTTTTTCGACTCCATGGACTGTAGCCTGCCAGGCTCCTCTGTCCATGGGATTCTCCAGGCAAGAATACTGGAGTGGGTTGCCATTTCCTCCTCCAGGGGATCTTCCAGATCCAGGGATCGAACCTGTGTCTCCTGCACTGGCAGATGGATTCTTTACCACTGAGCCACCTGGCAAGCCTGTATTTGGCAACATCTGTAGACATTTCTAGTTGTCACAACTGGGGGTAGGGATTGCCAAGGGCATTTAAAGACGAGGATAGAGAGCAGGGTCTGCTGTTAAGCACGATGTGCAAGACAGCCCACTATGATGGAGAATATATCCAGTTCAGATGATCAAGAGTGCTGTGACTTGCTTCTAGCTGATAGTATATGGAACTGGTGATAGAAGGGTCACTCCTATGATTGTAAGACTGTCTTAGTAGACGCCTTAGGAGCCTGGAGAGAGATTCTCCCACTTTTTACTCTGTGACCTATTACACACTCATGAACATATACACATTTATTTATTGTTTATCTCCGGCTAGAATGTGCGATCTCTGTGGGCAAGAACTGTTTTATTCACTGCTGTATTCATCACCCAGAACAATGCCTGGCACTAAGGAGCTCTTTTGCACTTTTAGTCTACCCAAGGTCTTATTGATGTGGAATTTCACAACACTGGCATTCTGGGGAAGAAAGCTCTAGAAGTAAAGGAAGATAAAATTGATGCTTTAACAGTCCTTTCTGTTGGTTATAGGATACTTTGTAACCATTATGAGAAAAGCAGATTTTAGGTTAGAACACACCAAAGATCATAATTCCGCTAAAATAAAAAAACCAATGCATAAATGCACTTCTGAAATTACAGCATTACAGAAAAATTATTTGAGATTAAAGGAGAATGAAGGTGTGAACTGGAGCCAGGAGTTCAATAGCTAAGAGAGCCCAAGTCCATGTAGAGCTGACAATGGTTAATCATCTGGTTTCAAGATCTGAAAAGACTAAAAAGGTTTTGAATTCTTGTAGCCTGGAGTCTCTGGCTAATACTTTAAAATACAGTATTATTGTCCATAATTTAGTAAAATCGAAAATAGATCAAAGTTAGGTCTATTTGGTGTAATTTTCCCTGGGTAAGGCTGTAGACGGAGTATCAAAGCTGAATATTACAGACTTGAAAGAAGCAGTCCCAGGGAGCTGTTAAATGGATGGAATTATTCTTTCACAGAGCTGAGCAGGTCCACAGGCACTGATGCAGACAATGGGACCAGAAGCAAGCTTAGCACCGAGGCTGCTACATTTTTGCCAATAAGAAGAGCCAAGTTATTCTTACTGATTGGGACCTACTACATGCCAGGCTCTCCCTCTCCTGGAACATGTGTGCGCGCGCGCTAAGTTGCTTCGGTCGTGTCCAACTCTTTGCGACCCCTATGGACTGTAGCCCGCCAGGCTCCTCTGTCCATGGAGTCTCCAGGCAAGAATACTGGAGTGGGTTGCCATGCCCTCCTCCAGGAGATCTTCCCGACCCAGGGATCAAACCTGCGTCTCTTACGTCTCCTGCATTAGCAGGAAGGTTCTTTACCATTAGCACCACCTGGGAAGCCGTGTGTGATTGTGTGTGTGTGTACACAATCACCACAGTGACATCAACAAGTAAGATACTCTTGTGTTCACGAAAGAAAGACTCAGAAGTGAAGTTTGATGTAAGAAGGCAAACTGGTAGTAGTAAGTAGAGGATGAGGAAAGAATACAGAGCTCTGACCTGAAGGCTTAGATTCTTTCTGCACCATCACCTGCTCCAAAAGTTTCTGAACAAAGATGGCTTCCATTCCTTTCTGATTCTTCTTGCTCCTTTTGAACTTACCTATACCCATCACTAATGTCAGGACTCATATAACAATTCCCTCAAAAATCCCACCATCCCCATGCCTCTGTGCAGGAAGCAATGCCACATTTGTCCACGGCTTGCCCCTGGCTGATGCAAAGTCAATCTAATTTGATGTCATCCAAGCCCTGAAATTGGATGAAGCTGGAGAGCAGCACCATTCTTTAGTTATGGAAATAATCTGGAAGGCAGGCTAGTTTCTGTACTCCAGTGGCCCTGTAATTCAAAATGCTCTGTTATCTCTGTGCACAGATTCACATTTTCACAGAACACAGGAGTAACAGAAGACACTGGTGTTGGCCCTTCCTCCCAGAGCACTTTGAATGCAGAGGCCTTCAAGAAGCGCTCACACTCATTCGTCACATGGCACTGCCTGTTTGTCCTGCTTATGTCAAACACAAACACCCATTCAGGCAGCTAGAATCATCAATGGCAGCAACACACACCCAAGTCCAGCATTTGAGGAGCATCACCGAGCAGCCAGTCCTGCTGAGCTGGAAGTTCCTACGAATGCTGACCAGAATATGTCTTGTCTTAAGGGACCTGCCTTTCTAAAATCTTTGTTTTTAACTTTCAGCTGTAAAAAAATGTATTATGAATGATCATATGTAAATTTTGTTGTTTAGTTGCTAAGTTGTGTCTGAATCTTTGTGACCCCATGGACTGTAGCCTGCCAGGCTCCTCTGTCCATGGAATTTTCCAGGCAAGAATACTGGAGTGGATTGCCATTTTCCTTCTCCAGGCGATCTTCCTAACTCTGGAATTGAGCCTGCGTCTCCTGCATTGGCAGAGAGATTCTTTATCACTAAGCCACCTGGGGAGCCCAGTGCATATACAAGTAACCAAATGATAATAATTGACAGTATAGAAGCATGTTGGATACAAAGTGAGAGAGCCCAGGCCTACTCCTGAGCCGGCTGGGCAACTACCAACTGGAAATGCTCCCTGCACACTTTGGACATCATATCATGTTCTTCTTTTTAGCAGAACATTCTCTATTTCTTCCACTAATGGGCACATAGACCTATTTTATACTTTTTTTTTTTTCTTTTACATATCTTGAGAATCTTTCCATATTGGAGAAAACAGTGGGGAATCAAGCCTTAGGTCAGTCTCTTTTGAAAATGAAATGTATCTCGCTAAGAAGTATTAACTTCAGAGAAAATATACCTGTCTTCTTAAACCATTTTTGCTCATTACAAATGGATTCCAACCGAAAACGTGAAGAAAGGAAACATCACAGGACCCAAGAACAGACAAACAAGAGTGCCCTAGGGGTTTCAACTCTGTCTTCTTCCTCGATATTTGGATTCTGCTTTTATTCCCATTTCCTCTTTTACTTAACAGGAACAACAGGCGTATTGACATTTATGGGAAGCCTTAACAAAAGTCCCTTCTAGGCACTTTCTGTGCCTCTACAGGGCTAGTGTACATGAAGTTACCATAGACAGTGCTTTGTCTAGTTTTGTTTGAAACTTTGACAGACGAATAAAAATTCATTCACACACATGTCCTCCACACCCCCCCCCAACTCCTCCTATAGAATACAGTTTCTAAAACATTAAAACCTGCCATAAGTGATGCATATAAAAGGCATCTTATGTATAACAGCACTGGATTTATCACAGCAAAGCCTGAGGTTAAAAAATATGTTATTTAGATTTCAAACACATGTTGCAATTTTGCGCCTGACCTAGACTGAAATTCCCTTAAGAAGTCCTTACTGAATAGACGACTGGAGGCTGGGTCGGGTGGGTTCAGGAGGAGCAGCAAAAATGCACAATTCACACCTTAACAGAATTTCTTAGTCCAATGGAGCCACGTGCACACGGGCGTGCCTGCTAAGTCCCTTCAGTTGTGTCCAACTCTGTGCGACCCTATGGACCGTAGCCCGCCAGGTTCCTCTGTCCATGGGATTCTCCAAGTAAGAGCCAAGTAAGTGAGTTGCCATGCCTTCCTCCAGGGGAGTCCTTCCAACCCAGGGATCGAACCTGTGCTTCTTATGTCCACCTGCATTGGCAAGCGGGTTCTTTACCACTAGCGCCACCTGGGAAGCCCCATGGAACCATGTAGCACACACTAAACAGAGTATAATCTATTAAGAATATAAATTAACAAGGATAAAATACCCCTCCAGTTGATTTCACCAGGTATAAAAACAGCTTGATGGATTTTCATGAATGCTTGAAGCATGTTTGGAATAAGTCTTCATTAAAGTGGAGAAAACATGTCAGATTTCAAATATTCTCAAATCTAAATTCACATGGGTGGTTTTCCCTGGTGGCCCAGTGGTTAAGAATCTGTCTGCCAATGCAGAGGGCATGGGTTCAGTCCTTGCTCTAGGAAGGTTCCACATGCATCAGAACAACTAAGCCACAACTCCCGAGCCTGTGTGCCTGGAGCCTGTGCTCTGGCTCAGGAGAAGCCCCCGCACTGCAACTAGAGAGTGGCCCCCCGCTCACGGCAACTAGAGGAAGTCGGTGCAGGGCAACAGACCTAATACACGTGCTCCAAAAATAAACAATAAATCTTTAAAACAAGTCATATGGGCAGAAGCTTTAATCTGCAGGCAGAGTTCTGCAGGTGGAGACTAGCTGCAGGGCTGCTCTTCCCAGAGGCAGCTCTCCGTAGCTCCACAGAGCATGCTGCAGTGCCACAGTTAGTTGGGGTCTGTTTATTTAGTTGTGAAAGGAAAGTGAGGTTGCTCAGTCCTGTCCGACTCTTTGAGATCCCATGGACTGTAGCCTACCAGGCTTCTCTGCCCATGGAATTCTGCAGGCAAGAATACTGGAGTGGGTTCCCATTTCCTTCTCCAGGGGATCTTCCCGAACCAGGGATCGAACCCTGGTCTCCTGCATTGTAGGCAGATGCTTTATCATCTGAACCACCAGGGAAGTCCATATATTTAGTCGTGGTTAGTATAAAAATTGCTCATGTTATGTTGGTAATCCATTTCCAAAAAGCCAGAGTTCTGCATGAAAATGATACCAGCCTGAAAAGTGAAAGTGTTAGTCATTCAGTCATGTGTGACTCTTTGTGGACCCATGGACTACAGTCCTCCGGGCTCCTCTTTTCATGGGATTTCCCAGGCACGAATACCGCAGTGGGTGCCATGCCCTCCTTCAGGGGATTTTCCTGACCCAGGGATGGAAACCCAGGCTCCTGCATTGGAGGCAGATTCTTTAATGTCTGAGCCCCCAGGGAAGCCCTGTTGAGAGTCTATTTCCCATAAATTTAACTGAGAGTGAGAGAAATTTTGACATGCCAACATGTCAAAACCCCAAACCCCACAATCAACTTCCCCAAATGTAATTAAAACATTGTAGTTTAATGATATCAGTGGGCAACCATCATTTTAGGATACTTTCTGTAAAAGCAAACAAAAGTTTTACAGATGTTCATACACAATTTTTGTATATAAACACAGAACTGAGTCATACCTATATTCCAAGAAGTAGAGGTGTTCTACCGGGGAAAAACAAAACAAGATAAAAAAGCAACCCTGTTCACTGGGAAGAGAAGTGCTGCTGATGTACTTGCAATTACTGTCAGCAATGCTGGCTGCCCACAGCATGCAGGATAAACACAACCCATGTGTGATGTGCACTGTGAATAATGAAGAATTAGTAACCGAAGAACTTCCCAAGGCTGCACACAGCATAGTGGCAAAGAATACACAGAACGTGGCTAAGGGAATGAGATCAGGAAGTGCCTGGAGGAAGCGGTGAAGGCTGGAGAAAACGAGATACGAATGAGCTTGGCAAATAAGGAGGTCACTAAGGACACCAACTAGAGTCGATACGAAGGGACAGTGGGCAAGGAGCTCGAGTCAGATAAGAAGCGATGAAGGTGTCTGGACTTCACCTAATGCAGAGAGACAACAAGCAAAAGCACAAATAGACTAAGGCAAAGTCAAAGAACACATTAACAGAACATTGTCAGATGGCGATAACACGCTGGAAGGAAAATTACGAAGCACATTAATAAATCTCAGTGACCGTGGAAAGAACTTCTGAAAACTTAGTTTCAAGGATGTTTTAATATGAATAAGAAACTCAAAGACTCTGTGAGCAGAAAGGGCCTTTCCCAGCTGTCCCAGTTGATGGTGATTCTGCATAAACGCTTGGTCCACACTGCTAGGCAAGTGGACACCTGGGCTGTGGAACCTGAGCAGGCTGTCCATTCACACATTTGGGGGTACAAACCATTGGCACTGGATACTCACATCTCATATCAAACCAGCCTCTTTAAGTAACAATAATGACAACTAATCGTTATTGGCAGCTAATCCAGTTTAACCACTGGCACGTTTGCTTAAAATGTTCGTTTCTATGGTGCTATTAATAACAAATCCCTATGCTCGGCTAGTTCACCACCTCTACATGACATGTAACCTGGTGACAATATTCTAACAATGAGGAGGAAAAAAATTATCATCATTGTATGTGATGGCATATTTAATGCCATACCGTGGGTAACAATTTTTTTAAACCTTGGAGGGAAAACAATGGGATGGCCCACCATTCTAAACATCAACTCAACTCATGTTTTGATTCCAAGAAAAGAAGGAAGAATTTGTGAAATAATTTCCACTTCTGTTCTGGAATGACCTTTGTGTTTCTGTTTTTTCCTGTCTATAATAAAAGTCAGCATCAGATGACACGAAACTGAAAACGAAGTTTGGTGATGGAACCAGCAGAATGATATGCTTAATGCAATGCTTTAAAGTTCTACTATCTTGACAAGTAACAAAAACATCATCAGCTTAAACACTAGAAGAGTTTTTGTGAGATAATCTCAACACGTCTGTGATTATAAAAGAAAAGAAAATAAGGTCACCTACTTTCCAGCCCAACTATCCAATTCTGAAGGGCTATTTCACTAGTCACACAGATTCATACAAGGCTAAAAACACTTTCCAGCATTTTCAGCTGTGCAGAGCTAACCCTCTTTAGGTTGAATCTTACTTAATATAACCTCAAATTAATTGTGTTACATAAAGTTTGTGATTATTACAGTCAGACACAAAGATTCTCCTGTCTTACAACCAACTGCCTTTCCTTACCTTAAGTCAGGAAGAAGGTAATTAGGAAGAAGCAATAAGAAAAAACACAAAGATAATGACACTGTGGGTTCAACATCTTTCCTTAAACACATCGGTAAATTGATAGGAGAGGAACCTAGGCTTTAGCAAGACTAGAGTTGTTAATGAAGAAAAGCAGCTCAAATATTCTCAATGCTGGAGTGGGTTTTTTTTTTTTAAATTCTCATGTGGGAAATAACCTGGTAGTTTCCTTTGACGATTTCCACAATGTCTTTCCTTAAATCGTGACTCGGTTTCTGGGCTTATAAAATTTGGAAAGGCATAGGTGATAAAATAAAATACAAAGAAGCTCTAATAACTGGTAGAAGCAAGTAGGCACAAGCGAAGAACGATCCCCTGCCTGGAAGCAGAATTCCAAGTAAGAGGACAGTGAAAATAGATTAATTCAACAGCAGCGACGTCTCTCACAGAAGAACAGATCAGAGGCCGAGAGACATCCCCGAGGGAGGCACTGGGCAGGAAGCTGGGCAGAGTACAAGGGAACACAGAAGGTACCAGTGAATTTCAGTTTTGTTTGCGCTGTAAATCTGAGCCTATCTGTGGGGCTTTTCTGGGGAGAGGAGTGGTGACTTGATGCCTCTCCCATTGGTTCTGATCAATCAGGTTAGGTGACAAATTAAGTTACACACCCATACTGCTTCTGCTGTTCGGCAGTGCTGGAAACAGGTCAAATTCAGAGGCCCTGGTGCCCTGAGTGACCAGCCAGGGCAAGGTGCAGTCCAGGAAGACCCCAGGAAAGCCTGATCAGAAATGCGCTGGCATGTGACACTTCTTACTTACTGTCATACCCGTTCAACAGCTTACATTTTGTTTCCTTTCACTTTCTTGTCTTTTCACTTTCTTTCTTTTCTTTTCTTTCACACCACCCATTTATCTGTAAGTCAGTCTCTGAGGACTATTTACTATGGACCTAGCAGCATGCTGAATGCTAGGAGATATTAAGAAACAGTCATAACTCTTAGCCAAGATTAAGCAATAAAGACAGAATAAAGAAAATATATAAAATAATGGCTCTCAAGTATTTAAATACCAGGCAGTAAAGGACAGTGATTCCTGAGAAGCAGGAAAGAAACAAGGTGAAATCTACGACTGCTCTAATTTACCATCTGGGAAAATTTCTAGGTCATGATGTAGAGAAAGGAAAATGAGGGAGAGCTTAGGAACCTCTAAAGCAGTTTAAAATATGCAGCTGGGAGTTCCGAAGCAAAGGCTGCTAGAACGTGCAGAGCAGGCTATCAGAGAGGAAATATTTGTACTGAGAGAAAACTCAAGATCTTAACTGGTGACTCAGTAAATTAATAATCAGTGCATAAAGTTAAGGAAACTACTCAACACGAGAAAAACCACCATTCAGATGATTAGAGAGAACAACGCCCAGGAGAACAGTGTACTTTGCCAACAGCCAGAGGAGAAAGCCTCATAATACTCAAGGCACTGAGGTTACAGTACTGAGACTGACTGTTGATTCCCAATTGAACTTTCAAAGGCAGTTCAGGGGAGAAAGGATGAACGTGTCCACAAACTGTGCTGGAACAGGATAGGTGTATAAGGAACTGTGATCTATTCCTGGCATCACAAACAAAAACTAACTAAAAATGAATCACAGACCCACCTGAAGCTATAACTTCAGGGAAAAAGAATACAGAAAAATATCTTTGTGGCTACAGGATAGGTCAAAATTTCTTTGGACTTCATCAAAATTATGCAATTCTGCTCTTCAAAAGAAACTAAGAAATATTTGCAAATCATACATTTGACAGAGTTCATATCTAGTCTATATAAAGAATTCTCAAATCTCAATGCTTGGGGGGAAAAAAGTAATCCAATAAAAGAAAAATGAGCCAAAGATTTGAAAGAACACTTTCTCAAAGAAGACAGGGATGGTATGAAAAACTGTCCCAAATAATTCAATATAATAAAATGTCCAGTAATTAGAAAATGCAAATTAAACCTGCTAAGAGATATCATTACACTCCAAAAATATCTAAAATCAAAGATGTGAAGTTAGAACGCTCATACATTGCTGATAACAATGTAAAATGATACATCAACTTTATAAAAAAGGATAAACATGCACCAACAGTATGATCCAACCTTTGTAGCCACAGGTACAAACCCAAGGGAACAGACAATCTTTCTCAACACAAAGACATATTCACAGCAGCTTAACTTGTAATAACCAGAAACAACAAAACCGGAAACAACCAAAATGTCAATCAGTAGGTAAATGGATAAGTAAAATGGGGAACATTCACTCAATGGAATACCATTCCGCAATATGAAGAATGATCTACTGACACTAACAACACAGATGAATGGAAAAACAGTTATGTTCACTGGAAAAAACCAGAGCACCCCCCTCACAAACTAAGAGTATATACTGTATTTCCATTTATATGAAATTTAAGAACATGTAAACTAATTGACAGTGACAAAAAGCAGATCAATGGTTGCTTGGAGGACTCCCTTGGTGGCTCAGTGGTAAAGAATCCACCTGCCATTGCAGGAGGCAGGGGATGGATTCTTGATCGGGGAAGATCCCACATGCCATGGAGTAGCTGAACTCGTGAGCCACAACCACTGAGCCTGTGCTCTAAAGCCCGGGACCCGAAACCACTGAGCCCACGTGCCGCAACTACTGAAGACCGAGGGCCCTAGAGCCTGTGCTCCACAACGAGAGGAGCCTGTCCACCACAACGAGAGAGTAGCCCCTGCCTGCCATAGCTAGAGAAGAGCCGGCTCAACAGTGAAGACCCAGCACAGCCAAACATAAGCAAATAAATACCATTATATACCAAATAGATGGGGAAACCGTGGCTGACTTTCTTTTTCTGGGCTCCAAAATCACTGCAGATGGTGACTGCAGCCATGAAATTAAAAGACGCTTTTTCCTTGGAAGGAAAGTTATGATCAACCTAGACAGCATTTTAAAAAGTAGAGACATTACTTTGTCAACAAAGGTCCGTCTAGTCAAGGCCATGGTTTTTCCAGTGGTCATGTATGGATGTGAGAGTTGGACTATAAAGAAAGCTGAGCACCGAAGAATCGTTGCTTTTCAACTGTAGTGTTGGAGAAGACTCTTGAGAGTCCTTTGGACTGCAAGGAGATTCAACCAGTCCATCCTAAAGGAGATCAGTCCTGAATATTCATTGGAAGGACAGATGCTGAAGCTAAATCTCCTATACTTTGGCCACCTGATGTGAAGAACTGATTCATTGGAAAAGACCCTGATGCTGGGAAAGATTGAGGGCAGGAGGAGAAGGGGACAACAGAGGATGAGATGGTTGGATGGCATCACCGACTCAATGGACATGGGTTTGGGTGGACTCTGGGAGTTGGTGATGGACAGGGAGGCCTGGTGTGCTGCGATTCATGGGGTCGCAAAGACTCGGACACGACTGAGTGACTGAACTGAACTGAAAAAAAGAACTGGCATGCTGCAACAATGATCAAAGATCTTGAGTGCTGCAACTAAGTGCAGCCAAATGGATATATAAAAATAAATAATTAAAAAAAAACGTTTCTTGGAGCTGGAGGAGTTAAAGAGAGAAGGGATGGAGGAATTAAAAAGAAGTACAAAGAAACTTTCAAGGATGATGGATATATTTACTGTCTTGATTGTGGAGATGGCTTCATGGGTGTATACAAATGGCAAAGCTTATCATATTGTATACTTTAAATACAGTGTGTCAATTATCCCTCAAAAGTAATGACAATTCTTTTATAAGAGACACAACACAGCCTCAAAAGGTGAAAACAGCGTAAAATGAGACTTGGCACTTTAGTTCTAGAGCAGTGTTTCTAAGACTTTAGTTAATTCAGTAACCTCTTTGAAAGACATCCTCATGCCGCCTACAAATGTTACTTAAATCTTCAGAAGTAATTAAGTATTCTAACAGGAACAAAGAAGAGGTAACTAAACATGCTTTTCCAAACTGCGAATTCTTCACTCACTTTGATATAATCCAGTTCCTCTGAGATTATAATTTTTAAGTTTTTGAGAAAAGAGTTAACTGCCAGATAGGCATTTGGAAGGAAGGAGGCGAAGGAGAGCGACAGAAAGAGGGAGATGGAGGGAGGGAGGGAGAGAGAAAATTAACAACAAATACCAAACACACAGGAAGCTTCAAAGAACGACCTCAAGCTTAGTTTGGTGTTGGTTCGGTTTGGCCTTTGTTTGAAACTCGAATCAAAAGCCACAATGCTAGTTTAGGTAGCTGCCTATTCCTTTTCCTTCACCTGCCCGTCCCTCCCTCACCCCTGGTTACTCTGATTATCCCTCCGGCCACACTAAACTCACAGTTTCAGCTGCTGGCTGGCTCCCCCTTGAGTCAGCGGGGATTTGTGACGCGTCAGACAACCGATTCCTTACTGGAATCATCCCGACTAAGGCCGCTGCCACTGTTTCCTGGTCTTCTCCTTCCCCTGGCTCACACTCCCAGACCCTCCATGAGGCTCTGCTGTGCCCAGAATGCGCAATTCTAGTCCAGAAGCAAGACATTTAGAGACGCCTACTTCTTCTCTAAGGAGGCCACGACCATCCTTACCCGAACCCACTGACCACAAAGGATGCAGCTACTGGAGAATCTAACAAAAGGTCAGTTTTAAAGTGAAAAAAAAAAAAAAAAAGAATGTAAAATTGTATATATGAAAGGATTTCAATCATGAAAAATCTTGACACATGGATAAAAGTGAGAAGGACAGGTGTAAAAATGAAAATAAGGTAGTTGTTAGAGCTTTTTCCCCCCTCTCTCTTCACTATCTTTATTGATGTGATATTGTCTTTATAGAGGGGAAAAAAAAGGTTTATTGACAGCTGCTGGCTTGAAGCTTTCTTTTATTCCATCCAGCTGAAATGAGTCTGAGGCTTCTATTCATCTGGGGAAAAAAGGAAAAATAACAAATTTATTTTGCTCCTGTGGTGGGTGGTTGGAGCTGTAGGAGATGCGCTTGACTGCCAATTACGGGTAACAGTTATCTGATTGTTATCTTATAAATGTGTCTGGCAGTGTTCTGTCTGGAAATGTATATAATTTAGGTAAAAAGCTATCCTAACTTTATCTGGCATTTCACAGGATGAAGAAAACCGACCCTGCCTTAATTTAGTGAGGCAATCAAGACCTCACTACACACATCGCATGTGTTATAGTAACTCCCAGGAAGGTCTGGGCTGACTACTGTCTCCAAGGAAGGATGATACTGTGGCAGTTATCTGAACTAGGAAATAAGCTTTCGCTGGGTTTATTCTGAAGGGTTAGCAGAACACAACACTTCAAAAGACACCACTTTGGCATACTGATTATTTCTTATGCTGTAGGCTCTTGAAAAACAGCAAATGCAAGACAGGCTTTCTCTGAACTCATGGCCTGAAGACAGATTCTCCACGAGGAATTCAATTGTCCTAAATCACCTTCCTGGAAAAAGTTTCATCAGCCAGAGGAGAGTGACTCTTACAACAGGAAGATTAGAAATGGACATTGTCAGTGGAATGTAAATTGATACAGCCGATATAGAGAACAGTACAGAGATTCCTTAAAAAACTAGGAATAAATATGATCCAGCAATCCTACTGCTGGGCATATACCCCAAGGAAACCATAATTGAAAAAGACACGTGTACCCCAATGTTTGATGCAGCACCATTTACAATAGCTAGGACATGGAAGTAACCTGAATGTCCATCGACAGATGAATGGATAAAGAAGACATGGTCCATATATAGAATGGAATATTACCTATACAATGGAATATTACTCAGCCATAAAAAGGAATGAACTTGAGTCAGTTCCAGTGACATGGATGAACCTAGGGCCTGTTACACAGAGTGAAGTAAGTTAGAAGGAGAGAAACAAATATTGTATATTAACACATATATATGGAGTCTAGAAAAATGGTCCTGATGAACCCATCTGGAGGGCAGGAATAGAGATGCAGACTTATGGAAACAGAGAGGGAAGGAGAAGGTGGGACAAATTGAGAGAGTAGCTCTGAAACATGTACTTTACCGTATGTAGAAGAGATAGCTAACGGTTAGCTGCTGCGTGACTCAGGGAGCTCAACCCAGTGCTCTGCAGTGGCCTAGAGGAGGGGGACGGAATGGGAGGCGGGAGGGAGGCTGGAGAGGGAGAGTGCAGAAGTAGACTTAGGGCTGATTCATGTTGTTGGACAGCTGAAACCAACACAACATCTTACAGCACTTATCCTCCAATTAAAAGTAAATTTTAAAAAAGAAGTGAATGCCAAACACTGACACATTTGGTCATGAACCATCATACCTCTCATCTGCTCTTCTCAGGGCCCATTCTTCCTTTCTACAAATCATTCCCTCTCCTCTAAGAGCCTTAGACCTCCTCCTCTTTTCCTACTAAGAAGGTACTGAGGTCTGCGTTCAAAACCGCATCAGGGAGTTAGTCATTTTCCCCTGGTTACCGCCCCATATACACGAGGCAGACATGTTAACGGACTTTCGTTTTTCTCTTGTTCATCTGTCTTTTACTGCAGGAGTCTCGGCTAAGAACTCAGAAGGGTAGAGACAAATATATTTTTCCTCCTCTACAATCCTATCTCAGAAAATGGGCTGAACAATGACACTGACTCAAGCGCCTACCAGCCCCAGGGCACAGGAGCGCAGCTTCCGCGGGAGCAGGAGAAGAATCAGTGATGGAAGCATTAAAAGTGGGACAGGAGAGCTCCTGCGCCATTGCTGATGGAGCAAAAACCGGTTCAACATTTTCGGAGGATGGCTGGCCAAAATCTATAAAAATGTTCAAAGGGCACCTAGTAGTCATCTTCTAGGGATTGTTCTTGCAGAGATAATGTATGAGTGCACAAAGTATTGGGTATAAACCAGGATGCTGCCCTCTATGATGATAAAAAACTAGGAATTTTCAGGACTGGTGAGATAAACGTGTAACAGCCACAGAAAGCATCATCATGCAATGGTCAAAACAAAGTGGAGCCAGTTGAAAACAAAGTTTGCAACATGTTTTGGTGAAACCCACATCACTCACAAATACTATTTATGTGCATGACTGCATAGGAATAGGAAAAAGAACGTACATGAAATTTTTCATAAAGCTTACCAGGGAGGGGATTACAGTGATGCTGGAGATAAGTTTTAATTTTATATGTACATACTTTAATGATATAGTGGAATCTGGAGTGCTTCTTAATTTTTAACTAATAATAATCAATAAAGTAATAATTATTAATAATAATAAATAAAAAATAAGACAAGATCGAATCAATCTGAAATAAATGGGACAGGAGACTGACATACAGAATGAATGAGAAAAGGGGGGATGGGATCAAATTATGAAAGTGAATTTGGTAATACAGATGCTGGGAGTAGAAATGTCTATGAAAGAGAATACAGAATTTTTTTTTCTGGAAAAAATGAGCACATGTTAAATGACTTTCTCTCTCCTCCCTAGCCATCAACCAACCAGAATGCAAGTTTCTAGATAAATGCAGCCTAATCACAGACCATAGGAAATTAAAGAACAATTAAAAGAGAGGACCTCTGGGGAAGGGGAGATTCAACACTTTTACACATTTAAGAACTAAAGGGGTTTCCCTGGTGGTCCAGAGGTTAAGGATCCGCCTTGCAATGCAGGGGACTAGGGTTTGATCCCTGATCTGGTAGCTAAGATCCCACATACCCTGGAGCAACTAAGCCTACACGCCACAACGAAGATCCTGCATGATGCAAAGAAAATCCCTCATGTCACAACCAAGATCCGAAGCAGCCAAACAAATAAAAGATGTTTTGAAAAAGAAAAAAGCTAAAGAGCACTATGGGGAGAAAAAAGCTCCAAGCCCTTTCCAGATTAAAATAGGCACGATTATGCTGATTCTGAAGATGCCAGCAGGCTGAGTTCCCAGCTGCCCTGCAGTCTAGTCGAGGGTGCTGCCAGTCTGCAGGGTCCAGCAGGGCTGGCCTACAGGGATGGCTCACCCCGTCTTGTTGCCTGGACCAGCCTTCAGCCATCACTGCCTCCAGGGCGGGACTAGGACAAGACCCAGTGTCTGGATGAACTGCCTCAGATCTTAAACCACAGCCGCCCACGGCACCATCTGCTTAGTGCCATGTGGACCCTAAAGGAAAAATCCGGTCTGGTCCTAAAAATACTATTTGCTTCACTAGGAACCATCTCCTAGGGCTCCGCCTCACGGGCCTCTGTTTTACATAACATTAACTGGAGATGCTAATTCTGTGTCGGAACAGTTCAGTGGCCACACCCTGGAATGTGAAATTGTAAAGTGCAAAATTCTGCCAAGTGTAGCAAATGCAGTTTTGAATTGCTTATGTCCTAAGACTTGTTGACCATGAGTCCTAACAGGAATTGAATCATGCTCTTTCTCTTCTTAGCTTCACAGTCTATAAGATATTTTCTTCTTGTATTTAACAATGTGCTCAGTCACTCAGTCATGTCCGTCTCTTTAATGGCCCCATGGACTGTAGCCTGCCAGGCTTCTCTGGCCATGGGATTTCTTAGCCAAGAATACTGGAGTGGGTTGCTATTTCCTACTCCAGGACATCTTTGCAACCAGGGATTGAACTCACGTCTCTTGAGTCTCCTGCATTGGCAGGCAGCTTCTTTACCAGCAGCACTACCTGGGAAGCCATTTAATTAAAAAATTAGCATATGTATTTGCATGTGACTTAAAAGGAAATAAAATCTCTGAAATTGTTAATAAGGCTGCAGTACAAAGTCAGGAACTGCTTGCTGTATCAGTGTCATGCCAAGTAGCTCTGAATGCACTTTCCATTGCCCACCTGTGATACTGGAATATTTCTCCTCTGCCAGCTGGCACAATCTTAAGTTTTATCCATAGATGGCTCTGGAGGTACCCTGGACTAGGAAGGATCTTCCCTTGATTCAGTGGCAGGTGACTCTCTCTGCCACCTCGTGGTGTTCACCTTCCAGCTTTCCAGCCCTGGTGAGAAGATTCCTGGTTGCCCTGCTTCCAGTCAGAACCCAGGAGGGATTTCCTGCACACAATACCCCGCCCACCAGGCTAGGCTCGCTGGCAGCCCAGAGGGGGCGCTCCCAGCTAGCCAGTCTCGACTGATGTGCATGCATGCATGCTCCGTCCTGTCTGACTCTATGCAACCCCATGGACTGTAGCCCTCCAGGCTCCTCTGTCCATGGAATTTTCCAGGCAAGAATATTGAAGTGGATTGCCATTCCCTTTCCAGGGGATCTTCCCAACCCAAGGATTGAACCTGAGTCTTCCACATTGCTGGCAGATTCTTTGCCATCTGAGCCACCAGGAAAGCTAGTCTTGGCTGACAGTTTCATATAGTCAGCTTCTGTCCTACAGCCATGAACCAATTCTGGTCTGGGGCAATCCCATGGAATTCTCTGCCAGTTCCATTGAGTTTCAGACACACCTTTTCCAATGAGGTCTGAACCTCAAATGGGAAAGAGAGCCTTTCCAAGTTCATTCCTTTCTTGAGTTCTTTCCCTCAGCCTAAAATAGTCTTTAGAATTCTCTTTTATACCCTCTTACAAGCAAATCCCTCTATATTAAATCATTCCTTTTCAAATGACAGTGTGGCTTGTAACTCCAGACTGGATCTTAACTGATAACCATCACCTGAAGAAGACAGCAACTTTTAACCTCTAGTTACCTCAGTGCTGTTCCTTAATTTCATCCTTCATTTCTCACCGTTGTTATGGCACACCATCCACCAGGTTATTGCAGACCTTAGCTTGTGACCTTGAGATTCCAATTCATTAAGCTTACCAACAACTTACTAGCAGAAAATGACACCAAATAATACTCTTTAAGAAAAAGTGGGAGCTTCCATCAGAATCCAATTTTTTAAATTCCTGTATTGTCCTCCTTTTGATTTTGCTCACATTCTTTTCAGCTTCATAAAAAAAGCTGAAATTGATTCTTACCAATACCCATGATATATAACATACTTGTTTTATATTCTTGATTTTATCAGTCAAGATCTTCCTTATGGTTAACTGCCCCATGTTTTCTTTCTCCCAACAGATTAAACCTGGACATCAATTTTAGAAGACCTCACAACAACTCTGGATCTATTTGCTGATGAACATGGTATATCTATGTATGTAAATCTTTTAAGTTTCAATCAGTAGTTTTTATAATTTGCAGAATGCAAATGTGTAACATTTTTATTGGAGAGAGATAAATATATCTAACTATTTCATTAATTAGATGTTATTATAAATGATATTTTAAATTTTCAAATTGTTGCTAGTATATAAAAATACAGTTGATTTTGTATACTGTTTTTTTAAGTAGCTTTTTGTAGTTTCTTTGGGATGTTCTACATAATGCCTGTGAATATGGAAAGTGTTACTTATTTCCAACCTTTATGGCTTGTATTCCTCTCCTCTCTTCCCCTCTGCTCTCCTTTCCTCCCCTCTCCATTCTTTTGTCTTAAGCACCCTGCCTCCAGTCACATGTTGAACAGGAGTGGAAGGAGGGAATTACATACTTTGTTCTGAACCTTAGAGTTAAAACATTGAGAATTTTACCATTAGGTATAATGTTTTTTTTGGTAGATATCTATAATCAAGTTAAGGACATTTTCTTGTATTTCTAGTTTTCTTAGAGTTTTGACCACGGATGGGTATGGAATTCTAACTGATTCTTTTTCTTCATCTAGTATGATGGCCTCATGGAACCACCAGCTTGTACTATACATGAACAAGAGAACCATTTATTTTTCTCTAAGACAAGCTATTTTTGCCTCTTTGGAAGTAGCCAACTAATATGCTACATAATACACTTTCACTGCTATTCGAAAGACACAAGAGTATTGTGAAGGGTTGGGGGCAAGATGAGTCCAGATGGAGACTTCTGCATTCACCAGGTGAAACATAATGGTGACTTGGACTAGCATGGCAGAGAATCGTGGATCAAGCGAAAATCTATTTTAGAATAGAATCCTAGAATCCCCAGGTGTTCCAGTATGAATCTGCATGCCGATGCAAGAGATGGGTTCTTCCGATCTCTGATCCCGAAAGATTCCACATGCTGCAGAGCAACTAAGCCCGAGCACCACAACTACAGAGTCCACACTTTAAAGTCCATGCTCCACAACAAGAGAAGTCACCAGAGGGAGAAGCCCAAACACTGCAACCAGAGAATCACCCCTGCTCACTGCAACTAGAGAAAGTCCATGCATGGCAACAAAAATCTGCTGCTGCTGCTGCTGCTGCTAAGTCGCTTCAGTCGTGTCTGACTCTGTGCGACCCCATAGACGGCAGCCCACCAGGCTCCCCCGTCCTTGGGATTCTCCGGGCAAGAACACTGGGGTGGGTTGCC